>NC_079328.1:10459772-11063181 GCF_029931775.1 Euleptes europaea
CTCTTCCAAACACGTGTCCACAACATAAAGAAAGATCAGTGGGGTCTGAGGTCCGCGCTTGGAAGGAGAGGAAAAAAATATTTACCATATGACAGAAAGTACAATAAAACCCTCACCTTCCCTACAGCTTGGACTGCTGGACTTGATGGGCCTCAGTCTGATCCAGCAGGGCTTGTCTTATGTTCTTATGTTTGTTTGTGGCAACTATGAATACAGCTCGTTCTGCTCACTTGCTCCCTGTCTCTCCCCACCTCCTCAATGCACAAAGCACATCTTGAAGGCCTCCTGATTCGGGAAGCCTTGATTCAAATTCCAAATCGCTACATCGGCATGGAAGCATCTGGACAAGTTGGGGGTTGTTTCCTCCAGACAAACAGGAATGACAAAGGAATGAAATGACTGCTTAAGGAAGGTGGGGAGATGGCAGAGAAACTGAATGGATTATTTGTGTATTCACTGGGGAAAATGTGTGGCACACATAATTAAATTGTAGAATCCACTGCCAGTGGGCACAGCCATGGCTATAAGCATAGATAGCTTTAAAAGGGGATCTGACAAATTCAAGGAGGGCAGGTCCATCAATGGCAACTAGCCATGGTGACTAAAGGGAGACTCCATGGTCAGAGGCAGCAAACCTCTGAATAAGAGTACTAGGCAAAAAAAAAATTGGGGAAAGCTTTGGCCTCTATGATCTGTTTGTTGACCCTCCAGGGCAGCTGATTGTGAAACAGGATGCTGGACTAGTTGAACTACTGGCCTCATCCAGCAACTTCTTCTTATGTTCTTATCCTAAACTGAAATTCTGAGGTTTAAAATCCTGGCTTGTGGGAAGGAAACAAACTCCCAACTTGCCCAGACAGCACTCAGATGTCATAGTGAACTGGAGTTTGATTCAGCGCTTCACAAACTAGGAAGCATTTTAGACATGAGGGGAGGAGAAAGGGGGAGAGAAGAGGCAGGAAAGAGGTACATTAATATGACAACAAGCTATGTTCATGCCTCTGAAGAACTGAGATTCTTTGTGATACCTGACTTTGATCTAGATCATCAAGAAAATCATGTTAAGAACCATAGCACAGGGATTCTACATTTTTTTATCTATAGTGAATTTCATATATGGTATAGAAAAGCTTACCTGGACTATGTACTCGATTGTGGAAAACTGTGGCATAAGTTCTGCTGGTTGATTTGTTTCAGATATGCCGGCATATGCTGGAGGAAACTGTAGAAACATATCAAGGATTAGGACACACAGGATGAAAAAAATGTCAATGGCTCTCTATAAATACAATGTTGGCAAATGGCGCTATTTTAATAAAATGTAGGAATAACTTTCACTCCATTAAAATGGTGCGTAGCTACAATTGAACAAATGTATATATTTTTGATTGAAATGGGAGTCATAACATGGGGTCTGTGAGCCCACATCTCAGGTGTTGCATCCTGTCACATGTGGGCACAGTTTGGACAGTACAGGAACCCATGAATAAGGAAACTCCACTCTGGTCCAGCACAATGAATGAATGATGGTCAACTAGCAAACCAGACTTACAAAGCATGGTTTGAAGCAGGCTTGAGTAGTTCATGCCAACTCCAGTTTGGCATATCTGAATTGACACAACACAGTTGCTACTATTACCCTGCATCCAGAGGCCGCAGAGTTTAAAGCACTAAGCAGATGGAAAACAAAAACCCACTAGCAACTTTGAACTACTGTTTGCTTGTTGTGCATTTGGAAGCTGATGCTACAGGCAACCCATAGTGTGGCATGAGGCTTGACCTGAGCCACTGCGTTCTGAGCAGGAAGGCTGGCATTTAATGACATACCGGCTCCATAATGACAATGAAGGCATGGCAAATGCCAATGGAAACTCAAACACCTTTGTATTACCAGATGTCAAGCAAATTTATGGCACGGCAGACAGTGGCAGCACATCAAAGGGCACCAGCACAATCATTTCAGCACCAAAAAAGAAAAAAACAAAGGTAGTTTTACATTGCAAATGTTTTTCACACCCACCTGGTTTCTCTGAAAGCAGAAGTTACAGGCCCAAAGCTTGGCTCGATAATCAACTTGACTGTAAGAAAGGGATATAGATAAAAGCAGCTAAGATCAAATTTGGAAATGTCAAAGCCTGCATTTTTAAGAAAGAAGTCATAGTGCTCCGTTATCCTCCCAAAATAATTAGCATTAAAGGTTAGAGAGAGAGTTTCAAGGGAATTTTATGGCATGAACAGGCTGCTTAACATTATAACAGAAACTTACCACTCCTGCTATTGCTTCAGAAAGTCCCACTTTAATTGTTTTAATAGCAGCAAGACACAATTGCTCCTGGTTCGGCTAGGGCAGTGGTCTTTCAAACCACGGGCTGTGGAAGCCCAGCTGTTAGGTCGCGCAAGCCCCTGTACAGATGCTGTATTTTCCCCCTGCTTGTTGGAAGGCCCTGCTGCTGGTGTACATGTGCAGAGTGCAAGATTGCTCCACTTCCCACCTTTCTTTGCCTGCACACTAAGAGATACAGCGGCGAGATCACTCAACGGTGCAAAGGGTTTCTTTTCCTTGCACAGGCAGGTGCAGAGACCTCCCTGCAAAAGATTTCCCTCACCCTGTCTCTTCCTCCATCACTCTCAATCCAGCCGGCTGGTTCTCCTGTGTTCTACATGCAGATGCAGTACAGAGAGCCCCTGCCCTACACCTCTGGCTCCTCTTCTTGATACTCCACTCTGATGTTACACCACTTTCTGTCACATGTTTGCAGCTGAAAGGATCTTATATTACTGACTGACGCCAGAATAAGAAGAATTGGTTTTTATATGCCAACTTTCTCTACCACTTAAGGAAGAATCAGACTGGCTTACAATTACCTTCCTTTCCCTCCCCACAACAGACACCCTGTGAGGTAGTGGGGCTGAGAAAACTGTGACTAACCCAAGGTCACCCAGCTGGCTTCGTGTGTAGGAGTGGGGAAACAAATCCAGTTCACCAGATTAGCCTCCGCCGCTCAAGTGGAGGAGTGGGGAATCAAACCCAGTTCTCCAGAACAGAATCCACCACTCCAAACCACTGCTCTTAACCACTACACCACAATGGCTCTCCAGTACTTTACCAGTCCTTTTATGCTGTTACTAACCTAAACTGGGGACCCTGGCAGTTTCTCCAGGCCCACCGTGGCCCTGTCCTTTAAAGAAGGGCGCTACTCGCTTAGTGGTATAAATCTGATCAATAACTGGAAACTGGTTTTTAAATGTTTAAGGCTTATTTATTGTATACTATGGTTTTATTATATTGTTTTAATGATGTTAGCTGCCCTGAGCCCAGCCTTGGTCAGGAAAGAGGGCAGGTTACAAATCGAAATAGATAATAATAAACGTGGGTCACAGATTTAGGCAGGATGAAAACCCCTGGGGTTGGGCACATTTCTTGCCCAAGTGGTATGTCAACAAGGACTGCCATTTTTATTGGATTCTGGGAAATCAAAGAAGAAGGCTTCCCTGGGATCAGGTACTCTTTTCGGCTCTGCTTCCTGCATTTTCTTACATCTCCTGGCCCATAGGCAACACTAGCTAATGCCCAGGTGAGTTCACTTATAGGTGTTTCACCTTAAGAGACAAACAGTATTTCTGTGACCCTGAGAGCAATCCTAAGCAGTTCTACTCAGGTCTATTTAATGGGGCTTGCTCCCAGGAAAGTGTTCATAGCATTGCACTGTCAAAGACTCAGTGCAGATACACAATACCTGGAAATGGACCACATATAAGACATCTTCCCCTCTCATGCATGAATTCTCTCCCAGCCTCCTATATGACGGGATCAAAATGTGTTTAAGAGAGGCCTGGGTTGCTTACAAGTAATGCCAAAAAACTGAGTTGGCGGAGTGGGTGCCAACACTTGCTTGCGCACACACAACGGAAAGGCAAGGAGAGGAGACAGGCGGTCTTGCAGCATGATGGATTCTTATATCCAATTAATTAGACTTGTATACTAGACCAAGGAGACCCAAGAAAAATGTGAAGTTCTGACCTCGCCTATTTGGATTAAGGCAAAGCCTTTCATACAATTACCAACTAATGCAGTTACCACATAAACTGAAAAATACAGGGTACAGGAACTGCATGATAAATAACAAATTAGCGACAATCATACTAAAAAGTCGATCACTCTCCTAGTCTTCAAGGGTTACTAATCCCCATATGCACAGCCATCTGCTTTCGACCTTAAAAACTACAAGCCCTCTGGGAGGAGGGCCTTTTGAACACAACCCGACATGGTGGGCTCGATTTAAAGGTAAAGTTTATGAGCTTGGTGTCCTTCTCAGAGCATAACTCCAATCTGTCATAACATCCGAAGTGTCTTTTTCTTGTGGTTAAGAATCCCAGTTACTAGAAACAAATCTCAGTTTGTTATGGTGCTCATGTCTAAAAAAGGAAAAGGTAGTTCCCTGTGCAAGCACCAGGTCATTACTGACCCATGGGGTGACGTCACTTCACAATGTTTACTAAGCAGACTATGTTTACTGGGTGGTTTGCCATTGCCTTCCCCAGTCCATCTACGCTTTACCCCCAGCAAGCTGGGTCCTCATTATACCGACCTCGGAAGGATGGAAGGCTGGGTCAACCTTGAGCCGGCTACCTAAACCCGACTTCCATCAGGATCGAACTCCGTTCGTGAGCAGAGCTTTGACTGCAGTACTGCAGTTTACCACTCTGTACCACAAGGCCTAAATGCCATTTATTTATTTATTCATTTATTTATATATTTGTGCTCTGCTTTTTTCTCCAGTGCGGACCCAAAGCAGCAAACTCAATCCCCCCTCTTACATGTTATCCTCACAACAACCTTGTGAGGTAGGTTCGGATGAAAGAGTGACAGTGACCAGCCCAAGGTCACCAGCAAGCTTCCATGACAGACTGGGGATTCGAAACCAGATCTCCCTGATCCTGGCCCCACCCTAACCACTACACCACTCTGCTTCATGACAAACTGGAGTTAGACTGAAGGTAATCTTGGGTGCACCACATGCGAGGGCGCCAAGGGAGCCTGTGAGCCCAACTATAAACTAGATTTGTAACCACCACAAAGAAACCCCAACACTGGTTCTTGAAGGTTATCCGTGCTGTGTAACCGTGGTCTTGGTATTTACTTTCCTGACGTTTCGCCAGCAGCTGTGGCAGGCATCTTCAGAGGAGTAACACTGAAGGACGGTTACACAGCCCGGATAACCTACAAGAACCAATGAACTCTGACCGTGAAAGCCTTAAACCCTAACACGTTTGTGACATTTGAATGCAGGCAGCAACAGCACAGCAACCTCTGCCACCATTTCTCTTTGGCTTTTCAGTCAACCAGAGCACTTTTCCCAAGATTCATAAAGCCAAATACTTGATGCTAATAAGAGTTCATTTGGAATATTGTATTTAGTTCTAGACCAAGAGCCCAAAGGAACCCCTGCATATCTGAAAGTCACGAAAAGTGGCAAGACACCCACCCTCCCTATTGCCCTGATGTTATATTTTCAAAGTTACCTTTGCAGCAATTAAGACTGGAGTTCTCCAAAATTTAGTAAGAGCCTTGAAAGCCACAAAATCAAATTTCCCACATGCCTGATCCAACCCCTCATCTATAATTTCTATATTACTTCCAGCATACAAAATGCTTTTTAATTCTGATCTCATTTATCCTCTGTGTGATATTGTGAATTGTCCAACACCAACCACTCCATTACATGGCTCAGCTCACTTTGCAATGTGGAGTGTCAAGTGTAACACAACTGCATAACTAATGTTAAAAACAGATAGTCTCGTTTTTAGATTTTGGCCCATTGCATGCCTTACTGGCTTGAACTAAACAAGAGTCTAATGGCACCTTAATGACTAACAATATTTTACTCCAGTTTACTTCATGAACTAGAGCTCCCTTCTTCAGATGGGCCCTAGTCCACAAATGTTAATGCTGGAATAGAACTGTATTCGTCCTTAAGGTGCCACTGCACCACTGCTCAGTTTGTTGCAAGAGACTAACTCATCCATTCCTCTGGAACTGCAACAACATCCCCAAACGTTTCCTCGCCCTCTAGCTTTGGTCACTGTAGCTTTACAAGCAGGGCATTTTTCATCATCCACATAGTATAGGCCTATCCTGGAATACTTGAGCAATTTATTTCATTTACAACATTTATATCCCACCTTCATGCCCAATTGGGGCACAGAGGATGAGGATATATGTTTTAATCAGCAAAGCCTAATTGAGGATCTTCTTTGTCTGCCAATAAATTCTGCAGAGCTCAAGACCATACCATGGTCACCAACAAAACGAACCCCAGCTAAAAATAAACCCTGCATAGCTCTCCCTTCTCTTCTACAAAACAGGAAATTAAGGAGACTCATACCAAAGTGGATTAAGCACAGTTTTGCAAGTGGGCCTGCTGCAGAGGACCGGCTCATACTGGACGGGCGGCAGGTCTAGGCGTTCCTTCAAAGGAGTCAGCAGACAGGCCAACGGGACAACCATTCTTGTGGCTTCCAGTCTGCTGGAGGGCCAGACGTTCCAGCTGAAACGCACTCCGTCCCGCTCTTCATTTTGCTGAATGAACTCCAGGTAAGTCGCCATAGAAGCTCAAAGTTTCTACAGGAGAAGACGACAAATGTGCTGGTGAGCAGGAATATTGAGAGCATCAAGACACAGACCCACAACAGCCACTCTAGTTCATTTCCCACCTGTTGCATTGGGAACCAGCTAATGCACAGAATTCATGCAGAGGCATCCGGAGGCTTTGACATAAAATGGTTCCAGATAACGATCTATACAGTTCACCTGTAAGCTAAGAGGGTCTGCCCCAAACACCACCACGATAGAAGCCACCTACAAACCACATGTAAGCTACTCCGGATGTTCTCAAATGCAGTAAAAATGAGAACAGGTTTTTCTAAATGCTAAATAGCAGGTTTACACCACATAAAAATAAGCACAGTGATGAAGGGAAGGGAATAAAAAATGGAAATCAAAGGAAGACTGGCAAGCTCTGAGCTAATGCTTGACAGGTTAACAGAATAGGAAGGTTAACTCAGTGTAGAGTATTATCTGATTTAGAAGTCCTCTATAGGGGCAACAGGATACGATAGCCTTTATTTACAACGACAATTCCCGTAGGCAGCTTATTCTGCAAATATATCCCACAAAGAAGAAGAGTTGGTTTTTATATGCCGACTTTCTCTTCCGAAGAATCAAACCGGCTTATAATCACCTTCCCTTCTCCTCCCCTCAACAGACACCCTGTGAGGTAGGTGAGGCAGAGAGAGCGTGACTTGCCCAAGGTCACACAGCTGGCTTTGTGTGTATGAGTGGGGAAACAAATCCAGTTCACCAGATTAGCCTCCGCTGCTCATGTGAAGGAGTGGGGAATCAAACCTGGTTCTATAGATCAGACTCCACTGCTCAAAACCACTGCTCTTAACTACACAACACTGGCTCTCAGCCAAAAAAACAGTCCTTCCAAGGAGGGTGCTCAAGTGAATAATCTTTCTTTATTTTTAAAGGGTATTGGACCCCATTGCTCCTGAAAATTATTTTCAACCAAAAAACATTGGGAATGTAATAGTTTTTATTCTGATAAAATAAACTTTTCAAACACACGCCAGTTTGAGGCTGTCCTCTCTTTTTTTCAGTTTCTAAAAGCAAACCTAAGATGACCAACTCCATTTTAGCATCTCCCTTGCAGTACCTCATTTTCAAAATTCCGGAGGGAAAAGGAGCAAGAGTCCATGCAGGGACTTGCCCTGTTTTTAGCAACAGGAAGTTTCAAGTCACAATTTAAAATATACACCAGCTAGCACAGTCACATACCTCTTTTCCTTTTCAATAAGCAGACAGATTAAAATTACAGAATCAGTGGGAACTTTAATGTTAACCTAGAGCATACGGAGCCAAATCCAGACTACAAGTGAACTGAATCTCACCTCTGCCAGCGTGCCAGCCCTATCAAATTTTGACTGAAATGACATAAATATTTTGTCCAAGACTTCCTTTGTAAGGAAAATAATTGTGTAGGGATCTATAACTGTAAATAAAACATATTTTCCTATTGCACTTTGCCCCCTTTCTGTACACTGTATTGGTGTGGCCTAGGGATGCCAGCCTCCAGGTGGGGCCTGGAGGTCTTCTGGAATTACAAGTGATCACCAGACCACTGCGATCAGTGCCCCTGGAAGAAATGGCTGCTTTGGAGGGTGGACTCTATGGCATGAAGTCCCTCCCCAGACCACACCCTCTCCAGAATCCCCCTGCTCCAATCTCCAGGTATTTCCCCACCCGGACCTGACACCCTATGCAGCCCTCTTTTTTCTACTTGCTTGCTTCCTTCTGCTTCTTTTTAAAGTTGTGGGCAAGACAGATTTCTTTATGCTTGCTCGTCTGAACGCCGCACCTTCAGCAGTGCTAAATGGAAGATATGGCAATTTACCCTACTTCGAAAGACTTCATGTAACACGAAGAAAATCGATACACTATCTCATATGATGCTGGAGTGTCCCCATTTCAAATTCCGGTATGATCAATTGATCACTCCTATTTGAATGAAACTACCTGCCACTGTCATAGAATAGCTCCCTTTTTGCTGGTGGATAGCGATCCAAGTATAACACTGGTGGTGGCCAAGTATCTCTCCACCATATTTTCCTTTAATAAATAATAAAAAAACTCACTATTAACTGCTCAGGACCTGTGGGTCATGGGAGTTTGAAAAGGAAAGGAAGCAAGACAGATGTTTCAGA
Organism: Euleptes europaea; assembly: GCF_029931775.1. Classification (NCBI taxonomy): domain Eukaryota; kingdom Metazoa; phylum Chordata; class Lepidosauria; order Squamata; family Sphaerodactylidae; genus Euleptes; species Euleptes europaea. The sequence goes on from NC_079328.1 coordinate 10,468,539, forward strand.
CTTTAATGTTGTGTTTCTGGCTGTGTTCACACAATGTTTTGCTCTGATTTGACATCCTTATAATAGTGCTATTGGGGGGGGGGTCACATTACCAATCTTTCCCTAACCTGATTTAATATGATCTTTTTGGAAAGACCACAGTTCAAAGCACCCTTGGATGCCTCATTGATGGGGTGGGGTGAATTTTTGTAGGTCCCACTCAGGTTAGCCCCATTTTCCTTGCCTCAGCTTCCTCTGCTGCCATTCCTCTCTCTCTCACACACACCAGAGAGCTTTAAAAAAAAAAAAAAACACCAGGAACTGCTAGATCACTGTAATGTTACAATGGTCTATTGTACCAATGTTCTGATTCCCAGCTTTTTTAAAAAAAGTCTCCAGCCCTTTTCACTGCAGAGTTAGCAAAGATCAGATTGGACAATGTACAGAGAGACTTGGGTTAACATTATAACTACTCTTCTGAATCAGACCAAAGATTACCCTGTTTTCAACAGCAGTCAGCCAGATGCCCCAAAGAATCTTACAAGCAGGGCAAGAAGGCAATCTGCCTTTCCCTGTTGTCTGTCCTCAACATCTGGTATTACAGGTACACTGCCACCAAACAAAGAGGTTCCCTGTCTTTCTTATATTTATATACCATTCACAAACCTTCTCCTCTATCAATCGGACCAATCCTTTTTGTAAAAAGTCATGATCTATGCTAGCAATGTGCCAGTCAGCACATCTTGTGGCAGTGAATCCCAACAGCTATTTAAGTGTTTTGTGGTAAAAAAAGGATTTAACATAAGATCTTAAGAAAACCCATGCTGGATCAGACCAAGTCCCATCAAGTCCAACAGCCTGTTCACACAGTGGGCAAACAGCTGCCTCTAGGAAGCCCACAAACAAGACGACTGCAGCAGCACCATCCTGCCTGTGTTCCACAGCACCCAAGATAATAGGCATGCTCCTCTGATCCTGGAGAGAACAGGTATGCATCATGACTAGTATCCATCTTGACTAGTAGCCATGAATAGCCCTCTCCTCCATGAACATGTCCGCTCCCTTGTTAAAGCCTTCCAAGTTGGCAGTCATCACCACATCCTGGGGCAGGGATTTCTCTGAGTCTGTCCTGAACCTGCAACAGACCAATCTCACTGGATGACCAAGTTCTACTATTATGAAAGAGGGACGGCGAGGGGGAAGGGAGATTAATCACAGTATCACCCACAAAGCCTCGTTTATTTATTGGCAAGCTTTTAGGAAGTTACCTTTCCAGCACGCTGTATATTTTACCATATGCTGTCGGATCAGTGCAGCGAAAGTAGCTGAGCTAAGTCTTTCCCATCTCTTTATATTACCTGGCCCATTTGCTGTTGTAGCTTCACAACAACCCTGTGAAGATAATTCACAGTGGGTAGCCGTGTTAGTCTGTCTGCAGTAGTAGAAAAGGGCAAGAGTCCAGGAGCACCTTAAAGACTAACAAAAATATTTTCTGGTAGGGTATGAAATTCATACTGATAGGGTATGAAAAATATTTTCTGATAGGGTATGAAATTCATACTGATAGGGTATGAAAAATATTTTCTGGTAGGGTATGAAATTCATACTGATAGGGTATGAAATTCATACTGATAGGGTATGAAATTCATACTGATAGGGTATGAAATTCATACTGATAGGGTATGAAATTCATACTGATAGGGTATGAAATTCATACTGATAGGGTATGAAAAATATTTTCTGATAGGGTATGAAATTCATACTGATAGGGTATGAAATTCATACTGATAGGGTATGAAATTCATACTGATAGGGTATGAAATTCATACTGATAGGGTATGAAATTCATACTGATAGGGTATGAAATTCATACTGATAGGGTATGAAAAATATTTTCTGATAGGGTATGAGCTTTCGTGAGCCACAGTGAGCCACAGTGTCCCCATTTCAAATTCCGGTATGATCAATGGATCACTCCTGTGGCTCACGAAAGCTCATACCCTACCAGAAAATATTTTCGTTAGTCTTTAAGGTGCTACTGGACTCTTGCCCTTTTCTACTACAACAACCCTGCGAGGTAGGCTCAACCAAGAGAGAACGAATGGCAAGCCGCCCAAGGAGGTTTCGTGGCAGACAAGGATTTGCATCGACAGGTTCCCAACCATTGCACCACACCAGTTCTCATGGAGGAGAGGTTAACCTCTCTGGGGCGGTAGTCTTTCAGAGGGCAGCTGTGGAGAAGGGGTCATGTGAATGGCGGGGAAATATCCCCCTGAACGTAGAAATCTAACAGGTCAGAGCGAAGAGCCCTATCCTGGCCTGCCCCCCGACATGCTAGCTTTCTACGGGCAGAGACGGCGGCGAAGATTCCCTCGTCAACCACCCCCGCGAGCAGCAGGCCCCAAAAGCCGGTCCTCCTCACCCCCTTCGACGTGGCCCCCTCTTCTTCGCCTCGGGCGAGGCTTTCCCCACACACACAATTACCGACCGAAGGACAGCCCGACTTCTCCTCTCTTCTCCCCCGCACCGGCCCCTTTCAAACGTCTTTTTACCTGAGAGACCCTCTTCCCTCCGCAGCCTCCGGCCCTTCTCTCGAAGCCACGCCCGCCCCAGCAAGGACAGCTCAGCGGCTGGCTGCCCGGAGCTAAGATGGCGCCGCCACCGTCGCCGCCAAGAGCGTTTCCAGGCGAGGGGGAAAGGGGGCGGAAGTAGACGTCGCCCGCCATCTTGGAGAAGGGCAGCTGGGCGCGCCTGGCGGCTTCGCAGGGAGGGGAAGTGCCCGCTCCCAAAACGGAAGGCGGCGGTTACCAAGGTTACCGTCGCTTTGAGCGTTGCAGGCGCTCTCGAGGGCGGGGGTTAGGGTTGCCAGGCCCCTCTTCGCCACCGGCGGGAGGTTTTGGGGGCGGAGCCTGAAGAGGGCGGGGTTTGGGGAGGGGAGGGACTTCAATGCCATAGAGTCCAAAAGCCAAAGCGGCCATTTTTTCCAGGGGAACTGATCACTACTGGCTGGAGATCAGTTGTAATAGCTGGGAGATCTTCAGCTACTACTGAAGTGCCCTGGCTGTCTTATTGCAGTGGTTCCCAACAGGGGGTCTGCGAGAACTAAATTAAGGTCCGCAAAACAAAGTTATAAATCCATAATAAGTTAATATTTTCAATTAAAAGTTCTCTATTATAAAAATATATATATTCAAATATTATTCTAAGTTTAATGTTTAACTAACAGTTATGATTAAAGTTTATTTTCAAATTCTCTGAATTTTAATTTTGAACCTTGGGGTCCCTGCACCGAACAAAAAAGTCCTAGTGGTCCCTGGTCAAAAAAAGGTTGGGAACCACTGTCTTATAGAGTCCAATGAAGACAACTAGGAGGAGGTTAAAAAGAGCAACAGTTCTTTATTTAGCTAAACACAGACGCGGGGGGAAAATAACCCACAAATAAGATGCGGAGTTACCCGAGAAACAAAGGAAAGTCAGTATCATATATGCATTCGCATGGGGCAGGCCCATGGCTGCTGACAAGCAGATTGGTACACAAAAGCACCAATGCACATTAGGTGTCTACTTCACTCTAATTAGCATAACCAAAGATGTTGGCCGACGGCTGTCTCTAAGCCAGTTCTAGGTCTTGTGATCTTAGTAACTAGAAAACACATTCGTAAGGATGAAGGTAATTCAGAGCTCTCTACTGGTGAAAGGCCGTACCAAGCACAGAGAGCACAATTTGTTGGTTCATGGCTCCCGGATGCCAACTTCCCAAAGCGTCCATGTGCGTGCATATGAATACATAGTGTTCTAAACCAGCCCTTATATCTGGGCATTACCCTACCTGGAGGTTGGCAACCCTAGTGGGGTTGGCTCAATGCGGGCCCAAGACTGTCCATCACATGATGGCTGATTGTTTCTCCTAGGGACGCCCCCCTCCAGGTGGGACTGGGGGATCCTCTGGATTTACAGCTCATCTCCAGACTACAGAGATCAGTTCCCATGGAGAAATTTGATGCTTTGGAGGATTGACTCTATGGCATTGTATCCCACTGAGGTCTCTATCCTCCCCACGCTCCATCCCCAAATCTCCAGGAGTTTCCCGAACTGGATCTGGCAACCCGAGATACAAAACAAGTCCCTGCGCATTTCACACTGGCACGTTAAGGACAAAGTTAGACTAGAACGCTTCTCGTTGACATGCATTTTTATTTGCAGGGATTTATTCTCACTGCTTGGTCCCAAGGATGTTATCCCAGGCCAATAATTGCAAAGAGGGTATCCTTGTTAGTCTGTTGTAGCAAAATAAAAGTCTACGGGTGCCTTGAAGACTTTATTTTAATAGCTTTCCTGAGCCCAAGCTCATTTCTTCAGAATTTTGGGAATACTTAAAGGGAAACTACAGAGGCGGAGGAGGAGTTGAGGCAGAGAGGGTGTGAATCTCATAAGGATTCTCATGCTTATTTCTGTTCAAGTGTATCTATTGGTTTTGTTTCTCTGAACAGTTCAAACTGTCCCCGCTCCTTTCCTCCCCCCCCCCCCCCGCTCTGACCTTGAGTCTCTAGCAGGCAGCTTCAGTATTATGGCTTGCTCACTCCCTGCTTCCTACCAGGCACCATTATCCTAATTCCCAGGCCGCTTGGTTTTGCACCTGGGATGACTCTGGGCTTAAAGGTATGCTTTGTAGTTTGGTGTGTCATTAGCAGCTTTGAACCTGTGGATTGCTTATGCTGTATCCTGCGGCTCCTGAATAAACGTTTACCTGCTTTAGACCTGCCTGTCTGAGCGAGTGACTTTTTGGGATTGCCGAGGTTGGCTGGAGAACCTCACAGTTTTCAAGCGTCATTCTCTGTATTAGGGATTGAACTGGAAGTAGTCATTATACATAAGGGTTGATGAGAGATGCTCCAGCCTCTCTTCGGGTACAAATAAACAAAATAATGAGGTAGGCAAATACAACTGATCAAGAAGAAGGTTTTACCAAAAATAACTGATATTGGTACAATATTATAGTATGAAACAAGTTAGGAACAACCCGTTACATTTTCTAAAAAGTGGGTCCTGTAGCACTATTAGAAATTGTAGTGAATAAGGAAACCAAGTCTCTATTTAAGCTAGGATGACTAGAGTTGCCAGCTCTGGGTTGGGAAATACCTGGAGATTTTGGGGGTGGAGCCTGAGGACGGCAGGGTTTGGGGGAGAGGGACTTCAATGGGGTATAATGCCACAGAGTCCAACTTCCAAAGTGGTCATTTTCTCCAGGGGAACTGATCTCTATCACCTGGAAATCAGTTGCAATCCCAGGAGATCTCCAGCCAGCACCTGGCAGTTGGCAGCCAAGTAGTGTTTAATGGACAGTCAGCCTACAGTGACAAAGGGCCTGTGGCTTGAGGCACATTAAAACTGAGAAATCACAAGACCAACAGTAGTGGAGAGGAGGCCACTGTTCCAGAGAATAGCAGCCGTTTTGAATGCTGTGTTGCTTTCACAAAGATTCATTTATCTAGGACAGGGGTCCTCAAACTACGGCCCGCGGGCCGGATCCGGCCCGTCAGGGTCCTGAACCCGGCCCCTTTAAAAAATTGCAGCCGCAAGGTAATTCTGGGAGGAAGTCAGTTTAAAAACTCGGGGTGGGGGTGAGGGGGAGAGACACACATTCTCTCTCTCTCTTTCTCTCTCGCACAGATTGTGTGCGCGTGCCCGTGCGTGACCATGAAGGAAAAACAAACACAGCGCGTGAGGCGTTTCACTGCCGATTAATATTAATGGGGGGGGTTAGTTTCCCCTGTTCTTCTGAGTGGGCGTGGCTTTTCCTCAAGCTTACATACAAAGGCGAGAGGGTCCACAGCCAGTGCGCGCCTGGAGCTCATGACTCTGGATTGGGTGGGCGGGGCCGAGGGGCGGGGTCTTTGGGCCACGCGAAGATGGCGGCGGCAGCCACAGCCTTGGTGACGTTGGGCGCCCAGGCATCCGGGGCAGCTGTAAGGAGAGGCAGGAGGAGGCGGCGGAGGCTGACGGGCCCAGGTGCTGCTGCCCGGCCGACGCCAGCAGCAACAGCAGCCACTGCCGCTCCGGCCTTCCTAGGGAGGGGGGCTGCCGACGCCCGCCCAAAGCGCCCGATGTGCTGCGCTGCATGAGTGGGGAGTGCACGCATAATGTGTGGATGCGTGAGCGGGGGCCCTGCCTGCGTGTCTCTCTGCATGCCCCTGTTGCTGGGGCAGAGCTTGGAGATGGGCAAGGCGAGTGTTGGGCAAGTGGGTGGGATGGGGCAAGTGTGGAAGGGGCTGACGCATGTCCTGTGGTGGGGGCGGAGCTTAGAGCTCAGCAGGGCGAGTGTTGGGTAGGGACCAAGCCGTGGAGGAGGGGGTGCACGTGTGGAAGCGTCTGACGCGTGTCTTGTGGCGGTGTCTGCTGGGGTTTTTTTCATGTGTGGCAAGGGGGCGGGCTCTTCCTGGGTTGCGTTCACACATGCACTCTCAGTCCACTGCCGATGCATTTTGCAGCTGAGTTTTACTGTGTGAAACTGCAAAATCCACTTGCAAACGATTGTTAAAGTGCATTGGATGTGGATTGAAAGTGTGTTATTCAGTAAGTATAAAATTGCCCTCTGTGTGCATGTGACTGTGTGCATGGAGTAGGGGTCCCTGTGGGTGTGTGTGGGGGGAGGGAGCTGTGGATTTCCTGCATTGTGCAGGGGGTTGGGCTAGATGACCCTGGTGGTCCCTTCCAACTCCAAGATTCTATGTTGTTGGCAGGATTTGAACCCAAGTCCTTGCTCATTCTAGTCTGATACTGTCACCTTCTCCACACTGCTCATACAACCTATAACCACTTTCTAAAAACACTTGGTGGGTGCCATGGCACCCAGGGGCACTGCATTGGGGACCCCTGGTTTATTGGATATCCAATTTGGTTGATTGTGTTGACTCACTTTACGTAATCCTCCTTGAGTCCCTGTGAGAAAGACGGAAAGTTGCATTCCCAAACAAAACATGTGTGGATTTACTAGAAATGTTACAAAAGGAGTTTCAAATTAGATTTAAAGAGCTTCATATCCATGAACAGGACATACAGCTTTTCCGGAACCCATTTTCTGTTGACATTGAAAATGTCAATCCGATTTACCAAATGGAACTGGCCGAACTACAGAATTGTGACTCTCTGAAAAAAGCATTCAAATCAAGCAGCCTTACTAATTTCTATGCATCTCTCCCCTCTGAGACATATCTTAATCTCAGGAACCATGCACTCAAAATTGCAACCATCTTTGGCAGCACCTATATCTGTTAACAGACTTTTCCCCGAATGAAACATCTCAAATCTCCAACCAGATCCAGACTAACTGATGAACACTTGCATCACTTGCTATCGTTCTTCATTTTAAATATTGCATTGTTTTCTCTTATTTTTTGTGTACTACAAATAAAATATGTGCAGTGTGAACAGGAATTTGTTCATATTTTTTTCAAACTATAGTCCGGCCCCCAACAGTGTTTAGGGACAGTGAACTGGCCCCCTGTTTAAAAAGTTTGAGGACCCCTGATCTAGGAGCTCCTCATTTACTAGAGTGCTCCCATTTATTGAAAGTATTTGCATACCAGGGGCTTCTTTATCCCCCCCCCATCCTTTGTGGGGTTATCTGCTCCTGTTGCGATCTTGGGGGTGAGGTAGGGTGAAGTGTGGGAGGTGGTAGAGAGGAAAGAGTTTCATCAGACAACCCATGCATATTTTTCTTTGTCAACCACAGTTTCTCCAGAGAATAAGAATTTCGCTGCTGGAATCTCTTTAATGAGACCACTGGTGAGATGACTAATACAACAGAGTCCAAAGGAGGCCTTCAGAACTAGTTCCTGTTCAAATGAAAAATCTGATTCACCTGCAACCAATGGGAATACAAAGGGTTTAAAAACATTTATTTATTTAATATTGAAGCTATAAAGAAAGTACCCGTTTCAATTGCTAGGTTGATTGTTACAGATTTATAAGTAAGCACTGCCAAGCTGCTGAATAAAGGAAGAATGATTCCATTATCAAAAAGCTACCGGGGGCGGGGGGGTTAGACACCCTTTCCCTGAGGTTAAAAATAGCATTCTGCAATAACAAGTGCACCTTACAGCCAATCTAAGACATTTATGATCTAGGGTTGCTGACTCCAAGTTGGGAAATTCCTGGAGGTTGGAGGCTGGAGCCTGGGGAAGGTGGGGTTTAGGGAGGGGAGCGACCACAGCAGGGTATAACTCAATAGAATCTAGGAGAACTGATATCTAGTAGTATAGTGATCAGCTGTGATTCTGGGTGATATCCAGGCACCACCTGGGGGTTGGCAACCCTATCTGGCAAAAAATTCAGACAGCACTCATCACACATACTCACACATATTTATGCCTTTCAACCAATTAAAGAACCTTCAGTTGATAAAGATTGCCAATTCTTGCTAGGCAATTACATTTGAGTAAATATGCATATTTACAAAAGCTCAGTACATCTGTTAGGTTTGAGATGTTGAATCTGCCTATTTCTTTGAAAGGGCAACTGATAGGTGGCCAAGTAATTTTTTAAAAAAGTATTAATGTTCCTTAATTGCCTAGAATTTCTCTCTAGCCCTTGAAAGGCAACACCGCCTAATGCAGGGGTGGGGAACGTCAGGCCCGGGGGCCGTTTAAGGCCCGCGAAACCATTTGGTCTGGCCCTTCGTGGGTCTTGGCAGATCTCTAGCTCAGAAGGATCTAAGACTGGTGATCTACCCCTGCCAGGACAGGAATAGCCTCTATTCAAGGCAGATGTGAGTTTGTTTTGCCGAGAAAAGGAACCTTTTTTCCCCCTTGCAGAAGAGTCATTAGCTATGGAGCTGCTAGGACCGCCCAAGTTGCCACTGGTTGGATGCCTGCCTACTTGCCCGCACTGGGGGGGGGGTGTCCTCTGGGGCAGCTGCCTGCTTGGGGTTTGGTCGACCAATTTTTAAGTTGATAATTCTGTATGGCCCGCGAATGATGTTATGAATATCTAAATGGCCCTTGGTGGAAAAAAGGTTCCCCACCCCTGGCCTAATGCGAGGAGCAGATAAATAGTTTGGAGCCAGTTTTGCAGTTTCAGTTCAGAGAAACAGACTGCTTTTTGCTAGAATGAGATAAAACCGGAGTGCAGTTATACAAGCAGGAGTCTGAAATAGCAGCTGTCTTGGAATCTGATGCAGGACCAACTTAGGGTTGCCAACTCTGGGTTGGAAAATTCCTGGAGATTTGGGGGTGGAGCCTGGGGAGGGCAAGGTTTGGTGAGAAGAAGGTCCTTCAGGTTGGAGGATGGACTGTCCACCCTCCAACCTGAAGGTGGCAGCCTTAGTTTTGATCATCGCCCCCCTGGGGAACCTAATAGAAATGTTTTAAACAAATAAAACTTTAAAAGGTAAAGGTGGTCCCCTGTGCAAGCACCGGGTCATTCCTGACCCATGGGGTGACGTCACATCCCGACGTTTCCTAGGCAGACTTTGTTTACGGGGTGGTTTGCCAGTGCCTTCCCCAGTCATCTTCCCTTTACCCCCAGCAAGCTGGGTCCTCATTTTAATGACCTCGGAAGGATGGAAGGCTGAGTCAACCTTGAGCCGGCTACCTGAAACCAACTTCCATATGAATAAACCTTACTAGATATATAATAAACTAAATAACTGGCAGCGGTTCTTCAGTGATGCTGAAAGTTCTGCTTTTAACTGCCTCACTCGGACTGCTGGGAGGACCAGCCCTTCTTTTTAGGACTATAAAGCCATGAAGTTAAAGGTTAGACCAGTAACAGTCCTTTTTTTACAGCTTGTGTGAAGCTTCTGACATGATTGACTGACTGAACTTGGGGCAGCCTGGAAGGTTCATGAACATCCCAACCCCCTCAGGATTAAAGCTTTCAGCAACAAAAAATTCACAGTTCTGATGCTAAGAAAAGGGATGGTTCGTTTGGCTGGGATGAAAACCACATACAGGTTGTACATTCAAATAATATCAGTGGAGCAGGCTAAGAATGGGAAATCTGACTGGCAGGAGCCCCCATAGGGTTAGGAACGTAAGAAACTCAACCCCCAGAGGCAGCTGAAGGCAAGCTGTGAACAATCTACAGACATCTGAGAAGGGGGGAATTAAACGGGAAAGAAAAGAGGTCGGATAAAACATTTTTGGGCAATGGGCTAAGAAGCCAAGCGGTGCATTCGGCTGCCACCTCTAGACCCAGAGATTACAGTGCAAGTAATGTATAGTGGTTAATAGAATCTGGGAGACCCAGGTTCAAATCCTCAATCTGATATTAGGGTTGCCAGGTCCCTCTTTGCCACCGGCGGGAGGTTTTTGGGGCGGAGGGACTTCAATGCCATAGAGTCCAATTGCCAAAGCGGCCATTTTCTCCAGGTGAACTGATCCCTATCGGCTGGAGTTCAGGTGTAATAACAGCAGATCTCCAGCTAGTACCTAGAGGTTGACAACCCTATCTGATATGGAAACTCACTTGGTGACCTTGGGCCAATTTAGGGTAGCCAGGTTCTCCCCTGCCACCGTTTGGGGATGGGGGGTAGGGTTGCCAGATCCAGGCTAGGAAATTCCTGGAGATTTGGGGGTGGAGCTGGGGAGGACAGGGACCACAGTGGGGTACAATGCCACTTAGTCCACCCTCCAAAGCATCCATTTTCTCCAGGGGACCTGATCTCTTTAGCCGGGGGATGAGCTGTAATTCTGGGGGATCCCCAGATCCCACCTGGAGGCTGGCACCTGGAGGCTGGCATACTTTCAGCCTAAACTTACACGTGAGTATAAAATGGAGAAGAGGAGGAGGATGTAAGCTCCTTTGGGTCCCCACTGGAGAAAAGGCAGGGTATTATTAAAGTAAATAAATTCTATGTCAGAGGGGTACTTCTGTTGCTTCTGTGATCACTGTAGCATTTAACTTGGCAAATCTGTAGGGGTCAAGTAAAGGTAAATGGAAATGAGGTACTGAATTCCATAGGATTTGAAGTAACCAGACGATTCTTTGGTTGTCGCTGTCCGAGTATCTGTATTGCTTATTATTACTGTTTAAGTTTCCATCTCGGCGTCAGCTCCTGCTCCCTTCCTTTCTCCATTGACTTCCTCTTAAAGGGCAAACAGACGGACCATGAAATAGGCTTTCTGATAATAATAATCTCTTTCCTGAAGCGCCTTTGTCAAACTCGTTAAGTGTCGATGCTCAGAAACGGCATGCTGGTTTTGTGTGAGGAAGCTTATGGTAATAGCAAAAAATGGAATGCCATCAGCAGATACCTGGGGTTGTCTGAATACTAAGGAGCATTTCTTGTTTGTATTCAAGGGTAAAATGATTTCAAGTGGTTTTCAGAACAAGGGTAATGGCAAGGTTTTAACTCTGTCTACTGGTGAGTCACGACCGAAAACTGGGTCATAATCTGATTGAAGGTAGGTTGCATGAGCGATACAGTACTGTAATTTATTCCTTTCTTTGGGGAGAGGCAGGAGCCCTTCATCCCACGCATACTATGGTCCCTAGCAGGACTGGCCTCTGTGGCGCTTAGAAAAGTGCCACATGGACTCAGGGACATGATTTTATTTAGTTTTATCTAGATTTTATCTAGTAATTTTATCTAGTTTTTTCCTAGATTTTACCTTCTCCAGTTAAACAGACTAGGCAAGTAAAGTAGTGTTAAAGACCCCTGCCGGAGACCCTGGAGAGCTGCTGCCTGTCTGAGTAGACAATACTGACTTTGATGGACCAAGGGTCTGATTCAGTATAAGGCAGCTTCATGTGTTCAAGTGTTCATATGGTGTAGTGGTTAAGAGAGGCAGACTCTAATCTGGACAACCGAATTTGATTCTCCTCTCCTCCACAAGAAGCCTGCTGGGTGTCCTTGCCCAGTCACAGTTCTCTCCAAACTCTCTCAGCCCCACCTACCTCACACGGTGTCTGTTGTGGGGAGGGGAGGGCTATTGTAAGCCAGTTTGAGACTCCTTTCAGTAGAGAAAATCAGGGTATAAAAACCAACTCTTCTTCTTCTAGTTTGGCCCTAAGGGCAAAGAGAAAGTGGGTATTACCCATGCCTAGTTCCCGGCTGTACCTAAGAACTATACCATGAACAATTTTCTTTCCATATTGCTATGTAGCTGACATTCTCAGACCTGGACAGAAAGCTCCTGGTCAGGTTTGCTCTCTGAAGATCAGGTGTAGAGAGCCTTCAGCCTTATGGGGTCTTTCCACCCAGGGGCCGGCTGTGATTTGCCATTGTAACTGCTCAAGCAGGTTTTTGAAACTTCACAAAGCCTGTTTTTAAGCCTGTGATAATCGGATGAGAGCGTCCGTTTTGAGCAACAATACCTGCAGATGATATCCTGAAAAGCTCTTGCCAGTCTCCAGCCAAAGGAACAGAGAAAGAGAGAGAGATGTGCTATAATAATAATAATTTGGGACCCCTGCTGTTGGTCGGGGTTAAATAGGGATTGCAGTTCTGGAAAATGCTGCTGTAGACCACACACCGTTTGAATTAAGAGCGGGGACGAGCAACGTATAGTTCTGGGTTGTTTTGATGAAGATTGGAAGGGTGAATTTAAGATCTCTTTGAAATATCCGGCAACAAAGATATCCAGGAGTGAGTGGTGATGCAGCAATTCTATCCAGGGCTGCTTCCCCACGGGGTTTTTTCCCTTCACAGAAAGCAGGAAGGCAAGCCACCACGATTCCTGGCGTTTTTTAGTATGATTCGTGGCATTCCTGGGGCTTTCCCCCTTTAATCTGGGGGAAAAAACACTGTATTTTCTCTGGATTAAAGGGGAATTGTGCGAGTGGCTAAAGAGGAATGTCTGTGTAGATGCTCCCTCTGTTGCCCCTGTGGGTTGAGGGGGCAGAGCTCAGCTCCACTTTCAAAAGGGCGCCTGGCCCCTTGCTAATGCCTGCCAATCCCCACACTGAAACTTTTAAAGGGCTTTCCTCTTCCCCAGTTTCACTACCAAGCTGCACTGTAGCATTAGACTGTGGCTCAGTAGGAAATGTGAGGGTAGAGAGGCAGGGTTGCCAACCTCCAGGTACTAGCTCCTGCTATTACAACTGATCTCCAGCTGATACCGATCAGTTCACCTGGAGAAAATGGCCGCTTTGGCAATTGGACTCTATGGCATTGAAGCCCCTCCCCAAACCCCGCCTTCCTCAGGCTCTGCCCCAATCACCTCCTGCCGGTGGTGAAGAGGGACCTGGCAACCCTACTTCTCTCCTTCCCATCCACCTACCAACCTACCTTTTACCTGTCTCCCATTTTCGGCTATATTTATATATTTACTTCATTTATATCCCATTTTTTTCCTTAGTGGAGACCCAAAGCAGCTTACGCCATCCCCCTGTCCTCTGTTTTATCCTCTCAACAACCTGTGCAGCAGGTGAGGCTGAATGTGTGTGACTGGCCCAAATTCATCCTGTGATAGGATTGCAAACCTCCAGGTACTAGCTGGAGACCTCCTGCTATTACAACTGATCTCCAGCCGATAGAGATCAGTTCCCCTGGAGAAAATGGCCACTTTGGCCATTGGGCTCTATGGCATTGAAGTCCCTCCCCTCCCCAAACCCTGCCCTCCTCAGGCTCTGCCCCAAAAATCTCCAGGTATTTCTCACCCCGGAGCTGCAGCCCTTATAAAGAGGGGATTTTAGAGGTCGCAGTGCAAAGAAAGAAAAAGGGGAGGAGCGGGGGACAGCAGCCACCATGAGCACATTATAGAAGAAGAAGAGTTGGCTTTTATACTCTGATTTTCTCTACCTTTAAGGAGTCTCAAACCGGCTCACAATCACCTTCCCTTCTCCTCCAGGGTTGCCAACCTCCAGGTACTGAAGGAAAAAAGCAAGCACTGATGGCTCTTAAACATATCAAGTTACACTTTATGTATAGAAACAATATATTACAACTTGTCAGTTACATAAACCAAATTATTTTTCATAAGACAAAACACAAGTCCCGAAATATTTCTAAGACCTTCACCAGGTAGATTCTCCCAATATGTGTAAAGAAGGAGCGTCACTTGTAGGCAAGAAAAGCTGCGCGCCGATTCGAAATCCATTATGCTGTACATTGTTCTTTTATTCTGTAATTTGCCTTGAGTCTCAACAGTGAGAAAGTTGGGCTATAAATAGAAGAAGAGTTGGTTTTTATACCCCGCTTTTCTCTACTTTTTAAGGAGACTCAAAGCAGTTTACAATCTCCTTCCCTTCCACTCCCCACAACAGACACCTTGTGAGGTAGGTGGGGCTGAGAGAGTTTTGAGAGAACTGTGACTGGCCCAAGGTCACCCGACTGGCTTAATGTAGAGGAGTAGGGAAACAAATCCAGTTCACCCGATTAGAGTCTGACGCTCTTAACCACTACACCAAGCTGAATGAATAAATGGCATGCGCTGCTGACCTGTTTCCCCTTCCTGAAACCACTGCAGTGGGCCAGGTCTGAGTTGAGTGTCCCCCTGCAGAGCTGGCCAAGCTCCAGGGCTTTGGCTCTGTCCTCCTGGCTGCTGGCTCTCCAGGGCACAGACCCACCAGGAACATTTCCTTCAAGTTAAATGGCTGATCCATCCCTGATTGGTGGTATACCTATGGGCAGTGGCAGATCTACTATGAAACTAATGAAATTTAAGCTTCAGGGCCCCTAATCCCAGAGGAGCCCTGAAGCAACTTTATTTAAAATAAGTGATGGCGTTTTTTTAAGTATTTGTTATTAAAATAAGACTATTTTAGTGATAGAACCATAAGCCAATGGGTTGAAGTACTTAATATTGACCTTAGAATATGCTCTAATACCCATTTCATATGGCCTCATAATGTAATTGGTCAAATTTTAAAGTTTTCTCAGCGGCTTGCAGCGCCCGAACCCCCCCAGCTGCATGGGCTCACTGAGCTCACCAGAATCTATTCATAGCCTATATTTTGGCAGCTGGATCCTCAAATCCTTTGTTGGTACATGGCTTAATAGTTCTATAGCTCAGCCCTTGGAACCAATTGGAACCGTAAAAAGACATCTGAATTCCCAATTCAGCCTGCACTCTTCTCGCTTGTGCATTTTAACACCAAAAATCAGATTTTCACCTCTTTATACTAACAATCCCCCTCTGATGACCTCCTACCTCTCTATTAGAGAATGAACCAATACATCTGCCATAGAACAACCCCATCGAAGAAGATTACAGGGTTACCCAGATCTCGTTGCTGGTGGGGGCTCACTATATGGCCCATTTTCAAGGACTCCACCTTACCACCCTGTTCTCTGCCATTTAGGCCTCAAGGTCCTTGCAAGGGTAGCAAGGCCCTTTGGACCTTGTTGGATGTTGCCCTATTGTTGCTGGTTGGAAAGGGGCCCCCATAACAGTTCAAGCTTCGGGGCCTCAAAAATGTAGGTCCGCAACTGCCTATGGGGCTGAGAGGAGGAACAGGGAGAGAACATGCTGGGGCTCTGTAGACCCCTGGAGGTAGCCAGCCATATGATGTGCGTATGAGCAAGCCCAAGAGTCTTTCCACATTGACTTCCTACGCAGAGAAAGTGACTCTCCCATAATACTAGAACATGGGGTCATCTGCTAAAGCTGGAGGGCGAGAGATTCAAAACAGATAAAAGGAAGTATTTTTTCACACAACGCATAGTTAAATTGTGGAACTCCCTGCCCCATGATGTGGTGATGGCTGCCAACTTGGAAGGCTTTAAGAGGGGAGTGGACATATTCATGGAGGAGAGGGGTATTCATGGCTATTAGTTAGAATGGATGCTTGTCATGCTGCATACCTATTCTCTCTAGTATCAGAGGAGCATGCCTATTATATTGGGTGCTGTGGAACACAGGCAGGATGGTGCTGCTGCAGTCATCTTGTTTGTGGCTTCCTAGAGGCACCTAGTTGGCCACTGTGTGAACAGACTGCTGGACTTGATGGGCCTTGGTCTGATCCAGCAGGGCCTTTCTTATGTCTCCTGATTAACCCCTAAATCCAGGGAAAGGAAGGGGTGCTTAGCGGAGGCACTTAATTGTGCTGTTTAATTGATTGAGGCTCAGATGTCCATGGGTCCAGGCAGTGGAAGTGCTGGGTGATCGATTTTTAAGTAACTCCCACGTAGCTTCTGGTTGAGCGCACTCCTAGGCTGTGGTGCTGACAATGAAAAATCTTTTTCTCGGCTGGAGGAACTGAGCTTTGGGTATCTTATCAGGCACCGATATGCACATATATCAGCTTGGAGGCTTGTCCTCAGGCACCTGCCGCAAGAGATAATTGCCTGGTTTCTGTCTTTGTGCTTTGTCAGGATCCCTTTGAAGCAGAAGTCATGATTAATGAGGAAGCCAAGACGCACCAACTCTGACCGTGCGTGTGTCTGTTGGCAGGTATTCCAACTGCTTGGCAAGAGCTCAGTGACTTCTTTTCATCTCTCCTTTCCACAGCAGACGGTTTTCGAGTAGATCTGTTGCTGGTCAGAGCACCCTGCTTGGAACTTGGTCTTTGTCCAATTTAAACAGAAGGAGCAGCGTGCGGGCTTGAAGGGGGCTCCTGGTTGATCAATAAGAAAGGAAAATCAGAATGCTGAAAATCTGGCAGCCAAGCAGGAAGAGAGCCATTGGCCAGTGCTTTCCTTTGATTTACTGAGAAGCAGAAAGAAAGAATTATATGCACTGGGTTTCTTGGCAGTAGGGCTGCTAAGTTCCGGGTGGCGTCTGGAGATCTCCTGAGAAGACAACTGATCTCCAGGCAATAGAGATCCATTCACCTGCAGAAAATGGCCACTTTGGAAGGTGGACTGTATGGCATTATACCCTGTTGAAGTCCCTCCCCAAACCCCACCCTCCCCAGGCACCACCCCCAAAATCTCCAGGTATTTCCCAACCCAGAGCTGGCAACCCTACCTAGCAGGGATGGGGTCAGCAGTGCCATATGTTTTGCACAGCTTATAAGTGGCACTTCAATAGTTAAACATATCCAGCTAAGTTTAGCTGAGTGCTGTTCTTATGTGTTCCTGCTTGGCATCTAGAAATATACCACCCCCTTCCCCACCTTAGCTGGTTAGTTCTAATCAATATGCAATTCAATATCCCATTAATTGTTTGCCCTTGCTGCCCCCTTACCATTGCTAGGTCAAACGCTGCAATCACACTAGAAGCAACAATGAATACCTGGCTCTCTCCAGTACAGTTCTTTAAGGCACAAGAGATCTGCCTGGATCTAAGACCTGCTGAGTCTATCCAGCTAAGGATGCCAGCAGGCCTGGAGAAAATCATCCTTAATAGAGGCTTAATATGTGGAAATGGGCAGGTGAAGTTTTTCATGGCACTAAGGTCACAGACATCACATCAATAACATCCTATTAAGCCTCTATTAAAAGGAGAGGGTATTTTTTTTCTCCTGGCAGTTGGCAACCCCTATGGGGGGGGGGAGATTACACCTATCTTTTCCACTAGGGAGGAAGAAGCAATTGGAATAGGTACGTAGGTTATTCAGTAAGAAAAATTACCCAGGTGACAACGATTTAAGCAGCTACCTTGCGGTCCCTCTACCAAATTCACAGCTTCCACCAGTTGCTTTTCATTTATAAAGGAAAAAAGCCAACATACATTTTTGCCATGTTTGACACATATCCCTTTACCAGGTGTTGGCCACATTTTTGTGCATCACGCTGCTGCTAAAGGCCTGGAAGCAGAACAAGCAAATAAAGGAGATGATGCTGTGGAGGGCACCCAGACTATTTAAATATCTCTTTAATTCCAAGACTATTAAAATATCTCTTTAATTCCAGTTAATATGCAGTTCCCCCCGATTACACAACATTTAAATTCTGGCCTATGCACACAGTAGGAATCTTTGTCGCTTCACAAGTCAGGATAATTGTGCTTTGAAAAGGGATTTTGATAGAACATCACTTTTGATTTTTCTGCAGAGAATGATCTTCCTGCAGAACATAAGCTCATGATTAAATTATCTTCTAGTAACGTATTTTGGGCTCCTTGTTACAATTAATATTTAAGTATTAAGAATAATCTTTGTCAGTGAATGCTTGTGACATTATCCCAGAAATTCACAATACCGATTAAATAGCTCAAGCTCCTTGCTGCAATAATAGTTTAAAAAAAAAAAATTTATTAGCTCATACCTGAATATTTTGCCACCAACCATTGAATTGCCTACAGATTCACAAATTTAATGTGGGTAAAATCTGCCAACTGTACTGTCAGTCAACCCTGGAATTCCTGATTTGAACATGTGTGCTGTAGTTCAGAAGTGGAAATAAAAGATAATAGGATAGTGGGCTATAGCTAGAAGACTGGTGTGCAAGAGGGCAGAGACAGAGGAGACGACACTACTTGTCTGCAAAGGTTCTGCTACTTAGCTTGGAATTGGAAATTATCCAGCTGGGTGGGGGTGTAGCTGGCTGGAAGGGACTAGAAAAGCAAGGCAGAAGTCACACGTTACAGCTTGGCAGGTTACCCTTCATCCTGGAAGGAAGCCGCATCTCAGAACTAGAGCTGGGATCTTGTAGTGCCACCACCACCCAGTCCACCCAGCCAGATGGCAGATTTTCCAGATGGTCTGCTTGCCTCTTTAGACAGTGTACCATATAGCCTGAAACATGCTTGTGTTGGTTATGGGGGTATGTCACCCATAATTTAAAAATATTGTGGTGTTTATGCTGATTTACACTTTTTAATTTCTTCTTTTTAATTGTAATAATCATGTAATGGGCTTTATGAGCAAAACTGTGTCCATTTTGGCTGCAGATTTGCTGCCCAGCTTGAATTTTACCCTCTTGCTCAGTTGCCAGAATGGGAAGAGCCAGTTTTGTTTCAGGGTGCATGTGTGAGCTGGCAAGAGCCCTAATGCTGGAGTGGTCTAGCTCCAATCATGTATTTTTTATTTATTTGTGTGTTTTAGTTATAGCCTGCCTTTTTCGGTGGGATTCAACAGGCTTAACACAGTGTAAGTCAATACAATCAATAGGGTGAGACATCTAATACATCTAATTACAGAAATCTGAAACAAAACATAAATATTAGACATGATGACTTAAACACTGCAGAAAACAGTATTACATAAATAGAAAACAGCGCAGCGAGATCAAGATAATACTGTATGCAGTAGTATACTAAGTTCAAGTGAATGTGAACCAAAGTATGGGTTGAAACCAGAGATATTATCAAGGAAGAATGCACAAAGACAGATGAAACTCTTAACATTGCTAAAAGAAGAAAAAGTAAAAGGTGACAGAAATAGAATCAGAAGTCTAAATGCAGCATTCCAGGGACTTACACTATCAAAATAACCAGTGTTAAAAAAACAGAAGAGAACAACAAAAAAGGAAGAACAAGAGATCTGTTCCACACAATCCAAGAAATCAAAGGGAAATTGAAAGCAAGTTTAGTAGTGTTGCCAACCTCCAGGTACTAGCTGGAGATCTCCTGCTATTACAACTGATCTCCAGTCGATAGAGATTAGTTCATTGGGAGAAAAAGGCCACTTTAGCAATTGGACTCTATGGCATTGAAGTCCCTCCCCTCCACAAACCCCGCCCTCCTCAGGCTCCGCCCCAAAAATCTCCCGCCGGTGGCAAAGAGAGACCTGGCAATGCTAAAGTTTAGGCATGCTAGAAGATCAACATTAGACTACATTAACTGAACAGAACGACAAGAAGAAGAAGAAGAAGATGGGAACAATACACTGAAAAACTATACAGAAGAAATGAAAGGCTGACAGATTCCTTCAAAGAAAAGATGTTTGAAGAAGAACCCACAGTTTTAGAAAATGAAGTGAAAGCTGCACTGAAAGCAACTGGCAGAAAAAACCCACCAGGATGGGATATCAATAGAGCTATTCCAAGCCACAGAAACAGTCCGTCAGAATCTTAACAGGAATACACCAACAAATATAGAATACAAAACAATGGTCCGCAGACAGGAAATGCTCAATCTACATTCCAGTTCAATCTATGAGAGCCTGTCATAGAGTCCAATGGCCAATGTGGCCATTTTCTCCAGGGGAACTGACCTCTACCGGCTGGAGATTAGTTGTAATAGCAGGAGATCTCCTGCTACTACCTGGAGGTTAAACCAAAAAATGGACAGGTATTAAATAGACAAGCTGTATGGAAAAATAATACCAAGCTCGGAATTTTTTCTATGAAAGCTTATATTCTTAATAGTGAATAAGTGCAATAGTGCTAAACAACATGAAAGTGACAAAAATGAAAGTGAAAGCTTTTTAAAGAAAACAACATACAAAATACAACAGGACGAGATGACACAAAGTAGCTGTACAAGACGCTACAAAATTCTACAAGGCAGCAATCCTTGCAAGGTAAGTATAAATTACAAAACTATCATAGTCAATGTCCATGACTTTCGTTTTCCTTTTTCTTTCACTTCAGGTTGAACAAGCATGTAAGAACAAGAAGAAGGTCGGAACGCTGTCCGGATGTCCCAAGCGTTTTCACTGCCTACCAGGGCAGCTTCATCAGCTGTTTGTTCACGCAAAGAGACAAAGCTCCTAAAAACAATAATAAACATTCTGTTTTCCAAAACATGTGTCTCATTCCAAAAGTAATAATAATAACATTTAACTATGAGAATAAGACAAGAAAACATACCTAAAGGTGGAAAAATCATTATTTAAAGTTCCATCTTACTCTGCGCCAGCAAGGCTGTTCCACTGACAAATGCTTGGATCTAAGCTAACAGGTGCAGATAATTTATGTGGTTTAGTTGGAATGTCAAGCTGGTTTGGGTGATCAATAGTCGACAGCTGTTTAATTCTTAAAGAGCAGATTCAGAGAATTATAAGAAGGATTATAAAAAAGGATTATAAAAAACAGGATAGATCTATTTCATTATTTAAACCAAATGGAAAATAAGATTTGAAAAGGTAGACAAAGCGCATTTCTTGCCTAAGTAAGATTTTTTGCACATTATCAAGATCAAAAGAATTACCCCTGTACACCCATATTACAAAAAAAACATAAATCATTTTCACTATATTTGTTGTTAATAAAATGAGAAGTTAACAGTGCGTCAAGCACTTTCGCCCTAATCCTTGACTTATGTTCCCCTATGCGCAATTTTACTGGTCTAAGCATGCTACCCACATAAAGTTTTGAGCATTTGCATGTGATGCCATAAACGACCTGGCTCATGGAGCAGTTGGAAAAATGATTAAGCTTGAACCTAAAATTAGACGTAGTGGAACTGAATTCCTTCAGGGGAAGAGAGCAAAAAGAACAGGAACCGCATAACCTTCAGCTCTACAGCCAATTTCAGCTTGCTGTACAAAGAGGGGACAGTGCAAGAGCTCCTGGCACCTGCACGAGGGGAGGAAAACGACAACTCCTGCATGTAGCAAAAAGGTGCCTGAGTGTCACAGGAGCTTAAGGTTGTCAACCTCCAGGTACTAGCTGGAGATCTGCTATTACAAGTGATCTCCAGTCGATAGAGATCAGTTCACCTGGAGAAAATGGCCACTTTGGCAATTGGACTCTATGGCATTGAAGTCGCTCCCCTCTCCAAACCCTGCCCTCCTCAGGCTCCATCCCAAAAACCTCCCACCGGTTGCGAAGAGGGACCTGGCAACCCTACAGGAACTATAAAGTGTGTTGGTCTGTAAGCACACTTTATCTGGAAAACCAAGGTTCCTTTGGTCACCCTGCCCTTGTTCACAGGGTTGTCTGCACACAGCCTGGCTCCCTGACGCCCTGAAACTCAGAGCCAAACTAGACATGACGGCATCCTTATGGCTGCCATGAGGACAATCAAGATAATACTGTATGCAGTAGTATACTAAGTTCATTTTAAAGTTATTTTAAAATATCGTAAGGGATCAAACTGGATTGGGCCCACCAAACTATTATCTTCCCCCACCGTGTCTTTTCAAGTGCTGAAATAGCTCTGGGGCGGGGGGGGGGGAGAGGTGCACGGTCTTTCAGCACTTGATAAGGCACCAATGGGCGGGGGGGACAAGAGCGCTTCAGCTGCTACACTCTGGGCCTGATCAGGATCGGGTAGGGTTGCCAGGTCCTCCCTCTCCTCCCTCTGGCGGGAGGTTTTTGGAGCAGAGCTGAGGCAGGGATTGCAGGCGAGCAGCTGCACCAACACAATCGCGTCACTTCCAGTTACACCTGGAAGCGCCGCATCGCAAGGGGCCTTTTACCACTCAAACTGGGAGTCTGAGTGGTAAAAGGCCTGTTGTGGTGCAACACTTCTGGGTGTAAACCGGAAGTGATGTGGCGTGCAGGTGCGTGTCGGCGGGTTTTGCCCGCCACCACTGGGCACTTGTCAACCCTAGGATCAGGCTCTAACAGCATTTTCAAATGACTTTCCAGTGGCAGTGGCATCCTTATGGCAACTATGAAGATGCCATCACATCTGGTCTGGGCTTCAGAGGCAGAGTTTGAGAGAGCTAAGGCCTGGTGGTTTTTCCTAGCTCAGGGAAAGTGGCCCAGTGGGGTTGAACTTTGTAGATAGGGCCGCCAGGTCCCCCCTCCCAATTAGCGGAAGGTTTTAGGGGGCGGTTTTAGGGATCAGTTCACCTGGAGAAAATGGCCACTTTGGCTATAGGACTCTATGGCATTTAAGTCCCTCCCCTTCCCAAATCCTGCTCTCCCAGAAACCTCCTGCCAGTGGTGAAGAGGGACCTGGCAACCCTAGCTGTGACTAGCCCAAGGTCACCCAGCTGACTTCATGTGGAGGAGTGGGGAAACCAACCTGGATCACCCAATTAGTGTCCGCCGCTCTTGTGGAGGAGTGGGGAATCAAACCTGGTTGTCCAGATTAGAGTCCACGGCTCCAAACCACCTCTCTTAACCACTACACCATGCTGGCTCTGAGACCTGGCAGCCCTCCTACTTGTGCTCAGCTTTATAAAAAATCAGGGAATGGGTTGTTGGCCATTCCTTTAACAATTTGCCTTTAGGTGGCATCTGCCCTGAATAGAAGTCCTCAAATCCTATTATGAATACAAGGGGAACATTCCCTCGGTAGGTAGTCATAGTAACATTCCAGGTGATTATTATGTGGCATTGTTCAAAACTATAACAAGGAGGTAATGTGCTTTTGGTTTTAGTAATTAAGTATTAGTAGCAAAAGGCAAAGGGCTGTCCAACGTGCCCCTTTCAGTGGGTGAGAGTCTCGGTTGAGGGTCTTTACCTGGGGCAAGCTTCATGAAGCCAGAGAAGGAGTGAGCAGGATGAGAAAGAGGTGACTGCCCAAAGGTTACTTTTTTGGATAGACTCTGCTCAGGCCTAAGGAAATTTTTGTTTGCCAGGACCCTGCTTCTGAGGCTCCTGCTTCCAGAGGAGAAGTCTGGGAACTAAGAGGTGGTGCCTCAAAGTTAAAGGGGTGTTGCCTGGTCCCATAGGGTGGAGCCTAGTTATGCCTAGAGGTGGGGGCATACCTGTTGGGCCAAAGGTAGGGTTGTCAGCTCCAGGTTGGAAAAGGAGTGCTTTTTTTTTTTTTTGAGGGGGGGGGGGAGGAAAAGTGCCAGTACTCATATAAGATAGCACCCATTTCCACCAATTCCTCTCTCAGGACATGAGAGTCCCCCAAAACGTGCTGGTACTCAGTACTGGTAAGTACCATCACAGAAAAAGCCTTGGACATAATAATGGCCTTTTATGCATGGCTGTTTCCCTCGCCGTCACCCCTCCGATGACTTCAGGTCTTTGTGTTGATTATGTATGTCTTTTCTGACCATCAGATGTTGCCTTGCTCTCCCCCTGCGTTTCCCTGTGTTTTGCCTGCATTTTCAAAGACCTGTTTTATTTCGAATTTGAAAATGCAGACAAAACACGGAGAAACGCAGGGGGAGAGCGAGGCAACTTCTGACAGTTAGAAAATGCATGCATAATCAAAGCAAAGACCTGAAGTAGTCGGCTGGGTGACTGCAAGGGAAACAGCTATGCATAAAAGGCCAATGTTAAAACTTTCCCCAGATCAGATACCTTTTTCATCCTCTGGATTCCCCCTGATGGCTATGCATCGTGTAAGAGACAAATTGCTTGGCTAGAAGTACTCCAGAGGAGTTTTTGGTCTCTCCCAGCTTCTAAAAGAAACGCCAGACTATACAAGGACGTTTTCTTTTCTGCTTCCAGATGACTCTGGGCCAGCTGACAATGGCAAGTGACTTTCTGGCCCACCTAGCATGCCCCTATTGATTCAAAACAAGTATTTGTCATGCAGACTAGCATGCACCTTAAAAACAGGATTGCAAGAGATTTGTCCTGTATGTTTAAGATTGCTGATAAACTGGGGGTTCTCCCCCTGGCCACTGCATGTTGGGAAAACAGTGTAGAGGGAAAGCTGAAGCCCCATACTCCACATGCAAAGGAATGATGGATAACCTGGAAGTCACATGTGACAGTTACAAAGGAGACAGGGTGGGGACCCCAGACCCAATCTGTGTACTCTGTAATGTGTGAAGAAAAGGAATTCCTGCTTGCCGAAGGACATGGGCAGCAGAAGAGTACAGAGAAGTTACAGCTGCCAAGTCTCCTGCTTTGTAGGGGATTTTAAATATACATTGTGAATCTCTAGATGGCAACCCTACTCATGTGTCAAGTGACTTTGACTCACTGGCTAGCCTCTGCTCCTGGCAAAGCCCTTTGGGACTGTACTACTTCAGACTTACGTGGTGCTTTAATGCCAGATAGTTTCTCCAGACTGCTAACACCTTTTATCTCAGTGACTGATGATTTTATGTAACCGCTCCGACATTCTAAGGTAGAGATGAGTAATGTTCCAATCGTATTGTTCAGAAGGCTCTATAATTAGCATCTGCCAAATGCATCGCAGCAGCATTTAACAAAGGCTTGGGCTTTGTAATCCTGCACAGGAGCTAAGAAAGAAGAGCAGCCAGAAAGTTTTCTTTAGCATGGTCTGAGTCAGCAACACAAGGAATATCCTTTAGGTTTAACTTAAACCAGGCCTGCTCCATAGTTGACAATCCATGGGGCGAGGATAGGCTCACCAGTGTCTCTTCAACATGTGACCACTTCTGTCACAAAACTGGAAGTGACATCATCGCGTTGGGGTGATACTCTAGGATTCACCCAAATGTTTCTGGTTTCATACTGGAAGTGACGGTTAGGGTTGCAGCTTTGGGTTGGGAAACACCTAGAGATTTTGGGGGTGGACCCTGAGGAGGGTGGGGTTTGGGGAGGGACTTCAATGCCATTGAGTACAATTGCCAAAGCGGCCATTTTCTCCAAGCGAATTGATCTCTATTGGCTGGATATCAGTTGTAATAGCGGATCTCCAGTTAATACCTGGAGGTTGGCAACCCTAGTGATGGTACAGGCCGGTGTGACTGTAGGTCTTTGTGTTGATTATGCATGCCATTTCTGACCATCAGAGGTTGCCTCGCTCTCCCCCTGTGTTTCCCCGCATTTTTAAATTCAAGATAAAAGAGGTCTCTGAAAATGTGGGCAAAATGCGGGGAAAGGTAGGGGGAGAGCGAGGCGACCTCTGATGGTCAGAAATGGCATGCATAATCAACACAAAGACCTAAAGTCGTCAGAGGGGTGATGGCGGGGGAAACATGCTCCACCCCCAAAATCTCCAGGTATTTCCCAACTCGGAGCTGGCAACCCTACTCTAAGCGCTTCCACTCACACCCCACCAGTGCCTTAAAAAGCCCCCAAGTACCTAACACCAGAGGAACACAATCTGTAGCAGAAGACCTAAGGAAAAGCAAACCTTAGGATCCAAGGCCTTGAAGCTCAACACAGCAGGAATTCCCTGCCTTCAAGTGGCTTTTGGAAGCAAATGGTTCTCCATATGTAGTAGCGTCTGCAGCTGGTAGACTGAGCACAGTCAAGAGAGGGCTGGGAAAGAGCATCTTTTGGTCAGGAGGCTTCTGAGTCTGTCCTTGATTAAATAATGTGGGAGACATATGTGCTGAGGCACAGATTTTCCCCGTGGTGTCGTCCAAGAGAAATGGCAGTTCCACAACTTGCGAGATACCAGATTCTCACATGAATTGGAGACCTTGGAAATCAGATGGGTGCAGAAAGCTTTGTTTCAGACAGTTCTCAGCAGCTGGGCTTGCCAACCTCCAGGTACTAGCTGGAGATCTCTAACTATTACAACTGATCTCCAGCCGATAGAGATCAGTTACCCTGGAGAAAATGGCCACTTTGGCAATTGGACTATGGCATTGGTCCCTCCCCTCCCCAAACCCTGCCCATCTCAGGCTCCGCCCCCAAAACCTCCCGCCGATGGCAAAGAGGGACCTGGCAACCCTATCAGCAGCGGAGGACATTTCTCTCCTGGCTTCTTCCTGGCCAGTGCAGTGGCCCATTAGTAGGGTTGCCAGCTCTGGCTTGGGAAATACCTGGAGATTTTAGGATCGGAGCCCGAGGAGGGCAGGGTTTGGAGATGGGAGGGACTTCAATGCCATAGAGTCCAATTGCCAAAGCGGCCATTTTCTCCAGGTAAATTGATCTATATTGGCTGGAGATCAGTTGTACTAGCAGGAGATCTCCAGTCATCACCTGGAGGTTGGCAACCCTAGGTATAATGCCATACACTCCACCTTCCAAAGCAGCCTTTTTCTCCAGGTGAACTGATCTCTGTCACTTGGAGATCAGATTTAACAGCGGGAGATCTCCAGCCACAACCTGGAGGTTGGCAAGCCTACCCATTAGGTACTTCCTCAAATAGGTAAAGGGCTAGTCTGCCCCAGCTGCAAGAGATCTTTTATTCTACTTCTAGTGAGAGGCAGGAGACCTCCCTGCCAATGAGTAAGCCATTCTGGGGGTGGGGGTGCTTTTTGCAAAATCACACCCAGTAGTTCCCTAAATTTATTGAAATCAGCTTTCCTAAAGTCTAGAATACATGTCTGACTATTTCTTGCTTCTCCTTTCTGCTGTATAACAAACTCCAGGAGAACATGGTCACTCCCACCTAAAGATCCCACTCCTTCTACCCCATAAACCAAGTCATCATAATTGGTTAAGATCAGATCCAAAATGGCTGTTCCCCTTGTCGCTTCTTCCACTTTTTGGACTATGAAGTTGTCTGCAAGGGAAGTGAGGAATTTGTCGGACCTAGTCATTTTGGCAGAGTTAGCCTTCCAGCAGATGTCAGGATAACTGAAATCTCCCATTACTACTACATCTCTTTTTGAATGTTTGGACATCTGTTCCAGGAAAGCATCATCTAACTCCTCAGTCTGGCTTGGGGGTCTATAATATACCCCCACAATGACATCACTATTTTTCTCCCCCTTAATTTTTACCCAGATGGTTTCAAGCAGGGTTCCAGTGTCTAAGACCTGGATCTCCTCACAGGTGTAATCATCCCTAACAAATAATGCTACTCCTCCCCCCTTCCGATTTGGTCTATTTCTCCGAAATAGGTTATACCCTTCAATTAATACATTCCAATCATGAGACTCGTCCGATCAGGTTTCTGTAATGCCTATTATATCATATTTGCTTTGTACTATTGTTCTAGTTCATCCTGCTTATTTCCCATGTGCATTAGTGTAGAGGCACCTTAGACCACAAGTCCTTCCTCTTGGCAGCTTATTTAAGATTGTTTCCCTCCCATTGTTAAGTTTTTGAACTGTCTTTCCTTGCTTCTGTGCTACCCTTTGCAATTCGTTCCTATCTATATTTGCAGTTATTGTCCTCACTTGAGGCTTTAAATTAACATCTGACTCCCCCAGAAGATTTAGTTTAAAGCCCTCCTTATCAGGCTTGCAAGGCTGCGGCCAAACACATTTTTACCCACCTTCGTGAGGTGCAAGCCATCTCCCGATAGAAGAGCATTATCCAGGTAGCGTAAGCCATGGTCCAAAAAACCAAACCTTTCCTGGCGACACCGTCGACGCAGCCACTCATTTATTTCCAGATTTTTTGTTCTCTTCCCAATCCGCAGCCTACTACAGGAAGAACCGACGAAAACACAACCTGTGCTCCCAGTTCCTTCACCTTTCCCCCCAAAGCAGTATAGTCCCTTTTAATATTTTCTGGGCTATGCCTGGCAGTATCATTTGTTCCCACATGAATAAGAAAGGGATAATGATCCGTGGGTCTAACGAGTCTATCCAGATTTTCCGTCACATCCCGGATGCTCGCCTCCGGCAGACAACACACCTCTCGAGACAACAGGTCCGGTCGACACATTTTACCCTTTACTCTCTCAGTAGGGAATCCCCAATAACCAACAGCCACCTATTCCTACATTGGGGAGCAGAAGTTTGAGTCCTGTCATCCACAGGAACCTGAGAGACCAGAGAGGACTGGGCGCTGAACCTTTGTTCCAATGATCCAGGCTCAGCATCTATAGGGAGGTTTTGAAACCGATTGCTAAGCAGCAGAGGAACTGAATGTCTCCTGACTTTCCTATTTCTGCGGGTAACATTCTTCCACATATTCTCCTCCTGAGATGGGTCCCCCTCCCTACACTGAATTATTTGGCCCTCTTCCTCTTGTCCTCCCAAGAGGTTTTCAAGAGTTTGGTCCATGTACTCCTCCCCCTCTTTTATACTCTGCAGTGTAGGCAAGCATTCCTCAAGTCCCCTTACTTTCTCCTCCAGTAGAACCACCAACTTACACTTACTACATGTGTATTGCAGTTACCCTCAGGTAGGAAAACAAACATTCCACAAACCTTACTCGTCACTGCCTCCATTCTCTCACCAGCCGTTCCGTTTTGATTCATTGCAGACATGGTATGGTTCCTTGCACACTCCCTCAATGGCAACCCTACTAAAAGCTTCACGATACTCCCGGTTTCAGAGTAAACTACAAATACAAACTTTGTTTCAAGACCCCCAGACACGACCCCCAGCGCGCCAAAGGCTCGTGCCTGTGGCGAGTGCAGGCTTCTAAATGAACAACTCTCAGTCCCACCCCTCAATGCCAACAGCAGAGGGCGGGGCCAGCAATTACCCCCAGCAATTACACTGCCCTCTTCACTCTGGAAACCACACTCTTTAGCACAGGGGTGGGGAACGTCAGGCCCGGGGGCCGTATAAGGCCCGCGAAAGCATTTGGTCTGGCCCTTCGTGGGTCCTGGCAGATCTCTAGCTCAGAAGGATCTAAGACTGGTGATCTGCCCCCTCCCGCAGACAGCAATAGCCTTTATTCAAGGCGGATGTGAGTTTGTTTTGCCAAGAAAAGGAACCTTTTTTCTGCCTTGAAGAAGAGTCATTACCTATGGAGCTGCTAGGAGTGCCCAAGAATGCTAATTTTAAGTTGATAATTCTGTATGGCCCGCAAATGATATTATAAATATCTAAATGGCCCTTGGCAGAAAAAAGGTTCCCCACCCCTGCTTTAGCAGCTCTGAGTCCTGCAGAATCGCAACACAACTGCCTGTGGCATTGAAGTCCCTCCCCTCCCCTCCCCAAACCCCACCCTACTCAGGCTCCCCCTCAAAAACCTCCCGCTGGTGGCAAAGAGGGACCTGGCAACCCTAAGTTGGGTGCATCTTTGGAAATCTTATATGCTGGAATGCTCTGTGCGGAGCAATTAAGAGCAGTGCTAATTTACGAATGGGGGTGCTTGGCGAGCTTTTGTTCTGAGGGTACGGTGGGCAGCAGACATAGAGAAAAATGCCCTGTCCTTTCAAAGAGACTTGTTGTGTAGAAATGGGCAGCTTAAGCTTTTGATGGCATGGAAGTAAATAGCATCACCTGGTAAATAACATCCTGGTAAGCCAGGGACAAAATAAAAGCTCGGCAAGAGCACCCCCAACCTCCAGGTGGTGGCTGGAGATCTCCCGCTATTACAACTGATCTTCAGGTGATAGAGATCAGTTCACCTGGAGAAAATAGCCGCTTTTGTAGGTGGACTGTGTGGCATCATACCCCATTGTAGTCCCTCCCTCCCCAAACCCCGCCCTCCTTAGGCTCCTCCCCCCAAATCTCAAGGTATTCCCCAACCCGGAGCTGGCAATCCTACAGGTAGGGTTGCCAGGTCCCTGTTCACCACCAGGGTGACCTTGGGCCAGTCACAGTTCTCTCTGAACTCTCTCAGCCCAGGCAGGCAATGGCAAACCACTTCCGTATGTCTCTTGCTTTATAACCCTATGGGGTCACCATAAGTCAGCTGTGACTTGATCACAGAATGTGATCAAAGCAATATAGCCTCAGTTTAGTCATTTTAGCTTCTAGGGAGAGTTCAGGCTTATCTTGATCTAGAACCCACTTATTTGACTTTTGGGCAGTCCATGGTATCCAGAAAACTCTCCTCCACGCCACATTTCAGAGGAATCAACTTTCTTCCTGTCAGTTTTCTTCATTGTCCAACATTTACACCCACACATAGTAATGGGGACTACTATGGTATAAATTAACTTGATCTTGGTTCCCAGTGACACATCCTTACACTAAAGGATCTTTTCTAGCTCCTTCATGGCTGCCCTTCCCAGCCCCAATCTCCTTCTGATTTCTTGGTTGCAGTCTCCCTTTTGGCTATTGATGGAGCCAAGAAACAGGAAACCTTTAACAATTTTAGTTTCTTCATTGTCAACCTTAAAGCTGTATCATTCTGCAGGAGTCATTACTTTTGTCTTCTTGATGTTCAGCTGTGATCCTGCTTTGGCACTTTCTGCTTTAACCATCAGAAGTCGTTTCGAGTCTTCATTGCCTTCTGCCAGCAGGAGGATTTTGGGGCAGAGCCTGAGGAGGGCAGGGTTTGGGGAGGAGAGGCACTTCATGCCATAGAAGTCCAATGGGGAAAGCGGCTATTTTCTCCAGGTGAACTGATCTCTATTGGCTGGAGATCAGTTGTAATAGCAGATCTCCAGCTATTACCTGGAGGTTGGCAACCCTTACCTACAGGAACAGGACACCTTTTCTCCAGGCAGTTAGCAAATGGACAGTCCTCTTTCTTCCAACTCACTTATTTTCAGCCACTTTATAGACTCATACCCATCCAGCCTCCCTCCCCTCCGTTCTCAACCTGAACTGTGCACGTCACACATGATCTAGAAGCAAACCTCGGGTTACCAGGGTGTACAGAAACTGCAGGTCGTCACAGCTGTCATTCAGGGGCTATGATATGATGTACTTATAGTACTTTCAAACATAGCTGCACATCATCCTTAGGTGTGCCTATCAAAATGTAATGCGTGAAGCAGAGTTATTTTATCTGGAGGCACCTTGTCAACATAACGGCTCAGATTTTGTTGCCGTTGTGGCTGAAATCCTGTTCTTGTCCAATGTCAGACAGTAGGTGGCAATAACAATACACTGCATCTGCACAGACTTTTACTCAGCCTGATTTGATAAAAGTAAGATTTTAAAATAAAACAGAAGTCCAGTGGCCCATTGAAGACTACTGCATTTACTTTAAAGGAAAACGACCAGTGAACGTAAGACAGCCCTACTAAAAACGTTCTAAAAAAAATAAAATTGGGCATAATTATAATGTATTCAAATTTAAGATACACCCCCCCCCTTTGTGATGGCATATCTGGGGGGGGGATTTGAGTAAATACTGTAACATTTATTCCAGCTGGAGCTTTTGAGAGTCAGAGCTCCCTTCCTCAGATGCATCTGCGGAAGTAAAGCTCTGATTCACAACAGCTCCTAAAGGTAAAGATCCCCTGTGCAAGAACGGGGTCATTCCTGACCCATGGGGTGACGTCACATCCCGACGTTTACTAGGCAGACTTTGTTTACGGGGTGGTTTGCCAGTGCCTTCCCCAGTCATCTTCCCTTTACCCCCAGCAAGCTGGGTACTCATTTAACCGACCTCAGAAGGATGGAAGGCTGAGTCAACTTTGAGCTGGCTACCTGAAACCAACTTTGTTGGGATTGAACTCAGGTCATGAGCAGAGCTTGGACTGCAGTACTGCAGCTTACCACTCTGCGCCACGGGGCTCTTACAACAGCTCCTACCTAGTGGAATAAAATTGTTATTCATTGAGCTGCTGTGGTTTGCCTGTTGTATTTTGCTACAATAAGCTAACATGGCTACCAGTCTGGAAGAATGATTTTACTACATGTTATTTGGAAAAGTCAGCAAGGAGTGGGGTTGTTGGTTTTTTTGCTATTTAACACTAGATTCTTTCCTTTGAACAGTAACCCATCATATGTAAAGTTGCCAACCAGCCAGGAGAAAAATGCTCCATCCTTATTAATAACATCCTTAATGGGATGTTATTTACTGGGCATGAAAAGTTTCAGCTGCCCATTTCAACATTAAGCCTTTATTAAAGGGACAGGGCATTTTTCTCCAGGCCTGTTCGCAACCCTAACAGTGCATTAAAAATGAACCGATTCTTGGGGCGCCTTAAAGATAAGCAGGACTGCATTTCAGCATTGGCTTTTGTGGACTAGAGCCAAGATTGTTAGATGCATGTTGTGGGCCCTTACTAGACATTTATAATAGGACTCACTAATTGCATCTTATGAAGGGGACTCTAGCCCAGAAAACCTCTGATGGAATACAGGTTCTTTCAGGTGCTAGAAGTCCTCTCTTTTTGCTACCAGCACAGATTAGCATGGCTGCCCCTCAGAATTAACACCATGTTTGTAGCCCAGTCCTGAGCATATGTGTGTGTGTTTCAAGTGCCGTCAAGTCGCTTCTGACTGAATGCAACCCCATGAATTAATTACCTCCAAAATGTTCTATCATTAACAGCCTTACTCAGGTCTTGCAAACTAAGGCTACCTTGATTGAGTCAATCCATCTCATGTTGGGTCTTCCTCTTTTCTGGCTGCCTTCAACTTTTCCTGGCATTATTTTCTTTTCCAATGAGTCTTGCCCTCTCATTATGTGACCAAATAGGGCCAGTGTGGTGTAGTGGTAAGAGCAGTGGACTCTAATCTGGAGAACCAGGTTCGATTCCCCACTCTTCCACATGAAGCCTGCTGGGTGACCTTGGGCCAGTCACAGTTCTCTCCGAACTCTCTCAGCCCACACAGAGGCAGGCAATGGCAAACCACTTTCGTATGTCTCTTGCTTTATAACCCTATGGGGTCACCATAAGTCAGCTGTGACTTGATCACAGAATGTGATCAAAGCAATATAGCCTCAGTTTAGTCATTTTAGCTTCTAGGGAGAGTTCAGGCTTATCTTGATCTAGAACCCACTTATTTGACTTTTTGGCAGTCCATGGTATCCAGAAAACTCTCCTCTACACCACATTTCAGAGGAATCAACTTTCTTCCTATCAGTTTTCTTCATTGTCCAACATTTACACCCACACATAGTAATGGGGACTACTATGGTATAAATTAACTTGATCTTGGTTCCCAGTGACACATCCTTACACTAAAGGATCTTTTCTAGCTCCTTCATGGCTGCCCTTCCCAGCCCCAATCTCCTTCTGATTTCTTGGTTGCAGTCTCCCTTTTGGCTACTGATGGAGCCAAGAAACAGAAAACCTTTAACAATTTCAATTTCTTCATTGTCAACCTTAAAGCTGTATCATTCTGCAGGAGTCATTACTTTTGTCTTCTTGATGTTCAGCTGTGATCCTGCTTTGGCACTTTCTGCTTTAACCATCAGAAGTCGTTTCGAGTCTTCATTGCCTTCTGCCAGCGATGTGCATATCTCAATTTGTTAATGTTCATTCCACTAATTTTCACTCCACCTTTATATAATCTAATCCAGCTGCCATTATGATACATTCTGCATATAGATTGAAGAGATAACGAGATAAAATATATTATTGGAAACCATTCAGTTTCTCCATATTCTGCCCTAACAGTAGCCTTTTGTCCGGGTTATAGGTTGTGTATCAAAACAAATCAGATATTGTGGCACGCCTTTAAAACCAGCCATAGCTTTTCATGATCTACACGGTGAAAATCTTTGCTGTAATTTATGACACACAAACTGATTTTCTTCTGAATATATCTTGAATGTCTGGCCTTTTTTGGTCTTTATATGGTAGCAGTCTTTGTTGTAATATTTTGAACATGAATTTACTCATGTGAGAAATTAATTATTTTAATTAATTTAATTCACCTTTCTCCCCAGTGGAGACCCAAAGCAGCTTACATCTTTCTGCTCTCTTCCATTTTATCCTCACAACAACCCTGTGAGGTAGGTTAGGCTGAAAGAATGTGACTGGCCCAAGGTCACCCAGTGAGCTTCCACGGCAGAGTATCTGAATGCATCTTCTGAGTGTTTTTGACTGGAAAAAGCAACCCAGTGACCCCTATTCGATGCCCAAGATGCCCTCCCTCTCATGATCCGCCTAAGGTCATAGAATCAGTATTGCTGACAGATGGCCATCTAGCCTTTGCTTAAAAACCTCCAGGGAAGGAGAGCTCACCACCTCCTGAGGAAGCCTGTTCCACTGAGGAACCACTCTAACTGTTAGAAAATTCTTCCTAATGTCTAGACGGAAACTCTTTTGATGTAATTTCAACCTGTTGGTTCTGGTCCGACCTTCTGGGCAACAGAAAACAGCTCGGCGGCACCCTCCTCTCTATGACAGCCCTTCAAGTACTCGCAGATGGTTATCATATCCCTTCTCAGTCTTCTCCTCTTCAGGCTAAACATACCCAGCTCCTTCAACCTTTCCTCATAGGACTTGGTCTCCAGACCCCTCACCATCTTTGTTGCCCTCCTCTGGACGTTCCAGCTTGTCTACATCTTTCTTCAATTGCAGTGTCCAAAACTGAATTTCTCCCTAAGTAGCACGTGTGGGCCTGAGCTAAGGGTTAATGAAAATAATGAGAGCAACTTTCTGAAGTAGATGAAAGGAACTGTGGATTCACGGACCTCTGATGCGGTTGTAGGAGACAAGAGATAAGAAGGTATCCAGTTCCCCACCCCACCCCACCCCATGCTGATGAGGTAGTTGCTTCCGACAAGGCCAGAGTAAGAGGCGTTACTTCATTAGCACAGTAAATTGCCCATCCTAAAGGCAGAATCCTCCATTTTCTGATCATGGGTCATATGGAAAGATGTGATGTGGGCTTAACATGAACTTGTATGTCTGAGGTAGGGAGACTATGACGTAAAGAGGAGGAGAACATGACATTTGTAATAATTGACATCTTGGCAAGCATACAATCTTATGCTGGACTAAAAGTGGTTGCTTCTGCTTTGGAGCCTGTTTTTATTCAGCGGAATAATAAATCTTTAAACCTTCTCCTCCTAGGCATGCTTATTGGGCCGGGATACCGAGGGACAAATCTGTTGGTTGAACAACTGTCATCAGCCAACACACGCAGATGCTCTTTGGGGCTTAGAGGCCAGGAAAAGGACATGGGTGGGGGAAAGTGTTGACTCCCTTCCCCCATGCCACAGCCATGATTCACATCAGGACCCTATCCCCCGTCTCTGCCACTTACCAATAAATATGCTTGGGAGATCCCTTTGTGGGTTGCTCAGCATCTCATCTGCTTTGGCTTAGGAGATACAGATTCCAAGGTTTAGGGCTGGATGCCGTGCTGTTACCACAACTATTGGAAGGAGGGTTCCTCTTCTTTTTAGAAATATTCATGAAATGGGAGAGGAGTAATTGCCGGGCAAGAATCCCTATCACGGTTTAGCTTCCAGAAGGCCTTGCATCCCCACTTCCTCTCTCAGTCTTCAACTGAGTATAAAATTGCAGTG
The DNA here is from genome assembly GCF_029931775.1 of Euleptes europaea. Lineage (NCBI taxonomy): Eukaryota > Metazoa > Chordata > Lepidosauria > Squamata > Sphaerodactylidae > Euleptes > Euleptes europaea. Next base: position 10,504,033 of record NC_079328.1, read on the forward strand.
CTTGCAGTGCTTACATCGACACAAAGGGAATATTAATTCTGTTTATTATACCGTGAGTTCTCTTGCTTCAGACTAGTGGCCACTGAGCAATACAGGAACAATGAGTAAATTGAACTGAACGGTAGATATATGCTGGGCTTGTATGTGGACAGCTCCCGCTCTGACAGCTCCATTTTTCTGCCTGAGCGTGGGAGGCGTTGTGCTGGCGGTACGGAGTCTGAATACTGAGGAGCCTGCCCGTCCGCAACGGGGGCCTCTTGGAAAATTGCAGTGCAGGTTTTTCTTCACCCTCCACTTGGAAATTCTGGGCAGGGTGTGCAGGTGGAGCCGGCAAAGGAGGCTTCCATCATCTTCAGAAATCTGATTCAGGTTGGGAGGAATGGTGGGGTCCGATGTGGAGATGCAGACACGCCTGCTCTTGAAGGCACCAGGCCGCCCCGGCAAACACCCGTGAGGGAAGAGGCAGCTCTGCTCGGTTTTACAGCTGCTCGATGCAGCAAAATGCAGCCATTGAAGCTTATGCCTCCTCTTATCTCTATGCTAGATAAAGCTTCACCTGCTAACACTCTATGCCAGGCCAGAGCTGAGGGCAGATAAGCCTGCCAGAAACACTTTTGGCAACCCTAGAAAAAAGTAATTCCTTCAATTTCAAACTCATGAAAACAGCAACTAAGTAGCCTATTTACGTGGACTGAGCAAACGGGAAGGGCTTTTTGCTTCATCTAAGACAGGGGTGTCAAGCTCACTTGTTACGAGGGCCGGATATGATAGAAATGTCACTTGGGGCTAGGTGGTGGCTGGAGATCTCCTGCTATTACAACTGATCTCCAGGTGACAGAGGAGAAAATGGCCGCCTTGGCAATTGGACTCTATGGCATAGAAGTCCCTCCCCTCTCCAAACCCCACCCTCTCAACTCCGCCCCCAAAATCTTTGGATTTCCCAACCAACAGCTGGCGACCCTCGTGGGGCTGAGCCAAGCCTTTTGCCAGCACAGATAGAGAGTAGCGGGGGCTGCCGGCCTCAGCTGGCTTGCGGGCTGGATAAGAGCTCTCAAGGGGCCAAATCTGACCCATGGGCCTTATGTTTGATGCCCCTGATCTAAATGGAAACTCAATATCCTTGCCCCCATTGATCTGTGGGTCCAACCCTGAATGCCAGAGCTTCAAGGGAAACCTCTCCCTGCCTTCCTCCCTCTAAAGAACAGACGGCTTATCCATTATCACTAGAAGCCAAGGACAAGGTGGTTCCCTGATTTTTATTTGTTGTGAAAGAGGGGGGCACTTTCACACATGCAAAATAATGCACTTTCAATCCATTTTCAATCCACTTTAACGATCATTTGCAAGTGGATTTACCCATTTTACACAGTAAAATCCAGCTTCAAAGTGCATTGGAAGTGGATCGAAAGTGCATTATTCAGCATGTGTGAAAGTGCCCGGGGTATCCGCAGGTGTATCTTTTCACCCCTGTGTAAGAATTGGCACTTGTTGAAATTCCGTTCCCTGAACCGGACTCAGATTATATGCTTCCTAGCCTTGTCCCCAGGGCTGGTTGTGGAGCAAGATTTTGCCTCCCTTCTCACCCGTCCCAAACACCCCTGGGTGTCCAAGTACAGTGCCATGTTTGATTCAGGCACAAATGAATGAAATTCAACATGCAGGAGTCCAGGTTGAACAGCCAATGGTTGATGGCAGTGTTCAGGCCTGAGTGTGCGTGCATGCCCTACTCGGATGTTATGGCACACCAACAAAGCCAGAAGGAGGACCGGAAATGTTACTCTCTCCCCCCATGCATAGAAAAAGAGGAGTTGGTTTTTATATGCCAACTTTCTCTACCACTTAAGGCAGAATCAAACCGTCTTACAATCACCTTCTTCCCACAACAGACACCTTGTGAGGTAGAGAGCTGTGACTAGCCCAAGGTCACCCAGCTGGCTTCGTGTGTAGGAGTGGGGAAACAAATCCAGTTCACCACTCATGTGGAGGAGTGGGGAATCAAACCCGCTTCTCCAGATCAGAGTCCACCGCTCCAAGGGAGGACATCAGGGAGAGAACTGTCTGTTCAGCAAACCTGACTTTCCTGGAGCAAAAAAGGCCTCCTGTTCCTTACCCGACACAGAACTCTACTAGAGAATTACCCTTTTTTCCCTTGTCTTCGGTGGATGAAAGGAGTTACTGTGGATTTGTTGTCGTGCCCCCCACCCATCCAAGCCTGCACACGGCAAACTTCCTCTGCATTCCTGTAGCCACCTAATTACGGCTCCCATGCTGAGCGCCACTGTGTATGAAGAGTGCCTTTGCGTTCTGTTTTTGCCATCTTTCAAAAGAAAGCTTCTGATTTATGTCTGGTTCCTTTTCAAAGGCAACTTGCGCACCCAGCATGATATGCCTACAAATAAGCTTTCTGGAGGGCCGGGGGCTGCTTCTTAGCCATCGCACAATTGGCTCTTTCTCAGCAATGCTTGTCAGTGTTGGCATGTTTTTTGGCCAGGGTGGTTTTGATCAACTCAGGGGAAATTAGTCCCCCCCCCCTTTCAAAAAGAAAAACACACTATGGGAAAAATAAATCCATCCTAATGTCAAGTATTATTTTTCCCCCCAATTACTATATTTTTCCATGTATAAGACGCCCCATTTCTAAGACGACCCCTTTTTTTAGCCCAAAATTAAGAAATCAGGGGTCGTCTTAGACATGGGAGCATCTTATACATGGAAAAATACAGGCGGGGAAGAGAGCAGGGCCCATCGGAAGGCCCAACACTGGCCAACCAGGTCAACCGGGCTCTTCCCCACCGCTCTCTTCCCCACCCGTCAGCCGATGCATGGCTCACCGTGGGCCTTTGTTTTGATTATGCATGCCATTTCTGACTGTCAGAGGTTGCCTCGCTCTCCCCCTGCACTTCCTCGCATTTCGCTCGAGTTTTCAGGGACCTGTTTCATCTAGAATTTGAAAACGCAGGGAAACACAGGGGGAGAGCGAGGCGACCTCTGACGGTTGGAAACGGCACGCATCATCAACACAAAGACCCAAAGTCGTTGGAGGGGTGACTGCAAGGGAAACAGCCTTGCATAAAAGGTCTACGTTTTGCTACTCAGAAATGTGTTGATGCTCAAATAAAGAGGGTAAACACTATGGAGAATACAATATATGCCCTAATGAACACAGTCTTGATGATGGCTCTCGGCTCAAACATTACCCGTACTTTGTACAGCATGCGGCCTTGGCTTAGTCGCTGCCTCGGCCCATTTGCAAACAGATGTGACAGCGGTCTGTCTGATAGGTTGGGGTGTGAATGAAGACTAGCGACGGCTGATCTTATGATCCTGGCAAGATGGCCACCACGTCAGACAGGTCTGCTCTAGCACAAGCTAGGCAGGCAACTCTATTCCACCAGCAGCAGCACATTAACCCAGTTACAACGCTGAGACAATATGGGGGACTGAGGACAGGGTTCGGCCTCTTCCTCTTCAAATCATCCTTCCCAGAATCATCAACTTTTATTATTTTAAACCTAACCTTGATATTTATTCAGAGCTGATATTGTATTGAAATAAAACTTGATTGACTGATTGATAATAAACTGTATGCACTTGCAGAAAAATAGTTTCAGCTCTTGGTGCTCTTTTTTTTGGGTGGGGGAATCCAAAATAAATGAAAAACAACCCTAAGTTCCATGATAAAATAGACGAGCCTTAGATATAAAAACCAAAACAGGTACACAGTTGCTTGTTGCAATGCTAAGTGTCAGTGTTAAGTCAAATGCTGGATAAAATGTGGCTTCAGGAGATCAACACCGTATCCAAGGAACAGAAGTATACACGAAATAGAAATTGTTACTTTAAAGTTGGTTTTTAATATTAATTACATTCTTTGCAATACGCCCATTGCCTGCAAAAAAAATTTTTTTAATTCAGGGGGATGTTACTGGGAAGGAATGGGAAACATATGGCAGCAGCGCTCAGCTGGAAGTCCATCCACAAATTGTGAGCTCTTGTGGGGGCTGGTGTACCCCCACACCCCCATGTCCTTCACCAAGAGCTCTTTCCTAGACCGTGCTCCAGTGTGTTCTTTCATGCCTTACTGAGAAATCCATGGCTGGGTTTCTTCTACTCAGCTGCTGAGTTGGAAGCCTCAGTAAGAGAAACTTTGCCAGAAAGCTGCATGCTTTGAGAGCAAGTTGTTTTCAAAGGGTAATCAGGGCTGCTGCTAGGGATGCCAACTCTGGGCTGAGAAATTCCTGGAGATTTGGGGATGGAGCCTGGACAGGATGGGATTTGGGGGAGTGACCTCAGCAGAATATAATGCCAGAGTCCACCCTCAGAAGCTGCCATTACCTACAAGAGAACTGATCTTTGTACTCTGGAGATCAGTTGCAGTTCTAGGAAAACTCCAGTGCCCATCTGGAGGTTGGAAACCCCAGCCGTGACATTTTGGCACCTGAGGTGGGCAATCCAAATTCACACTTCCCCACTAATTGACACAGGGTCACAATCTGCTGGGAAGGTCTCTTGCGCAAGCAGCACTGAAACTGTCCAGGAGTCAAGTGTGGTGTATGCAGGAGAAGTTCCCAGCGGACTGTTCTCCATGATCACACCATTCACAAGATCCAAATTTGCCCCTTAAAGTAGCCTCCTCACTTGGCTTCATGGGTGGGTCTCTTCCAGTATGATGAAACAGAAGCACAGATGTGTGTGTATATTTATATATATATTTCAAAAGGCCCCATGCTACCCCTGTTTTACATTTACATTGTGGTGGTGCTTCTAACTTGAGCCCTGGGTGTGCTCTGAGCTGGCTGTTTTTTCTTTCTGCTATTCCAAAAGCACGAGAGGAATTGGCATTCTTATGCTGCAACTTGCAATGCTCCCCAATATTGGTTTTGCCCATTCAGATGTCCCTCGCCTTTTGACAGATGAGTTCCTTGTTCAAGGGAATACTGCTGACGAAGTATGGATACAGTGCAGCTCAGACTAGGAGCATGCTAAAAACAAATGCTTGTTCTGAAGATAGCTCTGAATCACTGGAAAGAACCTGGATTTCATGAATTCTTGCAACAGCCGTATCACCCCATTCAAATTAAACAGGAAGGGCTGAAGAAGGTGTACCGCTTTCCTCTTCAGATCCAGATTTTATAAAGTTACATCAGCCCTTTTTACCACCCCAAATAGCGAAACGTTGTGGCCCCGCTGTGGCTTTCTAGTGCTGTCCATTTTCTTGAGGTTCATAAGTGATTGTTTTTAGACAGGTAGGCGATGAGAGCTACAGCGATCCCGACGTAGATGCCTGTCCCAATCGTGATGGACAGTACAGCCAAGAAGAGGGCGCGCCGTGAACTGGAGCTGGCTTGGTGGAAGTCTCCTTTAGCGATGGCTTTGTTTGTCTGCAAGGGGAAAAAAATGAAACATGTCATTTATTGAAATTGGATGTATTGGCATGCTCTTGAACGCTGTCACGAAAGAGAGAAAGGCAGAGATAAAAATGGTGCAGAGTTGCCAGGGTGGAAACGATCAAAATTTTGATTGTGTCATACCCACCTGACCCCATACAAGAGGACATGGGACCATATCATCCCATAAAAAGCAGGCCACCGGTCAATTAACAGAACAGTTCTTTGCCACCTGGTATCCATTTTTGGTGTATGCAGATGGATCATGGTCAGTTGCAGCCCCATTTGATAAACATCAAATACTGTCGACACTGATTTTTAAAAAAAAAATTATACTGCCTTGTAGTATTTCTTGGAAATGAATAAAATTCAAGAAAAAATACTCTTTGCTAATTGTAATATCAACAAACACAGGACATGTACAGTACAGTGAAGAAGGAACTTAATTTTTTAAAAAAAAGTAATGTAGAGGTGGCCCCCAAATAAAACAAGGGTCAATGTCCTTGCTTCCTGAGTGGCAAGAAGTTCCAGGGATGACACTTCCTGGGTTGGTTCCCTTTGGAAGAATTTTTAAATATTCAATTTATTTTACAAATATACATGCAGAGTGTGGGAGGGGGGAGGGGAGAGGTTTGCTTCTCTCTTTAGCCCTTTTACAACATTACTACCGCACATACTGGGAGCCCACCAACGGGAGCGAACACTATCTACAATGGTCCTGATACTCATGGTCACTATTTCATGTACAGCTGTGCACCTGGGAAATCTCTGTGTTGTCCTATTCGAATGACATGGTGACAGCATGAATCACAGTATCATTGTCGCGATGCCTAAAACGGGCTTCCGTCTCCTACAAATTAAAAACTTGCTGTACCTTCAGACACTGCCCCTGCACTCAGGTGGGAAATGCTGCTGAAACAGTCAGGTACTTAAACAGAGCAGTATTTGCCTCCCATTGAAGAAACATCCACAGCTGTTAAGGGATGCTAACATTCTTTCCGACTCCAGGACTTTATGCCAAATCTATTCAAATTGATCAGACAATAGTGTTATGTGAAGGCATTTCCCCAGAAGAGATCAGTAGTCTCCAGACTACTGTTTTAAACAACTACTATTTTAAATAGCCTGCATCTCTTGCTAGAAAAGATAACAAATGAGCAGGCAAACAAGCAATTCATCATTTTGGTTGTCTAATTTTACCCCACATACTACCGACTTCTCTTTACCTGAGGTTTCTTTTTTAAGCTAAAAACAATTCCCATCGCCATAAAAAGACAGGGTCCAGTTCTAGTCCCTCCTCCAGGTACAATCTTGTTTGCATGAAGACATTTCCTTCAAACGTCCAGCCGTTTTCTTTTCCAAATCAGGATTTCACTAATACCCAAATACACATACACACAAAACATCTTCGCTGTGACAATTCTTTGCAACATTTCTTAATTCTAGTTCTCCCAAAGAGCTCCTACACTCTTTGCTGTACAGAAGTGATCAAAACACTTAATCCCAGGTGCGCTCCCTGCCCAAAGCACGCAGGTTCCTGGTTGAGTTACACTTCTCTTTGCTGTGGGGCTGAGCAAAATGCCATGTCTATCGTGATTCCATCTGTTTGCCAAAGGATCTTTAGGTACATTTTCGGGGCGGGGGGGGAAGAAAGATCTAGTCAAAAATCTCTCTGAGGCAAGTTGAAGAAGCCGTCCTGTTTCCCTTAGTGACTCCTTAATAGGTTCCTGGGTCATTTCAAACCATGGCCTTTTATGCAGGGACGTTTCCCCACAGACACCCCTGGTGACTGCTTCGGAGTTTCCTTTTGATTTTGTATGCCTTATGTCAGAGGTCGCCTCGCTCTCCCTGCACATTTTACCCGTGTTTTCCAGATGCTGTTTTAGTCAGTGGATGGGTGTCGGAAGCATAAGCAATTTAGGCTTTCTCCTAACAATGTTTATTCAGGATGTATATGAACATGAAACAGAAATGGCTGCACTCTGTAAGGGTGGTCCCTTCACTGTTTTCAGATGTACTTTTTCCGTCTGAGGACTAAGCAAGAGTGAAATTGGTTCAGTAGGTTTGCAGTGGTGGAGGCTTACATACAGCTGATTGGCTGACACTATAGTCCCTCCTCTCTCTGAAGCAGTTTTACAATGGTTTAACTGTGTACAGAACAAAGCAAAGCAAACCAAAACAAGGTGAGGAATTAACAGATAAAGAAAGAGCAATTAAGGGCTTTTGTCAATTCTGCCCCCGTTACTTGTAGGTTATCCGGCCAAACAAAGCACTGATTTTAATTGACTTTTAAATTTGTATCAGGACAGCTTCCATTGTTTTTTAAAGTAGGAACAATTCTGATTAAAAAAATAAATCTCTGGGGCAGCTGGCGCTCCCTTCCCAAATACTCCTGTCCCAACATCACTCGCTCAGAGATGGGAAGGCTGGCAACAGCCCTCTCCTGACAGCCTTCTGGTACAGTCCTCTCCAATCAACCCTCCTGGGCTGTCTTGAAAGACACCACTGCAATTACTATGAGTTCTAATGCTTTACTTACTAAAAAAAAAAAAAAAAACCCATTGCCAGCCCGTGGTTGGCATCGAGATGACGGATGGGCCAATTTAACACTGTCTTCAGGCTGAAACGTTTCCCGTGGCAGCCTGAGAGCTATCATAAATAAAAGGCAAGGCAGGCGCAGCACGCCGACAGAATTTTAAGCTGAAGACTGTCCATCACGAGCCACACACGGGGCAAGTCTGCGTGTTCAGCAGCAGACAGCATGAAAGATAACGGCGCTCGCTCCCTGGCGAAGGTCTGAGATCCCTCCTCTTGATCATCCTCAAATGTCTTCATGATCTGCCGTGCCATTAAGAGGATTCTCATTAATTTGCACAGGAGGTCTCCTCGACTCAGCGGGCTTTTCCTGCAATAAAGGCATTTGTCACAGGAGTACCAGCATGGACCAGGACGCCTGACAGTGTTTCAGAGTAATCAGTGGCGTTGACAAGACTGTACGTGCTCTGATGCTTTCATGGATGAAGGGCGTGTTTTTGAAGAGGGTTGTAACGCTATGCATCACAATAGAAGGAAGCCCCTTTTAGACTGCTCTGTGATGTGAATAGAGAGCCAGCATGGTGGAGTGGTTAAAAGTGGCAGACTCTAATCTGGAGAACCGGGTTCAATTCCCCACTCCTCCACATGAAGCCTGCTGGGTGACCTTGGGCCAGTCACGGTTCTCTGCAAACTCTCTCAGCCCACGCAGAGGCAGGCAATGGCAAGCCACCTCTGAATGCCTCTTGCCTTGAAAACCCTACAGGGTCGCCAGAGGTCAGCTGTGACTTGACGGCACTTTCCACCACCACCATAATGTGAATATAAAATCTACAGTAGAACAAAGGTACATTTGAATGTTTTCTTGTCCTTTACTTTTTCTGCAGGGCCTAAAGTAAGCTCAAGACAGCAGCTGCAGGGAATGACTTTTTTAAAAATAAAGGAGTGCCCAAACAGGCTTGGAACGCTGTCGTGAGGGGAAGAAGGGCTCCTCTCCCACCCCCCGGCTGTTTTCCCATGAAGAAACAGCACTGGAGAAGTTATTTCCCTGTTTTTGCTGCTCCACGTGGAGGATTCTGCATACGTGGAACAGGAAAAGCCCGGAAATAAACTCCTTCTGCCCAGTGCTGTTTCTTCATGGGAAAACAGTGGGAGGGGGGAGAGAGGCAGAAATCCTTCCTCTACCCACAGCAGTGCTTCAAGCCTGTTTGGGCTTGCCTTTATTTTTTAAAAGCTGCTCCCCGCAGCTGCTGTTTGGCTATGGGGAACCAGAACTGGGTCCAGAAACCAAAACCGAACTCTTTAAAAACACAAATGGCCATTTATGCTTGGTAATTAACAGCACGTTCCAGGCTGAAGTGCCCCCCATATTTTTTTGAGTTCTTCATGCTGAACCGTCATTCCAGAAGTCACTGCAAAGCTGGCACATACCGCGACCTTTTTTATTTGCTCCGTCCCTGCCTTGAAACATCCACTCAAGGAAGCATGAAGAATCACAGCCGCAGGTTAGCGATGCAAACTAAGGAACGAAGGAGCAGGCAAGTGGGAGGTGGAATTTGTTTGACTTTCTCCTCTAGCATTGGGACCATGAATAGGCATTTTAAAGGCCGGATATAAAAAAGGAGCTTTGAGCAAGCATCTAAATCGACCCTGCATAAATGGCCAAATGTGTAGTTTAGCCCTGAACAGGAACTTCTACTCCTTCAACTGGAGTTGTGAGGATAAGGCACCTGACCCAGGTAAGCAAGTTGAGGGGGATTCCATCACTCAAAGCCTGTCTGGTGCAAATGCCTACACACACACACACACACACACACACACACGCAACATGTACTCACCATGAACTGGCTCAACAGCCCTTACTGTCTCCCACATGGGGGGCACAGGGTAAGTATGCTCAGTACCAAATGCCCCCCTGTCCACCCCCTGGAGTTATGCTGGCAGACCATATAATCCTGCATATAAATTAAGGAAACAACCTCATTTTGGGGTGAACATTAACCACGCTGACGGTTGTTCCTGATGGCCAAACGCTCTTGACTCCTTTCACTTTGCAGGGTAAGAACCTGATGGAGCAGCCCCGACAGAAACGGCATCTCCAAGTACCAATGAAAATCCCAATAATGGGAATGCATTCCTGCACCAGGAAGCTGCTCCAGCCTAGTCAGACCTCGGGTGACTTCACCCTTCCCCTTAATGGGATGCTGTATAACTGGAACATCTTGATAAATGCAGTCTCAATCCCCCCGCCCCAGTACCTCATGTGACAAATAGAAGGCAGCGATTCCCAATGGCCAGAAGCAACAGAGCATGGAGAAGACACTGAGGCCAAGATGGTCCCTGGGCGGCATCATGAGGAAGTGGTCTTCGCTGTCTGTGTCGCTGGAGTAATCGCTCTGGAACAGCAAGAGGAAGGGTGCACAAAAGGAGGTGCAAATTAGCAAAACACTGACGACTCCTGACAGCCAGCGTGGTGGGGTGGTTCAGAGCGGTGGATCTGGAGATCCCAGTTGGTTTCCCCACTCCTACACAAGAGGTCTGCTGGGCGACCATGGGCCAGTCACAGAACATACATTTTGGACCTATCCAATCTTTCTGGCAACAAACCTTGAATATAATTTATGAGCTTACAGGGTACAGTTGGCCGCAAAAACTCTAAGCTACGTGGCTCTGTTATCTAAAATAATGTGTCTTGGCCCCTGATAGGGAAGTAAGAATTAGTTTATAAACCGCGGGATCTTATGCAGTTCCGCAGGGCCTGTAAGACTGAGATGTTCCCCCAGGCCTACGGTTGAGGACAGCAATGGTATCCATCATAGCTGGCCTCCCTTCCCCTTCTTTCATAATTTTCCATCTTATACTGTTCAACTGGGGACTCTTTCCCCTGGGTTCGCTGTGGATTCCTGTGACGATTTTAGCACCAACCGATTTTCATAATTTATTGTAGTTGACCTAGCTGTGAATTTATATGCATTATGTTTTAAATATGTGTGTACAATATTTTATGATCGTTGGCTGCTCTGTTCCTGGCTTCAAACAAACAAACAAACAAATATAGAGAGAGTTTAAAAATGAATAAGGCTTGGCTTCCTGTCTTGAAAACCTCCAGACTAACAAAGACTACAGTCCACAATAGCCATGCAGATTAACTTTAGATTTCACACGTTAACAGATCACTTCAGGATACAATGGTTCCATATTAACATACCACACCCTCATTAGCACATTATCTTGATACTTACAGGACAATGGTTAGCACATTACCTTGTTACTTTTTGCAGACAATGATTCAGCTCAAACCCAACCCCTTTCTGATTATATATTACTCTTCCTACACACTTGACACTGAGAGACACTGTCCTTCAGTGTTACTACTCTGAAGATGCCTGCCACAGCTGCTGGTGAAACGTCAGGAAAGAAAATACCAAGACCACGGTCACACAGCCCAGATAACCTACCAGAACCAATGAACTCTGACCGTGAAAGCCTTCAACAATAAATATATCACTTCCTGATGGTAATCAGAAGAAGCACCTTAGGGACGTGCACTCGGATATATCCTATCTGAAAATACATCCGAAAAATACCAATAAGGTATTTTTCAGGTATATTCAGGATCCACATACACATTAGAGCATCCAGATCAATACCAGGAATCTGAACCCAGATATATCTGTATATATTTTGGTATATTCAATGCTGGCAGTTTTAAAGCTTCAACCTTTTTTTTTTTCATTTGCAGGTTTCCTGGGCAACAGGAATCATTGAAACATAGAGTTGGAAGGGGCCTTCAGGGTCATCTAGTCCAACCCCAATGCAGGAAGTTCTAGTCCAACCCACAATGCAGGAAATTCACAATTACCTCCCCCCACACCCTCAGTGACTCCTACTCCACACCTAGAAAATTACAACAAAAACCCTCCAGGATCCCTGGCTAGTCTGGCCTGGAGGAAAATTGCTTCCTGAGCCCAAAGTGATGATTGGCACTACCCTGGGCATGTAAGAAAGGGCCACGAGAGCCAAAAACGGATACAACCCTTCCTGCCCTCCCTCTCACGATCTGCCGAAGTTCACCCACTAGTGTGGAGGACACAGACAGGATGGGGAAACCCAGCAAACTTCTGAATACCAGTGTAAAGAAGCAAACTGGGCCTTGGCCACTAAGCCCAGTTTGTTGCCCTCTACGACTAATGGTCGGCCGCAGGAGCAGGGGAGGGAAGCAGCTATCACGGGCAAAGGGGATTGTACGTTGGGGGGGGGGGCTCTTGCTGGGTGCCCAATCGTGGTGATTCTCTTGCAGGCCAGTCTTGTTTCAAGTTCTTTCTGACCATGGGCAAAGAGGATAAAGGCAAGCCCTGGCTGCAGCTTGACTCCATTACAGTGTGGCCATTTATTCATGGAAGGTTTTGCATTGGATTTGTCACTCTATAGATGCACATTTTCCCCATCTGAATTCTCAAAACTCTGCATGGCGGCTTATTGCTGAGTTTTGAGAATATGGATGGGGGAAAGTGCATCTAAAGAGTGGCAAATCCAGTGCAAAACCTTCCATGAATAAATGGCCAGATTTCAGGAATGTTCTGCTGCTGCTTTGGAGGATTCCAGAATTTCTCTACCTGCCTGAAGACGACTGTCTCACCTGGCTCGAATATTGGTTTTAAAATATTTCACATTTACCTGTTTGGTTTTTTTGGGGGGGGTGGCGGCAGGGACGGACTAGCTAGCCTTTAGTTTCTTTCTGTTCTCTTTTTAAACCTGGCTTTGTTTGTTTTTGGTTTTTGCTGTTTTGAGTTGCCTTATTCTATTTGGTTTGGGGGGGGTAGTCTGTATGTGTGCGGGGGGGACATCTTTGCATGCTTTCTGGTTCTTTTAAAATCTAGTTTTATTTGGCTTTCCTTTCTGCTCTTTTTACTTTAACATTCTTGTGCTGCTTTTCTGTTCTTTTTTTTTGGTCGGGTGTATATTTTTTGGGGGCACCTTTGCTTCTTTCTGGGTTTTTTTAATAGCTAGCTTGCTTTGGTTTCTACTTTTTTATTTTTTAAAAAGGCTTGTGCGCTGTTCTGTTACTGTTGGGGTCTTAGTTTTTTCACTTTAATTTTTAAAGGGTTAGTTTTTTGGGGGGGAGGTACAGGATCAGCTGTTTTAAAAACTTTGTCCTTTCTGGTTCCAATGTTCTGGTTTTCCTTACAGTGTTGTGTTTCTTGGGGGAGTGATTTAGCGGAGTATTGGGGTTTTCCATTGGTTTTGAACAATTTAATGGTTCTAAGGGAAATTTCTTGTTAAGTTTTAGTAACACTTAGCTGTAGGCGAGGGTTTAATTTTAAAAGAACAACATAATTTTTGGCATAGGGTTCAGAGTTTCCCTCTTAATAGGTAATTAAGAAGAGGCCGTGCCATTTTTCCAAACACTTGAAGCCAGATTGAGGCTAGACAGGCTTACTGCTCTGTAAATGCAAGAGTACTTTCCCCATAGACTTCCCCTTGCCAGCTCGCAGCCCAGTCAGAAAGCTTGGGCAGAAAGTCACCAATTTACCCCTCTGATAGGGTGCCCACACCAGTAGTGCCATGGAATGATAAAGTCAGAGATGAGATCGATGGTCGTGGAAAATGCCATTAATTCACAGCCAGTTACCCCTTAGGGCAGGGGTGTCGAACTCAATTGTTACGAGGGTTGGATATTGCATAAATGTCACTTGGTGGGGCCGGGCCATGCCTCGCCAAACCAGATCGAGGGGGTGGTGGTGGCTGCCTCGGCTGGCTCACAGGCTGGATAAGAGCACCCAAGGGGCCGGATCTGGCCTGTGGACCCTATGTTTGACACGCCTGCCTTAGGGTTTTCAAGACAAGAGACATTAAGAGGTGGTTTGCCCTTGCCTACCTTGGCATAGCAACCCTGTACTTCCTCCCTGGTCTCCCAGCCAAGACAAGATCGGGCTAGCCTGGGTCATCCTGGTCCAGGCAGAGATGGGATTAGATTTCATATATTTTTAATGTGCGATAACAACAAAATATTCACTTATCTGTTTTTTGTAAAAATAAAATTAGAAAAATGATTCCTCAACCCATTGACCCTCCCAATGCCATATTCTAGTTTTGATCTACAATTTCTATAAATCAGTATTGTTAATTATTCAATATTTTATTGAAGATTAGTTGATTAATCAGCAATAAAAAGCCCAAAGGCTTGCTAATGTATTTATGATTGTTTGAAATGGCAGACATTACTCAGACATGACAGTTTTGGAATGAACATAAATAGTTTCGTGCCTGAAAATGTGCAGCGGAGGGAGGCTCACGCATTGGTTACAGCGTTTGTGTCGGCATATGCATGAGGATTCTGGTTTCTTGACAGTTTGGAAATGCTTTGAGTTTCTGGCTTCCCCTTCCCTTTGATACACATCCTGACCAAAATGGGTTTGACCATAAACAATAAATGTTTATGGGTTCAATCCCGTGGATCGGTTCTGCTGAAGGAAGCACTTCCCTCTGGCAGATGCCTTGTGTCAAGGGAAGTCTCCTTCCACTGGCGGAAGGCACCTCCGCTAATGGAACGGACCCACAGGATCCAACCCTATACCTGGACAGCAAGCACACTGTGGATACTGTATACACTGGCCTTCAGCTAGGTCCTGCAACTGAGTGGCATCCTGATTAAGATGGACAGCAAGTATCATAAGGTTAAAAAAATGTATCATAAGGTTAAAAAAAAGTATCATAAGGTTAAAAAAAGTGGAAAGATGGAGGAAGGAGAGAAAAAGGATGCTTGCATTACAAACTGATAGTAGTTCCATGCCAGTTTGACATAGCTTCCCCCCCAACCACATCCTAAACCCAAGCACTGTAAAAGAGGCTAAGAATACTTTCTATGTAACACCCCCCTAAGCAACAGGCTGGATCTAACCAGCTTTTCCTACTAGTGAAAAAAGGAGAGGCCCCCGGTGACCACCAAAGAAAAGCTGTGGATCACGGGTCCTGGATGAATAAATGCCATGTAGGGTGGGGGCTCTAGTAATGAGGGGGAAATGGGTGAGACTGAGTGAAAATGCTGGCTGGTTGCCATGCAGAGGCAGGCAAAGGCCTCTGAACATCCCTTGCCCTGAAAACCCTAAGAGGTTGCCCTACACCAGTGGTGACTTGACGGCACTTTCTACTACCACCACTTCTCTCCAACTGCCGGTGGGCTGGATCGGGTCTCTTCAGACTGCCTGTTGGGGCTCAAATGAGAGAACGTTTTGAGGGACATTAGGAATAAATATACCAAGGAGCTTTCGACACTGGCATGAAGAGAAAGGGACAGAGGAAAAAATCCAAATCAGGGGAATGCTAATCTGCGTTTTGGAAAGGCGCAGTTATTTAGACAGACTGCTGAGAGTGACAGTGGGAAATGCGCAATGCACACCTAGTACATTTCCAACTAAAAGTCACTGAGAGCCATATATCAGCTGCCAAGCGACCCAGGATTATTGCCCACAAAGCTCACGAGTGCCATTAACGTCAGTGCTGCCAAAATAAGTAATTAGAAGGCTGGCCGGAGGAAGGAACAGACTCAGGACGGCTTCTGATATTTTCCGTTTTTTTCTTCCACATTTGAAATTCAGCCATTAGGGATTGAAGGGTTTAAAAAAAAAAATTCACTGAAGCTTTTATCAGGCTGATTGACTGGCAAAGGGAACGAGAACAGCCAGATCATTTCCATTAACTGACTGCCTTAATTAAATTAAGCCAGCAGATTAATTGACTGTGTGTCCAAGTTTTATACAACCTGCTACTGATACTCGGGCGAGGGGGGAACTGAGTTCACGGCACTTTCTGATCGTTGTCCTGCCCAAACCTGTGTGACAGAGGGACCCCGAGATTTAAGTGGGCTTTTTGGCACTTGGTGCTGTATCAGAATTATATCTTTTCACATTCCTCTGTTATAAACATACAAGCTAGGCTGGAGGTGCGTGCATGGAACCAGCTCATGTCGCTTTTACACAATTACATAACTGAATTTTACATAATTATGTAGACAGGAAGCATGGCATAGTGGTTAGACGCAGGATCCGGAAGACCCAGGTTCAAATCCCCACAATGGCCATGGGCAAGTCACACACTGACAAGGGTTGCCAGCTCTGGGTTGGGAAATACCTGGAGATTTTGAGGGCGGAGCTTGGGGAGGGCAAAGCTTGGGGGAGGGGAGGCACCTCAGCAAGGTATAATGCAATCCAGTCCACCCTCCAAAGCAGCCATTTTCTCCAGGGGAACTGATCTTGGTTGTCCAGAGATCCACTGCAATAGTGGGAGATCTCCAGGTGCCACCTGGAGGTTGGCAACCCTAACACTCTCAGCCTAACTTATCTCACATGGTTGTAGAGAGGGTAAAACAGAAGAGGGAAGACTTATATTGTAAGCTGCTTTGGGCTCTCATTGGGAAGAAAATTGGGATATAAATCTCTAAATTCATAATATATCTCATTCTGTCCTTCCTGGATTTCACGTCCTTTGCACCTCTTTGCTATTCATATTTTTCTTCCTTTATAACCTCATATATAAATGTCTGCCTAGTGAGGACCAGAACCTGCATCCAGCGGGGTGGGCATGAGTCCACAAAAGCTTCTGCTGGAATAAAATCTTGTCAGCCCTGAAGGTACCAAAAAAAAACCCAGTTTATTTTCACAAATTAAACACCTTTCCTTGGAGGAAGCTCCCTCAAAAGCCTTATTTATTGACCCAAATGAAAAGTCAATTTGGACAGGGCACTTTCCTGTTTCGGTGGCCTGGTGAGTCTTCAATTAGGGCATCGTTCTCAATTTCTCCTGAGTATCGAATTTTAATTAAAAAGTTAGTGCGGTTTTGGGTGCGCACTGGGGGAAACATTTTCCAGGGCTCCCGGTTGACTTTTGTCGTTTTCACGGAAAGCATAATAAAGCAGAATCCCACCACTGCATCTAAAGAGCATAAGGGTCAGCTACCAGTCTCGCTTGGTGTCACTTTATTGAAATTCTGCAATCTGATCCATTGTTGGCACGGAGCTCTTGGCTGGCTGCAGCATGGGTCGCTGGCACCGTGCGTCACAGGGACAGGTCCCTGAAGCAGTCGGAGGCAGCTAAATGTTTAACGAAATTGTCTGTCACAAACCTTCATTTGAGCAATGATATTGAAGCTGACCGACCACCTAGGCGAGGATATTAATGCCTGTACAAAGGTTATTGCTGGATTTATATCAAAGCAAGCATCAACTCATGGGTCATGGAAGTCCATTTGCTAGGCTGCTGGCCCTTGGAGAGCAGCCGTTTTGGCTACTCCCTCTGCTAGTGGGCAGGGGTATAAAACAGGGACAGGGCGCCAAGCCTCTTTCAAAGCCAAAGAAACCTACAGGCCAAAAGGGAGGGACTGTGGCTCAGAGGTAGAGCCTCTGCTTGGCATGCAGAAGGTCCCAGATTCAATTCCTGGCATCTCCAGTGAAAGGGACTAGGCAAGTAGGTGATGTGAAAGACCTCTGCCTGAGACCCTGGAGAGCCGCTGCCGGTCTGAGTAGACAATAATGACTTGGATGGACCAAGGGTCTGGTTCAGTAGAAGGCAGCTACATGTTTTATGGGGAGGGGCCGTGGCTCAGTGGTAGAGCCTCTGCTTGGCATGCAGTAGGTCCCAGGTTCAATCCCCCGGCATCTCCAGTTAAAGAGACTAGGCAAGTAGGTGGTGTGAAAGTCCCCCGCCTGAGACCCTGGAGAGTCATGGAGAAGGGCCGTGGCTCAGTGTGTAGAGCCTCTGCTTGGCATGGAGAAGGTCCCAGGTTCAACCCCCGGCGTCTCCAGTTAAAAGGACTAGGCAAGTAGGTGATGTGAAAGACCTCTGCCTGAGACCCTGGAGAGCCGCTGCCGGTCTGAGTAGACAATACTGACTTGGATGGACCGAGGGTCTCACTCGATATAAGGCAGCTTCATGTTCTTCTCAATCTCTGAACAGACCTCCACGCATACCCGGCCCAACTGAACCGAAGCAGAAGGCTCAGCATTTTTAGAACTTCTGCAATATAGTCTATGAGCTGGAGGTGGTAATGGAGAAGCTGCCTGCTGAAGAAACATCGGGGGAAGCTTTGCTGGTGATATTTTATCTACACAGAAGCCAAACAACTGTTTGACTTTGTTTATATCTTGCTTTTCTCCCCAGTTGAGACTCAAAGCGGCTTACAACATTGTTCTCCCCTTCTTCATTTTCTAACAACAACCCTGTGAGGTAGGTTAGGCTGATAGATTGTGACTGGCCCCATAGTGGGGATTCAGAGCTGGGTATCCCCAAATCCTAGAACGATACAGGGAAGAACTGTGCCTCATGGCCATTTCTTACATGCCGATTGCCACTTTGGGGTCAGGAAGGAATTTTTCTCCAGGTCAGATTGGCCAGGGATCCTGGACGTTTTTTGCCTTCCTCTGGGCATACAGCAGGGGTCACTGGGGGGGGGGGGAGGGTAGTTGTAAATTCCCTGTGTTGTGCAGGTGGTTGGACTAGATGACCCTTGAGATCCCTTCCAGATCTGTCTTTCTATACTCTACCAACTACGTCACACATGTACAGGCCAGTTTCTAGCATCAGCCGGTTGTCTGGACTCTTGCAAGCAGAGCTGGATGGGATGGACTTTGTGGTCCAGCGAGGCAAATGTTGTAAAACCAGAGCACACACTCAGGGTCATTTATAAGGTAAAGTATGCTGCCAAGTCGCAACGAACCTGACTTATTTTCTGTGCCCTGACAAGATCTGGCTACTGTGGGCTATCAGGGCTTCTGCAAATGTCACTTAGAGGAAGAAGAGTTGGGTTTTATATGCCAATTATCTCTACCTTTTAAGGATAGTCAAGGTTTACAATCTCCCTCTCCCCACAACAGACACCTTGTGAGGTAGGAGAGGCAGAGACAGTCCTGAGAGATCTGTGACTAGCCCAAGGTCACTCTGCTGGCTTCATGTGGAGGAGTGGGGAATCAAACCCAGTTCTCCAAATTAGAGTCCGCCGCTCTTAACCACTACACCACACTGGCTCCATGGGCTCCTGGGTTAAGGCATAACTAAGTGCAATTTTAAAATGCATAGGAATACCAAGACGAATCCAGTAGCTATTCCCCCCATGGGCGGTTAATCGTCAAGGCCATCTACTCAGACCTGTTCATTAGTCCAAACAGTTCAGCTGTGAATCTGTTATGGGAGGGGGGACTCACTCTCACCCTGGTAAGTTCCACAGATACCACCCAGTGATTGGTTGTGGAGGTCGGAGGTTATGGCCAGAGGTTTTTCTATAAGTATAGTAGAGAGAAGAATCTTTATCCCCTTTTACCCTTTTCCTTCCTATCTCTCCTTGCTGCCAAAATGGTACTTGTATTATGCTCTGGAAGCCTTTGCTTTAAGAACCAACTACGCTGCGTTAGGACTCCAGTAAGAAAGACAGATAGCCAGTTTTGTTATTTTTTGCACTGAACTATACGCCTTGTTTTTAATATATTTTCTTGAATTTCTTCAACAAAGCCTTCCTTTGCTTTATGGTGTGTATTGCTTGGGGAGTTACTGAGACCATCCCCAAGAAGAAGAGTTGGTTTTTCTATGCCGACTTTCTCTACCACTTAAGGGAGAATCAAATGAGCTTACAATCACCTTCCCTTCCCCTCCCCACCACAGACATCTTGTGAGGTAGGTGGGGTTGAGACAGTGTGACTAGCCCAAGGTCACCCAGCGGGCTTTATGTGGAGGAGTGGGGAAACCAACCCGTTCACCAGATTAGCCTCCGCCGCTCATGTGGAGGAGCTGGGAATCGAACCCGGTTCTCCAGATCAGGGTCCACCTCTCCAAACCACTGCTCTTAACCACTACACCACGCTGGCTCTCCCAAGTAAAGCTTGGTTACGTTACTGCGCCAAGGCAGGGTCAGCCTTGAGAGGGACCCCCACACGGTCTACTTGTGAAGATGTCGGTGTGCTGATAAACATGGGCGGGGAGACACAAGAGCTGTACTTGGCCAGTCATGCCAGGAACAAGCTCAGCCCCAGCGCCAGGCAGCAGTGTAGAGGCCAGGCAAGCAGTGTCAGCCATGAGCTGCACCTGTCCCCTACTCCCTGCCCCCGGTGCAGCGGTGCTGCCGTCACCTTCGGGGCTTGCTTCACCTGCTTTTGCAGAGAAACAGATCAACAGGCCGAGCAAAATGGTGTGGCATGTGGCTATTCAGCATGTGCACAGGACATGCTGATGCAACTCCTGATGCAACAGACATATGGAAACAAACCCAGCTCTCCAGATTAGCCTCTGCCGCTCACGTGGAGGAGTGGGGAATCAAACCTGGTTCTCCAGATCAGACGCCACCGCTCCAAACCACCGCTCTTATCCACTACACCACGCTGGCAGCCAGAGTTAGTAGCCAGAGCAGCAACTTCCTACAGGCTGAATTGTCTGATGCCTGTTACACACAAGAATCCCCATTTTTAAAGACGTTCTGCCTGTGAAATGCCATGTAAGCTTCCCCTCCTCTACGTCCGCCCCATTTCATCATCAGAATGGCTACTAACCAACACTCACCCGTTTCCCATAGCAGATGAACCCTCATTTCTGAACTGCAGCTGGAAGCACATTTCACTCTTTAAGCCTGAAAAGATTTATAGCGCTCATGAGTAAAAATCAGAGGAGCTTCTGAGTGAGTTACTGTTCTGAATGTGCCTCCTGGTGGGAAGAAGCCTGGAAATGGAACCAGAAAGCTTCCCTGTTGCATCTCTGCATCAGGAAGACTTGAGTGATGCCAAGATGCAGCCGAATTTCCCACCTCCCAGAGACAGACTGGTCAGTGGCTAGGCCAGAGAGAAGCAACGGACAGCCTCTCCTCTGGAGGGTGAGAGTGTGCTCTGGGCTCCCAGAGGATGATTTAGGCATTTGTTTCTTGTGGTACACAACTGTCTGTGTCATGAGACAGCTCGGAAACCATGCCAACAGACTATGACAAGCAGACCCCCCCCTACCTCGAGTTCCTGGAAGTCGTCATCCTCATCCAGGTCATAGGAGAGGGCGTGGATCTTGATCTCGTCCGTGGACAGGCTGACAAATTTGCCGTCCGGATACTCCAAGCCGTCTTTGGCCGGCGACCTGTTCTCGATGAAGGTGGTTTCGCAGCACTCCGCGCTGAGGCTCTCCCCCCATGACCGCAGCATGCTCTCCGAATACAAGATGATGTTCGGGTGGTAGTGGGACTCCACCGCCTGGGGCAGAGTGTTGGGGTCCAGGAGCTGCTGCACCGGGTCATTCCTGGGGAAGCTTGGGGAGTAGAGAGGGCCAGTCGGCCGACTCTGATACTGGGGGGTTGGGTACACAGACACCAAACCGTCCCTGCCCTCGGCCATCAAGTTCCTGGTATTAATTAGGCCATTCCTCTTCTTCGGGTCGGCGGCTTTGCTGGGCTTCAGCACATTCTGCGAGTCCACCATCCCATCCATCCTCCGCTCCTTTTCCTCTACAGACTCATTAAATGGAAATCTTTGCGCTGCTTACCACATGGGATTAACTGGTCTCATTTTCCTGGGGAAGAAAAAAAAACAGATTAACAGGAGAGAAACAGCCATTCGGATCTATGCTGGTCATCCGATAAATGCTCTTAACAGCTAAAAGGCAATGCAGGCCTTGGTCTTGCCAACTGCTTTCCCTGGGCAGTTCCCTACTTTTTGTGGGGACTTAAATACTTGTAACTGAACTGAAAATTAACTTGAGTGAACATGATAACTTTTTCTCACATCACAGACAGGTGGCACAACTGCCGAGAGACTGAAAGGCGAATGAGGGGCAGCCCCTCGTGAAAATCTCCCTTCTGCCATGCATTTACTGAGCTGAATCAGCCAAGTCTTTCCATCTGCAATATGGGGGTAATAATACCGACTTATCTTACAGGGCATGATTACATATCTGAAGTGCTTTGAGCATTCCAAAACACTAGATAAACACCATGTTACTGTTTTCAATTTCTGGGATGACGAACAAAGCAGTCAATTATGTTCCTATATGAGAAGACAAGAGTCACTGGAAAAGACAATAATGCTAGGAAAAGTCGAAGGCAGCAGGAAAAGAGGAAGACCCAACTTGAGATGGATTGACTCTACAAAGGAAACCACAGCCTTCAGTTTGCAGGACCTGAGCAAGGCTGTCAATAATAGGACATTTTGGAGGACATTGATTTGGGCCACCATTACTCGGAAGTGAACTTGAGGGCACTTAACACACATACCTATGTGGCTTTCAAAATCAAGTTAGAGAACATTTCCTTCAAATGTGCGGGAGTGGAAAATACTACACAAGTCTCATCATACTGTTCACTTAAAAAAAAGGACTATATGATTGTAATTGACCCTTAAAAATCGTTGTGTTTTAATGAAATTTTTGTGCTTTCCTAAAACAGAAGCCTCCCCCAGCTGCGGATATAATATATATTAATCCTTTGATTCCTGTTTCCTTTGATAATATATATTAATCCTAACGTTACAACCTGCAGGGTTTATCCCTAACCTTTCCCCTCTTTTCACTCTCTCCCTTCCTCATGGAATCTTTCCCCACACTGCCCTCAACAACTCTGTGGGGAAAAATAGAGAAAAAGGTGTCAGAAAAGAGAATCAAAGAAGAAGCTAAGAAAATTGGGGGGGGGGGAGGGAAGAAGAAGAGTTGGTTTTTATGTGCCAACTTTCTCTACCACTTAAGGGAGACGCAAACTGGCTTACAATCGCCTTCCCCTCCCAACAGACACCCTGTGAGGTAGGTGAGGCTGAGAGAGTGTGACTAGCCCAAGGTCACCCAAGGTCATGTGTAGGAGTAGGGAAACAAATCCAGTTCACCAGATTAGCCTCTGCCGCTCATGTGGAGGAGTGGGGAATCAAACCCGGTTCTCCAGATCAGACTCCGCCGCTCCAAACCACTGTTCTTAACGACTATACCACACTGGCTCTCTGGGGGAGAACACACTTCCTTGACCATGGGTTGCAGGTTGTTGTGATCACAGCAAGGAGTGTTGTTCAGACATCTCCAGAGAGCTCCAAGAAGTTTTGCCAGATAGCCAGGGATTTTGCTAAACTGTCTAATTTGGTGAACATTACTTCTTCATGGGCCTCCTGGACTAAGAGATCCCTTATCTGCTGGTCTCAACTAGGGGTCCTGGCTCCATTCCAGCCCTGGTGAATTATATGCTTACCTACCATGGCTGCACTCAGGAACTAAGTCCTCTAGACATGCCCCACTGTTGATAGGCAAACCCCCGGATTGCTCAGGACGACATGACATGTATTTACGATCACCTTCATTCTTAGCAACACTTCTTGGACCATACCAAAAGAGGTGACCCAGAATTGCCCCAGGGTATTGGAACAATGTCTATCATCCATTCAGATACCTAAGTGGGGGGTAGACACCAGAGGCATTCCAGTGGATTCACATCATTTTGCACATGACCATGGTGAATGGCTAACAGCTGTCTGCATGCATTGCAGCCATAGTGGAGATTCCGTGTCACCTTTCCAAATTATTTGGGTGAGTTGTAGGTCTGTGTATATAGCAGGAATATGTTAATCTTCCTTAATGTCACAATTGACATTGCAGAATCTCCGCCGCTTCAGAGGCTCCAAATGCACTTGCCGATTTAACCACAGATACTGCCAGACTGCAGATGGCAATAATGCAAGCCCCTCCTATAAGCTCTGGAAGGGCTTGAAGGAGTCACCCTGAAAGACTGGTGCAAACTGTGCAATACCCCAGCATTTTCATGCCTTTGACAGCATGGGTTTGTGTGCCGTTGTAAATTGAGGGTTGCCCCACAGTGCGAGTTCTGCAGGACTGTGCCCAACTGCTAAGCTATAGCTTTCCATGCCTGGCATAGAGCTCCTAGGCTGGGCTGCTGGGGGGATAGTGAGCCCCCACCCCTTTTAAAGGGCCAGAGACTGCATTTCAGTGGTATCCTGCTTCAATCAGCCTGTGCTTCATCTGTGCCACCAAACCGCTGGAGTGGCTTATCCAGAGACTGGTCATGTTGTTACCCACATGAAATTGTTGAGCTGAATAAGATAGGTGTGGCATTTTCTCCAGGACCTCCAGGAATTTCTTGAATACTTGGTTTATTTTATCAAAATACAGTTAAGGGAGGTGTAGCAGCAAACCTCACTGTGTCTATTCCAGCCTCGGAATTATGTTATTTTGTAGGATACCTCCACCTATCTTGGGGGATGTGTTGCGCCATTCAGGCTCCAAACATGCATGGTATACATCTTTAGACATGTTCAGGACTAAATATCGGAATCTCTTGGATTTCTAGCCAAAGGGCCAGACAGATCAGTGCAGGTTCAGGGGAGTGACAGCCACCCACGTGGTTTCAGATTTGTTCCAGTAGTGTATCCAGTAGCAGGAGGTTGTCTCAGAGCGATCCGTCAACCGCGTGAGCTTCAGCCCCCACAGAAAAATCAGGGCTTTGTCCATGTACAGGGTCAGCTTGATGTTATGTATGCCAGTTTTTTACATCCTTCATCTCAGGATCTTTACTAACGGTACAGGGAATGGTTTTTAGTACGGAGCTCTGTCTCAGACCACTTTGCAGAGCATGGATAACCGTGGGAACCTGATTGCAGCTACCATCCACAGCCTCTACTCTCTCTAGCATTTATTTAAGTAGTGACACCCCACTTTTCTCCCCCGAAGAGGCTGACCGCATCATTCTCCCCACCTCTATTTTATCCTCACAACCACCACCCTGTGAGGTAGTTTAGCCTGAAAGTAGCTGAGCCAAGGTCACCCAGTGAACTTCCATGGCAGTGGCAATTTAAACCTGGGTTTCCCAGATGCTAGTCCAGCACTCTAGCCACTACACCATGCCATCTGTAGTAACGGCGCCATCTGCTGAGCAGACCATTTGTTCAACTTGAGCCAAAGCACAAAACAGCAGTCTGACACGGTCTACTCCCCAATGCATAGAGGAAAATCCCATTGGATTTGTGTGTACAATGGTAGACATAAATCTGCTGAGCCAGTGTGTGTGTGTGGGGGGGGGCGATAGGAGTTATGAAGATTTTAGTATCCTTCATATGAATTCAAGAGATGGGTCAGTAGTTCTTAAAGGCTGTGGATCATGGCCAACTTGGGGCAAACAACATTCTTTGGGTCAACACCGATGACAAAGGCAGGGCAAAAATGAAGGAGATAAATAAACATTATCCCTGAATTTCAATTAGATGCTATTGTTCTTGCCTGCTTTATCATTTTATACTACGTTATATGTTTTGTTCTCGCTTTGGGTGTGACTGGGCTTTCTCCCACATTCAGAGAGCCAGCGTGGTGTAGTGGTTAAGAGCGGTGGACGCTAATCTGGAGAACCGGGTTGATTTCCCTACTCTTCCACATGAAGCCTGCTGGGTGACCTTGGGCCAGTCACAGTTCTCTCTGAATTCTCTCAGCCCCATCTACCTCACAGGGTGTCTGCTGTGGGGAGAGGAAAGGAAGGAGATTGTAAACCGGTTTGAATCTCCTTAAAAGGTAGAGTATGGGGGTTACCACACTTTGTATTCCCAGCGATGTATTAAGAGTTTGAAAATGTTATAAAAAATACTGTTCGCACTTTGTTTGGCCCCTTTAGCTGTGAAGACGTCTTCCAACCATTTATAAGCCGTGGTAGCCAAAAACCCTTTTAAAGCGATGTGTTTTTACAACATTTTCAAACTCTTAATACATCGCTGGGAATACAAAGTGCGGTAACCCCCATCGCTTTAAAAGGGTTTTTGGATACCACGGCTTATAAATGGTTGGAAGATGTCTTCACAGCTAAAGGGGCCAAACAAAGTGCGAACAGTATTTTTCAAACTCTTAATACATCGCTGGGAATACAAGTGCGGTAACAGCCAAAGTCGGCATATAAAAACCAACCTTCTTCTTCTATTTATTCAGGAAACATCTTGGCTGCCTTTCTGTAAAAACAACCAAGCAAAAATCCTTCTCCACCTGCAGTCCTTGCATCCCATTTAAGCTAGAGAAACAAAGGATTCCGTTGACTTGTGAGCATCTATGGGAAGGGGCTCGGCTGCTGCATTACTGGTCCCTGTTGGCCAGACTTGAAAAATCAGTGGCCTGACAGATGTAAAATAAATTGTCTTCCTCCATATCTCGAGCAATTTTTATCACCTTACTCCATGCAGAAGGCCTCTGTGGACCTAACCTGTGTGCCAAATTCCTGGCAGGAAGGCAGGAGCGGCTGAAAATCAGTGGATATTTTTAATCTTCTTCAAGTGAACCCTTTTCCCCGCTACCCTAAGAAGCATTCCTCTTCCCCGTACCGTGATTATTCGTTTCATTGCAAAGGTAAAGGGACTTTAATTCCCAACAGTACTGGCAACACATCCTTCACTATTCATGTGCAGCCAACCAATGCATAGATAAGAAGGCCTATTATTCACTCTGAACTATCAACATGCACAGCACACCACAGAATATTGTACACATTAGCCTCCTAATGAGAAAACATATGTTTCTGAGGCTCTGCTTGCTTTGGAATCCTGTAGAAGAGACCAGACTCCCATCTGCCAGTAACCAGGGCATGTATTTCCTTGCTACTTTCCATCCCTCACATGAACACATGAAGCTGCCTTATACTGAATCAGATCCTTGGTCCATCAAAGTCAGTATTGTCTACTCAGACTGGCAGTGGCTCTCCAGGTCTTTCACATCACCTATTTGCCTAGTCCCTTTAACTGGAGCTGCCAGGGATTGAACCTGGGACCTTCTGCATGCCAAGCAGAGGCTCTACCACTGAGCCACAGCCCCTCCTCACAATGAAGAGCTCCTGCGGACTGTTCCCTCCTTATCCAGGGAAGCCGAACGCCTGGTTCACTTGGGCAGTAAGTCCCTGTTTGCATTAAACCATCAGATACTGCTGCCCTAAAAGAGCAGAAGTCACAGTGTGACAATCCCTATTGCCCAGAAATTGCAGATTATTGGGAGTTCTCACACATTCCTGTTGTGGTTCTATCCATGCTGGAAGCCTCATCTCCCTTCTCTTCCTGTACTGGCTGCTGTTGGAAGGGGTTTTTTGCTCTCCATTCCACGGGATTCCAAAGCAAGAACTGGGGGGAATTCAAATACTGGCATTTTCCTTCTTAGGAAGGTGACATGTGAATCATTCCTACGACTTCCTACGCTGAGCGAAAGGTCACGCCGATACTGAAGACAGCCGGGTTTGCTCAGCCTTGGGCAATTCCTTCCCTATGGCAAACAGATCGTCTGAAATATTCACCAGGAAGGCAAGCTGCAAATCTGCACGCCTCTGTGGATCACTGAGCACCCTGTGCTCAAAGTATCTCCCTTATTGTAGTTAAATCGGGAATAATTACCATTCTCTCATTTGGTTTTCACAATCCCTAAAAGAGCTCTGAACACCACTTCATACATAAGCATATAATAAAACAAGCACACAAGTTATTCCAAAGCATTGGTAGAGTACTTTTTGAACACTCAAAGCACTTCGCATGCACCAGCTCAGCAATCCTTACAACAACCCTGTAAGAAAGGCCATCATGAGCAAAAAGTTGTTACCAGGACTGAGAGTCCCCGGTCATCTGAGGCCCTAGCGAAGTCCGAGCCAAGACCAGACTTGATCCAGGGACTTCCTGGTGCAGAGTTTGCCCTCTCAATCACCAGGACACCCTAGCTCTCTCACACATAGAAAATGTAGTGGGAAATCCACCTTCTTCGACCCCTTTATGGCCTTCCAGCTGGGGTCCTTACAAGGGGTTGGAGTGAAAAGGATGCGACTATTGAATTTTGCAGTCTAACAGGCAAGCCACAGGGCCCACATTGAGAGATTTTTAGCCTACGGGGATGAGGAACGTCCTTGTCCTGAAGCCATCAGGTGTTCACTCGTCCACAAATGAGAGGGTAGGACAAACTCATTCAAATACATTTTTTCCTCTACTAACTAATCTACATTAGAATTATTGTTTCAAACACTGGGGGAAAATACCCCAACTAGAGATTCAGTAGAGACCCTGAAATAGTCAAAATGCCAACTGGAAAACAAGGCATAACCTTGAGAGATCTTTGAATGGATCTCTCTTTTTCTAGATTTAAAAGCAGATTCAGAGGAGGGGGTAATTTGGACCAAGGCTGTGGCACAGGGACAGAATTAACCCTCGGTGTCATTTTCCAAAGCAAATCATTCCCCCTCCCTGCCACCCATTGGGGAAAACGGACACTTGGACATATTTTATGCTTTGATTTCCCTTGGGAAGTTGACATGGGGAAAATATCAAAACTATACGTTTTTCAGTGCTGTGGTCTTGATTCAAATCCCCCAACTGCTGCTTTCAAGCCTCAGAAAAAAACCTTGACACCAGATCGTGAGAGATCTTGGTAAGACCTCTCACGATCTGGTGTCCATAGCAGCCCCACATCCTCATGAAATAAGATATCATTTAGATTTCTTTTTTTGGTCTTGAGGACCACGGATCTAGGTGGGTCACTTCTTTTTTGACACAGTATGGTTGCCCTCAGGAGGACACCCGAAAGACTTCCGCATTTAAACTCGTGTTTCTTCTACACTCCAAAGCAACTGTCCGGGACTGAGCAATGGGACGGAAAGCTGAGGTTCCTCGCTGAATGCGTACACACACTTCCACCTCAAGGTTCAGTGCCAGTAGAGACCCTGCTGAAACCTACTAGCCTCCCCCTTCTCCTTCCCCACATATTAATTACAGCTGCATTGGAGTGGAGAAGGAACAGAATTGTAATTTGGCATTTGGAGAGTATTTCCTGCAGAAATACATTGCAGGTGCCACCCACCACCCCCATTATAGCGCACATTTATTTCCTGGGATGTTTTAGCACAGATACTTCTTTCGTTGCAAGCAGCAGAAATCATGGAAAGTGCATTGAAAGCCGAGCTCTGGAGGTCTGTGGGGCTAGACTGCACCACCTTCCCCTACCCCCCCCCCAGCCACCCACCAACCTGTAGCCACGCAGGGCGCAAAGGCCGGCAGCCGACCAGGGCTATCAGCCTACACGCAGTCTCACCCGCCTCTCCTTTGCGTTAACTGGGGCAATGAACACATGAAGCTGCCTTCCACCGAGTCAGGCCCTCGGCCCATCCAAGTCGGTATTGTCTACTCAGGCCGGCAGCGGCTCTCCAGGGTCTCAGGCGGAAAAGGGTCTTTCCCATCCCCTACCTGCCTGGTCCCTTTAACTGGAGATGCCAGGGGATTGAACCTGGGAGCTTCTGCGTGCCAAGCAGAGGCTCCTCCGCCGAGCCACGGACCCTCCCCATCCCTCTCCCCAAAGGAAGCCCCCTTTCCTGCAGTTCCCCATGCAACTCCCAGAGCAGCTTTCCCCCATGGGAATCAATTGCATTTCTATGGGCGAAAGCGCGCGGCCGCTGGAGCCTCCTTCCTTCCCTGTTCCAGCCAGGATGCAGCCAGGATCGAACGCACGAACGTTCTTCGAACGTTCCAGCCAGGATCGAACGCACGGCCGTTCTTCGAACGTTCCAGCCAGGATCGAACGCACGGCCGTTCTTCGAACGTTCCAGCCAGGATCGAACGCACGGCCGTTCTTCGAACGTTCTTCGAACGTTCGAAGAACGTCCGTGCGTTCGATCCTGGCTGCATCCTGGCTGGAACAGGGAAGGAAGGAGGCTCCAGCGACCGCGCGCTTTCGCCCAATGTCCCCAGCGGAAGGGGGGCAGCCCCACGGCCGGATCCCGGCAGAATACCGCGCCGAGATCCCGGCAGACCGCCCCCCCCGCCCTGCCCTTCCCGCGCCGCTTCGAAGTGCCGCATCTCCCCGGCACGTGCGTCTGAACGCGCGCCAGAGCCGCCGGCAGGGCAGGGCAGGGCAGGGCGGGGGCGCGCAGAAGGTGCGGGTGGGACCCCGGGCCGCCGGAGCGGCAGGATCCCGCCCTCCCTCGCCGACCCCGGGGCAAACGGGACCCCCCAGCCCCGGGGCAGCTGCAGGCGCCGCCGTCGATGGAGGCCAGACGGCTCAGCAGCGGCCGTGCCAAGGAGGGGTGGTGGGAGGGGAGGGGAGGGGAGGGGGGGCTGCAGGCGAAGCCCCTCGCGAAGCGTCCCGCCCCCCGCCCCCCTTCCCCGCCGCCCTGACCTGCCAAGCCCCTCCGGAGCGCCTCCCTCGCCGTCGGGACCCCCGAAGGCTCCCCGCGCCGCTCAGCGGGCTGGGGCGGGCAGGGGCGGCCCGCGGCCGGCCAGCCTCCGCCTCGTGGTCGGGCTGCGGCCAGGAGCTCCAGGCGGAGGAGGAGGAGGAGGGCGGCGGCCGCCGGGCATGGTGGGGAGGCGGCCAGGCAGGGCCGGCGAGGCGCGTCCCGGGCTGCGGCAGAGCCGGGCGGCTGGTGCAGCGGACGGCCAGCCTCGCGCGGCGGCGACTGACAGCCCTGCACCGAGGATATTGGGGGGGGGGCGAGGAGGGGGGTTTCCTCCGGGGTCCTAAAGGCCGCCCGGCGCTGCTGCGGAGGAAGCCCGGCCGCGCTCGTGGCCGGGCAGCGCGCCGTCGCCCGGGGAGCCAAGGGGCAGGCTGCCCTCGGCGCGTTGGGTGGAAGCGGCGGCTCCCAAGGGCCCCGTTGGGCACGTATTTAGTAGGGTCGCAAGCCAGGGGAGACTTAGGAGCTTGCGTCCCGCGCCAAGGAGCCTCAGCCCTGCTCGCCCTGTTGGCTAAGCAAACGGATCCTATTGGCTCTTGTGGGTTATCCGGGCTGCGTGACCGTGGTCTTGGTATTTTCTTTCCTGACGTTTCGCCAGCAGCTGTGGCAGGCATCTTCCGAGGAGTCACCCTGAAGGACAGGGTCTCTCATTGTCAAGTGTGTAGGAAGAGTAATATATAGTCAGATCTCTTAACAGATCACTTCAGGATACAATGGTTCCATATTAACATACCACACCCTCATTAGCACATTATCTTGATACTTGCAGGACAATGGTTAGTACATTACCTGTGATACTTTTCTGCAGGACAATGATTCAGCTCAAACCCTTTGCTGACTATATATTACTCTTCCTACACACTTGACACTGTAGAGACACTGTCCTTCAGTGTGACTCCTCGGAAGATGCCGGCCACAGCTGCTGGCGAAACGTCAGGAAAGAAAATACCAAGACCACGGTCACATAGCCCCGATAACCTACCAGAACCCATGAACTCTGACCGCGGAAGCCTTCGACAATATCTTGATGGTTGGATTCAGGAGAAGGCAGCTTCATGCTGTTGTCGAAGGCTTCCACGGTCAGAGTTCATAGGTTCTTGGAGGCTATCCAGGCTGTGGGACCATGGTCTGGGTATTTGCTTTCCTGGCCTTTCGCCAGCAGCTGTGGCCGGCATCTTCGGAGGAGTCACCCTGAAGGACAGTAGTCAAAAAGGGCCAGAGTCCAGTAGCACCTTAAAGACTAACAAAAATATTTTCTGGTAGGGTATGAGCTTGCGTGAAGGACCGTGTCTCTCAGTGTCAAGTGTGTAGGAAGAGTAATATATAGTCAGAAAGGGGTTGGGTTGAGCTGAATCATTGTCCTGCAAAAGGTATCCAAGGTAATGGGCTAACCATTGTCCTGGAAGTATCAAGATAATGTGCTAATGAGGGTGTGGGATGTTAAAATGGAACCATTGTCTGGTCCTATTGGCCCTAAGCCAGCATGTCCCATTGGTCGCCGAGAGGGTATTCCCCCCTCTCACGGATCAGGGGGGGAGTGTCCGCAGGTGGCCAGGGGGGCATATGAGCAGGGCACGTTCCGTGTGTAAGTTAGTTCTGTGCTGAAATCCAATAAAGCTGTGTTGTTGAACTCCGACTCTGATCTCGTGAATCCTTCCCACATGGCCTTAACAGGCACCTCCAGCTGTGGTCGGCTTCAGAGGTGCTGGGAGAGGGCTGGGGGTTCAGGGGCCCCCTGCTCCAGGCTCAGCCAGGTCCCTCTTCTCCACCGGTGGGAGGTTTTTGGGGCGGAGCCTGAGGAGGGCGGGGTTTGGGGAGGGACTTCAATGCCATAGAGTCCGATTGCCCAAGCGGCCATTTCCTCCAGGTGAACGGATCTCTGTCACCAGGAGATCAGTTATAATAGCAGGAGATCTCCAGCTAGTACCTGGAGGTTGGCAACCCTGGCCAGATGCTTTATGCTTTAAAACCCTGCTTTATGCTCTGAGGAAAAAAAATACCAGCTCCTCCATTCCTAGGGTTGCCAACCTCCGGGTGGTGGCTGGAGATCTTTTGGGATTGCAACTCCAGACAGAGATCAGTTCACCTGGAGAAAACGGCTGCTTTGGAAGGTGACATCCATGGCATTATACCCCATTGAAGTCCCTCCCCTCTCCACATCCTGCCCTCCTCAGGCTCCACCCCCCAAATCTCCCGGTATTTACCAACCTGGAGCTGGCAACCCTGAGGAGGAGGGCCAGCCTGGTGTAGTGGTTAAAAGCGGTGGTTTGGAGTGGACTTTAATTTGGAGAACCGGGTTTGATTCCCCACTCCTCCACATGAGCGGAAGAGGCTAATCTGGTGAACCCGGTTGGTTTCCCCACTCCTACACATGAAGCCTTGGGCTAATCTCAGGGTGACCTTGGGCTAATCACAGCTCTCTTACAGCTCTCTCAGCCCCACCTACCTCACAGGGTGTCTGTTGTGGGGAGGGGAACAGAAGGTGATTGTAAGCCAGTTTGATTCTCTCTTAAGTGATAAAGTCGTCATATAAAAACCAACTCTTCTTTTATTCATTCCTCCCCTCCTTAAAAAGGAGACAAATGCACACAGCAAACAGGAGTCATACCTGCCCTTAAGGAATTGGCTGATGGCCAACAGGTGCAGGCAAGGGTCTCCTTGAAAAGATGCCCAAGAGCTACGGATGCCAGCCTCCAGGTGGGGGCTGGGGATCCCCCGGAATATCAGCTTCTCTCCAGACTACAGAGATCAAGTCCCCCTGGAGAAAATGGGTGCTTTGGAGGGGGGGGGGGAGTCTACGGCATTGTACCCCACTGAGGTCCCTGTCCTCCCCAGGTTCCACCCCCAAATCTCCAGGGGTTTCCCAACCTGGATCTGGCCACCCTCCCCCCACTCTCCGCCTGTGGCCAGGGGGGATCTGGCAACCCTACCTACCGAGAGCCGCGTGTTGTACACGTACAGCATAAATAAAACAAAGTTTCCTTCTCCAGGCAACTGTTTTTGTGACCTAGTTTTCAATAGCTTGATAAACAGTTGATGATAATGCTGCGGACTTGATGGGCAGCCGTAGTTTAAAGGTTAGGAACAGTGGATGCAAAACGACTGAATGGTTTTTAATAGGCTTTACATTCACAGGTCATAGAATCATAGAATCCTAGAGTTGGAAGGGACTACCAGGGTCATCTAGTCCAAATGCTGGATCACAGTTAAACCTCAAGGAAATTTTAGACTAACATACATTATGAATTATAGAGTTGGAAGGGACCACCAGGGCCATCTAGTCCAACCCCTGCACACCACCGGAAAATCACAACTACCTCCCCACCACACACCCTCAGTGACCCCTACTCCATGCCCAGAAGATGGCCAAGATGATCTGACTATGGTCACAGAATCAGCATTGCTGACAGATGGCCTTCTAGCCTCTGCTTCAAAACCTCCAGGGAAGGAGAGCTCACCACCTCCTGAGGAAGCCTGTTCCACTGAGGAACCGCTCTAACCGTTAAAACCTGGAACTTGAACGGTCAGAAACCTGGAACTGGAACCAAGCAGTTTGCACGAGAATGAAGCCCGCCTGGTCAAAAGCTGACCAGATAGAAGGACAATGAATTCAAGGAAAAGGCCTGGGAGACCCCTGCAGCCTCCCCCAGCACTCATGAGGAGGTCTGGCCTTTAAACAACCAACAGGCCTCCATCGGAGGGACAGCTTTTTTTCTGTCTTGGGTCTTCCCTCCTGCTGCTTGTCAAGATGGCAGCCGAGGGCTCTGTTGTGGCCAGGGTGGATTGGCCATGGGGTTGCCAACCTCTGGGTGGGGCCTGGTGATCTCCCGCCATTTCAGGTGACCTCCAGACGACGGAGATCAGTTCCCTTGGAGAAAATGGCTGCTTTGGAGGATGAACTCTATGGCATTGCACCTTGCTGAGGACCCTCCCTCCCCCATACCCCGCCCTCCCCATTCCCCACCCCTAAAATCTCCAGGTATTTCCCCACAGAGCCGGGCAACCCTAATTGGCCATTATGGGTAGGGTGGCCAACCTCCAGGTACTAGCTGGAGATCTCCCACTAATACAACCGATCCCGCTATTACGACTGACCACGCCTCAGTGGTAGAGCATCTGCTTTGCATGCAGAAGGTCTCAAGTTCTTTTTTCTTTCTTTTTTTGAAAATTTGTATTGGTTTTTAGAATATAAATTTTCCATGTTAACAAACAACAATAAAAGTAATATATAAAACTAAATCATAAGTAATGTTGTTATAATTATTTAAATGCTAAATAAAAATAAAAAATAAAGGACAATTTATTGACTTCCCCATCACCTCCGTCCACCTCTTAATAAAGTATTCTATCCCATCGTGATATGGTCTGATCTTAATTATTCTTATATCTCAATTAAGTTTCAATCACAATATACTATTAAAATAATTGATTACACTTCTTTATGTTAGCAATGTCATCTAGATCAGATTAAAAGGTACTCTTCCATTTCCCCCCGTCCTAATTCATATTCACAGTATTTCATCCAAGCCTCCCATTCCCCCATAAATTGAACATTGTCTTTTTGATTTAAAGTAGCTGTAAGTTTTGCCATTTCCACCAGTTCAAACATTTTCATAATCCAGTCTTTTTTCCCAGGAGTGTCTGCCCCTTTCCATTTTGCTGCATAAAGCAGTCTTGCAGCTGTTGTCGCATAAATCAAAAAAGTCCTTTGTATTAACAAATCATCAGGTATCATACTTAGGTCTCAAGTTCTATCCCCAGCATCTCCAGTGAAAGGGGCTAGGCAAATAGGTGATGTGAAAGACCTCCGCCTGAGACCCTGGAGCGCTGCTGCCAGTCTGAGTAGACAATACTGACTTGGATGGACCAAGGGTCTGGTTCAGTAGAAGGCAGCTTCTTGTGTCCGTCTGTTACAGCTCATAGAGATCAGTTCACCTGGAGAAAATGGCTGCTTTGGCAATGGGACTCTATGGCACTGAAGTCCCTCCCCAAACCCCGCCCTCCTCAGGCTTCGCCCCCAAAACCTCCTGCCAGTGGCGAAGAGAGACCTGGCAACCCTAATCATGGGCACAGGGATTTCTCCTGGTGGGCTAATGGCCTCCCCACCCCCTGAAGTGAGCTGGGCCAGACCAGTGGTGAGAAAGACCTGGGGGAGGCACCTGGGGGAGGCCCCACGCAGTCTGGGGCTAGCTGAGCAAGCAGGCAGGCTCTTTCTCCCTCCCTCCTTTGGGGGGCTGGAGGAACGGTGTCCATTCCCAGGACCATCCCCCCTCAGTCCACCTCTGGTTGGGGCCATGGGGCGTACAAGGACTGTCCAAACAGCTTTCCAGACAACCGTGCCCCTTTGTGGCTCAGTGGAAAAGCATCTGCCTGGCATGCAGGAAGTCCCGGGTTCAATCCCAGCATCTCCAGTTAAAAGGATCAGGCAGTAGGTGATGTGAAAGACCTCCGTCTGAGACCCTGGAGAGCCGCTGCCAGGCTGAATAGACCTGGCCCAGTGGTCTGATTCAGTAGAAGGCAGCTTCATATCTTCATGCATCTCTTTGCAGACCCGTAGAAGCTGAAGCAGCTCCCTGCCCATGAAGACCGTGGTGGTTAACTGAATGGATTAGGATCTGGGAGAACCAGGTTCAGATCTGCACAGTGTGCCATGAGGTTTGCTGGGTGACCTTGGGCCAGTCACTCTTGGGCTAGCCTTCCTCACAGGGTTGTTGTTGTTGTGAGGATAAAATGGAGGAAGGGAAATTGAAACATGCCATCCTGAGCTCCTTCGAGGAAGGGTGAGAAACATATGTAATAAAGAAAATACATAGAACAGCAGCAATGAGAAAGAAGACTGAAACTGTATACTCTGTCTTGAACTGAAAGCTGTCTGGAATAGTTCAGGCTTGAGTGCTCGGAGGGGGCAGGCTATTAGCCCCCTTTTTAGATCACCCATTCATCTGCCTAGACAAGAGACGGAAGAGAGCTTGAAACTTGATGGTTAGGGTTGCCAGGTCCCTCTTCACCATCAACAGGAGGTTTTTGGGACAGAGCCTGAGGAGGGCAGGGTTTGGACAGGGGAGGGACTTCAATGCCATAGAGTCCAATTGCCAAAGTGGCCATTTTCTCCAGGGGAACTGATCTGTACCAGCTGGAAATCAGTTGTAATAGCAAGAGATCTCCAGCCGCCACCTGGAGGTTGGCAACCCTATTGATGGTGAATTTCTATTTTATCATAGAGTTGGAAGGGACCTCCAGGGTCATCTAGTCTAACCCCCTGCACAATGCAGGAAATTCACAACTACCTCCTATCATCTATATACTAATAACCAAGTGTGCCAAATCAGAGGACATTTAATCTGGTGACTGGAGCTGTGAATGGGCAAAGCAGAGCTTTCTACAAACCTGAAAAGGGGCCCAGGTTTGCAGAAAAAGTGTGCAATCTAAAAAATTACACTGGGTTTTTTTTTAAGCTGAAAATGAGAAAAGGAGTGCCAACTCCAGATTGGGAAATTGCTGGAGGGGTGGATCCAGGGGAGGGGAGGGACCTCAGAAGGCTACAATGCTGTAGACACACTGTCCAAAGCAGGCATTTCCTCCAAGGGAACTAGGGTTACCAACCTCCAGGTGGGGGGTCACCTGCAATTACAGCTAATCTCCAGATGACAGAGATCAGTTCCCCTGGAGAAAATGTCTGCTTTGGAGGGTGAACTCTAAGGTATTATGCCATGCTGAGGTCGATTCCCTCCCCAAATCTCGCCTCCCAAGATTCCATCATCCCCAAATCTCCAGGAATTTCCCAGCCTGGAGCTGGCAACCCTAAGGAGCCAAAGAAGCAGAAAAAAGAGAGAGTCTATGGGGGCTTTCAGGGAAGGAAATGAGGGAATAGTGGAGGAGGGGGAAATGAGATGCCTTTCTCAAGTCCTTGCGGGTTCCTGCTTTTATTATCTATTTTATATTAATATATTTTATATGGAGGTGTGCCATGGGCTGAAACACACAGTCAGCAATCTAGTTCCTATACAACTGATCTACTGAATACTTCACATATATTCATGAGTATTTGTGAGCCACCTTGAACCACAAAGAAAGGTGGGGTATAAATGTTTTAATAAATAAATAAACATTTGTGGGAACCCTGCTGAATTGACTGCTAGGAATCAATACCATTTAATTAATGTAACCCCAAATTTATACTGTTACTTTCTCAATAGAAGTTCTTTTTGTTGCTGCGTGCATAGAGAGTGCAGTGCTACCCTTTCTCAAGGGCCCCTCCCCATTTTTGGAGGGCAGGCAATGGACGCACATCCCGTGTGGTCCACGTGTTCTTAAGCCTTCACGCTGCCCACCTTTGGTACAAACATGGCCAGCTAAGAGGCCGGGGTTTTGTCGCCTCACCCGCCGCCACCTCTATTTTTAGAGGGATTGTTCACAAGCTTCTAGTTTAGTCTCAGTGTCAGATCCGATGTATAGGAAGGTGCTGGATATAAATACCACTTTTTTTGTTTAAAAATGCTAAAGAGGTCAAGCTCGTTTTTTGCTCATAAGACCAGTTCTCCATACCTACAATTATTTTCGTTTCACTTTTGTATATGTCAATTGTAATCCAGATTGATGAGTTCTCTTTTCTCTGTGAGATGACTGAGCTCCAATATTCCATGCAATAGGATTAATATTACCTTATCCCTGCTGGAAATACGCATGTTAATAATCCAAGAACTGTTTCCCCCCTCTGCAGCTGAACAATCTTTACAAGTTTTAATGGCTGTTTTTATGTCTTTGTAAGATAGGCTAGGATAGCCTGATCTTGTCAGATCTCAGAAGCTAAGCAGGGTCTTTGGATGGACACCTCCAAGGAATACCAGGGTTGGGATGCAGAGGCATGCAATGGGCAAACCACTTCTCTTGCCTCTCTTGCCTTGGTATTGATTCCTAGCACCCCACAAAGGATCGGCATAAGTCAGCTGTGATTTGACGGCACTTTCCACCACCAAATTGTGCAAGCTTTTGAGCCCACCAAAACACTTCATCACCAGGCTAGAGGAAAAAAACATCAACAACAGAAAGTGAGTGGGAAGCAGATATTTCCTCTATAAGTTGTTGTAGTAACAGTGCTTGAATCCCTGGGACGGTTGCCCTCCCAACAGTCCCCAAGGTCGCCATCACTCCACCCTCACTTGCCAGAGAGGCCAGTGGGCCGGCTAGGAAGTTGCAGAGCACAGCAGGTGGGGTCGCCAGGCCCCTCTTCGCCACTAGCGGGAGATTTTTGGGTGGAGCCTGAGGAGGGCGGGGTTTGGGGAGGGGAGGGACTTCCATGCCATAGAGTCCAATGGGCAAAGCAGCCATTTCCTCCAGGGGAACTGATCTCTATTGACTGGAGAACAGTTGTAATAGCAGGAGAATCTCCAGCCCGTACCTGGAGGTTGGCAACCCTACCTGCAGCTCAGCTCCAACCAAGCCTGAGTGCAGACAGAACTGCTGTGTTGGTGATAGTGGCTCTGTTAGGGATGCCAACCTCCAGGTGGGACCTGGGGATCCCCTGGCATTACAGCTCATCTCCAGACTACAGAGATCAGTTTCCCTGGACAAAATGGGTACAGGAGCGAAGAATACTTATAAGTGCAAAAACTATTTATATGCTACCGTGTCTAATATAATACACAAAAAGAACCATTCATACAGTTGTATCAAACATACAGAACCATCTCTAGGATGGTAGTGAATAGAAACAGTTCAATTCAAAGGTGCAGCCTCTCTCAAAATATGCACATCAATCTTCTGTATTCATCCCATGCAGGTAAGTAAGCAGATGTAATAAATATTAATTCAGGAGGAATAACTTCATGGAGGATACGGCCGTTTCAAATTCTTTACTAGCTGGAGATCTCCTGCTTATTACAACTGATCTCCAGCCGATAGAGATCAGTTCACCTGGAGAAAATGGCCGCTTTGAAAGATGAACTCTATGGCATTTTACCCCGTTGAAGTCCCTCCCCTCAACATACACCACCCTCCTTGGGCTCCACCCCCAAAATCTCAAGGTATTTCCCAACTTGGAGCTGGCAACCCTAACTTTATGGCATCGGACCCCACTGAGGTTCCTGTCCTCCCCAGGCTCCATCCCCAAATCTCCAGGAGTTTCCCAATCTGGAGCTGGCAACCCTACCACCCACCCCCCGCTGGTGGCCAGGAGCGACCTGGCAACCCTGGGTTTCGCTGCTCTGAAGGGCTTGTTTCCATGGGTGGCTGAAACAGGATAAACGGTCCCAGAGAACGCATCCCTGTTTTTACCTATACAATGCCAGCTTTTATTGTACTTTTCAATGCAATTTTATGCATGACATAATTAGGAAGAAGAAGAGTTGTTTTTTATATGCCGACTTTCTCTACCACTTAAGGAAGAATCAGACCGGCTTACAATCACCTTCCCTTCCCCTCCCCACAACAGACACCCTGTGAGGTAGGTGGGGCTGAGAGAGCTGTGACTGGCCCAAGGTCACCCAGTGGGCTTCATGTGTAGGTGTGGGGAAATAAATCCAGTTCACCAGATTAGCCTCCGCCGCTCATGTGGAGCAGTGAGGAATCAACCCTGGTTCTCCAGATCAGACTCCACCGCTCCAAACCACCGCTCTTAACCACTACATCACGCTGGTGTATCTTTGCATCTTTGATGTTTAACGATCCTCCTGTGTTTCCTTCGTGCCTTCTTCTGCAAGATCTCTAGCTGCTCATCCTGGTGTCCTAGGTGAGATTTTAATGGCACTCGACAGTCAGCAATCCCAGACTCTTTCCCCAGATTCTTTTTCGATTTCATAGCTGCAACCGCCTGCCTTGGCCTTCTTGGTCAATCTCTGTCTGTTTCCCTTTCCCCTGTGCATACAGAGCCCAGGAGGAGAAGCCGTAGAAAGATGTCTAATGCGCGGCTTCTCAGAGAGGAGACACTTGGAAAAAGCAGCAAATTATAAAACCGCTGCCATTCATTCCCTGGAAACACCGAGCGGCACACATGGGTGGGGGTGTCTGTCACCCACTCGTTTCATTTTCCTAGGGAGTTGAGTGCTGCTGAGGAGCAAGAGCTTTTAGCTGCAGATGAGGGCGGGGGGAAGGGGGGAGAAGACGAGGACCCTCGTTGCAGCCTGAAGGCTGGCTATGCCTGCTGCCTTTGACCCACTTGCAGTGCACCCCACAAGTGGTAAGGTTGCCACCCTCCAGGTAAAGCTGCAGACCTCTCGCTAATACAATTGATCTCGGGGCAAAAGAGATCAGTTCCCCTGGAGAAAAGGGCTGCTTGGACGGTGGACTCTGGCACTGTACCCCACTGAAGTCTCTCCCCTCCCCAAACCCCTGCCCTCCTCAGGCTCCACCCCCCCCCCAAAAATCTCCAGGTATTCCTTCACTCAAAGGTGGCAATCCTATGTGCCAATACATGTTCTTCCAAATGGCAGGGTTGCCAGGTCCCTCTTTGCCACCGGCGGGAGGTTTTTGGGATGGAGCCTGAGGAGGGTGGGGTTTGGGGAAGGGAGGGACTTCAGAGCCATAGAGTCCAATTGCCAAAGCAGCCATTTTCTCCAGGTGAACTGATCTCTATCGGCTGGAGATCAGTTGCAATAGCAGAAGATCTCCAGCTAATACCTGGAGGTTGGCAACCCTATCCAAAGGTCAGGGTAACATTGATTGCCTTGGGTGTTCTCAAGGGTAAGAGAAAGCCAGCGATAAGCAGGAAGAAACAGGAAAGCCTGGATTCTGGATTCTTCCAGCTTCAGGCTTTGGGAGTGAGGAAGGTGGTAGAAGCACCCAGTGCTGCTGAGATCTGCTGTGGGTTCTGGATGGGATGTGTGTGTCTAAATACAACGGCCTCCCATTGTACAAATACAACGGCCAGCATGGTGTAGTGGTTAAGAGCGGTGGTTTGGAGCGTTAGAATCTGATCTGAAGAACAGGGTTTGATTCCCCACTCCTCCACATGAGCAGCAGTCTGTAATCTGGTGAACCGGGTTGGTTTCCCCACTCCTACACATGAAGCCAGCAGGGTGACTGACCTTGGGCTAGTCACAGAGCTCTCTCAGCCCCACCTACCTCACAGGGTGTCTGTTGTGGGGAGGGGAAGGGAATGCGATTGTAATCTGGTTTGATTCTTCCTTAAGTGGTAGAGAAAGTCAGCATATAGAAAGCAACTCTTCTTCTTCTCGAGGAGACCTTCAGAGATGAAGGTGGCATGGCAGAAGTATCCTCGCCCTGATGAGCACCTTTTATGTTCTCCTGGGAGAAACAGGGGTTGCAAGTTTATGGAAAGCCTCAAGACCTGTTCAGCCAGAGGGGGAAATGTATAGATCAAAAGAAATGAATGGGGGCTTCGTCCCAAGCAGCCTTTCCCCATCTGGTCCTCACTTCATGGCAAGTTGTTGTTACGGCCAAAATCCACAGTGACTGTGGCCCCCCAGCAGGGCTTCCCCTTGGCGCACCGCTCCTTTTCCCAGTCCTCCACTCCCCACTGGAAGCTTCTCAGACTGTTTACATCTGTCGGGACACGGCCTCTCTTTGGTCTTTTATGCATGAGAATTTCACCTGGGGTTCGATGCTTCCTTGACTCACACTTTTCTCATCTGAATTCTCAAAATCCTATGCATGGTGGTTGTTTGACCCGAAGAAAGTCCGGGAGTATCAGGACAGGAGAAAGTTTTGTAATGCAGAACCAGCGCAAATCTGAGTCCCTGCCCCTTGAAAATGCTGCTTTGTAATTGGCTGTAGTCTTCAAAGGGATCTACTAGATGGAATGACAGGATTGCCCGCTGGAAACAATGGGAGAGGCTGGAAGGCCTACTGAAGATCATGGGAGCCAGGATTGCCAATCGACTTGCGTGGGCTCCATTGAAATACATTGCAGCACAAAAACAGTTGCAAAGAAAATGCAGAATGGATTTTCCATTAAGGTCACTTGGCCCAGAGAGACTACTTTGGCACTGGATTGACATCCCCCAGAGTGTACCATCATTCCACTCTGGGGTTGTCATTCCAGACCCAGAACGCTTTTGCTACTCCCAGAGGGTGTCATTCCACTCTGGGGGCTGTCATTCCAGTCAAGAGCACAGATTCTGTTCCTTGGGTCTGTCATTCCACTCTGGGGGCTGTCACTCCTCCACATGAAGCCTGCTGGGTGGCATTGGGCCAGTCACAGTTCTCTCAGCCCACGCAGTGGCAGGCAATGGCTAACCACCTCCGAACATCTCTTGCCTTGAAAACCCTTCAGGGTCACTGTACAACTTGACGGCACTTTACACACATACACACACACACACACACACACACACACACATGAGACACCAGGGAGAAAATACTTGAAAGTTTAAGAACACGTTGTTTGTCTTTCCTGTTCAGTGTAAGGGGGAGTAAAAATGACCCAAACAACATCATCAGCGTATGCACTGCAAACAAAACAAATTCAGCAGGGAAGGGACAACTGACCGTATTAAGGATGAGGAATACAT
This sequence comes from Euleptes europaea, assembly GCF_029931775.1. Classification (NCBI taxonomy): domain Eukaryota; kingdom Metazoa; phylum Chordata; class Lepidosauria; order Squamata; family Sphaerodactylidae; genus Euleptes; species Euleptes europaea. Next base: position 10,546,580 of record NC_079328.1, read on the forward strand.
GGAGTAGTAGAAGAATGAAAGCAAAATTGTATCAGATTTATTCTCACTTCCTGGGATCTATTTTATATATTATTCCATTTTCTGCTAAGGCTGTGAGGGGGGAACACATTGGCTGAATTCAGATGACATTTGAATGAGAGCAGCCAATTAACAAGCCACGCCTTGCAATGGCCCCACCCACTTTCTGAAAACTTGGTGGGCACCAAGGGAAACACTGTCAGCCCCCCCCAAAAAAGGGGGGAAACAAAAGTTAACCCTATAAACAGAATTAAGTACCTAGAAGGTCAAGCAAAAAACAGCTAACAAGGCCAACAATATAATTAAAAGCTAAACCATTAAAAAGTTGTCTAAGTACATATATAATACAAGTTAAAACCAAATGATGCTAATGACTCCTATATGGCCTTGCAAAGAGCCTTCCAAACACATGTATTAAAATAACACAATTGGCATGATATACAATAAGACGCACAATATTGCAAGGCCATATAGGAGTCATTAGCGTCATTTGGTTTTAACTTGTATTAAATTTATATGTACTTAGACAACTTTTTAATGGTTTAGCTTTTAATTATATTGTTGGCCTTGTCAGCTGTCCTTTGCCTAAACACTGTCAGGCCATTGGGGGACCCCAGGCTGCAGGAAGAACCAGCCCCCCTGAATCTGAGCTGCCCTTTAAAACTGGAGAGGGAAGTCATCTTTACTACCAAATTAAAAAGGTAACGGTAGCCCCTTGTGCAAGCACGGGACATTACTGACCCCTGGGGTGATATCACATCCTGACATTTACTAGGCAGACTCTTTAATATATATATGTGTGTGTGTGTGTGTATATATGGGGTGGTTTGCCATTGCCTTCCCCAGTGATCTACACTTTACCCTCAGCAAGCTGGGTACTACCAAATTACTACAGTGAAAATCTTGGATTCTCTCTAACCCACCCTCGGTCCGTTTAATCCCTCTAATGAGAAAAATGTGAGATCAAAAATAACTAGTTATATTCGAGTCAAGTAGCACCGTCAGAGACCAACAAGAATGTCAAGGCACGAGCTTGTAAGAGTCCAAGCGCCCTTCTTCAGACATGAAGTCTTCCAACTAAGGAATTATAAAGTGAAGCACTCTTTGCAGCCATCAGGTGGACAGGTGGTGTAATTGCAACCCTTTCCCAGCCTCTTTACTCAGTTCTGCCCTCTGGTGGGCAAATGGTGAGATAAGTAAGTGCTTAAGCCTGCAGTTCTTGTCTCATGGCGACGGCAGGCGCACAGGTTGAGTTTACCCAAACCCGCTTGCATGGGCTTTTCGCTGTTGCTTCTTCTGCGGCCAACACACAGGGGACTCGGGTATCTTCAGCAAAGGGTCTCTCTGTTGCTTCTTAATGTGAGGACACTCTGAGACTTGGAGGACTCTAACAAGCGCTCAGGGAGAAAGTGCCCTCCGAGTTAGTATCAAAGACAAGTCAAATATGGGGACCCTCCCAAACAGGCCCCGAGTGTCTGCAGGGGAGACGCTGACCGTTGCAAGCTCACTGAAAACTACAGCCACATACATACACTGTGGTGTGGGCCCTGGTTACATTTAGATTACAGCGCTGCACTCTACGTGGGGCCTACCCTTGAAAAGTGTTCAAAAATATCAATTGCTGTAGAATGCTGCAGCCAGGATGTTGGCTGGAGCGGGTCATTTCTAATTGTTGTTCTGTATGTGTATTTTATTGTATTGCATGTGTACCTTAACTTGGTTTTAATTGTTGGAATGTTGTCTTTTTGTTTGGGTTTTGTTTATAAGACGTGTGTTGCGTACAGGCAGGTCTGAGTCTCTGCTTTCCACACAGCAACGTATCAATGCTGAAGGAAGCAGAGCCTGACGCGTATTTTACTCTTGCCAGGAGGGGCCGGCAGCTCTTTAATAAGGACAGGAACAGTATACAGGAATAAGATCACAATACAGGAACAAGATCACAGCAGATACAAGCTCCTCGCCCTTACGGTCTTGGCTGCAGGCACAGCTTTCTTCCAAGTTCAACACCACGGCAAACCGGACTCCTAAATGAAGCTTCTCAAGATAAGAGACAGGCAGCATGCAATAACATTTGCTCCCACAAGGCACTTAACGGTCAGCCTTGCTTATATTGCCTTCGTGACTCTCCAGGTGTTTCAGCTCAACTGTCGGCTTCAGACTCTAATTCCTCCTGTGCCAACTTACGTCTTTTGTCCAAAAGCCGGGCTGACTTTCTCCTTTGCTGCAATGCCATTCTACCTTTTACACTTCTTCTCTCCACTGGTGGAGGAGACCCTGAAGGTGAAAGGCTTTCTCTTCCCTGTTCTCTTGTTTCAGCCGGCCGGTCTTCTGGCTCAGAGGCCCCGTCTTGCTGTTCCGGTGTTATCTCTTCAGAGCGAGTGAGGGCTTGTTCTGCCTCCTCTTCTTCTGAAGAGTAATTCTCAGGCTGACTCACGACAACGTGTTTGTTAAGTCCGCGTGGGAAGGATTCACGAGGTCGGAGATGGAGTTCAAACAACAACCGCGTTTATTGATTACAGGAACAGAACTGGTTAACACAATGAGCAACCCCTGCCTCCTTGGCCGCCTGCGGCCACTCCCCCCTTGATCCGTGATAGGGGGACATAACTTCCTGGTGACCAATGGTACATATTGGCTTAGAGCCAATGGGGTCCATTTGCTTGACCAATAGGGTGAGCAGGGTTTAGGATCCTTTGTGCAGAACTCAAGCTCCTAAGTCTCCTTTGCTTACTCCCCAACTATATACATACACAACAGTGTTGTTATTATGTGGGTGTTTTAATCGGTTGCCTTGCTGGCTCTGATGAGGGCAGAAAGTCAGGGTATAAACTCTGTAAGTAAATAAATATAAGTAAATGCATCACAGACAGTTAGGATGGAAGGTCACATATCTCCCACATTTGTGCAGATGAACATAGGAACTAACTTGTATCCTGGCTGCTCCCCTCCCATTACACGCAGCTGAAGGTGCTTCTCCACCCTGGAAAGATGCATTCATTAACTCTACCAATCTCTCTCTCCCTCTTCTCCTCTGACCTTCTTGAGAAGTATCACTCAATCCAAACTAGGAATAAAAGGAAGGAAGAATTCAAGCCAGAGAAGACAGGCTGTACCATATTAGAGAAGATGTCTTGTCACAAGCTGGCCAAACTCCCATGGTCTGAACAAGGAATTTAGTTAAGAAAATAATATTTGCTGGCCTAGGATTACTTAAAAATAACTAAAATATCTAGGGCAGGGGTGTCAAACATAAGGACCATGGGCCGGATCCAGCCCCTTGAGAGCTCTTATCCAGCCCATGAGCCAGCCAAGGCAGCCACCCACCCTCGATCTGGGCTAGTGAGGCATGGCCCGGCCCCACCAAGTGGCATTTATGTCATATCCGGCCCTTGTAACAACTGAGTTTGACACTTCTGATCTAGGGGAAGCACTCTGCCAATAGTGTAGGGTTGCCAAGTCCCTCTTCGCCACCAGTGGGAGGTTTTTGGGGTGGGCCTAAGGAGGGTGGGGCTTGGAGAGGGGAGGGACTTCAATGCCATAGAGTCCAGTTGCCAAAGCAGCCATTTTATCCAGGTGAACTGAACTCTATCGGCTGGAGATCAGTTGTAATAGCAGGAGATCCCCAGCTAGTACCTGGAGGTTGGCAACCCCAAAATAGTATCTCCTTGGAATTACCAACAGACTGGAGGAAAAATGTTCCCTACCTTTAATAGAGGTTTGCTGGGCTGTTATTGACCCCCCCCCCCATACCATGAAAAGCTTCTCCTGCCTTTTCCCTTTTCCCTGACGTTAAGCCTCTATTGAAGGGACAGGGCATTCTTCTCCAGGTCTGTTGATAACCCTGCCTCTCCTCTACTGGCTTCTGAATCAGGCTGCCTTAATAAATGTTATTTATAGTCTGCCTTTCGCACTGGGGCTCCAGGTGGATTGCATAGAGTGAGTTAATATAAGCAACACAGTGAGACATTCAATAAACAATGAAATAGGAGCTGGGTTGCAGAACCAACCAGAAATCTGAAAAGCAACATTTTTTAAAATATATATTTTTTATTGCATTGGAGGTCATTTTACATCTCCATACCTTTATACCGTAATTACAATTTACACTTTCCTTCTTCCAATACAAATTTCCCCCTTCCCTCCCTTGCAACATTGAAGCAAAGCAGAAGTATTAACAGGACACATTATGAAATGATCAGATCAAGTTAATTGTATAAGGCCATATGCCGTTACAATCTAAAACAGTATAACAACAAGTTAAAATGAAATGATGCAAAATTACATAGTAGGATCCAACTTATACCAAGCTATGAGTCGGCTGCGACTTGACGGCACTTTACACACACACACACACACACACATACACAGTAGGATAGACCACGGCCCCTAATAATTTATCCAAGTAACTTTGTGAATTATTTTGTGCGGTGCTGCCCTGTTGCCTGTGTAGAAAAGCCCTCTTGAATAATTCAGTTTTACATAGTTTGAGGAAAGCCATGACAGTGGGAGCCTTCCCGACCTCCTCAAGCAGGCCATTCCACAAGGCAGGGGCCACAATGGAGAAGGCACATGTACGGGCAGTTGTTGCATTTGCCCATTTGCAGGTTGGCACCCTGCTCGAATGAGTGACACTGTTGTAGCAGACCATGGGGGAGAGACAGTCTGGTAGAAATGAGGGTCCAAGGCCATGAAGGGCTTTGCACGTGAGCCGATACTTTAAATTGAGCCTGGTAACTGATGGGCAGCCAGTGGAGGGACTGCAGAAAGGGAGTGATGTGCATGCTCCGTCTATACGGTTGCCAGGTCCCTCTTTGCCACCTGCGGGAGGTTTAGGGAGGCGGGGTTGGGGGCAGAGATCAGCTTCATCTACGTGATGACATCTATCCGCCACCAACTGGGACTGCGGATAAAAAAGCAGCCCGTGATGACCACCCCAACGCGTGAGCAAGGAAGGCAAAACAGGCTGGGAAACTGCGCCCCGGCCTCCTGCCTGGCGCGAAACAGCTGATCAGACCAAGGGGAGGAAATAAGGCTATGCTCCCTGCTTCTCCCAGAACATCGCCTCTATCCGCTGTTTTTCCCGATCAGCTGTTTCGTGCCAGGCAGGAGGCCGGGTGCAGTTTCCCAGCCTGTTTTGCCTTCCTTGCTCACGCGTTGGGGTGGTCGTCTCGGGCTGCTTTTTTATCTGCAGTCCCAGTTGGGCTCCTGAGGATGGCTCCCCCTCCCTTTCCCCACCTACTTCCACCCTACTTCCACAGCTGAGAGCAGGCAGGCAAGAGAAGCAATGGCTGGTAGATTACCCGCCATAAGCGGGCACTTGGGAACCCTATCCATCTAGCTCCCGATAACTGCCGAGCTGTGGCATTCTGAACAAAGTGGAGTTTCTAAATTGATACTGAGAGTGGACCAATGTACAGTACATTACAGTCGTCTAGTTTCGATGTTACCGTGGCATGGATCCAGGTGGCCAGGTCAGCTGTATCAAGGTAAGGGGCCACTTTTTGAGCTTGGCTTGAGTTGGAAGAAAGCCTGTTTTGCAACTGCATTAACTTGCTTCTCCAGCAATTATGTTGGGTCCAATATAACCCCGAGGCTCTTAACTGAGTTGGCAAAGGTCAGCTGAACCCCATCGAAAGTGGGAAGCATAATGTCCTTCAAGACATTCCCAGCCAACATTACTTCTCTCTTTCTAGGGTTTAGCTTCAATTTGTTTACTATTAGCCATTTAACCACAGCAACCAGGTAGCGATTTAGGACCTCTGCTGCATCACCAGGAGATTTTGATAATATCTATATCTACATGTGCATATTGATGGCCGCCAACCCCGAACTATTACTGATTTGGCCTAAGGGCTTTACATAGAAATTGAAGAACATGGGGGATAGGATTGTGCCCTGTGAGACCTTACAGGATAGGCCCACACTAATGATAACTGGTCTCCAATGGGTCTGGTTTGTGAGGAATTATTTGAACCAGTCCAATGTACAACCCCTGATGCCTATTTCTGCTTCCAGGTGCCTCAACAGGATGGCCTGGTCCTCTGTGTCAAAGACAGCAGATAAACCCAGTAGGAGCAACAACAAGGCCTGACCTTTGTCTACATTTAGACAGGGGTCATCAACTCAAGCCAGCAGAGCCATCTCCATCCCATAGCCCGGTCTGAAACCAGGCTGAAAAGTAGGGTTGCCAGGTCCCTCTTCGCCAATGGCGGGAGTTTTTTGGGGTGGAGCCTGAGAAGGGCAGGGTTTGGGGAGGGGAGGGGCTTCAATGCCATAGAGTTCAATTGCCAAAGCAGCCATTTTCTCCAGGTGAACTGATCTCTATCAGCTGGAGATCAGTTGTAATAGCAGGAGATTTCCAGCTAGTACCTGGAGGTTGGCAATCCTACTGAAAAGGGTCTAGAGCAGATGAGTTATCCAAGATGACCTTCAGTTGGTCTGCTACTGGTCTCTCAATCACTTTGCCTAGGAAGGGCAGATTAGAAAAATAATTGGCTACATCATTTTCCTATAGGAAAGGTTTTCTTAGTAGTGGATAGATAACTGCCTCTTTGAGTAGGTGAGGGAAGGTGCCCTGAGTTAGTGATTGATTTATAATAGATACTAAGGATTCGCTGATCCAGTCTTTACAGGATTTTACAAGCCTGGATGGGCAAGGGTCCAGGGGCACAAGTAGTGGCCATCACAGATCCCAGGAACTTGTCTAAATCCACCATAGAAACTGGGTCAAAGCTGTCCGTCAATAGAACAGACGGTTTATTCGGCAGTCCTTCCAGTAGGTAAACCTGTGGGACAAAAGGTAAAGGTAAAGGTCCCCTGTGCAAGCACCGAGTCATTCCTGACCCATGGGGTGACATCACATCCCGACGTTTCCTAGGCAGACTTTGTTTACGGGGTGGTTTGCCAGTGCCTTCCCCAGTTATCTTCCCTTTACCCCCAGCAAGCTGGGTACTCATTCTACCGACCTCGGAAGGATGGAAGGCTGAGTGAACCTTGAGCCGGCGACCTGAAACCAACTTCTGTTGGGATCAAACTCAGGTCGTGAGCAGAGCTTGGACTGCAGTACTGCAGCTTACCACTCTGTGCCACGGGGATCTTTACCTATGGTACAGCCAGCATCTAAATCAGAGCATTTTCTTGATATTTTATCAGCAAAAAACTTTGCTGGTATCATCACTAAAACAAGGAAGGCTCATCTTTAGGAGTCAGCAGGTGGTGTGCGACCTTAAACAATTGGGATGGTAATGAACTAGCTGGTGTAACAAAAGTGACTGTAATTGTTGACTTTTTGAAATAAACGGCATGTCTAACAGAATGCTTCCTTTCGCCATGGATTTGATGGTGCTTTTTTCAGGATCACTACAACTCACATTCAGCAGTGACCTGCTTTTACTGCATTATCTTATACCTTGTAATCCACTTTTGTGTTGTTATAGCTTCCCTTTGCCTTAGATAGTTTGTTGGACACATTGTTCCCTAATTCCATAATCCTCGTCCTATTGCATTGTTCATCGGCTGTTTATGCTGTCTGATTACACGGCTTTATATCCTGTAATCCGTCTTCAATTTCAGTGAGAATGGGGGACTATAAATAAAGAAAATAAATAAATAAATAAACATTTCTGATTGGACTCTTACAGTGCATTCCTAAGAAGAGTTGCTCCAGTCGAAGACCATTCATTTCAATGGGCTTAGACTGGAGTAACTCTCCTTAGGAATGCACTGTTAGAGGTTTAGATTCTAGACTGAGCTGAGGGAATACTGCTATGCATTGCCAAAGGCTGTCCCCTGTCATACACTATCTTTATTTTGCTATCGCCCGTCCTGTGCTAGTTTGAGAACAAAAAGGAGATGCACTTCTAAGATATTTTAAAAAACATTATTCTCCTTGTGGACAAATGACTTCCTCTCTAAAGATCACAGAAACAAAGAGGGTTTGCACTCTGTCCATGCCCAAGAGCCTGACTACAAGCTAGCAGCTGGGAAAGAGGAAAAGTACAGGAGATGCCTCACTGATCTCCCCCCCCTCTCGCCCCCAAGCATGGAGTGCTTCAGTGTGTGGGTGTGTTAAGTGCCATCAAGTCGCTTCCGACTCCTGGCGACCCTATGAATGAAAGTCCTCCAAAATGTCCTATCTTTGACAGCCCTGCTCAGATCCTGCAAATTGAAGGGCGTGGCTTCCTTTATAGAGTCAATCCATCTCTTGTTGGGTCTTCCTCTTTTCCTGCTGCCCTCAACTTTTCCTATCATGACGGTCTTTTCCAGTGGCTCTTGTCGTCTCATGACGTGACCAAAATACGACAGCCTCAGTTTAGTCATTTTAGCTTCTAGGGTCAGTTCAGGCCTGATTTGATCTATAACCCACTGATTTGTTTTTCTGGCAGTCCATGGAATCCGTAACCCTCTCCTCCAACACCCCATTTCAGAGTTCTTCAGTGCTTAGAGATAAAAATGGCTCTGTCTGGAGTGAGACAAAAGGTTTATCAGCTAACACCTCAACTAGATGGTCACACCTAAAGGACAGAGACTGGGAAAGCCAGAAGGCTAGACTACATTTTCTTTCTTTTGGGTCCCATGGTGAGATTATAAAATCTCTGGACATGAGGGAGAGACGTATGCTTTTGTTCTTTTAATCTCTTGGGTTCTTCTGTGTTCCAGCCATGATGGACTGAGCATTTACAATGACACTCCATCTCTGTCCATGTGTTGAAGAACAATGGAGATTTAAACTAAGAGAAAAGTGATTCCACCTAAATATTAGGAAGAACTTTCTGACGGTGAGGGCTATTCGACGGTGGAATGTGCAGCCTTGGAGGGTGGTGGAGTCCCTGTCTTTGGAGATCTTTAAGCAGAGGCTAGATGGCCATCTGTCGGGAGTGCTTTGATTGTGGGATCCTGCATGGCGGAGGGAGGGTTGGGGTCACTGGGGATGTGGGGGGAGGTAGTTGTTAATTTCCTGCATTGTGCAGGGGGTTGGACTAGATGACCCTGGTGGTCCCTTCCAATTCTATGATTCTATGATTCTAAGTCCCGGACTCTGAGAACTAAGGTAAAGGAGGATTTTCAATACTACAACTGTAAGAGAGACAAGCCTGTCCTCATTTAGAGGATTCCCCACGCCTCCACATGAGCGGTGGACTCTACTCTGGTGAACGGGGTTGGTTTCTCCACTCCTACACATGAAGCCGGCTGGGTGACCTCAATGTGTCTGTTGTGGGGAGAGGAAGGGAAGGCAATTTTAAGCCACTTTGAGACTCCTTAAAGGTAGAGAAAATTGGGGTATAAAAACCAACTCTTCTTCTATTAATCCTTTGAGCAGGAAATATTACCCAGAGAAAAGTTGGTACCCCAGGAGTAAGAGAAAGGGGTGTCTTGCTGGGTGCAGGGACACACAGGACAAAGAAGAACAGGCAAGACTGCAATGCCGTTTCCTAACACTCATGCAGAGTTATTGACTGTTCAAAACAGACCTCAGCAGCTGCTTGGACAGGCTGCTCACTACATGCTAGCTTGGTGTTCATGCGCATGCATTCCAACGCATGAGCACTAGAGGCAGGAAGCCCCTGCCCTCAGGGGTTCCATTTCCAGAGAAGGCGAAGCGAGTTGAGCCCTGGAGACCGACATGGATACCTACACTAAAAGGACCAATGTATTTGTTTAAGTGATGCATACCTCACCTTACTGTTCCCAAAAGCACCTGATATGGTTTGCAATGACAGAATAGAATAAAAAATATATGAAGCAATAAAAAAACACACTATAAAATAGACAGCAGCCATAAACTCAGATCAGAAGCTGTAAAAACAATAAGATCACAATATAAAATAGACATACAAGAAAAGCAAACTAAGGCTGCATCCCCAAAATAAAAAACAGGGGAAGTAACCATATTGGGATAACCTCTGGACCATCCCAGGTGAATAGGGGGATGTGAAGCCAGCACCTGAACAGAGGAAAATCGCTTCTTGCCTGCCCCAGTTTGGCACCCTGCCCTTGGGGTGGGCTCAGTGTTTACACCGCAGAGTGCTGGCTGCTGCAGGAATCTATTTCGTAAACTGTGTGAGTCTGCAGGGAGACAGAATTGGGGCACACGTCCATGACAGAGCCCAATGGGAGCCCTTGATCTAGGGAAAATGCAGCCAGGGGGTACATGTGTGCATGGCTATGGCTACTTGTCAGTCAGGAAAATGTTTTGGACTTTAAACCAGGGATGGGCTATATTTCCCAGGATTAACAATTCCTTTTCTCTGAGTTTTTAACCTGCCTCTGGGTAGTCAGTAACACATCTCAGTCATGAAAGAGGGCCACGGTTTGTAGCTTTATGTCCATATCCCATTCAGTCACATATCGTACTTTCACTGGGGATGGGAATCGCATACAGATTTGTGATCAACATGATGAATTCTAAGCAGCATTCTAATACCACCAGGTGAATGCCCCTGACCATATATCGCTCAGAAAAAAGGTAAAGGTAAAGGTCCCCTGTGCAAGCACGGGGTCATTCCTGACCCATGGGGTGACGTCACATCCCGACGTTTCCTAGGCAGACTTTGTTTACGGGGTGGTTTGCCAGTGCCTTCCCCAGTCATCTTCCCTTTACCCCCAGCAAGCTGAAACTATACTTAGTGAATTGCTTAAACTCCACTTTAATATGAGAGATAACAGATTTTCTTTAATTTTGTTCTCTGCCTTATGAATTATTATTAAAAGCCCTTTAGTTTCCATAGGGATTGAAACCATCATACAAATTGATGCTTTTGGACTGTGTTGATCTTGAATTTATTTGCATGCACTCGATATGGCAATGTGTATGCTCGACCAAAGGAAAAGATTTTCAATGGGATTTGGCTAATTGCAGTGCCTATTAATCTTGCCTGAAGGGCGTTCAGCTAAAGCCAGGCTGAGCATATTTTAATTAAGATACTGGAGCAGGCCTCAGGGGGAAACGAAGGGCCAACAGGAAAAAGAGGTGGCCAGGAAGCAGGGCACTGCAAAGCACCTTGGGTAGGTTTCGATCAATTTTGGCTCACAGGATTGAACCACTGGGGTATCAACTGTTTCCTGTGCTCCCCAATCTAATGCATATATTCCCTTCCTGTTGGTGCTTGTTGGATTAGTTGGTTAGTGGGAGGGTTGGAAGGTGGGCTGTCTCTCAGGAAAGGTTTACTCTTATTTCCTGAAAGCCGGTGTCTAAGGCCATTTATGCATGGCAATTAGCAGCGCATTCCAGTCTGAATTGCCCCGCATATTTTTTTGAGTTTTGCACGAGGAATCGATTATTCAGATGCCACTGTGCAGCTGGAGTGCACAAGCCTCGCATTATTTGGAAGTCCATTTAACGCGACCTTTTGGGTCAGCTCAGTTGCCGCTGCGAAGCATCTCCTCCTGGTCGGGTGAATAATCACTGCTGCGGGTTCCCGTGATCACGCCTCTCCCCCCCCCGCCTACTTTCCACCCACCCTACCGCCCACCCTGGTCTCCCCGCCCTCTTCCATTTCCTAGCCGACCTTCCTAGCCATTTCATCGATACTATAGCAGACACCGTGCGACACTTTTTTTGAGGAAGCAATTTGCGTTCCCCCTCCTTTTTTTTGTTTTTATAGCTTACTATTTCAATATATCTCAGTGCCTATATAGTGATCCAATAAAACGGTTCACTGTCTAAAAGCCAGTTTTCCCGACCCTGGGAAGTCCTCTCGCCCTCAATTTTTAAGTTCCCCCGAGAAGCGGGGGAAACTGTTGTGCTTTTTAGCATACCCATGGCGCTGAATCTGGAGTTTGTCCTATGGAGGCGTCCCCCCATTTCACAAGGCCATTTATGCCTGGAAAGTTTTGCCATGGATTTGCCGCTCTCTAGATGCACATTTCTCCCATCTGAATTCTCAAAAAACTCTACACGGGGGCTTATTTTTGAGTTTTAAGAGTTTGGATGGGGGAAATGTGCATCTTGAGAGCAGCAAATCCAAGGCAAAACCTCCCAGGAATACAAGGCCACAATGATGAGTGCAAAATTCAGCAATATGTCAATGTGGTTTTCTCTCTATGCGTTGAAGGACTTTTCAAACCACCGATGATCTGTAGAGGTCTTCCAATTGCTGAATCACCACATGGTGAAAAATATACACTTGGGGAAAGGCGGATCACAAGTGCGGGATTGCATCCCCCTTTAATAAAAGAAGCTACAAGGTTGGAGCAAATTAAATTGGGTAAATTATGTACATCTTGTAATGAAAAGAAAAAAATTAATGGAATAGCTATGTACATTCCTCCAATATATGAACCTAGAACTTTGTATAAAGATACAGAAGGAAGGATTTTGATGGTAGAGATATTGTGTGGTTCTCAAAAAATAATATTAGTTGGTATTGATGCACCTAATGATAATCAGAAACTGTTCTATACTAATATTGCATCAATATTAGCTGAATATGCCAATGAAAAAATGATCTGGATGGGAGATTTCAATGGGGTAATGGAACCAAGATTAGACAGATCAACAAAGAAGAAAACGGGGAAATCTGAGGGTAAATTACCTGGTATTTTTAATCAAATAAGATCAATGGGAAATGTTTGATGCATGGAGATTGATAAATGGTAACAAAAAAAGGATATACTTTTTACTCCTCAAGACACTGTTCTCATTCAAGAATAGATATGTTTTGGTTGTCTAAAGATACTGTGAATCAGTCAGAAGGTCTTGAAATTTTGCCCAAGGTGTTATCAGATCATAATGCATTGTTACTTCAAATTAACACGGGGAATAAGAGAAATAAACCTTGGATTATTAATGAATATTTATTAAAAAAAATAAGAAGATTGTAGATAAATTAAAAATAGAAATACAAAACTATTTTTTGGAAAATGTAGATAAAGGGATTTCTGATGAGATTGTATGGGATGCAGGGAAAGCTGTAATAAGAGGTTTATTAATACAACAAAATTCAAGGTGGTATAAAGAGAGAGTGGAAAAAGAAGAAGATATTGGAGGAAATTAAACAGGGAGAGATACAGTTAAGGAAAATACAAAATAAATTACTTAAAAAAGAACAGATGGATAAAATAAAAAATCTACAACATCAATATGAATTTTTAATAACCTCAGAAATAGAAAAAAGAATCATGTATAATAGGCAAAAAAATTTCGAACGTTCAAATAAACCAGGTAAAATGTTAAAATGGCAACTTAAACATAAAGAGAAAAAATTACCAATTTTGAAAATAAGGAAGGATGGTAAAGTTATAACAGATAAACAAAAAATTAAAGAAACTTTTATTGATTATTATTCAAATCTTTATAGACAAGGAGCGGTTTCTGAAAAAGAAATAGAAGTATACTTAAACCAATTTGAATGGGAAGGAATTTTACAAGAACATAAAGACCTATTAGATGCTGACATAACAAAGGAGGAACTAGCTGCAGTAATAGGTAAAAGTAAATTAGATAAGGCACCAGGCGAAGATGGATTCACAGCATTTTATTATAAAGTTTTCAGAACTTTCGCCATATTTATTAAAAGTAATGAATAGTTGTTTACAGAACGGATCTATTCCTGATACTTGGAAAAAAGCAAACATAGTTTTAATTCCTAAACCAAATTCTGATTTATTAGAAACTAAAAATTATAGACCAATATCATTACTAAATAACGATTATAAACTTTTTGTAGCAAATTTAGCAAATAGATTGAAAAATGTATTAAATAATATTATACATGAAGACCAAGCAGGATTCCTTCCAGGAAGATTGATTAGCCAGAATGTTAGAGTAGTGCTAGATCTTTTAGAATACGCAGAATTTGATACTACACCTTTTGCAATGATATTTTTGCATGCAGAGAAAGCGTTTGACAACATAAACTGGAAATTCATGAGAAAAGTGTTGGAATATATGGATTTCGGGGGGAAATTTCAATCGGCTACTGTTAATATTTATACTTATCAAACTGCTAGGTTGTTGATTAATGGGGAATTAACTTCACAATTTGAAATTCAAAAAGGCACCAGGCAAGGTTGCCCTCTTTCACCTTTATTGTTTATTATTACGTTAGAAGTATTGTTGAGAAAGATTAGAAATAATGTAGATATCGTAGGTTATAAAATAGGGAGAAATCATTTTAAGGTTAAAGCATATGCAGATTATTTAGTTTGTTTTTTAACTAATCCTATTACTCAGATTGTGGAATGGAATAAAATGGTTGAGGTTTTAAAATAAATAAAAATAAAACAAAAATTTTGGTTAAAAATATCACATCTTTGCAGCAGCAAGAATTATCAAAATGTACTGGTTTTTGTATTGAACATCGGGTAAAATATTTGGGTATTTGGTTAACCTCAAATAATTTTAATCTATTTAAAAATAATTATATTAAAACTTGGCAGCAAATCAATATAGATCTGAAGAATTGGGAAAAAATACCTTTATCATTATGGGGTAGAATTTCGGTAATTAAAATGATGGTATTACCTAAAATGCTTTTTTTATTTCAAAATTTACCAATTATTAATGGATCTAAAATATTTAAAATCTGGAAAAAAGATATTTTAAACTTTTTGTGGGGTAAAGCAAAACATAGAATAGCATATAATAATTTGATTCAGTTAAGAGAAACAGGAGGATTGGGGTTGCCAGATTTAAAAATGTATTACGAGGCATCTTGTTTTGTTTGGTTAAAGTCCTGGATTATGCTAGAGAATCCCAAAATATTAGAATTAGAAGGTTATAATCTCCGCTTTGGCTGGCATGCATATTTGTGGTATGAGAAGGAAAAGGTAAATAGGGATTTTAATATTCATATAATTAGAGCAGGGTTATTACAAATTTGGAAAAAATATAGAAGGATTTTAGAAAAAAGGACTCCGGGATGGGTTAATCCAACAGAAGCCCATATGAGAAGAGGATTACAGCTGAACTTAGATATGTATAGAAATATTATTGACTGGAAAGAAGAGAAATGGGTTTTAAAAAGTAGGGAAGAATTAGATATAAAGGATTGGTTTGTGTATTATAGGTTAAGAGATATATTTAATAAAGATAATCAGCTTGGATTTAACAAAAATAAATCTGAGTTAGAGAAAGTATTAAGTAAAGGAAATAAAGGACTGATAGGTAGAATGTATAAATTACTAATTACGACCAATCTAGAACAAGAAAGAATCAAACCAGTTATGATTAAATGGATGAAGGACTTAGGATTTAATATCGATTTGGATATATGGGAAAATTTATGGAAGAGAGAATTTAAATTTACAATAACTAATGAAATCAGAGAAAATTTATATAAAATGTTTTATAGATGGCATATAACCCCAATTATGATATCCAAGATGAATAGTGGAGACAAGGGAATCTGTTGGAAATGTGGAAAGGAAAGAGGAACATATATGCATGTATGGTGGTTATGCAAAAAAATTTAAAAAAATTGGAAAAAAATATTAAGGGAAACAAATAATTTGATTAATAGTAGAGTAAAAAGGAAACCATCATTTTGCTTATTGGGAATCCCACCAAAAAATATATCTGACCAGGATAGGATTATCTGTCAATACAGTTTTGCTGCTGCAAGAATTGTGATAGCCAAAGTATGGAAACAAGTAAATAAACCTTCAATCATTGACTGGAGAGAGAAATTATGGATGTATATGAGGATGGCCAGGTTAACAGAATTTCTGCATGGAAAGGATATGGGAGAATTTAAAAAAACATGGGTTAAGGCCACCTCATATTGGGATAAGTTGGCAAAAATGGACTTTACTTTATTAATTAATGAGATATAGAAATCAATTTTTTAACAAATGTGATTTATAATATTAATGGATAAAATAAAACTGTTAAGACACTTCTGCGGAAGTCGGGTGAAGGGTCACTCTTTAGGTGGGTGGAGGGGAAAGGGTATCTTTGCTTAACATTATAAATTAGTAATTATGAATGTATTAATTATGGTACATGAATACCCTTTTACAATTTCTTGTATTCTTTTTTGTAATTTTATTTTTATGTTATTTTTTATTTTTTCTTATTGTATTTGTTTGTTTTTAGGTTTTCTTAAAGAAAAAAAATCTAATAAAAATTATAAAATAAAAAAATAAATAAAAGAATGGTGTGATAAATCAAAGAAAGGACACCTGTACAGTGACTACGGGACATGGTTAAGGAGTAATTGTGGCTGTTATCTGTTACAGAGATGAAAATTAAGGAGGGAAGGAGGGGGGGAGTTGATAGAAGTAGGTAAACCACCAACGATCTTTAGAGGCAGGGACCCCAATTCCATTAATCAAAACACGGGGAAATATAACCTTTGGCTTGAAAAAGTGATATAGCGATATATCGCTATTTTAGCTCAAAATAAGGGGGGGGGGAGGACAGGAATATGGTTCCCCTCACCAAAATGCAAAAAAACAGTTTATTTGCAGTAATGGGGAAAGGGGGGGGGAGAGAGAGAACATATCCGGGAAGGCGGAGGGCAGAGAAATAAAGGGGAAATAACAGCTGGGCGAAATGGATACGGCTCCCCTCACCACCATCTAAGAACAAGTTTATTCGTGGGTATGTGGGAAGGGGCAGGGGAACAAAGTCCACATGTCCAGGAAGGAGGATAAAGGGGTAGGGCCTGCCCCAAAGGAGGACATATGGCTGTGTGGGAGGAACTGTAAAAATAACCCAACCCTCTTGGGTCAGATTTCTGCGCGTTGGGATCCAAAGCATAATTCCAAGCTCCAGACAACCGCGGACTTTTCCTTCTAATTCGGGGCCATGAGTAATCATTTTAAAGGTCGGGTTTTAAAAAAGAGCTTTGAACGAGCTTTAAAATCGACCATGCATACATGGCCTAACAGCAAAGAAGCAATACTTTTCTGCCACCATTACATCCACAGTGGAGATCTGCAGAATTTTTCTGAGTGGTCAGCGACCAATTGGGTTCTGTCCAAAGGGAAGAGGTGGACTGATCTACAGCCCCCTGTGATCATTTTGCTAAGCCCTTGGCCGATAAAATCTCTTGCATCTGTTCTGATTTGGACTTTACATTAGCAGCAACAGGATCGGATGTTCCCAGGGTGCCAGTTTGTCCAGTTGTGTGGGACACCTTTCTGCTTCTGTAGTCTAAGGATGTGGACAAGATGCTGGAAAGTTTGAGACCTACCACCTGATTGAATGACCCCTGCCCCTCCTGGCTGCTTAAATCTGCCAGGGAGGGCCTGGTGGACGGGACCCAGGAAATGTCTCCCTGAGAAACAGGGTGGTCGCTCCCACCTTGAAGCAAGCAGTGGTGCGTCCAGTCCTAAAGAAACCTACTCTGGACTCAGGAGAGTTGAATAATTACCTTCCAGCTCCAAATGTACCATTCTTGAACAAGGAGACTGAACGAGTGGGGGCTGGACAACTTCAGGGTTTCCTGAATGAACTGGGTTGTTTGGATCCATTCCAATCTGGTTTCAAGCCTGGTTATGGGACTGCAAAAGCCTTGGTCACTGTCAGACTTCAGTACTTCATTGCATCTCAGCAATCGTAACTTCACTCCAGAAGTTGCAGAGAGTTTAAAGTTTTATTAAGAAAGCAAACGGGTTCAGTAGGTCTATACAACCTTAAGGTCAGAATACAGATGGGGAAAATACAGGCTATCTTTATAGGGGACACACACTAGAATTGATTACAAGTAATCTTTGAAATGCAAAACATCAGGGTTCTTTCAAGCTTGTAGAGGTGCCAGGTTTCTGGCAGAATTGACACCTTGAGAAGAGATAGTTGATTTACAATAGGAAGGCTTTGAAGTGGAAGGATTAGTGCCTCCGGCCTTCGCCCCTTCCTCCCAAACAGAAGAGACTTTCCCACGAGACGGGGGGGGGGGAGAACATGGAGCTTGCTTATCTGGGGCCCGACTGGGTGCCCTCGCTGACAGTCGCCCTGGTTAGGGTTGCCAGGTCCCTCTTCACCACTGGCAGAGCCTGGGGAGGGTGGGGTTTGGGGAGGGGAGTGACTTCAATGTCATAGAGTCCAATTGCCAAAGCAACCATTTTCTCCAGGTGAACTGATCTCTATCGGCTGGAGATCAGTTGTAATAGCGGGAGATCTCCAGCTACTACCTGGAGGTTGGCAACCCTAGCCCTGGTGGATGACATTTGCCAGGAAATGGACAGGGGGAGCGCAACCCGGTTAATTCTCCCGGACCTCTCGGCAGCCTTTGGTACAATCTATCGTAATATCCTTCTGGATCACCTCTTGGGACTGGGAGGAACTGTTCTGTGGTGGTTCCAGTCCTACCTCGAGGGTAGGTTTCAGAGTGTGGTGCCGGGGGACTGCTGCTCTGCCCCTTGGCCTGTCACCTGCGGGTTCCCCAAGGTTCCATCTTCTCCCCCATGCTTTGCAACCTCTATGTAAAGCCACTGGGAGAGGTCATCCGGAGATATGGATTGAGTTGCCAGCGATATACCGGTGACACTCAGATCTGTCTCGCCCTACCAGCAGATCCCAGTGAGGCTGTGGAAACAGTGAACAGTTTCCTGGCGGCAGTTTTGGGAAGGATGAGGGCGAACAAGCTGAAACTTAATCCAACAAAACGGAGGTGCTACTGATGGGGGGAAAGGTCAGCCCAGGAAATGGGTTATCTCCTCTTCTGGATGAGGCTGCGCTTCCCCTAAAGGAGCACGTTCGTAGCTTGTGGGGTGCTACCGGACCTTTCCCTCCTATTGGATAAACAAGTGGCAGTAGAGGTCAGGGGTACCTCTCACCAGTTTTGGTCCTCCCTGGGAGGAAAGGTTCTTGCCACTGTGGTGCATGCCCTGGTAACATCCAGATCAGTTTACAGCAATGCACTCTATGTGGGGGCTGCCTCTGAAAAGGATCAGAAAACTACAGCTGGTGCAGAATGCTGTGGCCAGGGTGTTGACCGGAGTGGGATGTAGAAACCATACCACTCCAGTCTTGTTCCATCTACACTGGCTTCCAATTTGCTTCTATGCTTAATTCCAGGTGTTGGGATTGCCCTTTAAAGTGCTGTGCGGCCTGGGACCAACATGCCTTCTCCAAATGAACCTAGCCACTCACTTTGGTCATCCTTGAAGGCCCTGCTTCGGTTGCCCCCACCATCTGAGGCTAGACAGGTGGCAACCTTGAGAAGGGCCTTCTTTGTCATAGCACCAAAGTTTTGGAACTCCTTCCCCAGGGAGATTAATCTGTCTCCCTCCACTGGTGTCTTCTGCCACAGGGCGGAGACTTTTTTGTTTCATTTGGCATACCCCCAATAGCAGTATCGTGCTTCTAGTGCTGCCTATTTATGTGTTTTAAATTTAATGTATAATTGTAACTGGGTTTTTTTTTTTTACCGTTTTAATGTTTGCTGCCTTGTGGGCCATGATTGGGTGGAAAGGCGGCATAACATTTTAAAAAATAAAATAAATAATAAATAAAAATAAACAAATAAAAAATACCCGTGCGTGTGACAGCCGCTGGTATACACACGCCTCAGTTTTCACAATATGACATGACTATATACACCTATATGTTCCTTTGATTTGATTTGATTTAAAGGGTCTATGCTATATTAGAAGTATAGAAATGATAAACTGTTTTTGTAGAAAACAGAGGCACAGTTCAGTAGAATTTATTGGGATTTAAACTATTGTTAAGAAAGAGATTGAGACTGCAATCCTATGCTCACTTACTTTGGAGAACGCTCAGTGAGCTCAGTGTGGCTTGATTCCAAATTACTATGTATTGTAGAGGATTGGACTTCATGTCAGTTTTAAGTTTTGTATCTCCTCCCCCCCGACCAATTCCATGTAGGTCTCCAACTTGTACCACAGTGATTTCCACTTTTTGTTTGTTTGTTTGTTAATCTCACTTTAGAATGGTGTGACATTTATTCCTTGGTCTGTTTTGCTACAGCGTAAATTTAAGCATTCGCATATTCCCTATATTTACAGTGCAATCCTAAACAGAGTTATGCCTTCTAAATCCACTGAAGGTAATGAGTTTAGAAGGGCACAACTCTGTTTTGTATGGCACTGTTAGTCTGGGGTGGGGGGAAATGAATCACATTATTTTGTGTTCATATTGTTCATATTAAAATTTGCACATTTTATATTAAAATTTGCACATAATATTTGACCGGCTGCATGGTATAGCCCGATCTCGTCAGCAGGAAGGAGGGAGGCCTCCAAGGAAGGCAACAGCAAACCACCTCTGCTGACTCCCATGCCTTGAAAGCCCCTTGCTGGGGTTACCATAATTCAGCTGAGATTTGACGGCACTTTACGCATGCAATACCAGTTTGGATATAATACCCGGTACACTAACACAAACATATATTTTGAAGTATTTGTATCTCAGCTGCAGTTTTGACAAGCACAGCTGCAGTTGGAACTTATCTAATGACTGCATGCAAAGTGGACTCCCTTTCACAATGTATGTTTTTTGTCCAAGAGAACAAAGAGTAATGAAGAAATGCACAGAGAAGGAAATGCTGGAGTTCAGTCATGTTTCCACAAGGTGTCATCTGAATCTCATTCAAGTATACATTCTGTGAAGACCATAAAATATTCATCTCCAGTGAAAAATGGGATGTAAGCTTCCACTACCATCACATCTTAGAGCAGGGGTGTCAGACATAAGGCCCGGGGGCCAGATCTGGCCCCTTGAGAGCTCTTATGCTGCCCGCGAGCCAGCCACAGCAGCCACCCCCCCTTCTCTCAATCTGTGCTGGCAAGCTTGCTGCAGGCTCACCAGCTGAGGCAGCCCCCTGCCCCCCAATCCCAATCTGGGCTAGCAAGGCATGGCTCAGCCATAACCCGACCCAGTCACATTTATGTCATATCCAGCCCTTGTAACAAATGAGTTCAACACCCGCCTTAGAGGGATTTTCATTCTGTTATAATCATTTTAGCCTTAATATCTCACTTCCCAATTTGAAAAATGTCACTGTGATAATTTTAACGATTGTCTAATTAGGGACGGTCATAAACAGTATACTAGAAGTGTAGATCTCCTGTATAATTCTCTGTATTAGGCTGTAGAAGAAAAACTTCTTATTTATTATCAGACAAAAGAGAACACATCGACGAAGGTCATTAGTTCTGGTGCATCAATTCTAGCCCAGTAACGAATGGAAAGAGCCCTCATGCATCCCGTCCACCTGAGCATTTCCCCTTCTAAGTAAGCCACAGCTGGTTTTGGTGTTGGAAAGGAGCACCCCCAGTAAAAATTTCATTTGAGCTGATTCGATAAATGGACTTAGTTTTGCAAGCTTGAGTTTGTCCAACTATTTTTTCTGATGGATCCTTTTCCCCCAACCCCACTGATTTATCTGCTTCTGATAAGAGACAAGACTCAGCTGCTAGTATTTTCCATCCATGGAGGGAGTGTGCATTCGTGTGTGTGTGTGTGTGAGAGTGAGTGGGAAGAATAAAGAACCCTTACTGTATCACATAGCCCTGCCCTGGATGGACCAGGCTAGCCTGAGCTGGTTAGATCTGTGAAACTAAGCAGGGTCAGCCCTATTTAGTACTTGGATGAGAGACCTCCAAGGAAGTCCAGGGTCTCTATGCAGAGGCAGGCAATGGCAAACCACCTCTGTTCGTCTCTTGCCTTAAAAACTCTATGGGGTCATTGTAAGTCGGATGCAACTTGACAGCCCTTTCCACCACCGAGTCACAAACCCTTTTGTGTAATTTATTTGGGAATGGCTTGCCTTACACTGGCATTGTGGGGGTAGCTGGAAAGGGACCCACTATACCATAACCATAAAGGAACCCCAGAAAACCACAAAAGCATTGAGGAGAAAGCCAAGGGCGCCCAGTGAACTAGGCAGCTGATGAGTTAGTACCACAGGTAAGGGGGTCAGGGCATTCCTCCCCTGGCTACAGCAAGCTCAGAAACCAACTTCGGTCTTTTATGCATGGGAGATTTACCAGAGGTTTGAGGCTCTCGACCCACTTTTCTGTTCCGAATCCTAAAAATGCTATGCATGTTGTTATTTGCCCTGGAGAAAGTCCTGGGTTTTCCAGAGTACTGTAGAATCACCAGCAAGAATCCGGAAGCGTCTGAGTCCCCACCCCTTGAAAACGGTGCTTTGTAATTGGCTGCAGTGCTTACTGTAGTGTAATTGGCTGTAGTGCTTACTGCTTTGTAATTGGTTGTAGTTCTTATTGTGAGAAAAACGTCACCACCAGCTCCCAGCTCCCCTCTCCCACACTTTGGCTTATGCATGGAAATGGGGATTATTTGACCAGGGCTGATCTCAGGGGAAATCAAAGAATCACATTACAACAAGATTGGGAAGACCTGGACATGCACGAGCTGGGCACGAGGTCATCTCTAAGGTACAGAAAACTCATGCATAACCCCAATGAAAAACCGAGTCAGGCTGACAGAGAAAATAACTCAAAGTGCCCATGCATAAAAGACCTTCATTAATTTAAATAACTCAAACTTTGTAAAAGGACAAAATCCCCAGAGATTTATGAAGGCAGCAAGACCGCGGGTGCATGGAGGCTACCCAGTGGATCGCACAGACTCACAGATCTGCCTGCTGAACCAATGTTGTGGGTGTGAGCTGGCTTTATGAGCTCTTGGGTCAGACCTCAGTACCTCGTTGCGTTCCTTGCATAAGGGACTTCACTCCAGACGTAGTCGCAAGTTTAAAGTTTTATTAAGAAAGCCAGCGAGTTCAGCAAGTCATAGAAACTTAAGGCTAGAATACAGGCATGGGGAAATACTGGTACATATATAGGGTACATACAATGAGGTTGATTAAGTTTAGATACAAAGAAACAATACAGAAGTTAACTGCCGGTAACGACTTAAGAAAACGCATACAAGAAATTAACGCGTGCAATAGCTAGATGATCTTCCAGAGCTCCCCGGCATTGTTCCGCGGGACCTGGTATCATACTAGCGATTACTCGGGCGGGTCTCCATTGTGGTGCAGATGCCGGGAGGGAGACAGAGTGCAAACGGGGGGGGGGGGGAACGGAGCGAACTAACACTCCATTTAGTGGTTCTTGTAGGTTATCCGGGCTGTGTAACCGTGGTCTTGGAATTTTCTTTCCTGACGTTTCGCCAGCAACTGTGGCAGGCATCTTCAGAGTAGTAACACTGAAGGACAGTGTCTCTCAGTGTCAAGGGTGTAGAAAGAGTAATATATAGTCAGAAAGGGGTTGGGTTTGAGCTGAGTATTGTCCTGCAAAAGTATTGTCCTGTAAGTATCAAGATAATGTGCTAATGAGGGTATGGTATGTTAATATGGAACCATTGTATCCTGAAGTGATCTGTTAATGTGTGTAATCCAAAACTAATCTGTATGGCTATTGTTGAATGTTGTCTTTGTCTGGAGGTTTTTCAGGGCAGGAAGCCAAGCCTTATTCATTCTTAAACTCTCCTCTTTTCTGTTAAAGTTGTGCTGATGTTTGTGAATTTCAATGGCTTCTCTGTGCAATCTGACAAAATAGTTGGTAGAATTGTCCAGTCTTTCAGTGTTTTGGAATAAGACCCTGTGTCCTGTTTGTGTCAGTCCATGTTCAGCCACTGCTGATTTCTCAGGTTGGCCAAGTCTGCAGTATCTTTCATGTTCTTTTATCCTTGTTTGTATGCTGCGTTTTGTGGTCCCGATGTAAACTTCTCCACAGCTGCAAGGTATACGATATACTCCTGCAGAGGTGAGGGGGTCTCTTTTGTCTTTTGCTGATCGTAGCATTTGTTGTATTTTCTTGGTGGGTTTAAACACTGTTTGTAGGTTATGTTTTTTCAAAAGTTTCTCCATCCTATCAGTGACTCCTTTAATAAATGGCAAGAATACCTTTCCTATGGGAGACTGTTTTTCTTGAGTTTTCTGATTTTTGTTTGGTTCAATGGCCCTTCTGATTTCATTCTTGGAGTAGCCGTTTGCTAGCAGTGCGTGATTTAGATGGTTAGTTTCTTCCTTGAGAAACTGTGGTTCACAGATCCGTCTTGCACGGTCCATTAATGTTTTGATTATTCCTCTTTTCTGTCGGGGGTGGTGGTTGGAGTTTTTGTGTAAGTAGCGATCTGTGTGAGTTGGTTTCCGGTAGACCTTGTGACCTTGACAACAAACGGATTATCTTCAATCTGACAGACCGACAACTCTCACCTGAAGAAACTTCCATTTTAGCTAAGGGAGGAAACTTTGCAGTCACTCCCACCCAAATTCCAGTGGAAGACATCATTGCAAATGTAGAATCTGCCATTCGTAATCTACCTGAAGAAGATGCTGAGGAAATAAGAGGAGAGACAGCAAGAATTCTACGAAAAGCAAAGCCCCCTGCTAGCAATATAACACGCAAGGAGAGAAACGCCATCAAGACCCTCAATGCAGATCCAGAAATCATTATTCTACCAGCTGACAAAGGCAATGCCACAGTGATCATGAAAACAGAAGAATACAAAAAGAAGATTGAGGAACTTCTGGACCCTGCCACATACAAAAAACTAAAACGAGATCCAACTTGCAAAATTACCAGGAAAACTAGCATTCTGATCAAGAATTCCACTCTTCATCCCGACACACACAGAAAACTATGCAAGACTGAAGC
This sequence comes from Euleptes europaea, assembly GCF_029931775.1. Taxonomy (NCBI): domain Eukaryota; kingdom Metazoa; phylum Chordata; class Lepidosauria; order Squamata; family Sphaerodactylidae; genus Euleptes; species Euleptes europaea. The sequence goes on from NC_079328.1 coordinate 10,571,138, forward strand.
ACAACCACCACGATTATATGGACTACCTAAAATTCATAAGGATTCCGTTCCACTCCGACCCATCGTGAGTGCCATTGGTTCCCCAACATATGAATTAGCTAAATATTTGACCACCCTCCTACAGGACCACATTGGAAAAACCACTTCTTACATCAAAGATTCAACTCACTTCATCAACAAAATCAGTCCGTTAAGACTCAATCCAAAGGATATATTAATCAGTTTTGATGTTGTATCCCTCTTTACCAAGGTTCCAGTTAAAGACACAATCTCATTGATTAACCAGATTTTTCCAGAAGATATAACAGCCTTATTTCACCATTGTTTGACAACAAGTTATTTCCTATGGGATCAAGAATTTTATGAACAGATTGATGGAGTAGCTATGGGAAGTCCACTCAGTCCAGTAATAGCAAACTTTTACATGGAATATTTTGAAAAGACAGCATTAGAATCAGCACCTTACAAACCTACAGTCTGGTTCAGGTTCGTAGATGATACATTTACCATTTGGAGCCATGGTGAAGAAAAATTAATGGACTTTCTAAACCATCTTAATAATATCCATCCAAACATTCAGTTTACCATGGAAAAGGAAATTGAGGGTAAACTCCCATTTCTTGATACCCTTGTCATCCGTAAATCAAACCTTCAGTTAGGTCACAAGGTCTACCGGAAACCAACTCACACAGATCGCTACTTACACAAAAACTCCAACCACCACCCCCGACAGAAAAGAGGAATAATCAAAACATTAATGGACCGTGCAAGACGGATCTGTGAACCACAGTTTCTCAAGGAAGAAACTAACCATCTAAATCACGCACTGCTAGCAAACGGCTACTCCAAGAATGAAATCAGAAGGGCCATTGAACCAAACAAAAATCAGAAAACTCAAGAAAAACAGTCTCCCATAGGAAAGGTATTCTTGCCATTTATTAAAGGAGTCACTGATAGGATGGAGAAACTTTTGAAAAAACATAACCTACAAACAGTGTTTAAACCCACCAAGAAAATACAACAAATGCTACGATCAGCAAAAGACAAAAGAGACCCCCTCACCTCTGCAGGAGTATATCGTATACCTTGCAGCTGTGGAGAAGTTTACATCGGGACCACAAAACGCAGCATACAAACAAGGATAAAAGAACATGAAAGATACTGCAGACTTGGCCAACCTGAGAAATCAGCAGTGGCTGAACATGGACTGACACAAACAGGACACAGGGTCTTATTCCAAAACACTGAAAGACTGGACAATTCTACCAACTATTTTGTCAGATTGCACAGAGAAGCCATTGAAATTCACAAACATCAGCACAACTTTAACAGAAAAGAGGAGAGTTTAAGAATGAATAAGGCTTGGCTTCCTGCCCTGAAAAACCTCCAGACAAAGACAACATTCAACAATAGCCATACAGATTAGTTTTGGATTACACACATTAACAGATCACTTCAGGATACAATGGTTCCATATTAACATACCATACCCTCATTAGCACATTATCTTGATACTTACAGGACAATACTTTTGCAGGACAATACTCAGCTCAAACCCAACCCCTTTCTGACTATATATTACTCTTTCTACACCCTTGACACTGAGAGACACTGTCCTTCAGTGTTACTACTCTGAAGATGCCTGCCACAGTTGCTGGCGAAACGTCAGGAAAGAAAATTCCAAGACCACGGTTACACAGCCCGGATAACCTACAAGAACCAATGAACTCTGACCGTGAAAGCCTTCGACAATACTCCATTTAGTTTCTGTGAGGAACCATTTTGTTTTATCCGGAGACGACAGGAAGCCTTAGCTGACATCTTGGCTCTTAGGGATGAAGTTTGTGCCACTGTGGCCAAGACAGCTGGCTCAAAGAAGATAAAGGAAGCAGAGGCTCACAGCAGAGGCCTTAAGAGAGGTGCCAGAGCTAGAGATGTTCTGCTCATCATCTGTCATGGAAAAGGAGGTTTCTTGGGGGCTGGCAGGCATCGTTCGGAGGGAAATGACCCTTCAAGACTGCACAGGTGATGAACTAATCTCTCACATTTTGGGGGATGAAGGTAGTGAGAGATTAGGAACATGAAGAGATGAGCTTGTCATTTGCCCACCTGGTTTGAGGGCGATCGATCCCAATGGGTAGCTGTGTTAGTCTGTCAACAGTAGGAGAAAAAGGCAAGAGTCCAGTAGCACCTTAAAGACTAACAGGTTTTCTGGCAGGGTATGAGCTTTTGTGAGCCACAGCTCACTTCTTCAGATAAGAAGTGACCTCTGTATCTGAAGAAGTGCGCTGTGGCTCACGAAAGCTCCTACCCTGCCAGAAATTTTGTTAGTCTTTAAGGTGTTACTGGACTCTTGATCTTTTCTACTGGTTTGAGGGCTGCAGCCATCAAATGTCATGCAGAGAAGCTGGTTGATAGTGGTGGTGGGGGGGCACTTCACTGAAACTGTAATGGGCTGCTAGAACGTGTCATCCAAAATGTCACAAAGCAGATTTTAAAGTACATACAAGATGAAATTGTACACCAGTGGGGAAGTATCTACTCTGGGGTGACTCAAGGGGTGAGTAAATCTTCAAGGCCATCTAACTGGAGATAGATTTCAATTTGGTGAGGAACTGACAGATGGAAGAGGATAGAGGTACACGGGGCTTCCTCTTGAATGAAAGATAAGGGAGCCAGGTGGGTAGTGGAGGCCTGAAGTGAGAGGTGCCAAAACGAGAGGCATTCTGCTCATCACGTGTGATGGAGAGCGAGATGGAAGAAAGGAAACGTTTTTGCACACGCAAAGGCTATTTGGAGAGGGACACAACATTCAAATGCTCGTATGCCAGCGCTCGAAGCCTCCAAAGTAAAGTGGGGAACCTGGAGTGTGTGTGGTAAATGCCGTCAAGTCGCTTCCGACTCACGGCGACCCTATGAAGGAAAGTCCTCCAAAACATCCTATCTTTGACAGCCTTGTTGAGATCTTGCAAATTGAAGGCCCTGGCTTCCTTTATGGAGTCAAATCCACCTCTTGCTGGGTCTTCCTCTTTTCCTGCTGCCCTCCACTTTTCCTAGCACGACGGTCTTTCCCAGCCGTCTCACGCAGTGACCAAAACACGACAGCCTCAGTCGAGTCATTCGAGCTTCTCGGGTCAGTCCAGGCTTGGTTTGACCCGGAGCCCACCAATTGGTTTTGTGGGCACCTGTAACCCTCTCCTCCAAGCCCCACTCTCCTCCGACCTGGAGTGGCTCGTGCTAAATCAGGGGGCCAAGGGGAGCGACCCGGGCGACGGCAGAGGCTTCCCGGGCAGCCATGCGCCATGTGCCCGTCTCCCCGGCCTAAGGCTATATGCAAATGAAATCATTCCGTTGTCTGTCTGTCTATCTATCTATCTATCTATTAGAAGGACAGTTACAGGGGCCAGTTTCACAGTTGGCAACCTTGGCAAACCCCCCGATTGGCAAACCCCCAAATCTATTGAACTTCTTGTACATTCAGGTGTAGATTCACTTTATGTTGTAGAGGTCATAGTGTTGTCTAGGATCTGGGAGACCCAGATTCCAATCCCCCTTCTGCCGTGGAGCCGCTAGGTGACCTTGGGCCAATCACACCCTGTCGGCTTAACCTACCTCGAAGGATTATGATGAGGACAAAATAGAGAAGAGGGGACTGTTGTCAACCACTTTGGGGAGAGACGAGGGGCATGAACAAAGTAAAAAAAATAGATTTGATGTGACATCTTTTCCCTGACTACAAATGCCAGTTAAGGAACAAGCAGTTCAGTGGTTCGCCCCTTTTAAAAAATTTTTTTATTATTTTTTATTTTTTTATAAGATTTTTATTTATATAGTTGGAGGGGTACAGGGGGAAAAAAGGTAGCGTTATATTTATAAAAAGCGTTATATTTATAAAAACAATTCAACATTATAAAATAAACTCAGTTGTAAACAACAAAAAATTATTGGTCGTTTGTGATATATTATAAAACATTTTCTGCGTTAAAAATAACTGCAAAATATCGTTCAGTTATTCTACTTGTGTCATATTAATGTTCTGTTATGCAAAAATCCGGAATTTACTGAACAGTTAGTTAAAACATAGAAGATAAAACTTAGCCTATTATAAAAGGTTAAGCCAGCGTACTTCGTTCAGTTAGTTGCAATTCATACAAGTACAGAACGACGCCCACTTATCATCAAACTGCTCTGTAGATTCACTAAACTTTAAATTTAACACGAAAGTCATCTTAGCCATACTGGCATATTCCAAATGTGTGAAGTGTCTTCAAGTTGCAGCCGACTTATGGCGACCCCTTTTGGGGTTTTCATGGCAAGAGACTAACAGAGGTGGATTGCCAGTGCCTTCCTCTGCACAGCACCCCTGGGCTTCCTTGGTGGTCTCCCATCCAAATACTAACCAGGGCTGACCCTGCTTAGCTTCTGAGATCTGATGAGATCAGGCTAGCCTGGGCCATCCAGGTCAGGGCGGCATATTCCAACAGTTGTTTTTTTTCCAGTCTTCTGTTTCGGGTATGAGAGTTTGTTTCCAGGTTCTTGCCAGAACTATTCATATTTGAAAACGTCCCGGAACTTTAAAGGCAGGTTTGGTGGCACTATACTCAGGAGGTAAAATTTAGATCCAAATGTTATCTTGGCATCTAACATCAGCTGGAGTTCAAGAGGAATTTTTCCCCAGTATCGTTGTAATTTCGGACATGTCCACCAAACATGGCAGGAGGAGCCATCCGTGCCTTGACACTTCCAGCAGGTTCGCCCCTTGACCACCGAAGGATGCTGCCATCAACGGCGATTCTAATGAAAATTCCTCCCGGGGGTCGCCCTGCGGGGGGGGGGGAGAGCGAGAGCCCCTGAGGAGCGCGCCAGGCGGCCCAGGCTGCGCTCCGAGGACCCCCGAGGCTCGGCGCCGCCTCCTCTCCAAGGGCGCGCCACGCGCGCCCTTGGAGAGGAGGCGGCGCCGAGCCTCGGCGGCCCTTTCCCTGCCGGGGGTGACGCCCCCAGGGCGGCCCCCTCCCTCCTTTGTTCTCCCCAGCCCCACCCCGCCGCTCCCCCGGGCTCGCCCATTGGCTCGCGCCGCCGCCACTCCGGGGCGAGGGGGGGCTCTCTTGGCCCCGCTCCCCGGCGCGCAAAGGAGCGCCAGCTGGAGAGCGCGCGCGCGCCTCTCCATCCCTTCCTCGGCACCGGGGCTCGGCAGGCGCCAGGTAAGGGCGGCTGGCCGGGCAAGGGGGCTAGCTGGGTGGGTAGGGGGCTAGCTGGGTGGGTAGGGGGCTAGCTGGGTGGGTAGGGGGCTAGCTGGGTGGCTCCCTCCCTCCCTCTCTCTCTCCCCCCTTGCCGTGCCCCGCGGCGGCCGAGGGCGCAGGAGGCCGCCGGGCGAGCAGGGGACAAAAGGCGGCTCCGGGTCAGCCCCGCCGGCCGGCGCCTCCCTCTCCTCCCTCTCGGCCTCGGAGGCTGGCACTGCCCGCTCTGGCCCACGGGCGGAGGGGAGAGGCCGGCCCCTCCGTCCGTGCGTCCGGCGCCAAGGCGCGCCAGGGCGCAGGCGAGGCAGGCGGTGCGCTCCGCCGCCGGGTGGGTGGAGAGGCCGGCCGGCCCGTCCCCGGGGCGCAGGCGAGGCCGGGCCGGGCGCTCCCCTCCTCTCCCCCCAACCCATTCCTGCCGCGGGGCTCCGGAGCAGCCAGGGCGCGCGGAGGAACGGGGCTGCTGCTGCTGCTGCTGCTGCGCTCCGGCGGCGCTCCTGGGGCGGCGGCTCCTGCCCGGGCTCGCCTGGGATCCGGCCAGAGTTGGCCGGCCAGCCGGCGGGGCTGAGTCATGCTCACGGACTCCGGAGAGCGAGCCAGCCAGCGTGGAGCCGGATCTGGAGGGCCGGGCTGGGCGCAGCTCTCTCCGAGCGCTCTCAGCCCCACCTACCTCGCAGGGTGTCCGCTGTGGGGAGGGGAAAGCGACTGCAAGCCGGGTTGAGTCGGCCTTAAGCGGTGGAAGAAAAGGGCGAGAGTCCAGGAGCCCCTTAAAGACTAACGAAAATATTTTCTGGCAGGGTAGGAGCTTGAGGCTCTTGACCCACTTTTCTGTTCCGGATCCTAAAAATGCTATGCATGTTGTTGTTTGCCCTGGAGAAAGTCCTGGGTTTTCCAAAGTACTGTAGAATCACAAAGTGAGCTGTGGCTCACGATAGCTCCTACCCTGCCAGAAAATATTTGTGTTAGTCTTTAAGGTGCTACTGGACTCTCGCCCTTTTCTACTAAAGAAAAATTTGTTAGTCTTTAAGGTGCTACTGGACTCTTGCCCTTGTCTACTAAAGAAAAATTGGTTAGTCTTTAAGGTGCTACTGGACTCTTGCTCTTTTCTTCTAAAGAAAAATTTGTTAGTCTTTAAGGTGCTACTGGACTCTTGCCCTTGTCTACTAAAGAAAAATTTGTTAGTCTTTAAGGTGCTACTGGACTCTTGCCCTTGTCTACTACTGCAGACGGACTAACACGGCTACCCGCTGTGAATTAAGTGGTAGAGAAAGCCGGCCGTATAAAACCCAGCGTGGTGGTGGTTGGGAGCGGTGGACTCTGATCTGGAGAGCCGGGTTTGAGTCCCAACTCCTCCACATGAGTGGCAGACTCTAATCTGGTGAACCGGGTTGGTTTCCCCACCCCTTCACTTGAAGCCAGCTGGGTGACATTGGGCCAGTCACAGCTCTCTTGAGAGCTCTCTCAGCCCCCACCTACCTCACAGGGTGTCTGTTGAGGGGAAGGGAAGGTGATTATAAGCCAGTTTGATTCTTCCTTAAATGGCAGAGAAAGTCAGCATATAAAAACCAACCTCCTCCTCCTCCTCGTTGCAGCAGCAGGGCCCTCTCCCCCAGCGTGTTGGCTCAGAAGCAGCTCCCCAGCTATTCCACTGGTCTTACTTCTCAGTACACCGTGGTGGGGGCTGCTGCTGCTTCCAAGGTTCGTCCCCAGTGCATTTGCATGAATCCGGGCGGGATGGAAAGGGGCCAGCATGAAAGTAACGGCTGACTTGTGACTCAACTGAGGGTGACTCCCATCACGTCTGGTGGTGGTGCCCGGCAGCGTAACTCATAGAATGGTTGTGCCCAAGTAGCAAGAAAGCAGATCACATCAGTAATGCAGGTAGGTCCAGCAGCACCATGAACACCAAGGAGATTTCCAGGGTATAAGCTTCGGACAGTCAAGGCTCCCTTATCTTCTGTAAGTCTTGTTGGCCATTAAGAAGAAGAAGAGTTGGTTTTTATATGCCTGCTTTCTCTACAGTTTAAGGGAGAATCAAACGGGCTTACAATCACCTTCCTTTCCCCTCCCCACAACAAACACCCTGTGAGGTAGGTGAGGCTGAGAGAGTGTGACTAGCCCAAGGTCACCCAGCTGGTTCATGTGTAGGAGAGGGGAAACCAACCGGTTCACCAGATTACAGACCGCCGCTCATGTGGAGGAGTGGGGAATCAAACCCAGTTCTCCAGATTATAGAGGCTGCTTCTCCAAGCCACCGCTCTTAACCACTACACCACACTGGCTCTCATTAAGGTGCTCTGCTGTCCCCTGGAAGTCTTGTTTGGCCATTAGGGTGCTCCTGGACTCGAGCCTGGCTCTTTTACTGCAGACCAACACAACTACTCTCCTGAAACCTATCAGTAAAGCAGTTTGAAGTCTGTTGCTTTCGGCAAAAATGTTCATCAGACAGTGTGGATGTCTGACAACCTTACTGGTGTGGTGTGCGGTACATCAGGTGCAGGAAACCAAATGATGTCCAGGTTTGGGGAAATGGAAAAAGAGAAGTAGGGCAAACGCTGAGGGTGGTGCTAGCACTGATCCCCTCTTTTTAAAAAGGACTTTTTAATTTTGGGGTTTTATATCAAAACAACAATAACCTGCATCATACAGGAAAGTAAGAGAGAAGAGGTTAGATCTTTAGCGTGATGTGTAAGATAAGCTTGTCCCTGACCTGGATAGCCCAGGCTAGCCTGATCTCGTCAGATCTCAGAAGCTAAGTAGGGTCAGCCCTGGTTAGTATTTGGATGGGAGATCACCAAGAAATACCAGGGTTGCTGTGCAGAGGAAGGCAACTACCTCTGTTAGTCTCTTGCCATGAAAACCCCAAAAGGAGTCGCCATGAGTCGGCTGCGACTTGACAGCACTTTACACACACACACACACACATATAAGTTAAGTTTAAGTTTGGGGCATATCTTCAGTTTCAAAAGTTTGGTTTCCACAAAAAGACTGATCCTGGTTTCTCTCCCTTTAAATTGTGTTAAATGTGTCGGTTTTACCATAAGTGCATAGCACTCTAAGAGCGCAATCCTAAAGGGGGGGGTAGATCCATGGGGGCCGGGAGTGGCGCAGCTGTGCCTCCTCCTCAGAGGCTTCCCTGCCGTTGCAGAGACAAAAAAGGGAGGTTTAAAAAAAGAAAAATACCTAAAAAAGGGGGAAATGCCCTGTTGAACACTGCAGTTCAAGAGGGTGTTCCTGAGGTGTACGAGGTTAGGAAACTGCCAAAAGGCAGCTCTGCCCCCCGGAATGCACCCTCCTGGTTGGCACGGCCTTTCCCATCTGGGAAAGCCCTTCTAGCATGGCTGCGCTGGTGGCGTGGGATGGAGGTTTCTAAACGCCGGTGTGTTTGCCCCTGCGCTGGCGTAGATGTCACCTTATTCTGTGATAAGGTGGCACCTACAAAGGGGTCACCATAAGTCGGCTGTGACTTAACGGCACTTTACACACACACACATTGGCACAGGGGTCACACTGGCTCCTAAGGAGTTTCGTGCCCCCCCCTTCAGGAATGGGCTGCCCGCCATTCTTCAGTAGATGAAGCATCTGTTTTTCACTTGGATGCTCTCTCAATTCCTTCTGTGATTATTATTAGTCACCATTATCCTTCTTTATATCATCTTAAATATATGTTAGCAAAATGGCCTGAGGATTTAGTGGGACCTCTTGTCCCGTGATTTATTTTATTATTAACATTGGTTCTTTCAAAAGGAAACACTCCTTGGACTGCATCACCAAACATGATAATTGTATGTCTGAGCGATTCTTTGAAAAATTACATTTTATGTTATCATTTGTTTTTGGATTTCCCCCCAACATACTGGGAAATCACTTCCGTTTTCTCAGTCTGTTCTATAAATTTGTTCTCCACAACACTGTTTCACATACAATTCTTTTGCTGCCAAATGATCCGTTTTTTAAAAACGTTCTGGACTTTCCAGGAATCTATCTCCACCCTTCAAATGCAAGAGCGTACTTGAGTTCTGAGTATTTTCAAAGCTGTGGGGCAGATTTTATCGCTCGGTGAACCCTGCATGGCCCTTTGGCATGTCAATTGTGGCTCTTCAGAGTACTGTTCCCCAATATGGCCCCTCCTCTGCAGGAAAGTGTGCAGGTCTGGCGTGGCTCACGGCGGGTAAGTGCTTTCCCCCTTGAAGTGGCTGCTGTCGGATGAACACGCATGAGCACATGAAGCTGCCTTATACTGAATCAGACCATCAAGGTCCATCAAAGTCAGTATTGTCTACTCAGACTGGCAGCCAGGATCTCAGGCAGGGGGTCTTCCACATCACAAATGAAGACTTGATTTTAATTGAAGGCCACATATCAGCTGAATGTGGAGACAGAATCCGAATGGAGAAGGTATTGCTGGTCGGTGCAGAAGATTTCACTCTCATCGGGAGGCCACTTCTGGGACAAGACCTTGTCCGCATGGAAACTACTGTTCTTGAAAAGACAGAATCTTGCCCAAAAATTAATATGAGGTTTATTCGAAAATGCCATTTCCAGAGGAAGAGAATTATGATTCAGCCACAGATTGTCCTCAGGATAAACACCACTGAAATTGCTCCTGTCCTGTCATAATGAATTTCACCTATCTGCCTCGTCCCTTTAACTGGAGATGCCGGGGATTGAACGTGGGACCTTCTGCATGCCAAGCAGATGCTCTATCACTGAGCCACGGCCCCTCCCCTAATGTGTAAGCCAGGGGTCCCCAATCTTTTTGAGCCTGTGGGCACATTTGAAATTCTTACACAGCATGGAGAAAACAGCCACCAAATGGCTGCCACAGGAGGTGGAGCTAGCCAGAAAATGGCAGCTACTGTGAAAACCCCTTTTACTGTGGTGGCAGCTGCTGCTAGAACAATGCTGTTAAAAATCCTTACAGTCAGTAAGATCCCCAGTGGCCAAACAAAAGCCTTGCTGGTCAAAAGCCCCAACTGGCCCTGCTCATTTTGTAAACACACTTAGAATCATAGAGTTGGAAGGGACCACCAGGGTCATCCAGTCCAACCCCCTGCACAATGCAGGAAATTAACAACTACCTCCCCCCACATCCCCAGAGACCCCAACCCTCCCCCCGCCATGCAGGATCCCACAATCAAAGCACTCCCGACAGATGGCCATCTAGCCTCTGCTTAAAGACCTCCGAAGACGGGAACTCCACCACCCGCCGAGGCAGCACATTCCACCGTCGAACAGCCCTCATAGTCAGGAGGTTCTTCCTAATGTTTAGGTGGAATCGCTTTTCTGTTAGTTTAAATGTGGACCCCAGAAAAGGTCGGCGGGTGTCCCAGCGCCCACCAGGACCACAATGGGGACCCCTAGTATAAGCTGATAGCAAACCTCATGCCAGGGATGGAAGGAAATGTGGCTTTTTTGGTTGATGGCCACTGTTGATGTGGCTCTTTGTGAGCTACAGACTGAATACCACTGGGGTAGCGCTAGTGGCTAAGTATTGGCACCTAAAAGGAGGGGCTTGTTTCTTTATATTCACTTGAGTAGTTTCAACCAGTAAGAAGCAAGAGAAGATGGAACAATTTTTTTGGCAATGATAGGAATGATGTCCTGATTTCTTGGCAATTGCCAGGGATACTCAACCAGTCCTGTAAAACTAGATCCGCATCTGCCGCTTTTCAGTAACCTCAGCTTCTGCTCCATTTTTCTGCCTTCCGGGAATGATGTTGTACAATTGCTTCTATGTCTCAGTTATAAGAAGCTGCTGAAAAAGAAAGGGGGGAAGGCAAAGCAAGGATTTGTTAAGGGAGGCTAGGCGTGAAGTCAAGAACATCCCTTGCCCTTTTCCAGACGCTTGGGAGAGGGGCTGTGGCTCAGTGGTGGAGCCTCTGCTTGGCATGCAGAAGGTCCCAGGTTCAGCCCCCAGCATCTCCAGTTGAAAGGACCAGGTAGTAGGTGATGTGAAAGACCTCTGCCTGAGTCCCAGGAGATCTGCTGCCAGTCTAAGTAGACAATACTGACTTTGATGGACCAAGGGTCTGATTCAGTACAAGGCAGCTTCATGTGTGGAAAGCAGTAATATTTCTTGCTGTGTCTGTGTGTCTCTTGGATCAGTACCAGGTCAGAGAAAGGTCCTACGCTTCTCTGTGAGAAGGATGGGGGCTTTCACCAAACAAAAAAGTATACATGTCAATGGCGAGAGTCCTTAATAGAAAGATCTGGGACCTGTCATTTTCCTCTGGAGGCAAGATGTCCTCTAATGGAGTCATATATCCCTGCACAAATATAGGTCAATCCAGCAGTCCTGGTTGGCATGCAGAAGGTCCCAGGTGCAATCCCTCGCATCTCGAAAGGATGAGGTGACAGGTGACTGAAAGGCCTCTTCTCAAGAGTTTAGAAAAGCCTGCTAATCTGAGTAGGCAATACTGATTGACCAATGACCTGATTCAGTATAAGGCAGCTTCATGTGTTCTGTGGAACAGTTTTACCTTCTCCAGGCTAGTTGAGGCCTTAACACAGAATTGAATTACATGATTTTCATGTATGGTTGGGCCTAGATTTGACCAGTACTTGGAAATCTGCTCAGATTTGGACAGGAGGGATACAGCGTGGTGTAGTGGTTAAGAGCGGTGGAGTCTGATCTGGAGAACCGGGTTTGATTCCCCACTCCTCCACGTGAGCAGCGGAGGCTAATCTGGTGAACTGGATTGGTTTCCCCACTCCTACACACGAAGCCAGCTGGGTGACCTTGGGCTAGTCACAGCTCTCTCAGCCCCACCTACCTCACAGGATGTCTGTTGTGGGGAGGGGAAGGGAAGGTGCTTGTAAGCCGGTTTGGGTCTCCATTAGGTGGTAGAGAAAGTCAGCATATAAAAACCAACTCTTCTTCTTCAAATTAAACTAAGATTATTATTATTTTGCTGTATTGATTTAACACGAGCTGATATCGTATAGAGCTGCTATTGTATCGAAATAAAACTTGATTGGTTGAGCTTCATAAACAATGACTAACTTAAGTGAAAACGGTTGCCTGCTTATATTAAGAAAATAATACTCAGTACACAGCCACTGCTAATTACAAATATATTCACTACTGTAATTACAACATAAACATCAATGTGTATACAAGTTACCAACTTTACATTCAATAACCTATCTTTGGTTGTCAATTCAGTTCACGTTGATCCTGGAATCAGAAAACACTGTTATTACCAACAGTTGGTGTACTGAGTATTATTTCCTTTAGGATTGCATACCTCATATCAGTACACATCGTGTTTATTGTTGCTTATATTAAGAGGCAGTTGTATGTATCCCTGCCCGTCCTGAAGTTTGAATAGGAATACGTGGTCAACTTTTATCAGTAGTTTCACAATTACTAGAGCCATGAAAACCTGGGAGAACACCCCCCCCCCCATATTTTTCCAAAGAAATTTTTGGAGAGCCATGAAAAAATCACGTTTTTCTTTTGGATTGAATAAAAAGATTTTCAAACCCAGGTTTTACTCAATCAAAATATGTAGTATGTCAGACAGTCTTCAGTAGTGGACTCTGAGGGGATCCCATTCCCCCCACCCCCACGCTCACTTAGCCATGTTGGCCACTCACTGCCCAGCCTGCTTGATGCAGAGGCAGCAGCTGTTGCTGCGGCTCAGCCCCCCCCGGCACTGCTTTGCCTCTACCCCGATGATGGGATGGCGGAGCACCTCCTACGCCCCCTCCCCACTTGCTTGCTGTGGTGGCAGCCCATTGTCCTTCGTCAGCTCTTCCCCTTGGCTGCTTGCGCTCCCTCCTCCCCTGCCTCCAACCTGCGTGGCAAAGGGTGGGTGGGGATGACTCCTGCTCCTTCTCCCCTGCCGTCCTCAAAATGGTGGTGGTTTTTTCCACCAGAGTAAATGTTTTAGTCTAAATTATTTATTTATTTAGGGAGTTTTGTGCAAACCCAGTGGCTGACCAGGTTTGTGCAAGCATCTCCTAAGTGTGTACCTGACCCCAGCGGGTGAATTTAATAATCCGTCCACTGAGGTCCGGATCAGCATATATGATATGTATTTTAGAAGTGTGATATTTCCAGGGTACACTGTAGACATGTCCATGTCCGCAGCGAAGTCAAGTTTAAAGAAGGGGTACCCAACCTTTTTGAGCCTGCAGGCACCTTAGGGATTTTGATACGGTGTGGTGGGTGCAGCCACAAAATGGCTGCTGCAGGAGGTGGAGCCAGCCACAAAATGGCTGCTGCAGGAGGTGGAGCCAGCCACAAAATGGCTGCTGCAAGAGGTGGAGCCAGCCACAAAATGGCTGCTGCACCTTAACTTCAGTCACACGGTGAAGGTCCTTGTTCTGTGGTGGCAGCTGCTGCCAAAACAACATATTGAAAAATCTGCAGTCAATCAAATCTCCGATGTTCAATCAGAAGCCTTGCTGGGCAAAAGCCCCACATGGTCCTGCCCACTTTCTAAAAACACTTGGTGGGTGCCAGAAAAGGTGCCTGCGGATGCCAGGGCACCCATGGGCATCATGTTGGGAACCCCTGGTTTAGAGTGTTAGGGTAGGATCCTGAGGACTCTGTTTAAAACCCCCCACTCTGCTTAGAAGCTTGCTGCGTGGCCTTGTGCCCAGGCACACGATCTGAGCCTCACATACCTCACAGGGTTGTTGTGAGGATAAAATGAGGAAAGGAAAATGATGTATGCGGCTCTGATCTTGGAGGAAGGACAACAGAAAATATACTGGCTAGATAGATATGCAACATATTTTAAAGGATGTTCCATTGTTTAAATCTGACTAATTTTGCCCACAATTACCGTATATACTCAGGTATAAGCCGACCCGAGTATAAGCCGAGGTGCCTAATTTCACCCCAAAAATGGGGGGAAATTAGGCACCCACGTATAAGCTGAGGGGGAAAAGCACCCCCTCCCCCCCTCGCAGGCTTACCTGACCGGGCTCCAGGCGCGCAAGCAGGCGGTGGCGGCGGCGGCGGCCTCCTCCCTGCGCGCAGGAGGCCCCACAGGGTCAGCTGACAAGCGGGAGGAACGGCCCGGATGAGGTGGGGTGGGTGGGGTGGGGGTGAAGAAACCTCCGCAAAAGGCCCGGTGGGGGGGGAGAAGCCGCCACCGCACAGAAGGCGCGATTGGGTGTGGGGGGGAGAAGGCGGGACAGCCCGCCCATCAGCTGGCCGGCGGGAGCGCGCTGGGAGAGGGCCCGGCAGGCGAATTACCGTATTGACCCGAGTATAAGCCGAGGTGAGTTTTTTAAGCCAAAAATCATGGCTAAAAAACTCGGCTTATACTCTAGTATATACGGTAATATTCTATAATATGAATGGTAATACACTATTTTAGAGTTCTGCTAGTCCTTTTGTGCCTGTGTGAAATAGTACACGTCTGCCAAATTATACACTTCCTTTTGTTTACTACACAATTAGTGTTCTGTATTTTCACCTTCTATTTTTCCTACCTCTCTGATGGCAAACCTATGTGCTAAAGTAGCATAGGGTGTGGCAGTTTGCAGCTCTCTCTCTCATGCTGAAGTATTGGTTATGTTCGCAGTTTTGCTTTTGAAAATTAAGGCATTTATCCTTCTAAATTCCGTAAATGTGCGAGACACTACAATTGCATATGCCAGCTGTGCTATTAGAGTGCAATCCTGAAGGAGTGGGCCAAATCGGCATAGGAGCTGGCGTGACCCAGCCCAGCGTAAGTGCCCATATATCCCGGGATAAGGGGCACTTGCACTGGTACGGGAGGGGGGCATTCATGCTGGCCCCGGGACACCATGTCGCTGTGTGGTGTTCTGCCGCCAGCACTGCCTCCTGGCAGCATTGCAGCGGTGCAAGTCCCTGTGTTGGTATCCTGGGAGGCGTTCGTGGGGCGTTCTGAGGGGTGGGGCTGCCTTTAGGCAGCATCCTAACCTCTTTCGCCCTGGGAACACCCCCTGACGTTGCAGTGTGCTACACCATCTTTTTTGGTGGCACAGCCTCACTGTTTTCTATGGGGGCATTTTGCCCATTTTCAATTTATATTGCTTTTATTTTCTCCGCGGCGGCCAGGAAGCCTCTGTGGGGCCGCTCTCGGCCACCATGCATCCACCCCCCTTCAGGAATGGGCTGTAAGTGATGCATTTTATGTTGTTAGAGTATATTGTTTGTTTTTTTTAATTTAAAAAGTTTTTTCACATGGCTTTCCAGAATTTTTGTATCTGCATCCATGGGTAGGAATACATTTGTTGGGTTTTTTTTTTTTTTTTTGCTTCCTGTATAGTTAGTTTTATGTCATTAACATCAGGGGCCCATAATATTTTTCAGCTAGTCTTTAAGTCCTTTGGGCTATTATTTATTGATTATGTGACATTCACTTTTGTCTCATAGTTTGGGATGAGGCGATGATGACTCAATGAGTGTAAGGGATTTTATGAAAAAAGAGTATTGCCTATAGGAGCCATTGTAATAATGGTTGATGAACTACCCCACCTATTGACTGGCTTTGCATTAAAGGTAAAGGTAAAGGTCCCCTGTGCAAGCACCGGGTCATTCCTGACCCAAGGGGAGACGTCACATCCCGACGTTTTCTAGGCAGACTTTGTTTGTGGGGTGGTTTGCCGTTGCCTTCCCCAGTCATCTTCCCTTTACCCCCAGCAAGCTGGGTACTCATTTGACCGACCTCGGAAGGATGGAAGGCTGAGTCAACCTTGAGCCGGCTACCTGAAACCGACTTCCGTTGGGATCGAACTCAGGTCGTGAGCAGAGCTTGGACTGCAGTACTGCAGCTTACCACTCTGCGCCACGGGGCTTTGCATTAAAGCAATGTAATTTCTCAGTAAAATACATCACTGTGCCTTGGATGGTTGTGGATCTGTGTAATGAGAGGAGTACCTAGGCATTGGTTAGAGATGTAAGGGTTGTGTGGCGCTGACAACAGGGCTATCAAGTTTAACATATACGTTAGTGAAAAAGTCAGATAATCCAGTATGGTCACATTAACTTCAAAAGAAGAAACTTCTTCTGGGGGGCGTTAGTTAATATGAAATTAAATGATAGAATCAAGAGGGTCTTATCTCTTCAGCACACTTGGAGTTTATTTAAAACCACGATACTAGAAGCTGTGTTGGAGTGTGTGGCAGATTAGAAAATGTACAAATAAAACTTAAGAGGATGCCAGAGAGGTTGATGAGTACCATCAATGAAGCTGTAAAAGGCAAAAGGGCTTCCTTTTTTTTAAAAAAGTGGAAATGTTAAAAATAGATAGAAGAACAGGCCCTAGCAAGAATGTGCTTGCTGGTATCACCTTTTAAATCAAAGGTAGGGTCTTTGCATCAACTGCCCCAGGAGAAAAGCCAGGGGCTGTTTCCATTTGACCCCAGAGAGGGGGAGCCCCCTCCCAAAACTGATGTCCAGTTCTGTTTGGAGATGGGACTATTTCCCTCTGACCTCATGTGCATGGCGCTTTCTGGAAGGAAGGTTTGATTTGTGGCCAACCTAATCAGTGCCTTTGACAAAAGTATATTCTTTTATTGGCTGTGTGTGCCCCACCCCATGCATGTGTGCATGCGAGTCTCAGACCTATGAATTGCCATGGGTGTGAGCAGGGGAGAGTGAAGATCACCATTTCGTATTGTCTGAAACAGGAGGCAAGAAAGCTTAGAGTGTTGTGCCTAGAAACGCTATCCAGATTAGGTCAGGTCAAAGATAGCACACTGGAGATCAGAAGTTAGTTTTACAGCTATGCCGCTTAATGGTACCAAGTTTTAAACCGTACAAAGCTGGGATGAAGTCTCTCCAGCCCAAACACAAGGATTCAGACTGCAAAAATAAATCACCTTGCTGCTCTCCATTGAACAGCTTTTATACATTTTCTGACAATGGATACTTTTCTGAATCACCCTATAAGCTGTCATTTCTTGGCTACTGGAATCAACAAGTCAGCGCTGCATTAGATCCGAACACAGAGAGTTTCTTGCAAGGCACGTTAGAATCTTTTAAACTACATAACAAGCTACAATGCCGGCAGCTTCTACTTGTTGCAACTAAGGAATGTTTGTGTGCTTCTGCAAACTCACTTTGAAGAAGTAAAGCAAGAGAAGACAGAGAGAGGGAGGTGATTCTTGACGCCCGTTTATCTACACGGGTCTCATGTCTAAAAGAAGGATTCCTGCATCTGCTTATGTACACAGGGCAGTTCATAGTGCCACAGGTAAAATACCTTTATTGTGGGCACTTCAAGAGCAGGGGTGGGGAACCTTTTTTCCGCCAAGGGCCATTTGGATATTTATAGCATCATTCACGGGCCATACAAAACTATCAACTTAAAAATTAGCCAACCAAGCCCCAAGCAGGCAGCTGCCCCAGATGACCCCCCCCCCCGGTGCGGGCAAGCAGGCAGGCATCCAACCAGTGGCGTACTCGCCTACCTGGTGGCACAGGATGGTCTGTTGCACCAGCTGGGCGCAGCCGTCCAGCCGCATGCCGGAGTTGCTCCTGCTCCGCATGGTCAGGGCCGGATTCTACAGCCGACTCCTGCTACTCCACCTGCAGGGATGAAATGAGGACACATTGGCTAAGAACTTGCTCCCCCCCCCGCACATTCTGGCCCTGCCCCCTTTAACCCCATCCATTGTCGCCACTTCCACCCCCAGCCCTCTTGTAGTACAGAGGGAATACGTTTCTCCGTGGCCCAGGTGGGAAAGGGTTAACAGTTTCTTGGGCATTCCTAGCAGCTCCATAGCTAAAGACTCTTCTGCAAGGGGAAAAAATGGTTCCTTTTCTCAGCAAAACAAACTCACATCTGCCTTGAATAGAGGCTGTTCCTGTCCACAGGAGGGGGCAGATCACCAGTCTTACATTCTTCTTAGTTAGAGATCTGCTAGGAATCCAGGATCCACGAAGGGCCAGACCAAATGATTTCGCGGGCCTTAAACGGCCCCCGGACCTGACGTTCCCCACCCCTGGCTTGGAGTCTAGCTGGCATTAACTGAATTGCAATATAGTGTTGGAGTTTTCTGCCAAAGCTGTTCTCTAGGAATCTGATGCAGAACAAGTGGTCATACTACCTGCGTACAGGTGTGAACTTGCCTCTGCTGTGCTGTAGTTTGTATATTTATACATAAAGCTAATATTATTTTCAAGTCTCCCGTTCTCACTCATCCAACGAAAACCAAGCTTGGTACCATTGTCCTAGGAAACTGTTTTTCATACTTCAAGTGGGCCCATTTTGGAAAGTAACTGCATGCTATAACAACAACAATAATTTATTTATATCCCACCCTCCTCTACTTTCCTTCCTCCCCAAACGTGCAGGAATTCCACATCAGTTGCTGAACCAGCGTGTATTCTGTTTGTGTACGGGCTCATGCTTTTTTAACATTTATAGTATATAGCGTTACTGAGCAACAGACTGTGTTTCACAGCCATTTCACACATTATGCAAAGCTTCCAGAAGCTTCTTTCTAAATTCAGCCCGTTCTCCTTCCTCCCACAACCCACCACTGCCCTAGACCTACTCACCTCTTGGGAGTGGGTCACATGTCACATATTTGTTGGCAACAGCTTCTTCAGGAATTGGTTTTGTAAGGAATCTTAGCTAGGATTATACTTACCTTAAGAAAATCTGTCATCTTTTATCTGGTAATGATGTATTTGTAAACATACAAAGTTGTATTATATGTAGTAGTTGCACATAACTAAAATTTGTCCAGTGTAACATTGATTGCAAGCAGGGTTTGTTTTCCCACTCCTCCACATGAAGCCAGCCGGGTGACCTTGGGCTAGTCACAGTTCTCTCCGAACTCTCTCAGCCCCACATACCTCACAAGGTGTCTGTTGTGGGGAGAGGAAGGCAAGGAGAGCCAGCGTGGTGTAGTGGTTTGGAAGTGGTGGTTTGGAAGTGGTGGAGTCTGATCTGGAGAACCGGGTTTGATTCCCCACTCCTCCCCATGAGCCGTGGAGGCTAATCTGGTGAACTGGATTGGTTTCCCCACTCCTCCACACGAAGCCAGCTGGCTGACCTTGGGCTAGTCACTCTCTCTCAGCCCCACCTACCTCAAAGGGTGTCTGTTGTGGGGAGGGGAAGGGAAGATGATTGTAAGCCGGTTTGATTCTTCCTTAAGTGGTAGAGAAAGTCGGCATATAAAAACAAACTTTTCTTCATTATCACCATCATCATTTTATGGCTAGGTTGTCATGCTTTGTGGTGCTTTTTCTCATGTTGTGATGGCCTGTGATTTTAAGCAAATGAATGAATTCTATCGGTGTACTGTTTTTACTTTCCTGTGGCCCCTTCTGAGCCTTGTATACACCTGTGATCACGTTGGGAAGCCATATTACATGTTACATGAAGATCTGCAGATAAAGTACAAGGGAAAACTTTGAAGCTTGTCTGGAATTACATTAGAAAAGAGATTCGGGCACTCTTCTTTACTGATGTACTGGATGCTCGTTTGAGTGGCTGTTGGAATTAACAACACTGCAAGCTATCTGCTCTAATCAGAGAAGTAAAAATTAATATTCACTGGATATGGACAATAGACAAGTGATCTAGAGTGGAAACTTGTTTCTTGAGGCTGTTCAGTAATTTCCAGCTGAATGCGTGAAGAGGAGGGAATCAGATAGCTTAATCTCTGGCTTGGATTGCATCAAAGTTTTCTTTGCTGTTTTCCTTGTGTAAAATCATAAAGGGGTGTTGTGTGAGTGGAGCAGTGCTTCGTTCTAAGCCCCTTTCAGCTCTGCTCTTTCAGCTGTCCTGCAAAATAACTTCAGCCTTCTCTTTCTTCAGAGCTACATGTATTTGTTCTTTCCACCAGCGTGGTGTAGTGGTTAAGAGCGGTGGACTCTAATCTAGTGAACCTGGTTCGATTTCCCACTCCTCCACATGAAGCCTGCTGGGTGACCTTGGGCTAGTCACAGTTCTCTCCGAACTCTCTCAGCCTCACCTACCTCACAAGGTGTCTGTTGTGGGGAGAGGAAGGGAAGGAGATTGTAAGCCGGTTTGATTCTCCTTAAAAGGTAGAGAAAATTGGAATATAAAAACCAACTCTTCTTCTTTTGGGTTATTTATAGTGCGATCCTAAAGAGAGTTACTCCAGTCTAAATTGACTCATAGACTGGAGCAACTGTGTTTAGGATTGCATTGTTAGTCTGTACTTTATCTTCCTCTGGGGTTTAAAGAGTGTTGGTCTCTGATATATGTCAGTTCGAAGGAAACAACTGTGAAAGCAAGCAGCAAGCAGCTGTCTTTTCTCTGCCCTTAACTTGCAGAGCAGAGGCAGGAATGGATCCCACCATCCCCATGGTGCTTCCAGAGGAGGCTGGGGAGTGTGAGAGCCCACATTAATTGTTTTGTCAAAATATTTAGATTATTGACACTTGAACCCTTTGTGGTCTCCAGTGCTGTTAAATCCTCTGCTTCTCACCGACCCTACACAAGTCTTGAGGTCAAGCTAGACGTGATGGAAGAAACGGGTCTCTCTGCCCCAATTCTGATTGAGGCCACACACAGAGAGGAGGGGTGGGTGTGACAGCCCTTCCCCTGCTCAGTTTCATAAATCAGGACCACTTCCCACGGTGCTGTTGTCAACCATTTAAAGGAAGAAGGTTAAGTCATCTATCTTTGCCTGGGGTTTTTTTTCCTTTAAGGGCTAGAACAGCATAAGGTCCCAGGTGTGGATCTGTAAAATGGTGTGGGGCAGGGGTGGTTAAAACCATGTACACACATGCCTTTCTTCACAGCCCAGATCTAGGGGTGATTAGACGGTCCACACACACACCTTTCTCCACTGGCCTGATCCAGATCACTGCTGTACTGGTGGGAAGATCCAGAGATTGTTTTGAGTCTCATCCCCCCCCCTGCCCCAATGTTGCAGCGTCCTTATATAAGGTGCAACACTAGATCCTGCCATGGGAGAGGAGAGAAAGCACTGGCCCATTAGGAGCTGCTCTGCCTTGTGGCCCAATACAAGTAGGGTGTTTATAAAGATGCACACCTTGCACACTGTTATTTTGAATGCTGGTGATGCTTTGCCTCAGTGGTGATTCATGGGCATTAAGATGTACGAAATGACCAGCTTTGTTCCTGGAAAGCTGGCGATGCTCGCAAAATCATTTCTTTACTCAGCAGGTAACTAAACGGTGGAATTTACTGCAGGTGGAGGTAGTGACGGCAAGGAGCACAGGTGACTTTAAAAGGGGGGGTAGACAGATTAATAGGAGCCACGTGGCGCAGAGTGTTAAGCTGCAGTACTGCAGTCCAAGCTCTGCTCACGACCTGAGTTCGATCCCAATGGAAGTTGGTTTCAGGTAGCCGACTCAAAGTTGACTCAGCCTTCCATCTTTCTGAGGTCAGTAAAATGAGGACCCAACTTGCTGGGAGTAAAAGGAAGACGACTGGGGAAGGCACTGGCAAACCACCCAGTAAAACAATGTCTGCCTAGTAAATGTCAGGATGTGACGTCAGCCCATGGGTCAGGAATAACCTGGTGCTTGCACAGGGGACCTTTACCTTTTACTTTAGACAGATTCATGGAGGAGGGGTCCATTAATGGCTACTAGCCATGGTGGCTGAAGGGAGCCTCCATATCCAGAAGCAGAAAACCCAGTGCCAGAAGGCAACACCGGGGGTGTTGTTTGGCCCTTCAGAGCAGCTGGCTTGTTTGGCCCTTCAGGGCAGCTGGCTGGCCACTGTGCAAAATGGGTTGCTGCACTAGAAGGAGCGCTGGTCTAATCCTGCGGGCGCATCTTATGCAATCATGCCTGCTTGGAGTTCCACCGAAGTAGGAGAAGTTGAAGGCAGCAGGAAAAGAGGAAGATCCAACATGAGATGGATTGACTCAATCAGGGACTCCACAACATTCAGTTTGCAAGATCTGAGCAAGGCTGTTTTGGATGTCATTAGTTCATAGGGTTGCCATAAATTAGCTGCGACTTGCCTGACATGTAGCACACAACACTTTTGCATCTTGTATATTTAAAAAAATAAATTGAAAAAAGAATGAACTGTAGTAGAAGTAAAATTTGACTCTACTTGAATGGTCATGCATGCATGATCTTGGAGGACTGGTGGCCTTTGTAACACAGGCATACTCTGCTTTTCCTTACTCCGCTGTGACGTGTTGCTCTACGAGATTAATTTGCACTATATTTTCTGTGGGGTTACGCGATCCCATATGTTTAAGAAGCTTTGGTCTAGACCGTGAGTAGCCTGTAGCAAATAAAACTGGGCTCATTAAGATCCCTCATGTACAAAGAGCTTTGTTAACAACAGTAACAGAACAGGCATTCCCTCTTCCGAATATTTCTTGTGGACAGGGAAGGGGGCTCAGTTTGATCCTTCTGGCAAACTGGTGGCTGATGTAATGTTCTGCTGAGATTTGTGTCTCTGCTACACCCCTCTGCATTTGGCACACATGCGCAGCTTTCTTCAGTTAGGTGCGGTTCTTGTATCTAGAGTGCTGTGCCACGCATACTCTCGATATCTGATGTCTTGCATTTGTTGGGACATAGTGCCGCTTCCAGAGTGGACAAAGATTGAGAAGAAACAACGTCTAACCCTACTGGATTGTGAAATACGTTTGTTCTGTGTTCTCTTGAATGGTTTGGCTAATAAAAACGTTACTGTTGAATTTCTGTTCAATAGAACAGACCTGTTGAATTTGTGCTGTTGCCTCAAAAGGTGTTTGTTTTAGAGCCGCTACATACATTTAAGAAAAGGAAATTGCAGACAGCCAACAAACAGGGTATTCAGCTGTGAGGTGTGAGTCAGCGTGGTGTGGTGGTTAAGGGGTCGAACTAGAACCTGGGAAACAAACCTATGTTCAAATCCCCAGTTGCGCCATGGAAGGTTGATGGGCGATTTTGGGCCAGTCACACACTCTCAGCCCCGACCCTGGCAAGTATTTGGGTAGGAGACCTCCAAGGAATACCAGGGTCGTGATGTGGAGGCAGGGAATGGCAAACCACCTCTGAACATTTCTTCCCTTGAAAACCCTATGGGGTTACCGTGAACAGAGTGCTGTGAAGTAACAACGCTTATCATTTTTGGTTAAGAATGTACCCTAATGAATTTTTTGCTTGTTGACATCCATGTAGTATGTCTAATCCATTGATCACATGAGCTTCTCTAATGAAGAGCGTGCATAGTCAAGAATTATTATTAAACAGAATTATCTAGTTAAATAGCTAGCCTAAGGCTGCAATCCATGCCACTTTATCATGGCGCAAAGTACACGGATGCTGGTGCAAAGCAAACACACCAGCGAGCGATGGAGCTTCGCAGGTTTCCACTGCTGGTGCTGCCATGTTGGCAGCAAAATCCTGGAAGGAAAAGCCCCCATCAGTGTTCAGGGGGCATTCCAGGGGTGGAGCAGACGTTAGTCAGCTTCCAAACCCCTTTTATCCCGGGAATGCCCCTTCACACTGTGGCGTTACTACGCCAGCTGAGGAGTCGGTGCGGCGGCCCCACTCCTGACCACCACATTTCTCTCCCCACCCCAGAAATGGGCTGCCTATATTGATAAACTTGTTTCCAGAATAAGCAGTGCTTGAGAGAAAGGTTACTTGAGATGCTGCATTTTCTCACTTCCTTTCCCCACCCTGAAAATGCATATGGAGAAGGTGTTTGAACAATGGAGGGAGAATTATGTCACAAATATCCCTATCTGTTTTCATTTGGATATATTGGTACTCAGAAGGGATATTGAATTACACTGCATATGTGTTTCACAGCCTTCCTGGCCCCTTTATGCGGAGATTGAGCAAATGCTTTAAACAAAGAAGATTGTGTACACCAGTTTTAATTCTAACCTCTGTCTCTGTGGAGGCGGGTTCTGAACGGCATTGGTAGATTTTCACCCTACCTTAAAAACAGACATCAGAGTTCAGCTGGTGTAAGAACACATGGCATAGAATTGTGTCTTGAATATATGTACTAAATTTGGCTAGATCAGTGGTAATTGTTGTTGATAAATAGTGGACTCATTGTACTGTTAACAAAAGAGAAGGCATAATGCCAAATGAGGGAAACAAACCAAAGGCTTTGCTTTTCTCAGGCAACAATCAATAGGAATTCATGCTAATTCTGCTTCTGGGGAAGGCAATCGAGGGACTGATCAGCTTCTCTCTGTTATAAAAATACATATACACACATGCACACAAATTCATACTTGTGAGCACATGCACCTACCACATATGTGAATATCATGCATAACACACACTTTAGATTGGCTTAGTTGGTGGGGCAGTGGGAAAAAGACTTTCCATCAAGTCTCAGAGTATAACGGGGTTGCAATTATTATTTTTCTCTCTGGGCAAAGTAATGTCGGGGGGGGGGGGTACTTTGCAGCCGAGAAGAGGGAGGAGGAAAAGATAGCCGTGCCCCTAATTCTGCCCTATACTTTACTCCAAAGAACTTCCTGATAGCCCCATGTTTTCCTAGGGGGGTAGATAGCATTGGGGGAAACTGTACAAGTGGAAAGGGTTAATCCCCTTCCTGTGGTCCCAGTCAAATCCAGCCTCTCCCAGTGGCTGCCCATAAGAAAAAGTAGAATCTAGTCAAGACAGAAGATCCAGTTGTGGATCTCCAGTCTAATCTGTGCAGTAGTAAGTTTGTTATGACCTAATTCAAGTGCCACGTTGACTTCCCCAAACATTTGTTTTACATGGGGTGTGTGGATGTGAAATGTGCTGTAACATGATATTTGAAGCAAGGCCTCTCCTAGTTACTTTTCTTTATCACAACTGTTTCCTAGACATTTGGCAGCTGCGTCCCTAGACATGCCAAATCCCAGAGTGACCATTTTCAGTCGCACGCTTCCTGGATAATGGTGGCAGTTGGGGAAATTAATGTGAATTCTCTCTCCCCCTCTCCATCATCCTGAAATGGTTAACTGACTTCCACTTTGTTGTCCAGGAACATACTAACACCAAAATATTTAAGAAGGGAGACAAGTATGTGATATTTTGTGGAAAGCTTGGGTGAACCAGTCACATTAAAGGATCTGATAGTCGACATTTCAAATGGAGAAATGGGAAGGGCAGATTCTTTTGTTTTTATTTATGAAGGGTTCTTTGGGTTTTAAAGGTTAATTTGGGCTTCTACACTAAAAGTTGGAAATCTTTGTTGTTTGCAAAGGTTAGCAATTGTATTGTAGGAAAAATTGTAGGAAAAATTAATGTTGCACGACTGCAGCAACATTATCCTGCCTGTGAAACTGGAGAGTGTAGGTATGCATCATGCCTAGGATCCATTTTGACTAGTAGCCATGAATAGCCCTCTCCTCCATGAACATGTCCCCTGTTAAAGCCTTCCAAGTTGGCAGCCACCACCACATCCTGGGGCAGGGAGTTCTTTGTTTTCAACCAAATAAATTTGCCCTTACAAACAAAACACAAATACTGTTTAATCCAAGGTGGTCCCTTTTTCTTTCCCTTTTTAATCTCCCTTCAAGTATGATTTTTAAGGAAAATAGATGTAGTTTTTTCCCCTGTAAGCCTTATAAATTTTCAAGTCTGCATCTGGCAAGTTGAGAAAAGTGTTCCTTTTTTGGGTTTTTTGCTGACAGCTTTGTTTTTTTGCGCCCTGTGGCTGGCCATTAGTTCCAAATGTCATCAAGCCTGTGCCCAGCTGAGCCCTGTGGTTCAGGCGAGGGTGTATTAATGAGGCTGTGGGTGAATGGAAAAGACTAGTGTACAAAGGGGAATAGGCATTTTATCCAGGCTTTGTTTAAACTTCCC
Source organism: Euleptes europaea (assembly GCF_029931775.1). Lineage (NCBI taxonomy): Eukaryota > Metazoa > Chordata > Lepidosauria > Squamata > Sphaerodactylidae > Euleptes > Euleptes europaea. The sequence goes on from NC_079328.1 coordinate 10,597,085, forward strand.
AGTTGGGCGCACAGTTGCTCCAATCGAGTCTTCATTTTCATGTAAACTGCCTGTTTTGGACTATAGGTCCCTCTAGCTAGCATTCTTCTTTTATAGGAGGTGCCAGCCAGAGTCTTCTATATGCTCTAAAGCAGGGCTTGAAAGTCAAACTCCAGCAGCTAGTATACAGCTTCTGAACATGGAAGTTTTATGTAGTTAATATGGCTAATATCAATTGATGGCCAGTTGACCTCTATGGATTAGTCATTTTCTTTTTAAAAGCCAACTAAGTTTGTGCCTGTCTTTAGTACAGGTTGAGTAACCCTTAGCTGGACTGGTTGGGACCAGAAGTGGTCCATATTTTGGATCTTTCCGTATTTTGGAATATTTTGGAATTTTTGCATATACATAATGATTTATCTTTGGGATGGGACCCAAGTCTAAACATTCAGTTATGTTTTATATACGGTATACTTTATACACATAGCCTGAATGTAATTTTAAACAATATTTTTAATAATTTTGTGTACATTGAACCATCAGTGGCTCTGCTGAAGGCCTGTTAGTAATGCCTTTATGCCGTCTCAAAAGGTCTGGTTTTTGGCTCAGTCCAGGTATTGGATGTCCGGATAAGGGATACTCAGCCTGTAGTTGTTCCAGTATTTGTGCACTTACATCTACCTATACATACAACGTTTTTTCTTTTGACTGATGACATCTAAACAGGTAAGCCAGACTCACTTTAATTAGACTTTTTTTTAGATTCTAGAAGTATTTCTGTAGATGTTTGTTATCTTTAAACTACTACTTTATCTTTAATCTACTAGACGTATTGCTGTAGTTGTTCTTTATCTTTAATCTACTACTCCCTGCCTAGTATGCAACTTTATCGTTGGTTTCCTCCTTTCCCCCACCATGTGAAAAAATAAGCACATGAAAACAGTTCCCTGCGCAAGGCAGCTGTATTTATGTAGGTATGTTTATGCTCTACATGCAACACTCAGATCTCGGGCATCCATTCAACCCTTGTGCCTGATGGCCATCTTCCAATTCCTAGATGTTTGGTTTGATTTCTGTTTGTGGTGTGCTAGTTTTTTAATGGCCTGGGTGAGAAATCGCGTGGTCAGGCTGTCGAACTAAGATCTGAGACACCCAGGTTCAAATCCTCCCTCTGCCATGGAAGCTTATTTGGTGATCTTGGGCTCTCAGCCTAGCCTACCTCACGGTGATGTCGTGAGGAGGAAATGGAGGAGAGGAGAACAAAGTAAATTGTTTTGGGTCCCTGGTGGGGAGAAGGCAGGGAATAAATGAAGCAGATAAATACAAATATACTCTGAGTGGGATGGACAGAATAAAACATCTTTACTCGGTATACTGTCAGGCTATTGCAACTGGGGAGAATGGCCTACCTAAAATTCCCAAAGATGTGAGTTACCCCTGGAGGGACCATTCTGGCCCCAGATGTACAGGGTCCACAGGAAAAGGTGAACGATGCATTTGAATATGTCATTTAACTATTGGAAACTATGAAGCACAGGTTGAGTATCCCTTATCCGGACTGCTTGGGAGCAGAAGTGGTCCGAATGTCAGATTTTTGAGGAATATTTGCATATACATAATAAGATAACTTGGGGTTGAGATCCATGTCTAAACACAATCTTCATGTATGTTTTATATACTCTTTATACGCACAGCCTGAATGTAATTTTAAACAATATTTTTAATAATTTTGTGTACATTGAACCATCCGAAAGCAAATTGGCGTGCTGCTGAGGGCCTGTGAATAATGCCCACAGGCCAGCTCAGAAAGTCTGGTTTTCAGGTCAGTCCAGATATCAAATGTCTGGATAAGGGATGCTCAATCTGTACTGTTATCTAGCAGTCAGGGATCACGTAGTCTCAGGATCGCAAAATGCAAAGGCAGATACAGCAATGGAGTGTGGAATATCCCTTACTACTACAAAAATATTTTTCATAAGAATGAAAGTGTGGGCAAACCTTCTTGCCATATCTCAGTTAAAGCTGGGCAGGGCTGACAGGAGATAGAAGTGCTTTGAGCGCTTAGATTTGGTCCTGAGATCCCCAGTTGGCTATCCAAGCCCTGTTCATATGGGCGTGAATATCCTCCCCTCCCAAACACGAGTTCGATCGGAGCACCATCCCTACTCAAGGGGGAAGCAGAAGTCCAAAATGGCTCTAAAAGGCAACAGGCTTGTCAGATGTTAAAAAGCACAGTTTTAATAAGCGAAAGCCGCTTCCTTTTCTACTTCTGGCTGGGCTATCTGTTTTGAACTATACTTTTAGATTTGGTTTAATTACTTATTTTGGTTTAATTAATTATTTGGTTTAATTATTTCAGACATGGAAGAGTTAATAGTCGAACTGCAACTGTTCCTTGAACTTCTGGACCACGAATACCTAACCTCCACAGTCAGGGAGAAAAAGGCAGTTTTAACAAACATCCTTCTGAGGATACAATCGTCCAAAGGTCAGTGTGAGATGGATATTATTTGCATGTAGCATGGAACGAAGGGGAAATGTTCTTTCTTTTTGCACAGTTCTTATTTTTTGCTTCGTTCAGGGCTGCTTGGTCTTCCTTGGTACTTGTCCACCTATCACTCCGTTGTGTCATAGCAAGCTGTGGTATTGATTTTATTTATTTAAAACATTTTTATGCCGCCTTTCTACCCATCTGAGGGTCCCCGAGGCAACAAACCATTTTAAAGAATTAAGACAAGATTTTAAAATACATAATACAAAAGCAATTAAAAACAACAGCATACACCGGGGTCCCCACTCATTCTCAGCTTGTGGGCGCGTTTGGAATTCTGACCCGGCATGGTGGGATCAACGACAAAATGGCTGCCACAAAATGGCTGCCTCAGGAGGCGGAGCCAGCCACGAAATGATTGCTACGGCTTAACTTCAGTAACACAGAGTAGATCCTTGTGCTGTGGTGGCAGCTGTTGCCAAAGCAACAGTTTTAAAAATCTGCATAGCCAATCAGAAGCCTTGCTGGGCAAATGCCTTACCTGGCCCCACCCACTTCCTAAAATCTCCTGGCGGGCACCAGAAAAGATGTTGGTGGGTGCCATGGGGCCTTGGGCACCACGTTGGGAACCCTTGACGTATACAATTAAAACGCGTTTACAAGAAGTAGGATCTTGGTTGGAGAACGAACAAGATCCCAACACTTCAAGCACGGTTAGATAAGTCCCTGGAATATATCACTATGGCGCACTTAACAGATTATTTGAAAGATACTACACGAGAACAGAATCACGAGAGGTGGAGACCCTTTTATGAATTTATGAAAAACACCAGACAAAAGATCCAATCGAATTAAACCATTACAAGGTTAAAAATATGGAGGATGTTACAAACAGGGGTAGTGAATGTTAGATATTAACATAATGATATGTAAATAATATCATTTTTCCTTTCCCTATTTTTCCCTTCACTCTACAAGGTGGTAGTGCTAGATATACTAAAACTGCACAATATTTATGTATTTATTTATTTCTACATTTTCCCTACGTTTACTTCCCCACCCCTTTCCTTCTGTATTCCGCTTATAATTCAAAATCAATAAAAAATATTTATATAAAAAAAAGAAGTAGGATCTTGGAATTAACACCATATGAAACAGGTACCGTATATACTCGAGTATAAGCCGACCCGAATATAAGCCGAGGCACCTAATTTTACCCCAACAAACTGGGAAAATTGAATGACTCGAGTATAAGCCGAGGGTGGGGAAAGGGGGGGAATTATATTCTGAGCAATGGTGAAAGGGGGGGGGGGAATGGAGCAAAAAAAAAAAAGGGTTGAGGACCACTGCACTGGATGGTCTGTCTCTCTCTCACACACACACACGCATTACCTTCGCATAGGTATCCAGCCAGCCCCCAGATGAAGTCGGTGGAGTAGTGGCAGAAGGTGGGCTTGGTGAGGGTGACCTGCCTGATGCCGTGGCCGGGCGCGCTCCCACGTGGCGGCGGCGCCGTCTGTGGCGGCTTGGCGGATGATGGGGTGGGCAGCGAACGGCTCTTGCTGCCCCTGGCCGGCAGCAGGCTGGACACTGGGCTGGCGCTGCGGCTGCTGCCCGGCGCAGAACAGGGTGCTCCGTCTGCCATGCCACTTCTCCTCCTCCTTCCCCCCCCTCAGAGGCGCCCTCCTTTCTCTGTGTGTGGGGGGGAGATGCCGGGGAGAAGCCGCGGAGACTTCTCCCTGGATCGTGCCCGGGTGTTTGCGTGTGTGTGTGTAGGGGGGGGGAGAAGCCATGGAGACTTCTCCCCGGATTGCGCCCGGCCGCCCCAGCAGCCGGGTGCTTGCGTGTGTGTGTATGGGGGGGGGGGGGAGAAGCCGTGGAGACTTCTCCCTGGATCGTGCCCAGGTGCTTGCATTTGTGTGTATGGGGGGGGGGGAGAAGCCATGGAGACTTCTCCCCGGATTGCGCCCGGCCGCCCCAGCAGCTGGGTGCTTGCGTGTGTGTGTATGGGGGGGGGGGGGGAGAAGCCGTAGAGACTTCTCCTCGGATCGTGCCCAGCCACGCGAGACTTCTGCCGCGTTCCCAAAAGAAACTTCCTCAGTTTCAGATTACCGTATATACTCCTCGAGTATATATGGTAAGTGTTCAACTGCTGGTGGAAGACAATGATTGAGGGGGGCAGAGGATCTCCCTGTGGAGTGACTGCCACAATTTTGGTACCACAACTGAGAAGACTCTCGGGTTGCCATCCATCTAGCCTCAGAGGGTGAGGGCACCTAAAGAAGGGCCCCTTAAGGACTACAGTGGCCAGGTAGGTTCATACAGGATTTGGTGGTCCTCAAGGTATGTTGGACCCAAACTATATAGGGCTTTTCATTCTAGTCTTGTCTCCTCCCAAACATGAGGGGAGGGACTGGTAGGACAGTGGGGGTGGGGTGTGTGTGCTGTAGCTGTCCCCTGAGTAGAAATGGACCAAGGTATTCCGTCACCCCAAGACAGGTGCACCTATTGCCTCCTGAAGTGGTGGCTGTGTGAGCCCAGAAGGGGACAGGTGTACCTTGCTCCAGGTGACATAATACCTTGCATCGGCCCCTATGAAGAGTGAGTGTAGCATAGTGGTTCAGAGAACAGAACTGGGAGTTTTCCCAGATCGCAGCACCACAAACTCGTTTAGGCGAGCCACTTCTAGCCTCAGTTTCCCATGTGCATTATGGGAGTAAAACTGCAGGGTTTGTTAGTAAGGTTGACAGAGGTAACATTTGTGAATACCCTTAGTCCTTCATGAGTTTGCATTGTTGGGTTATCTCTGTCAAGTTAGCTTAATAGAATTTATTCCAGCTTAAGCTTTTGTGAGTCAGAGCTGTCTTCATGAAGGTCACCTCTGTCTCAGGAAAGCTATGCTGGAGTAAATGTTGTTAATCTCTAAGGTGCCAGTGGACTGTTTCATTCTGCTGAACAGGACAGTTTTCAACTCTTGTAGAATGCTGACAAAGATGGTGCATTGTGAATCTCTCTTGGAAGGGAGACACAGCACATCTGTTGACCACACATTGCACCGTCTCTTGTAGCTGTCCTCCATACATTAGATGTGGGGGCATGTGCCCAGTGAATGATGATGGTCAGGTAGGTTTATACAGGAGGCGGTGACCCCTAAGACATCTAGGACTGAGACTGTTGGGATCTTTGGAGGTCCAGCACTTTGAACCGGGCCTAGAACTCCACCCAGCTGGCAACCTCTTTAGGTAGAAGATAAGGCTGCACCGTGTTCAAGGTGGGAGCCAAAGAAATGTCTATGTAAGATCCTTTGACGAAACATATAGTGAAATGCGTAGGGATCTAGAAGATCAAATAAGCTCTTCAGGTGAAAGTCAGTAACTATGTTAGCATTTAGCAACGTCTAGAAGAAAAGCAGAAGAAGAATTAGTTTTTATGCACTGCTTTTCTCTACCTTAAGGAGTCTCTCAAAGCAGCTTACAATCACCTTCCTTTCTCCCTCTACAACAGGCACTTTGTGAGGTAGGTGGGGCTGAGAGAATTCAGACAGAACTGTGACTAGCCCAAGGTCACCCAGCAGACTTCATGTGGAGGAGTACAAAAACAAATCAAACCCAGTTCTCTAGATTAGAGTCTGCCGCTCTTAACCACAACACCATGCTGGCTCTCTAAGAAACCTTTTTTCCCCCTTTCCTTTTATCCCTTAGAAGCTCCTTGATCAATTGATCTTGAGCAGCATATATCTAGTGTTGGAGGGATATAAGGACTGAAACAAATCTTGCCACTGACAATGTAGCCTTGGGGTCCCTGTCGCTTAGTAAAAAAGGCATTATGTCAGTCACAGAGGCATTGGATTTGTATATTAAAAGGGGGGAAATATAGTGCGATCGAAGTTCCTCGTAAAAGCGGCATTCCAAAAGGGCATGGGCTAATGAGTCAATAGAGCCAGAAGAGCAAGGGCAGATCCTGTCTGAGTATGGTATATTCAGAATTCTGCCCTGCATTGCCATAGAAGGGTTAGCATTCAATCTAGCCAAGCAAAAAGCTCTACAAAGACGAGGAGTTGTCAGATAATATGTACAGGCAGGCAGACCACGTGGAGGGGGTATTCTGAAGAACTGGGATGAACAAACGCGACGAGCACGAAAAGTAGTGCTGTTATAATCGAGCTCTTTAATGCACTTTTTAATTTTGGTAAAAGCTTCAGTTTTCCCAAGATCTAATAAAATATCCTGCGAGAAGCCCAACAATGACAGTTTCTCATCTAAGATTTTTTTGCCATGAGGATTTAAAAGGGTCATGCTTCAGAGACGCTAGGAACCCCTCAGTGCTAAAGCACAGTTTAAGGTGTAGTTTAAAGGCGGCCAACCACGCCCTAGCTTCAGGTGACATTTGGCCAAACTCGGAACGAAGAGTAACGCCAGCAACACATCGAGGGGCATTTAGGAGTTTTCGTAAGAACTGAAGCAGTGGACGATCTATAGATTCATTGATGACAGTTATCCAGATGGCAACACCAAAGAGGATAATTGGGGTAATTTTCAGGTTAAAAACCTGAATAGCTCCTGGAATATACAATGTACTTCCAAATTCTTGATGGGTAGCACTGTTTGTCTGACCACATCAAGAGCCATCAAGAGACAAGACTGGGGCATAAGATTTCATAGGCCAGAGTTGACATCATCAAAGGGCGGGCTCTAGCCCACCAATCCTAAATTTGTTAGAATTTAATTGACCACAGACTTTGTTGTTTTTATGTATGGTGTGTACCAATTCCTGATTGTCAAGTACAGTATTTTCAGCATATATTGGAACAGTTGTTCTAATTATCTGAGTTTGTAATAATTATGATTTTTTTTGCATTTTGTAGCTGACTCTGTCTTTAAAACTAATGTTGTCTTGAAATCTCAAAAGCCATATTGTTCTCCACGTTTGTTCCTTGTATCCCTGCCTCAAATTCATTGCCAAATTTGGAAATGAAATAGGAAAGGAAGTTTGAAAATCACCAGTTGTTAAAATTAGTACCTTTACTCACGAAGAGACTTTGCAATATGAGACAGTTCTCTCCCATCTGTGAAATAAAGTATTTCTGTCCCTTTTAATCATAATAATTATGTTGAAAAAAATTGTAATCCTGAGTCTGCTTGATCAAGTGTCTTTAACTCTGAAAATCTCCTGTTGCCGGACAGGAATGTCTCCGTGAAAGTGTTACACTTCCCTGTCCTGAGTCTCTTTTTCTTTCTTTGGAGCTAGTTTTATCCCCTCTGCTCTCTGGACTTGCATTTCCCAACTATTTTCTCAGCCTAGTAAACGTGAGGTTGTTGACCTCTTTGGAGAATTTCTCTTTCTAGTTATTGAGTCAGCTGTCTTCTTGGACTTCCTCTGGGAGTTGAGTAGACCTCATTTAACCACCCTAGCCTATTTGTAGGAGTAGCTGTGCTTTGTTTTGTAAAAGATTTGAGTGCTTTCAGTTCACATCCTATATCTCGGCTTGCAAGGACAAGAGATTACTGGGAAACTACAGCCTTTCGCCTCAGAGAGAGGCCCCTGTGATGCCCCCTCCCCCAAAGAATTGTGTCAGCCAAGGGCTGCTTCAGGGAGCTTTCAAGCCCACTGTTACATTTGCAGCCATTACACCAATCTCCATCGTCATCTCAGACCTTTTTGCATGCCTAGCAACCAACACACATTAAGGAGAAGCTGCCATTGTGCCTGTAAAGTCATCACCCTGGGGGACACATCTGCCTTAATAGTCTTGCTATAGAGCACACAAGAAGTAGTATCACATAGCAGTATGAACCTCACAGGTACAAGACTCAGAATCTTGGAGACATGTGTCTTAAGAACATAAGAAAATCCCTGCTGGATCAGACCAAGTCCCATCAAGTCCAGCGGTCTGTTCACACTGGCCAACCAGGTGCCTCTAGGAAGCCCCACAGACAAGACTATGTTTACAGGGTGGTGTCATTGCCTTCCCCAGTCATCTACACTTTACCACCAGCAAGCTGGGTACTCATTTTTCCGACCTCAGAAGGATGGAAGGCTGAGTCAACCTTGAGCCGGCTACCTGAAACCGACTTCCGTCGGAATCGAACTCAGGTCATGAGCAGAGCTTTGGACTGCAGTACTGCAGCTTACCACTCTCTTTGAACCTGGCCACCGGTGCCGCCCATTTCCTCTCACTTCAGTGAGAACAGCACTCACCTGGCCTCGCTCCCCAGTCCTCTCCTCTGAGCAAAGAGAGTCCTCTTGCCCAGACTCTTCTCAGGTCTGGTGAGCTGGTTGGTCTTCCAGGTGAGCAGTCTTTAGGATGCAGCCAAACTAGAACTTCCCCACTGTTCCAGTCTCCCCCTATTTGAGATCTGTGACTACTGTGCCATGACGCAAAGGTAAACTGGGCTTTGGAGGGGCTGTTCCTCCTTGGCCGTACTCTCCTCCACCATTTTTAAAAAAATTTTAATCCACCTTTCCACCCAATTTGGGATCCCCAAGGTGGCGAACAATAAAAACATCAAAACAAGATTAAAACAATTATAAATATGTAAAAACAAAACTCATAAATAAACATGTGAACAAGAGAAGGGTCAATTAGAATCAACAAGGGAATGTTAGACAAAAAAAGGCTTCACCAACTGGTGGAGGAGAGTGATAATAAGGGGACAGATGAATCTCCCTGGGGAGATAATTCCATTATTTTGGTGCCATGACCGAGAAGGCCCTGTTCCCAGGTTGCCACCCAAGTAACCTCAGATGGCAGGAGGGCCTTCAAAGATGACCGTAGTGGTTGGGTAGAGTCATATGGGAGTATGTAGCCCTTAATGTATGTGTGCCCCAAACTGTACCAGCACCTTGATTTTTGGTCTGGAAGCAAATTGGGCATCATTGTAGGTGGGACAAGTAATGTGGTCCCTATAACCCCTTCCAACCAGTTCCAGCTACAGCATTCTGCACCAGTTATAGCTTCTGAACACTCTTCAAGGGCAATCCTCTGCAGAGTGCCTTACACTAATGTAATCTAGATGGTACCAGAACATGCACCGCTGTTCTTTTTTGCACAGGAAAGGATGAAGTGGGCTCACCAGCCAAAACTGGCAAAAGGAGCTCCTGGCCACTGGTGCCAGCTGCTTTTCCAGCTGTTGGCTTGGGTCTGGCAGTCCTCCCCTGGGTTACAAACCTGCTTCTCTTGGGATAGTGTAACCACACCCAGAACTACGTTTGAGTCCGCCACTCTTAAGAACCGGGTTTGATTCCCCACTCCTCCATATGAGCGGCGGACTCTAATCTGGTGAACTGGGTTCGATTCCCCATTCCTCCACATGAAGCCTGCTGAGTGACCTTGGGCTAGTCACAGTTCCCACAGAGCTCTCTCAGCCTCACCTACCTCTCAAGGTGCCTGTGAGGGGGTGGGAAGGTGATGGATTGTGAGCTGTTTTGAGACTCCTTACAGTAGAGAAAAGCAGGGTATAAAAATCAACTCTTCTTCTTTTCTGAATTCTGAAAAAGTTCAGAGGTTGTCAGACTTGTGAGCTGATATTGTGGCGGAGAATGCTCTTTCTGTTGAGTGCTCTCTAGGTTAAATAACTTGGTTTCATTTTCTTTAGATTTTGAAATAAAAGAAAATGTCCAGAAACAAGAGGTGACTAATAACTTACCTGCCCCTCCTCAGATGCCTCTGCCAGAGATCCCTCAGCAATGGCTGGTGAGTGTCTTCTAACTATGAACCTAGATCTCTTTCCCCACTTTCTTCAGTCTAGAGTTCGGAAAACCACTTACCGTATATACTCGAGTATAAGCTGAGTTTTTTGCCATGATTTTTGGCTTTAAAAACTCACCTCAGCTTATACTTGGGTCAATATGGTAATTCGCCTGTCGGGCCCTCTCCCAGCGTGCTCCCGCCGGCCAGCTGATGGGCGGGCTGTCCCGCCTTCTCCCCCCACCCCACCCGATCGCACTTTCTGCGTGGCGGCGGCGGCTTCTTCCCACTCCACCCCACCCAATCGCGCCTTTTGCGTGATAGTCGCGCCTTCTGCGCGGCGGCGGTTTCTTCACCCCCCACCCCACCTTCTGCGAGGCGGCGGCGGTTTCTGCCCCCCCACCTCCCCCACCCCCCCACCTCCCCCGGGCCGGTCCTCCCGCTTGCCAGCTGACCCTGCGGGACCTCCTGCGCTCAGGGAGGGGGCCACCGCCTGCCTGCGCGCCTGGAGCCCGGTCAGGTAAACCCGCAGGGGGGGGAGGGGGTGCATTTCCCCCTCGGCTTATACGTGGGTGCCTAATTTTTCCCCATTTTTGGGGTGAAATTAGGCATCTTGGCTGATACTCGGGTCGGCTTATACCCGAGTATATACGGTAACCAGTTTATGTATTTAAATTTGTAGCTTGCCTCATCAAAAAGACTGAAGTACATAATGTTTAAATCCCACAGTGTGTTGTTAAAGTACTATTAAAATCACACCCATTATATATATATATATAAAAAAGCCAGTTTCCAAAAACAAAGCCAGAAAATAAAACACATCAAATACAAATAATTAAAGATTAAAATCTGGGTTCTGAATCTTGATACCATTGTCCTTGTACTGGATATGTCTACAGACCCCTTTGTTTCATCTTTACAATGATCATGCAAATGCAATCTTGGGCTGTATCAACAGAGGTATAATGTCCAGATCACTTTCCGTTTTATCATGTTTTGACTGGCTAAGTGCCACAAATAAATTATCCAGATCACACGAAGTGATGATATCGCTTTACTCTGCTCTGATTAGACCTCACCTAGAGTATTGTGTTCAGTTTTGTGCACTGCAATTTAAGAAGGATGTAGACAAGCTGGAACGTGTCCAGAGGAGGGCAACAAAGACAGTGAGGGTTCAGGAGACCAAGTCCTATGAGGAAAGATTGAAGAAGCTGTGTACATTTAGCCTGAAGAGGAGAAGACTGAGAGGTGATATGATAACCATCTTCCAGTACTTGAAGGGCTGTCATATAGAGGAGGGTGCCGAGTTGTTTTCTGTTGCCCCTGAAGGTCGGACCAAAACCAGTGGGTTGAAATTAAATCGAAAGAGTTTCTGTCTAGACATTAGGAAGAATTTTCTAACAGTTAGAGCGATTCCTCAGTGGAACAGGCTTCCTCGGGAGGTGGTAAGCACTCCTTCCCTGGAGGTTTTAAGAAGAGATTAGATGGCCATCTGTCAGCAATACTGATTCTAGGACCTTAAGCAGATGATGAGAGGGAGGGCATTTTGGCCATCATCTGGCCATGGAGTAGGGGTCACTTGGGGTGTGGGGAGGAGGTAGTTGTGAATTTCCTGCATTGTGCAGGGGTTGGACTAGATGGCCCTGGTGGTCCCTTCCAACTCTATAATTCATAACGTATGTTAGTCTAAAATTTCCTTGAGGTTTAACTGTGATCCAGCATTTGTGAACGACAACTGTTTCTGTACCGGGTAACTAAGTAGTGCTTTCCCCACAAAAGCCTGTTCATTATATTATGAGCCATATTTTTTCTTCCACACTTCTTTGTTTGATGTAATAATTTGACTCTTCGACTTTAAAGAATCACACACCAGGTTCATGCTTAACTAGAACTGAAATGGCATGTTGAATGGTCTCCAGCTTATGCTTGAGTGTTCTTTGAATATTTTATATGTGTATTTGATTATACTCAGTGCTACTTGGTTCCAGTGCTTGATCTTTTGTGGCATTTGATACTTGAAGTGCAATAGTGTGTGATATTTGACAATAATGTTGATAGATCATCATTATTTTCAAATGTTCTACCCTCAGGTAACATTTTGCACATTAATATCTGCCAAGGTACCTCTGTGTTTCTGCTTATTGCAGAGAATTCCACAGCATGTTCTTGGATGCTTGGAAGTCTTAAAACTTGCTGATACCCACTGTAAACTAAGAACATGCCCTAGAACATGTTTAATCTCCCCTGGAGTGGGTAGACGTTCTTTGAGGTGTTTTTCCCATGAAAGCGCTCTTGATAAGCTTCCAAAAATTCTGAAATTCTCCAGAAAATAGTGTGAAAATGCATATCATACTTAATGTATTGGCAGGCATCCAATAGTATCTAATGTTAGATAGATTTGATAGTTCACAAGTAATGATTTTATAAAATCTCTGAAGCCGTTCATAGCCATTCATAGATGCCATGATAATTAATATTTAAAAGTTGGCAACCTGAAATTCAGTCTTGGAAGCTTACCAAAAAAAATCACATGTGCCATCACATGTGGAAATAATCCGTTTTTTCTTTCTATCCAATGCCAGCCTAATCTTTAGAATGCTGTAATACTACTGAGAAATCAGTTGTTTTTAGTAGGCTTTAGTAGATTTTATCCATTGTAGTAATGCTGTTAAAGCAGCTAGATGGTGATATATTTGGGGTCACCATTCATCTTTCCAAGATATTTTGCCGGATAACCTTCAAGCACCATCTTGGATCATAGCAGATGGTTTGGTGGCCTACGAGTTCTGCTGATGGGCCTCTGTGTAGTTAATGTTTATGTTAAACATGGTATTTCTCTGGGGGAAGACAGCTCTTCACAGTTATTTGTATTCATTACTCTGGAAGAGTCTTTTTGGAACCGGTGAAATTATTTACAAACAAACGATGTGATCTAACCAAAGTCAAGTGCAGCTTGTTTTACAAACATTAACAAAATACACAAAACGTGTAAAGCTACATTATCTTGGAATGTTGCATTCCAGTGCCTAAAAATTCCTTTCCAAAATACATACGGTATTCTCCTCTAGATGCTGTTCTTTTAAGTGAACATAATTAATCCATTTATTCATAATAGTAATACCCCAGACCCTGCAACACCAATTTCCTAAACTTCTTCCAGTTCTGATCATTTATATCTGCAATTAAATGATTTAGAAGCAGTTCAGTGTCACATTTATAGACATTACAGGAAAAACTTTAATCTCTCTGTTCCTAGAACTTTGTTACTCTTTAAATTACAAATAATTTGCTTAAACTCATCAGAGCTGATGTGAAACTGGTCAACCTTCTGTTGACATAATTTAAGGGTTTAAAGAACCTTGTGTTTATCCAAAATAAAACAAAAATCAAATGGGACCATAAAGATTTACAAAATTTATTCCAGCATAAGCTTTTGTAAGTTGGCACAAACTTCATCAGATTCATGGGAACATACATCAATTAGGCTGAAGCTTTTATCTTCAAAACAGAACAGCAGGATGGGGGGAGCGGAGGAGGGAAGATGTTACAAACAGAGGGCACTTTAAAACCAGACCTAATAAAAAGAGCAGTCAGTTCACTCCGAGTAGGTGAGCAGCGCCCCCAACCATTACTACATGAGCAAAAGAGGATTAACATAAAATTTCAGCCAAGATAAGCGGATGCAGTAGGAAGTCACAGGCGGTTATGCAAGATATAAGCATTTTTTAGTGAGTGAGGAATCCCAAATTCCTCTTAAGAACTGGTGTGTGTTTGAGAGATAGAGAAATAGTCTTGAACTTGTTAATGAATTCTAATTCAGCAGTTTAGCACTAGAATCTTCCTTTGAAGTTCTGAGAACAGTAACTTTTAGATCAGCAACAGAATGCCTTGGAAGACTACCCACTGGCTTCTGGATATTGTGATTTTTGATGTCAAGCTTGTGTCCATTTATTCAGACTGGACCTGTTTGTCCACTGTAGAGGTAGACAGACATTGTTGGCACAAGAGGGCACATACTACATTGGAGGAAGAGCGAGTGGATGAGCCAGAAGTGGCAGAGCGGAAGGACAAAGTTGTGGTCTCGGTGTGGTACCCAGTCTGGTTCTTGAGTTTGTGACTGTCAGATGGCAGGGTTGCCACCTGCACGGTCCCTACGTTTTTTAGATCTGGTGCGCCATCACTTTAGGTTTTAGAATGTTATTGCTGGTTTTATTATCGAATTTTATATTGGTTGGATTTATATTGGCTGTTCTATTTTAAAATGATGTCACCCGCCCTGAGCCAGCTTGCTGGGGAGGGCGGGCTATAAGTCGATAAATAAATAAATGAAATGGTCCATGGTTGTATGCAAGAAGTTGAGTTATCCTTTTCAGTTATCAATCCAATCATCCTTTCTGAATGGATTGATGACTTTTTGATTGGTTCTTTCCTTGAAAGCTTTCCCCAACACCATCCCTCCTTTTCCGTTGCTTGAACTCTCAGTATTAACTTAGCTACATTGAGTTGACACTTCAGGCATTCGATGAAGTGAACTCTGACTTACTGATGCTTGTGCTGGAATAAATTTTGTTGATCTTGAAGGTTCTGCTGGACTGCTGCATAATTTAATCTCGAGGATGCGTTGTTGTCCATCACAGTAACAAAAGCAGGCACAGAAGAGTTAATGTCCCTTTAGGGTTTCCTTAAACAAGACCTGAATGCAGAATAAAACAGTATTTCTTATTATACTTTTATTTTTGTCTGTTGGGTTTAATGACTCCCCCTCCTTTGTATTTAGCCGCCAGATAGTGGTCCTCCACCATTACCTTCTTCATCCCTTCCTGAAGGTTACTATGAGGAGGCCGTGCCCCTCAGTCCGGGAAAGGCTCCTGAGTACATCACATCCAGTAAGTTAAATATATATTAAGAGAGTGCAAATAAAGTTGACTTTTATGGCTCTTACAGTACAATTGGGAAATCACAAGTTTAAATCTTTGGCTCAAATTATTTCTTCAGGCCTGTCTTGGTCTTGCCAAGTTGACTCTGTCATGTATTTGTGGTTGGTCGTAACAGAACACGGAACTCTTACAAAATGAGAAATTAAGATTGATCTTGGTGGGAATAGTGATAGATTTCTGCTCGTTGAAAAGAAAAAGGGCAAATCTATTGCTTTTATAAATTGGCTGATGCATTCTAAACACAAGTACAGCATAGTTTAAATTAGTAAGATCTAGGATGGAGTCCTATGCACATGTTCTTGGGAATAAGCATCACGGAATGAACTAGGGACTTAATCCTCAAAAAACATGCCCAGGTTTGGGTTGTAAGGCTGGGTAAACAGATTTTTTTTTAAATGTACCTTACCCTGGGCATGCCACACCTTTTCATGTACAGAATGATTTTGGCACAGGATACTTTCAAGCAAGCAGTTTCCTGCACACTTTTTGGGAAGCTACAATTTTTAGTGAGGACAGATGGCTATCTAAACATTTGAACCAACTCTTTTCCGAGTAAATGGGATTTGTGTTTAGGCCAAAGTGGCTTTGTGGTTTTTGTTCATGACTTCAGTTGTTATTTCTGACCATGGAATCATATTAGATTATTTGTAGTGTAAAAATTTGCTGCAATACTTGTAATACTGTATTATAATATATAATGAACTAATGGAGTTAATGCTATTGATCAGTTAGTCTGCTGGTATTAATTAGGAAGTAATTCCTTTGTTTCCAGTAGACATAGGATAACTTAGAACACGTATAAGGGAGGGGCTGTAACTCAGGGGATGATAGAGTTGCCAACCTCCAGGTGGTAGCTGGAGATCTCCTGCTATTACAACTGATCTCCAGCTGATGGGGATCAGTTCCCCTTGAGAAAATGGCCGCTTTGGCAATTGGACTCCATGGCATTGAAGTCCCTCCCCTCTCCAAGCCCTGCCCTCCTCAGGCTTTGCCCCCAAAATCTCCAGGTATTTCCCAGCCCAGAGCTGGCAACCCTAGGGGTGGAGCATCTATTTGGTATGCGAAAGTTTCCTGGTTCAATCCCCAGCATCTCCTGTTGAAAGGATCTGTTAGTAGGTGATGTGGAGAGCTGCTGCCATTCTGAGTAAACAATTCTGATCTTTATGGACCGATGGTCTGATTCAGGATAAGGCAGCTTCATGTGTAATCATTTTGTTTCAAAAAAAAGTTTTGTGGTGTGTGTGTGTTCTCTAAGACCTAGTATCTTAATAGTACTTTTTATCTTGTTTTGCCTCAAGATTATGATTCAGATGCTATGAGCAGCTCTTACGAATCTTATGATGAAGAGGATGAGGATGGGAAAGGGAAAAAAATGAGACACCAATGGCCATCCGAGGAGGCATCTATGGACCTGGTGAAGGATGCGAAAATCTGTGCCTTCCTTTTAAGAAAGAAGCGATTCGGACAGTGGACTAAACTTCTGTGTGTGATCAAGGAAAACAAACTCCTGGTAACTGCTCTTTCCGATACTTTTTATGGTAATGCTGTTCGTAACCTAATCAGGGCCAGATCTGCACTTGGAAGACCACAGTGGAGGTTGAGTCACTCCACCTGTCTTGCTGAATTGCTGCATTTTGACTGGGTTGATTTGCTTCTGGTCATGAATGGTCTGCGCTGAAGGTTCAAGAGCAAACATCTCTGGGATGCGCTGAAATGTTTTTTGAACCCTCCCACAATTCTTAGTTCTTTTTGTGCTGGATCATAGGCTTGGTAGACTGTTGAATCAGCATCTTATTTGTTTGAAATAGTTGGTCTTGCCGGTGTTCTGGCAAAAAGTGCCCCCCCCCATCACAGAGCCACTAAGATTTGCCTGTGTGCTGATGTCACTTGAGGCATATGAAGCCAGTGGTTCATTGGTGGTGTGAAAAGGGTATGTTTTTGCCAATCAACGGAAAGAAGATTTGAAACAACAAAGGATGTCAGTTCAGCAACCCATTTCACCTGCAAAAAGGCTCAATTTAGAGTGTTTTTGCTACTGCTCTGAAGGTACTCAGTATGGGAAGAGGTAGCTCTTTGGCGGCAGAGTAGATGCTAAACAAATGGCAGCTCAAAATGGAATTGTACTCAGATATGTTCATCCTCTTCCTCTTTCCAATGCCCCCCCCCCTATGTTTGATAGAGGAAACATTTGTGAAATACGTTCTTACCAAAATCCCCCCCCCCCCGATTTGCCTCAGCTTTCACAGCTCAACAGGGTTAGAACTCACCAGAAAGTAAGCTGGCTGTTCAAGTCCCAGCGAAATGGAATAGGAATGTTGTAGTTTTCTTGGATCAGACCAAGGGCCATCAAGTCCAGCAGTCTGTTCACATAGTGGCCAACCAGGTGCTTCTAGGAAGCCCACAAACAAGACGACTGCAGCAGCATTATCCTGCCTGTGCTCCACAGCACCTAATAAAATAGGCATGCTCCTCTCATACTGGAGAGAATAGGTAAGCATCATGACTAGTATTCATTTTGACTAGTGTAGCCATGGATAGACCTCTCCTCCATGAACCACTCCATGTCCACTCCCCTCTTAAAGCCTTCCAAGTTGGTAGTCATCATCACATCCTGGGGCACGGAGTTCCACAATTCAACTATGCGTTGTGTGAAGAAATACTTCCTTTCTGTCTGAATCATCATGGGAAATAGGTACAGCAAATTACATGAGTCAGCAATGTCTTCTTCCCCACCAAGCAATCCCTCACACCACCCCTTGGAATAAATGATGGCTGCTTCTAGTTTTCTCTATAAGATATTTTGTGGGAAATAGATGTTATGTGCAAAAAATTAAAATTCCTCCCTGAATCATTGAAAGATAGGCTTCCCATCTGTTTCGGTTTGTGTGAGGCTAAGTTAGTGTCCTGTTTGATTAATTAATTATGAAGTCTGTAGCCTCCATTTTTGTTATTGTATTGTTATTTTAAAATACCGTAATATCGTCTCACAGTTTTATCAACACTAACACCAGTGATTTTTGATCACTAGAAAGGTGATGATGATGATGATGGATACAGGTAGGTTTTGTTGGTTTAAAACTAGGAAATTTTCTTCAAGGTTCTCAGAGCTGTCTGTACTTTTTTTCCCTTTAGTGCTATAAGAGTTCCAAGGATCAGCAACCCCAAATGGAACTGTTGTTGAATGGCTGCAGTATTACATATATCCCCAAGGACAGCAAAAAGAAGAAGCATGAGCTGAAAATCACTCACCAAGGCCAGGATGCTCTAGTTCTCGCGGTACAAAGCAAAGAACAGGCTGACCAATGGCTGAAGGTATAGCCCCTGCCGTTCTGGTTGGGTGCCCTTTCTGAACCTGCTTACCATCGGGGAAACAATGATTTTTTAAAAAAATGGAACCTTAAATTTTAAAAAATATTTTTTATTTTAATCATACGTACAATACAAACCAAAACGTATTACAACACATAATACGTATACATAATACAATACATAAACACTACATAGGCAGACTTGAAATCTACAACAAATTGATAATAGACTTTTCTCTGGGTGGACGTAACCAATTTTGTTCCCATCATATAGTCTTCCATATAATTGACTGTACTAGTTTAGTCACATTATACATATACTGCTTAATATAAGATTCTTCACTCACATGATTATATAACTGGCAGCCCATTCCTGAGGGGGAGTTCTAGGCCCGTGGCTGGAGGCAGCGCAGCCACGCTGCCTCCAAAGGAGGTTTCGCACCCCCCCACACACTGAAGCCAAAACCTTGCCCTTACTTGCATGACCCGTGGAACTGCTCCATAGGGTTCCACTGGGCTACACCACCGCAAAAGGTGACATAAGTGCCGGTAAGGGCAAAGAGGGCATTCCCGGGCCAAAAGGGCTTAGGAGGCCACCTAAACACTGCTTCTCCCCTGGACCAACCCGGGAACGCCCCTGGGGAGGACACTGGCGTGAGGCTATGTCAGTGTCCCTGGGTGGCGCTGCCACGGCAGCACCAGGAGGATGGCATGTGCTCTCCACTGCCATTATCCATGCCACCCTGGGCGGCGTAAGTGGCACTGGTGCTGGTACAGGGGACCCAAACACTGGCACAGCCCCTTCCTGGCCTCCTAAAGACTTTCGTCCTTTTGACTTAGGATTGGGCTGTTATTCTGACACAATAATTAAGCTTAAATATGCTGTCTCATTTATAGTCTATTATTAATTAATCAGTAACAATAACTGAGTTTCAATATACTCTTTTTGCTTGATATAACCTTGTGACTAAACGTTTTCATTTCATTTTTAAAAGATATATGCGCTATATAATTTCAGGGTTTTTTAAAAACTCTTCACTGGGTCGTCTGTTTACATAATTTGTCAACTTGGCCATCACTGCGTACTCTGCTAAATTTTCCTTCCAGTCTTCAGTGTCTGGACAATCTTCTGTTTTCTATTTTGAGGCAGTCACCACTCCTGCAGCCGTAATAATATACCTGAACAATTCTTCCATGGATTTTTCAATAACTGGTGATAAAATTCCTAACAGCATAGTTTTTGAGTCCATGGCAAATTTAATTTTTAGAATCTTTTGCATTTCATTATGGACTTCACTCTAGAATTTCTTTCAACTTCTTGCACGACCACGAAATCTTAAATTTTGATGACTTGTATGCAGTTTTGATCACTGTCCCCCAAATCATAGAACGATGTTTCAGAATTTAGGCCTCTAATCAGCCCCGCTCTTCTAAGCGGTATGAGATGTCACTGGTGGTTCTGGGTCCTGTATCTTCTTTTTTCCTTCCTTTTCATTTACTTTTCGTTTCCAGCTTCACCTCCTCCCCCATTTTCAGATCTTTTCATTAAAGTAAAACAAGTTTCTTTATAAAATAAAAGGTAAAATTATTTGTATTTCAATGAATGTAAACACCGTGAATCTAGTTCAGCTAAAGTAAAGTAAACCTGAAGGACTGTCTCCTCCCAGCTGCCGATTAACAAGCCCTGCTCTCTGTGCCTCTGCTTTCAGGGGAGAGGTGGATGGCAACCAGTGATGGGGCTTTTTTTGTAGTGGCCCCTTGCTTGTGGAATGGTGTTCCCCATGAGGCTCCCCTGGTCCCTGTGTTGCTTTCTTTTAGGCACCAGACGAAAATGCTTCTGTTCACCCAGGCTTTTAATTAGGGACTTTTATCTTATCAGCATTTTAATGGTCTGCTCTGTTTTATGGGTAGTTTTTATGTTGCATATTTCTAATGTCTTGTGCTTTTTTAATGGCTTGTATTACTGTGGTTTTTAATTGTAAGCCACCTTGAGCGGCACTCTGAATTGGTAGCATAGACATACTATAAATGAATAAATCATTTGAGACCCATTGAAAGCAACGGAGACTTCATGGCAACTAATCCATTCCTTTCAGTGGGACTTATGCATGACTAAGTTCAACTACATCAGGACCAATATGTTGTACGGTGCTGTTGTCTGGTACTTCATACATCTGTACTGAGGCAGTGGTACCCACCGGCATTATATTTAATTATTTATTGCATTTTTATCATGTCCTTCATCCAAGGACCTCAGGGTGGTAGACATGGTTTATTTATTGTATTTATTTCATTTGTACTCCTCCATCTTTCTCGCCAGTGGGAAGCCGAAGCGGCTTACATGGTTCTCTTTTCCTCCGCGGTTCTTCACTCCTGTATTGTATCCTCACAAGAGTCCTGTGAAGTAGGTTAGGGTGAGTGAGAATGACTGGCCCCAGGTCACCCAGTAAGTATCTTGATGAGTGGGGATTTGAACTCAGGTCTCTCTAGTTCCAATTCAGCAGTGTGACCACGACACCACGCTGGTTCCTGCCTAATGCAGGCAGTCCTCTGTGGAGTCCAAAATTCTGAAAACCAGTTCCAGGCTGACCAAATACAATGGACTGGGAGTTAAATTTCAGGTACTTGAAATTTACCTGAATTTTGGAGGGATGAAGTCTGTGGTTCTAATCCATTCAAGCTCTTTTTGCACTGCTGTAGTCAGTTTGCTGCTAATTGGTAAGGTTGCGCTTCAGACTGGTTTCTCACTAAGCAGGAGTCTTGTGGCACCAGCAGTTTTTTTCTTCTAAAAAGACAAATGCGATTTCCCGCTCTGAAGGAAGGGCATCTTGATCTTTGGGTGTTTCTCGCCCATTGCTAGGGGTAGGCAGGACTTAACTAACAACTTCCTGTCTTCTGGGCGAGGAACGCCTCCACTTCCAGTTCTTCTCCTGCTTTCGCTGGGGTAGAGCGCGTGCAGCCATAGCTGCAATCTAGCATAGATAGAGAAGTGGATTAGGTTTTCCTTTACCCTATTTTCATATCCAGCCGTTCTCCCTCCTTCCCTCCCTCTTGTCTGGGTACATTTGTAGCTATTTTTAGCTCCCGGCTCGGCTGACTAACAGCTGAGACGCGGGAGAAACCGTGGCAAACAAAATGGCTGCCGGAACAGATGCATCGGAGGAGATTGAGCTCCTTTCCGATGCAGACCAAGAGTTGTCCCTTAAATCGGCTCCCGCCGCTAGCCGCCATGGCGGGCTATCGGAGAGGGAGTCAGGGAAGACTTTGCCGCCTTCTGGCACAGCCGGAAAAACGTCTAAGAAATAAAACTAATGGCGGGAAGAAAAACGGCAGCCGCAAGCGCCCGTTTAAGCAGAGTTCCGCTTCGACCTCTAAGGTCCCCGCCGGATCCTCTGCGGCGCCTTCGAATGGGGAGCCCAAGAAGTCGTTGGAGGGTAACGTATTTCCTCCTTCTGAAGAGGGGGGCCCTCTAAGAACCCTACCTTTGAGCCAAGTGCATGATATGATTGAGGGATCCATGGAAAGGCAATTCCAGAGGCTGCAGGCTCTTATCCTTGCCCTCCAACAGAGTTACCCTCATCAAGGCTTGTTCCAACCTTATTCACAGGGGTGCCCACTCAGTTTGGCTTCTTCCCCTAGGTCCTTGACCATTTCTGAACCCATCCAGGAGGAGCCTGGCTGCAGCCAAAGCACCCCCTCTAGGCAGTGGCTTACTAAGGCAGCCATGAAAGCAGGGCCATTTACTCAAGTGCAGTTCAATAGGGATGACTGCTCCCTTGCAGATAGGGCCTCTGTAGCCGATGATAAAGAGGAGGGAGAATTCGTGTCAGACGAAGAACTCCCTGTTATGCAGGAACAGCAGCCCAGGCTGTTCTGTCCTGATGATTTTCAAGGTCTTCTAGCCAAGGCTCTGTTTGCGTTAGACTTATCTGAGGAAGCTGATGCTTCGGAAGAATCTAAACCTAAATCCAGACGCAAAGGTTCTAAGGAATACTTTCCCCAATGTGATGTTCAAACTATTAAGATTCCCTTACCGGAATACTTTGAGAAGGTTATTAGGGCGGAATGGGATAAAGCCCTCCATAATAAGCAGTTATCTGGCAGTGCCAAGAAACTGTATGAGATGGCTTCATATGCTATGGATATGCTGGAGTTGCCCATGGTAAATGCTCCTATCTCCGCCCTTCAATCCTCTGACCTCCTAGCAGAGGATGGAGTGGGATTTATTAAAGATCAACTGGATAGGAAAATGGAGTTTCTTTCCAAAAAGGTGCATGAGGCAACGGCACTGTCTATTCAGGCCAAAACCTCTCTAGCTCTCATGGCTAGGGCTTCGAATGCTTGGATTAAGAAGCTCACTCAGCTTCTCCCCACTGCAGATAAAAAAAATAGCAGAGGGCCTCTCTTGGGTGTTAAAGGCGTCTTCCTTCATGGCGGATGCATCTTTAGACGCGGTGATTTTCACTGCTAGAGCACTGCTCTCTAATACAGCCATACACAGGGCCTTATGGGTAAGACCATGGAAGGCCGAGTACAGGTCCAAGACCATGTTAATGGCTCATCCCTTCAAAGGCAGAAAGCTATTTGGAGAGAGGCTGAATAAGATGCTTTCTGAACTTAAGGATAAGAATAAGGTGATTCTTAAGTCCCATAGAAAGGAACCCCGTTTTGGTCATTACTCTCAGCCCTTTCGATCCTACCATACCTCATCTAGATTCAGACAGGATCAGAGACACCCACACTGGTTTTCCCAGAGAGGGTCCTTTCGATGCTTTAACCGGTTCAATCGCTCATCCCAACCACAGCCCTTTCGGGCAGACAAATCCGACAAGTTCTCCAATGGGAACAAACAGTGATGCCAGGGCCCCAGTGGTGGGAGGAAGATTACAACTTTTCCTTCCACAATGGCGCCACTCCCAGACGGATGCCTGGGTACTACAACTGATTCAACAGGGATATCTAATAGAATTTCATCGCAAGCCCCCAAATCGATTCATCGCCTCTCCAGGCTACCGCAGTACCGTGAAACATCAAAGAACTATGGAAGCCATCTCTTATCTGCTCCAAATTGGGGCCATAGAGGAAGTTCCTGTACTGGAATGTCTCCAAGGGGTTTATTCCGCCTTTTTCACGGTCCCCAAAAAGAATGGGGACTGGAGAGCGATCCTGGACCTCAAATTCCTCAATCGCTTTGTTCAGGCCAAACACTTCCATATGGAGACTCTGAGAACCATTGTAGAGGCATTGTGTCTGAACTCCTTTATGACTTCCATAGACCTTACCGAGGCCTACATGCACATCCCCATTCATCCATCGCACCGCAGCTTCCTGCGCTTCAGTTATATGGACTTTCATTTACAGTTCAGGGCAATGCCCTTCAGCCTGACATCTACCCCCAGAGTGTTTTCCAAAATAATGGTGGCCATCGTGGCGTTGCTGAGAAAGGAGGGGATCCAATTGCATCCCTACCTAGACGATCTTCTCATCTGTACTCCCTCATACAAATTGGCCCTACAGCACACCAGTCGGGTCATCTCGACACTCGAGATGCATGGTTACCTTATAAACCA
Source organism: Euleptes europaea (assembly GCF_029931775.1). Classification (NCBI taxonomy): domain Eukaryota; kingdom Metazoa; phylum Chordata; class Lepidosauria; order Squamata; family Sphaerodactylidae; genus Euleptes; species Euleptes europaea. Next base: position 10,621,057 of record NC_079328.1, read on the forward strand.
GACCAAAAGCCTTTTAATCCCGACACAGAGGATCAAGCACCTGGGAGTGCTCATAGACTCCACTACCAACTCAGTGTATCTTCCGACAGACAAGGCTCGCAAGATTGCAGTCGTAGCCAAATCTGCAATAAAATCATCTTGACATCAACTCATGACTCTGTCAAGGCTTCTAGGCCTTATGGTGTCTTGTCTAGGCCTGATTACCTGGGCGCGATTTCACTCCCGACCTCTTCAAGCAGCGCTGCATCACTTTCAACTGTTCATCACACACAAGATAGACAAGACCTTCTCCTTGGACCCAATGGCCAGGGCGAGTCTTTCCTGGTGGACCAACATCATCAATCTAACTGCAGGTCTACACGATCAGCCAGTTCAGGTGTTCACAGACGCCAGTCTCGAGGGCTGGGGAGCCACTGTGAAAGGCTTCTTCACTCAAGGGGTATGGAATCAGCCAGAATCTTCCCTCCACATCAATCTCCTCGAACTCAGGGCAGTGTGCCTAGCTCTCTTCAAATTCCACAACCTGCTTCGAAACAAACATGTCCTCATAAGGACAGACAACGTGGCGACCAAGGCCCACATCAATAAGCAGGGTGGGTCTCGCTCCTCTCGCCTACATCAGGAGTCTGTGGTCATTTTGCTCTGGGCTGAAAAACACCTTCTGTCTCTGAGGGCAGAACATGTCAGGGGCATCCTCAACACCCAGGTGGACTGGCTAAGCCGGCAGACTCTTCAGGAAGGGGAATGGATGCTGGATCCACATGTCCTCCAAGCCATCACCAACCAGTTTAGAACTCCCTTGGTGGATCTGTTCGCCTCGTTCCAGAATTAACAGGTGGAGAGGTTCTTCTTCCGATTTTACCATCCGGAAGCAGAACAAGTGGATGCCCTTCTGACTCAGTGGCCTCAGGGGCTCATGTATGCATTTCCACCGCTTCCGATTCTTCCGAAGGTAATCAGGAAGATCAGATCAGAGAGGGTGGAGGTAATTCTGATTGCTCCCATTTGGCCACGTCAGCCGTGGTTCCCGGCGCTCTTGGAACTCTCCATTTGGACGCCCTGGCCTCTCCCAGTATCCTCCAATCTCCTTCAGCAGGGACCGATGACTCATCCAGACTCAGGATGGTTTCAATTGACCGCATGGATGTTGAGAGGACAAGGCTCTTAGCCCTCGGCCTTTCCGAGGAGGCTGTGGAAACCATATTAAAAGCCAGACGTCCTTCCACTGTACGTATATATCAATATACCTGGAAAACTTTTGCCCGATGGTGCCACCGGAAGGCGATCAATCCCATCTCTCCCAAGCTCCCTCAGTTGCTGGAGTTTCTTCAGGATAGTGTACAACAGGGTCTTAGAGCAGCTACCTTATGGAAACAGGTGTCAGCAATTGCCACGTTTTACCCAAGATTTGACGGGACTCCCCTGTCATCTCACCCCCAGATTAAGGCCTTTATTAAAGGAGTGGCTCAATCTACCCATCCTGTGTTACACCGTTTTCCCACGTGGAGACTGAACACGGTGCTGTCGGCTCTAACCAAAAGTCCCTTTGAACCTATGAGGGAAATCCCCTTACGGATGGTGAGGATGAAAACCTTATTTTTAGTTGCCATAACCTCTGCCAGGAGGATATCCGAATTGAGTGCCCTTTCTATCCGCAAGGATTTATGCGTGTTCCATAAGGACAAGATTGTTTTACGGACTGACCCTTCCTTTGTTCCCAAAGTGAATTCTAGATTTCATCAGACTCAGGAGATTCACCTCCCTTCCTTTTGTCCCAATCCTTCCACTCCTAAGGAATGGAATTGGCACTCATTGGACTTGCGCAGGGCCATTCGCATTTATATTTCTAGAACTGAATCTATTAGGAAAACAGAATTTATGTTTATATCCATTTCAGCACCCAACAAAGGTCTTCGCATGTCCCGACAGGCCATAAGTACATCAATTAGACTATGTATCAGGGAGGCTTACCTAGCCAGTGGCCTCCAGGTCCCGAATGGTATCACGGCCCATTCATTGCGGAGCACAGCCACCTCGGCTGCCTTTTTCAAACAAGCCTCGTCTGAAGAGATGTTCAAGGCTGCCACCTGGTCCAATGTGACCACCTTCATTAGACATCGGATCAACACCTTGGCCTCTGCTGAGGCGGCATTTGGCAGACGCGTCCTACAATACATGGTGGAAGATGATGAGGATTAAATTCCCACCCGTTAACATCATTTCTCTTGGATATCCCAAAGATCAAAATGCCCTTCCTTCAGAGTGGGAAAGGTACATTGTTTACTCACCGAGAAGGTCCTTTCCGCTCTGAAGTAGAAGGGCATCTTGCCCACCCAGAGATGGAAGCATCATCTTCCGAGGGTGGACGGACGCACACCAGTCTGACATACAGATCCGATTGACCTCATAGTATTCTAGAGTCATCATTGACTAGTTCTATGTTTCTTGTTCAGTTGACTGTTGTTTGTTGTACTCCTTGTTTGTGAGTGCACTTTCCCTGTCTCTCGAGCTCGATGTAGAATAACTGGAAGTGGAGGCATTCCTCGCCCAGGAGACAGGAAGTTGTTAGTTAAGTCCTGCCTACCCCTAGCAATGGGCGAGAAACACCCCAAAATCAAGATGCCCTTCTATTTCAGAGTGGAAAGGACCTTCTCGGTGAGTAAACAATGTACCTTTTTGGCTGTATCAACGGAAGTATTGTGTCCAGATTGCTCAAAGTGATGGTATCTCTTTGCTCTGGTTAGACCTCACCTAGGGTGTTGTGTTCAGTTTTGGGCACCACAATTTAAGAAGTACGTAGATAAGCTGGAACGTGTCCAGAGGAGGGCAACGAAGATGGTGAGGGGTCTGGAGACAAAGCCCTATGAGGAAAGATTGAAAGAGCTCGGTATGTTTAGCTTGGAGAGGAGACAACTGAGGTGATATAACTATCTTCAAGTATTTGAAGGGCTGTTGTATAGAGGATGGTTCAGTGTGGTTTTCTGTTGCCCCAGAAGGTCAGACCAGAACCAATGGGTTGAAATTAAATCAAAAGAGTTTTCGGTTAAACATTAAGAAGAACTTTCTGACAGACAGAGCGGTTCCTCAGTGGAACAGGCTTCGTCAGGAGGCTAAATGGCTGTCTGTCAGTAATGCTAATTCTGTGAACTTAGGCAGATCATGGAAGGGAGGGCAGGAAGGGTTGTGTCAATGTTTGGCTCTCGTGGCCCTTTCTTGCATGTCCAGGTTAGTGCCGATCGCCAGGAAGCAATTTTCCTCCAGGCCAGATTGCCTAGGGATCCTGGAGGGTTTTTGGGTTTTTTTGCCATCTTTTGGGCATGGAGTAGGTGTCACTGGGAGTGTGAGGGGAGGTAGTTGTGAATTTCCTGCATTGTGCAGGAGGTTGGACTAGATGATCCCTTGCAACTCTATGATTCTATGATTATTTCCAGAATAGAGCTCACTCTATAAGAAGCATTTCCTTGACACTATAAAGAGAAAAAATGCCACATCTTTCACACAATTGACCAATCTATCTGACAGCAGATAACACAGTATCCCCTTCTCAGAAAGTGTCTTGAGCTGTTTTATCCAGGGAGTGATATATTTATTTTGTGCAATATTATATTGTGAACATGCTAAAACATTGTGGTCTAGGGGGGTCTATTTGATCCAGACAAAATTGGCATTTTCGTTCTTCTGCAGTAATTTTATTGTATGGTATCCCCCTTGTGTCTTGGCTGAGTCTAGGGCATTACATCTCACCAATAAGAAAGCTCGTCGAAACTTACGAATTTCTAGCCAGCAGAAATAGTCTGGCAAGGAGAAAGTTGAAGGGTATCTGGAAGAAGTGAGGTGAACATTTACAATCTGTGTCCTTAAACACTAAGGACCAGTCCTCATTTAAGATCTTATTTTATAATTGTTTATAGCTTGCTTTCCGAGTACTATTCCTTGCAGCTTTCAGTTGCTCTATTGGAAGAGAAAATCTTTTGTCTAACCTACTAGTCCAGATGGACACAGAGATACTGAGATTAACAACTGAAACATGTCAGGAGCTGTTACCTCAAAGAAGGAGTATCAAAATTTAATGACAGATTGATATATAATAGATGATAAGTTTGGGAGCCCCAGTTCTAACCGTATAGTGGAGGAGGAGATACATCGCGGAATACCCAGCAAGCTTCCAAAAGATTTAACTTGAAGACTATCGAGATGGTCTATATGGCCAGTGTACCAAACTGGAGTAGCTTATCTAACAGTAAGAAGCATTTGACTGAGGGTCAGACTAGATGATACCACATCCCCAAGTCTGTCAAAGAGAACTAGGACCATTTTAGAGCCTTTTTTTAACTTTTAAAATTGCTGTGAGACCTGATCATGCTGAGGACAGATCATTCCCCACAGACCTTTTTAACAGCTGAAGCAGCCAGTGCAGGGTGGGGGAAGAGATAGACCCAATCTTCGCGGACAAAGAATGGCTACCTGTAAGCATTAAGGTCGCCCTCGTTATAAATGCACAGGATCCATTAATAATTGATGTGGTGGCAAGATTTTTACTGAGGGCAATTAAAGTGCGTGAAAGCTTGTGCAACTCATAAGGTAATTTTAGGGCTGTGAAGTGAGTAACTTCTAATGTATTTAAACCTGTTTTAGAGTCAATTTTATGCCGATGATTCTAAATTGTTTTTATCATGTTTATATAGATGTTGTATAACTAATGCCAATAAAGGCTTCGTATTTGTATTCGGGTGGGGGGAGAGGAGCCCCTCATCCCCTGTGCCACAGTCCCCAACTGGATTGGGTTCCCTTGGCCATTTTAAAAGGGTTTTTTTGTAAAAAAAAAAAAAAAAAAAAAAAAAAAAAAGGCTCTAAAATGTCACTACATTCCTGGGGCAGTCTCATGGAAGCTGTATCATCTAATTTGGCACTAAGTGGGATCTCCTCAATGAAAGATTATGCTAGAACAGAACCCACACGACTTCTGTTTTTGTGTGTTTTGTGGTTGCAACGTCCTAACACTGTTATCTTGCTGAAAGTATCACTTCCTTGGAGAGCTGATGAAGCCTAATCTATTTCAGAATGGCTCTCCTCAGGCAGAATAACCTTCCTCCAGTGGTTCGTTGGAGTTTATGAGGCATCTTAAAAAGAATTCTTCTTTGCTTTTGTGTGCCCTTTCTGTTCGCAAGTTGATGCCTTAGTTTCATGCCAGTTTGCACAGTGTGGCAGCTGTACTGAAAGGACAAGTGTGTTATTTACGCTCTCCCTGGGGGAAAACAACCAGCTTCCGTGGAAATGTGTTTTGTATTGTTTTCTCCCTCCATTAACTCAGCTTCTGTGGGAGAGCTGTTTCCGGTGCAAGAACGGTACCTTTTTCTTAATGTTCATGGAAGTGCGGTCGTTTAGGGACCAAGGTGCTTGCCCTTTGGAAGCTGCAGTGCAAATATAGCTCCATCCCTTCCCCTTTTATATGGGCTCGGGTTCTACTCCATGTCTCCCTTCAGCTAGAAGCAGGCTCTCCCTTATCTGTCCACAGACCTGGCTGGAGCAGCCCTTCTTCTCAGGTCTGCCTCACCTTGGGTCACCTTGTCCTTTCTGGAACCTGCTTTGATGAGATCTCCTGCTATGCATCCACTTTTGTGTGTTGGAGCCCTCTTTTGAATACGGCTCTTTTTGGAGGTCTTCTGGTAGTGGTAAGCTTGAGAGACCCTCAGAGCTCTCCTGGAGCCATCCTGTTGTGTCTGTCCTCTTGGGCAGGCCCATGGCCAGGGGAGGGAGACTGTCAGGAGTTGGGTGAGCTGGCCGACCAAGGGCAGCCCACCCGTGTCCAAAATACACCTCCGGGAGGGAGGGAGGGAGGGAGGGAGGGAGGGAGGGAGGGAAGGTGGTTGCAGCTTCCCTGTTCTTTCTCAGGAAGAAAGCAGGACTCTGGGAATAGATGGATGAGGAGGCAAGAAGGGTGGCAACCCCATGGGAAGCCCTTTTGGCTCTGGCTGCTATCAGGGAGTCAGGTCTCACCCCTGGCCAGAGGACTGGGAGAGTCCAGGAATGCCCCCCCCCCCAGGAAACCCTTTGAGAGGTGGGCCAGGAGGAAGCGCCAGGCCACTCTCCAGGTTATGGGAGAGAACAGTAGCAGTTGGAAGAGTGGGAACCAGGTGCAAAATAACCCCCTTCCTATTGGCAGCAGAGGCTCTTCAAAGACCCCTCTGGGGAGAAAGGGAATGCCGGAGGCCGCCACAGCCTCTGACTCTGTCCCTGCGCTGAGTCGGACATTAATGTTTCCCACTCACTTTCTACTCAGTAGGGTCTTCACGGATTGCTGTAAGATCTCAGAGCAGTCATGAGAGAACTGAAGAATTTGGTGGGTGCTTGCTTTGCCATTCAAGTCATATATTCCTTTCTCCAGGCTCTCTTCATAACAAGGGGTATTCCCAGAAACAAATGGAATATCTTATCTCACAGCACCCTTGAACCCAAATAGCCCACAGCTGTGGGGCAGCTAGGGGACAGGGTCTTTCTTTTTGCCTTTGGAGGTAGATGTTGTCATCAAGAGGGTGTTGTGGGCTGCTCTTAAGGATCATGAGGCAATGTTTGGCAGAAGTAGGTCGCAGAAAGTCTTCTAGGCCTTCATCAGTCAAAACCAGCGCCTTGAATTGCGCCTAGGAGATAAAAGAGAGACAGCTTTGCCAGGCATAAGGAGGCCTGGATCCTCTCCTCCTGTGGTGATGAAATCGGTCTTTACAGCTCCAGCTCCCTGATCGGTGCCAAATTCCTCCTCCTGACCTCTGTCTGACTTCCTTAGCCGTCCTGCCTGGCCAAAACTAATTACCACTGTGGTATGAGCAGAGGCTGAAAATATGAGCTGTTCTATCAAGGTCAGCAAAGAGGCAGGAACAGAAATGCAGCGTTCAAGTACAATGTTAAGTAGGTTCTCGCTAAACCAAAGCACTGTACTTTTTAAAGCGGCCTGTTGTGTTCTACGATGTATGGATTTTGCTTCCGCTCTTCCTCTTAAGCTCCCTCCAAAGGTACACGTTAATTTTTTCAGGGTCTGGTTAAGGTGGGAGGCGGAAACGAAAAGGAGAACGTTGTTAAAAGTCCATCAGCTTGTATTCCAGTGGGGCAGAGGAGGAAAGCCACGCGCCGGGAATTGGCAGCGTTTTAGAATCAAAGAGCCAAACTACCTCAGAATTCAGAGCGAGGGATCAAGAAAGAGCCAGTATACAGGAGCGTATTTGCATAACTGAAAATATTCATTATTATATTATACATTATTGATAATCGACATGTTGATTAATCTACAGCCCCAAACACTTGCTGTTGCGAGTCCTTTATTAGGAAGGGGTACATCTGAGATCTCACAGTGAGGTGTAAATACACACAGGAGCACTCAGTTTGTTTTAGCAAAATGGCATAAATCTGTGCATGGTTCACACTTGAATTCCTGGCATCTGTTCAACTTTCATCATTTCCCTTTCTTTAAGGCACCTCTAAGAGGCTCTTGAATCACATAAAAATCTTCCTGCTCTTCCCTTTGCCGACTGGCTCTTCTAGCATCCCACCAACTCCTCCCGTGTACCTTAACACAGAGATTTCATTTCCTTTTGAGAAGAACCACATGAGGTTCTGTAACGAGCCACATTTGGCACTAGAGCTGCTGGTGCAAACCGCTGTCTGCCCACCATCTGACTGCCCTGCTAAAGCAAGTGGGAAGCGTCGGCTGGCCGGAGAGGCAGGGATGCCTGGTTTTACGCTGTGCTGATGGGAAGAGGGTGGTTTCTAGTCCAGGCCCTGCTCAGTTACAGCTAATTTCATTGCATTTTGGTTCGATTTGTTCCTCATACTTCTCTGTCCTTGGGCACCCCCGCTTACCATTTCAAACAGCGGATTTGAAAGGGACAGTGTTCTTCAGTGCCTGTCTAAACAGGGATATGTGGGGAGAGATGTTTAGGGCCTCTTTAGGGCGAATTCTCCTGGGACGGAGGGAGCCCTAATTGGGATTATGTGCAGGCAGACAGAGCCAGCTGTTCTCCTTGCATCCTCATGAGATCTATACAGGGCGAAGAAACAGATGGCTCCCAAACAGTCTTTCTGGTTTTAACACCAGATTTCCTTCATGTGCTATTAGAAAGATTTTACTGAAGGTATACAAGGTGCCTGGGATGTTCATGCTAGACCAGAATATTCTAGTTCAGGCTTCCTCATAAAAAGAAGGACGTCGGAGGCCTGGATTTTCTGCCAGAAAAACCTGTGTTGCTGCTGTGTAGGATCCATGATAGGTTGTTTGTGGCTTTGGATTTTACTTAATTTTATGGTAGGTTGCTGCCTTCTCTCCAATACGACATTGATCCACAATGGAAATTAAAATGCTGGGGAAATTAAATTTGGTCTGTGTAGTATTAGCAGAAAGCTGTGTGAGATGGTGTATGTTAGCCACGTTATTCTGGGCTTAATTCAGCTCTGCAAATAACTTGTTACAAATTTTTTACAAGCCCATCTTCCCTATTCTTACCTTTGTTTTTATTGTATTTTATTATTGTGTTGTTGTTTTAAATTGTTCATTGTTGTGGTACGTGTGCTGCCTCACGTGGGTTACTGCGGTCCCACAGGCCTGCCACAGAGAGATTTTGAAGCACCAAAACTCTAGAGCAGAGGTGTCGACCTCATTTGTTAGGAGGGCTGGATATGACATAAATGTCACTTGGTTGGGCCCGGCCAGATGCGTTCAGATCTGCACTGCATGTTGGCTCAGACCTCCAAAGAAGGTCCAAGCCAGCAGTCAGCACGGATCTGAATGCAGATGTACGCAGGGTCACCCTGCATTCAGATCTGTGCTGCTTGTCAGCTTGGACCACCACATGGAGGTCCGAGCCTGCAGGCAGCATGGATCTAAACGCAGAGTGACCCAGCCTGGCGCTTAGGAAAGGCTGGCGCTAGACTCTGTCTCCTGGGCTGCAGCATCCAATTTCCTCCACTCATTCACTTACCATGGCATCCTGGACCTCAGCAACGGCTGAGGACCTCAGCAACGGCTGTCGCTCCTCAGCTTTCCAATTCTCCTCCCACTCAAGTCGATAACCAAACAGCTTTGCACCCCATCCAACTTGATCCTCTTGGTGGAAGTTTGGGGAAGGGGGGGTATCAAGCACCACAGATATGAGAAGAGCAAGAGGAGCCTGCCAAAAACTGGAGATTGACCTCCCTCCGCAGATCCCAATACCCTGCCCAGCAGCTGACCTGTCAAACAGCTGATCGGCAGGAAGGCTTTCCAACTGGTGGGGAAGGAAGGGGGGGCAGGGACCAGCAGGCCGAACTCTCACAGTGTAGAGGACTTTACTCCAGCTTCTCTTGCTAAATGTGACTCGCCTTGTGCATAGTCTGTCCTGATAGGCACTGTTCAGCATCGCCCCGCTCCTTCCACACAAACACACCCTCAACCACCACCGAAAAGGACTGTAATCTAGTTTAGATGGAGGCTTCTTCATTTGCAGAGGTAAACAAAGTCTGCAGCCCTCGGGAGCGGGGTGTGTGTGTGTTGCTGCTTTGGATTGGATCACTGTCCGGATAACCATGCTCCATGGGCCAGATCTGGGCCACGGGCCTTATCTTTGACACCTTTGCTCTAGAGGGCACGCCCCCCGCAGTCCACGCTGCTTTTCCACCTTTTACAGTGACCCTGTCACTGCTAACATAGAGTCCAAGTCAGAACGGATGCGAGAGATTTTATCTGCAAAGTGCTGAGCAAAATGGTCACAGAAGGCCACCGAACCACCCATCTTCTCCTGCAGGCCAGATCCCAACAGGCCTCTGACCACCTGGAAGACCTCCATCGGCCTACACTGTGCAGACTCAACGGTGGCAGAAAAGTGTTTTGTTTGCTGCCAGCACTGCCATGGAGTACCCTTTACATTGAGCTTTTTCCCATGTCTTAGCAGATTTGTTCCAAGTCTTCTTCCACTGTTGTTCTAGCCGTCTCCCTTGTCTTTTGATTGCCCACAGCCCCTCAGTAAACCAAGCCTGGGCTCTAACACTTGAGAGAGAGAGAGTGCCTGGGAGTGATCGTGTCAACCACCTCCGCCATTTTCTCATTCCAGAGGCATCGACAAGGACACCAATGGCTGCTGTGCCCACTTCCATTATCTTCTGAAGGGTGCTTTTCTTTAGTCATTTAGGATTAAATTGAAGAGCAGGTTTTCAGGCCGTGCCCTGGCTTCTCTTTCTTTAGGAATATGCAGTATGTTTTTCCCATACTGAGTGACTTAACCATTCCCTTAGATTTGTGACTTTAATTTTAGATTAAAATTAGTTTTATCTTCCAAGTTCTGCATGACAGATAAATAACACTTTGGCCCTGTTTTACAAGCATTTCTCCCAGTGGTTCCCAACCTTTTTTTGACCAGGGACCACTAGGACTTTTTTGTTCGGTGCAGGGACCCCAAGGTTCAAAATAAAAATTCAGAGAATTTGAAAATAAACTTTAATCATAACTGTTAGTTAAACATTAAACTTAGAATAATATTTGAATATATATTTTTATAATAGAGAACTTTTAATTGAAAATATTAATTTATTATGGGTTTAGAACTTTGTTTTGCGGACCTTAATTTAGTTCTCGCGGACCCCTGGGGGTCCATGGACCCCTGGTTGGGAACCAGTGCTCTATCCAGTAGCCTGTGTGTCTCAGGCTTGGCCTGAACTATTCTACCGTAGCTTAAATATTTCACCTCCTAACACTGTAGTTCCTCTAGTTCATGCATGAAGATGGACAATCTGAAGTGACGGCCATCCCTCGGGAGTTTTCTTGACTTTGAGGATTTTCATTTTTCAAGATAGGAGCTACCCGTAATGCTGATTTCTTATACGTTCTCCAGTGCCATTTACATAGCTTCAAACAAAATGAGGTAATTTATTTTTTATTCTCTCCCCCCCCCCATTTCTTTATAGGTAATAAAGGAAGTTTGCAACAACTATGTTGGAGGTGCAGATTCAGATGGGCCACCATCTAATTCTCCTATACACAAGACTGAACTAGAAAAGGTAATCCTTGTACCATAAAAGACTAGTGAGAAATGTTTCATGTGATTGTTTTTCTTTAATTAGTAATTCAGTCAAATGCTAGATTTGGTTGAATTTCTCAGTTATCGCTGCACTTAGAGAGCTGTGGCTCATGAAAGCTCATACCCTGCCAGAAATGTCGTTAGTCTTTAAGGTGCTACTGGACTCTTGCTCTTTTCTACTGCTACAGAAAGACTAACATGGCTACCCGTCGTAGTCTTCCTCCATGTTATTTGCCACAATTGTATGATGAAATTGGCCAGTGTTCACTGATTCTAGAAGAAAAGAGTAGGCTTGGTATTTTCCCAGAAATGCTAAACACAGTAGACATTTGATACAAAACAAAAAGAAGGACTAGATACCTTGTGAATTTGGTCTCGTTTACTATGATGCAGATTTGTAACTTGGCAAGAGGAGACTTTGCAGCATGGCTGCGTCTTTGTGCTCATGTTCCTACTCTGAGGAAGAAGATCATTGGTGCAATCCTAAAGAGAGTTATGCCCTTCTAAGTCCATTGAAGTCCATGGGCTCCACTATAGAGCACTGTAGAGAGCACTTAACCACAAGAGTTGCCAGTCCTCAGCTTTGGAGGTGGGCTTGTTTGTATGTCTGAAGATGCTACTAAATTTCTGGCTCCTTCCTTTATTTGTCTAAGCTGGATTAGTCCCTTGCCTTTTTTGTTTATCTCACAAAGGTTTTTCCATTATCTCACAACCACCACACACACACGCGCGCACACACACAGATATCTGGTCTTTATTCAGCAGTTCATCTCATCTTCTTTCCCTTTAATATGACCAAGTTTCTCCTCTTTTTCCTTTTCACTGATTTCCTTCCATTATTATATTGATTTTAAAATCTTTTTCATTTAAATGCTTTCCTGCTTGCTCCTGACTGTCTCTCTTCATTCTCCTTAAGGCAGAGATCACATTTGTTGTCTTACACCTCTTATTTCCTTTCCTTTTTGGCACCACCTTCTCTGGAATTTATTGGCCTCCCTTCCAAGTCATTGCTATGACTTAGCCCCTCCCAGTCATTAGGAAGCACTTGGTACATTTGTAGTCACAGCAGCTGCAACATTTACAATCCAGTCATAAACAGAATTATACCCTTCTTAGTCCCACTGAAGTCAGTGGTTTTTAGAAGGGTGTAACTCAGTTTAGGATTAGAAAAGAGCAAGAGTCCAGTAGCACCTTAAAGACTAACAAACATATTTTCTGGCAGGGTATGAGCTTTAGTGAGCCACAGCTCACTTCTTCAGAGTCCTGATACTGGACTCTTGCTCTTTTCTACTACTGGACTCTTGCTCTTTTCTACTACACACGGCTACCCACTATCAGTTTAGGATTGTCCTTCTAGTCTTATAGTAGATTTAATTGATTATTATTTTTTTTGCAATCAAGGCACAGCTGACTTATGTGACCACGTAGGGTTTTCAAGGCAAGAGATGTTCAGAGGTGGTTTGCCATTGCCTGCCTCCATGTCACTCCCCTGGTATTCCTTGGAGGTCTCCCATCCAAATACTTGCCTGGGTGGAGGCTGAGAGTGTGTGACTGGCCCAAGGTCACCCAGCAAGCTGCCATGGCAGAGCAGGGATTAGAACCTGGGTTTCCCTTACCAACATAAGGATTACATAAAGAAAAGAACCTCACCTCTTGACACCCAAGTGAGTACAAAAGAACTCTTCGTCTACTTACTAGAAATTTGAACAGACGGGAGGCTGATAAGAATATTTCTGGGACCCCCACCCCTCCATAATCCGAACTGAAAAAGTTTGATCTGAGTTAGTCATCGGGATTAGCGACAGGAGCCTTATCGGATCGATCAGCCTAAACCATAACAAAGAGTCGGAAGGATACCTTTTAGACTGACAAGAATTATCACCAATGAGAGGTCCGAAGGAAGGGGAGGGTGATTTCTCTTCCTGATTTTCCGGTGAATTCCTGCCACGTTTGCAGTAAGGGAGTGCCTGGAACGGAAGACTCTCTATAACACCCTCTCTATCATTGGAACTAAAACAACAGGAAGTAGCCGCGGGACTGAATATCCGTCGCACTCGAGTTACTTTCAAATCATCCCTGAAGGAATAACCATCGAGAAGAGGCGATAGAAGGTCTGCAGCACTAGTAACTTCCTGTTTACTTCCTGATTAATCCGATCTAGAGCGACCGAAAAAACTCACTGGTATTTTAAAACTTTAAAATGCAATTTTAAAGCCAATTTCGACTCTTTTCAACCCGAAAAAATTACTAGGCTGATCTTTGAACTATCATCTTTTAACCAGCACCTTAAAGGCCCTGTCGATGGACATGTATTTTACCAGTTTTTTTTTGAATGTAAATGTCTCGACCCCGCTCTGGCTCACTACATAGCCCTGCCTATACTAAACTAAGGGACTCTTTACAAACCTCGACCATGGAAAAAAAGTTACAGGATATGCTAACTAAACAAACTGAGGCAACAAATAAACAGTTTGAACAGATGTCTGCACAGATGGCACAGTTGACTTCTATGATGACAAATCTTGGTCAAGCATCCCAAGCTATTAATCAGAAGTTGGATGTGGTCACTGGAGACTTGAAAGAAGTAAAAACTCAAATGATTGTTATGAAGACAGATATGCAAGCGATGGATGTATCAATTAAGAAAGTGATGGATGAGCACAAGGACACAAAGAAAAAATTAACAAGCCAAGAAAAACAGATTGAAACAATACAAGCGGATCAGATGGCGGCAAAAAATCAAATGGCAATGATGGAGATGAGAGTGAAAGAGACCAACCTTCGTATACGCAATTTTCCAGATATGATGGGAGATAATAAAGAATCTGCAATACCAAATTTGGCCTACTTATTTCAGATAGATGAACAAGAATTAAAACAAGCCATTAATAGAATATACAGGATACCACTACCTGCTAGAATGAGAAGATCTAAGCCAAGAGATTTGATGATAGTGTTCTATGACACCAGAGTTAAAGACAAGATTATGAAGATTCATTATGAAAATCCAGTGTCAGCAGGAGACTCCTCTCTTATACTACTGAAGGATATTCCAAGGCATCTACTTTCACAGAGGAATAACTACAAAGACTTTGTGTCTATACTGAAAGCTAATGGCATCAAATATCGTTGGATTATGCCACAAGGTTTGGCTTTCACCTATAAGGAAGTGAAAACGACAATTCTATCCCAAGCAGATGTGGGGAAATTTTTGAGAAAATATAAAATGGACCTTAAAGAATTACCTGGAGAGAAGGAGGAAGAAGAAGAGGAAGAAGAAGAGGTACAGGGTGCAGAAGGTGGTACTAAATTATAGACTTTTTATTTTGTTAAAAATACTACACTATGGCAAAAGCAATTTCTTGGAATGTAAATGGACTGAATGAGAAAACTAAAAGGGCCAGAATCTTCAAATATCTACAGAAATATAAATACTCCCTAATCTGCCTACAAGAAACCCATATAGCTTCAAAGCATAAAAAATACTTGGAGAAACAGATGCTTGGACAAGCATTTATTGCTTCTGCTAAAACTAAAACAAAGGGAGTGGTAATCTATGCCCACCCCAGTCTCTGTCCAGAACTAGTATATAAAGACAATGAAGGAAGAATTGTAATTATCAGAACTAAAATATTGGGACAAAGGACAATAGTGGTTGGAATCTATGCACCCAATGAAGGGAAAAAATCCTTCTATGAAAAATTACATGACCTGATAACCCAGTACGCACAAGACCAAATTTTATTGATGGGCGACTTCAATGGAATTATTCTCCCATCTCTGGACAAAAAATCAAAAGCAAAAGATATCAATGATGGATGCTTGCCTAAAACTTTCTTTGCCATGGCTTCAGAATTAGAATTACAAGACATTTGGAGAACGATGAATACAACAGCTAAAGAATACACCTTTTATTCAGCAAGACACGATTCACACTCCAGAATCGATATGATATGGGCCAGTAAATCAATTTTCACGCAACTACGTAAAATTCATATTTTACCTAGAACTTTTTCTGATCACAATCCTGTTACCTTTGATTGGAACAATAAACAAGCATTTAGATGGCGAATGAACGATAAACTTTTAAAAGACAACAAGATACAAAAGGAATTACAGGTTTTAATGAAAGACTTTTTTGAAATTAACCTTAATGGGGAAACTTCTTTAAATACAGTTTGGGACGCATTCAAAGCTGTTCTGAGAGGTTTTATGATACAGAAACACTCGGCCTGGAAGAAGACTCAATTGCAATTTACAAACAACATACTTTGGAATTTACAAAATTTGGAGCAGAAATTGGTAATGGTAACACAGGAAGAGGAGAGAAGAGAAATTCAAATACAGATTTCTGCATCTAAACACCAATTAAATTTGGTAATAATGGAGGAAATGAATAAAAATCTGAAACTTGCTAAACAAAAGTATTTTGAATATGCAAATAAACCAGGAAAATTTTTAGCAACACAACTGAAGGACTCATTTCAAAAGAAGATTATAACAAAAATCCAAACTGCTAAAGGACCAGTTTATTCAACTTCAGAAATTCAGAAAGAATTTGTTTCATTTTACTCTAAGTTATATCAGAAAGAAAATACTCCAAAACAGAAAATAGACAAATTTCTAAACTCAATACAGATGAAAGCTTTGTCAATGACCCAGAGAGAATGTATTGAAGCTCCAGTAACAAGGGAAGAAATACAAGAAGCAATACTGAGACAAAAAACGGATAAAACACCTGGACCAGATGGAATTACTGCACTATTTTATAGAACTTTTAGTGACAATTTAGTTGGATTTTTTGGTTCACTTTACAATGCAATTTTGGACGAGGGAACATCCCCGGAGACTTGGTCACACGCATTTATATCACTGATACCCAAAGAAGGAAGAGATCCAGAAAAAACATCTAATTACAGACCTATATCGCTCTTAAATGTGGATTACAAAATTTTTGCTTCGGTTTTGGCATGTAGGATAAAGCAATTTATTAAGGATCTTATACATGAGGACCAAGCAGGTTTTATACCAGGAAGGCAAATAAAAGACAATGTAAGAATTTTACTAGATTCACTGGAATATTATGACCATAATATTCAACAAACTGCGGCTTTTGTATTTTTGGATGCAGAAAAAGCCTTTGATATGGTCTCTTGGAACTTTTTGAAACGGATTTTGGATAAATTGAATTTTGGAGATCGTTTTCAGAAAGGTATATCGGCTATTTATACCTCCCAACAAGCTAAAATTTTGGTTAATGAATCAATGTCAGATAACTGCCAAATCACGAAAGGGACTAGACAGGGATGTCCCTTGTCTCCACTTTTATTTTTGTTGGTGTTGGAACCGCTATGTGTGAAACTAAGAAGTATGGAGGACATCCGCGGGCTAAGAATTAAAAAACATGAATTTAAGTTGAGAGCATTCGCGGATGACCTACTGCTAATTTTGGAAAACCCAACACAGTCAATGAATATACTTCAGGAGACTTTGGATGATTTTGGAAAAGTATCAGGCTTTAAAGTGAATCAAGAAAAAACAAAGATAATATTTAAAAATTTATCGGAAATACAACAACAGGAATTTATATCATATACTGGCTGGGAGAAAGCTAACAAAGTTAAATACCTGGGAATTTGGATCACTGCAAAGAATAAAGATCTGTTAACCAACAATTACCTCAAGTTATGGGGTAAGATTAAAACTGATATGATTATATGGTCAAACAAAAAATTGTCATTAATGGGACGTATTTCAACGATCCAAATGAATGTCTTACCGAGGATGCTCTTCTTATTCCAAAATTTACCAATAATATCACAAACAAAATATTTTGAAACTTGGAGGAAAGACATTTCAAACTTCATCTGGCAAGGAAAAAAACCAAGGACTGCTTATAAATACTTGGTGGATCTAAAAACTAGAGGAGGTTTAGCATTGCCTAACTTTCAACTCTATGCTGAAGCGGTAGCTTTAGTATGGCTAAAAGACTGGATGAATTTGTCAAATGTACGTTTGCTAGACTTGGAAGGTTATAATAACTTAAGTGGATGGCATGGTTATTTGTGGTATGATAAAATTAAACTACAAGCAACATTCCGTAATCATATAATCAGGTCCTCTCTACTTCGTATTTGGATGAGATATAAACACATTTTGGAACCAGAAACACCGATGTGGATATCGCCCCAAGAAATGCTAACTTTGCGCCCACTTAGACCAGACAAATTTATTACTTATCAAGATCTAACTAATTGGGAAGGAAAGAAATGCTCACTAAAAGACTTTCAACTGCTTAAGGATGATTTACAATGGCTTCAATATTACCAAATCAAATCAGTTTTTGTACAAGATGCAAAAAAAGGTTTCTCTAAAGAAAAATCTCCTTTTCAAAGGATTCTACTAGACAATAATACAAAGCTGATTTCTAAAATGTATAATCTCCTTTTAACAATATACTGTGAGCAGGACACGATTAAACCAACTATGATCGATTGGGCTCAAAATGTGGGACATGATATTGTTTTAAATAAATGGGAAAGATTATGGTCTAAAGATTTAAAAGGAATAAAAGCACAGTCAGTGCGAGAAAACATCTATAAAATGATGTATAGATGGTATCTAACACCCAAGAAAATTGCAAAGATTTATAAAACGATGTCCCCTACTTGTTGGAAATGTAACAAAGAAATTGGTTCCTTTTATCACATGTGGTGGACCTGTGACAAAGCCAAAGACTTCTGGGACATGATTTATAACGAACTGAGATTAATACTACAAAAGAATATATCCAAAACACCAGAAATGATGTTATTGAGTATGATTCCAGACGACTTAGCAACACAAAGGACCTTTTTGATATATGCCACAACAGCTGCGAGACTGCTTTATGCAGCGAAATGGAAAGGGCTAGAAACTCCAGAGAAAAAAGACTGGATTGTTAAAATGTTTGAAGTGGCAGAAATGGCAAAACTCACAGCTATTCTAAATGAAGAAAATGACGTTCGGTTTTTGGGGGAATGGGGGGCGTGGATGCATTATTGTGAATATGAGTTAAAATTGGGAAGAATGGAAGAATATTTTCTAATCTGATCCAGAGGATTATTTTTGATTTTTTTTTATATTGAATAAGCATAATTATATTTACTAACAGATTATGGTTTTTTATATATGGTATTGATATTTTATCAAGATTAGATTACCTATGACGGGAGGAACTTTTTATTAAGAGGCAGATAGAGGTGATGGGGAAGTCAAAAAATTTTCCATTTCTTTTTTTTCTTTTTTCTTTTCTCTTTTTTATTATATGATATGGAATTATAACAACTTTAGGTTAGAATTGAAATTCGATATTGTTATAGATGTTGTTTAATGCAATGGAAAATTTCTATCATAAAACCCAATAAAATTTATATATAAAAAAAAGAACCTGGGTTTCCCAGATCCTAGGCCAGCACCTTAACCACTGCACCATGCTGGCACTCATTTTAATGAAGTAAAATGGTGCCTGTTAATAAATTGACCAGCAGATTTCATTACATGTTAGAAGAGGTATGCCTTTATCTCTCTGTCATGGGGCATTTAAACAAAGGAAGAATGTTTTTTTCTTTAGAGCAGTATGCAGATACAACTGATTAATCAAGCAAAACTTAAACAGTTGATCAACTCACATTTATTGAATGTACTTAATGAGATTGTGCCCTGACCTGGATGGCCCAGGCTAGCCTGGTCTCGTCAGATCTCAGAAGCTAAGCAGGGTTGGCCCTGGTTAGTATTTGGATGGGAGACCACCAAGGAATACCAGGGTTGCTGTGCAGAGGAAGACACTGGCAAACCACCTCTGTTAGTCTCTTGCCATGAAAACCCCAAAAGGGGTCGCCATAAGTCGGCTGCGACTTGAAGGCACTTTACACACACACACAATGGGGCTTAACGCACGGCCAATTTGTCTCGCTTTTGTGCCTTAATAGTAGCGAATCTCCATGATCCACACGCACGACCGTCCAAGGGCTGCGCATCGGACCCACCTTAGTCGCGAATTAAGGCAAAAAACCCCGGGTTAATCAATCCCTGGTTTATAGCGATCTTTTCGGTTCTAATCCGCTACTTTTTTTTAATTCCGCTACATTACCGGAACGCCGACGTGCGTGTAATTACTCGGCTAGCTCGCTACTAATGCTCCTTACCGGTCTCCTCCGTCCCGCCCCCTTCCCTGCGCGAGCAATTGCCGCTTCCCGTCCCCCGTCCCGCCCCCTTTCCTGTGCGAGCAATTGCTGCTTCCGGTCTCCCGTCCCGCCTTTTTTTAATTGACAGGTTGAGACGATGGTATACCGGAACGCTGGCGTTCAAAGAAAAAAAAAAGGGGGAGAATCGCCCTTTGATTGGATAACTCCTCAGCCAATCCTTGGGCGATGTCACTCCCCTGCTATCCCGCATTGCGAACTATCCCACATTATATGGTTGGTTCAAACGCACGGGGAGCCTCCAGCAGCTACTTGTTTCAGACTTAATGTGGGATAGGCTGGCGTCATGCGTTTGATTATCCAGACTTAAATATTGTGGGATTAAAATATTGTGGGATAACAGAGGAGCGAACCAGGAACATTCTGCCCATGCGTTAATGCCCAATGAGACTGTAATTCTGTGGGCAAGCATTCAGTGGCTTGGATCCTCCAGAGCATGACGTGATTCTTTCCTGCCTTCCATCAGTAACAACCTAAAACTTCCAAAATGATCGTACTGGTAGCCGCAGAACAGAAAGTCCACAAGGCTATACAGAGGAAGGGGAGCCAGGCTGGCTCTAACTCCTCTGCTGATGGAATTTCTGCTGATGGAAGTGGAAGGGGAGGGTGATTTTGCTTGGGTTTTTCTCCTCGCTGTTGTCCCCACAGGCCCCATGGCTTTTGGTTCACTCAAGTCCTACAACTTCCAGCGTCTGTGTTTTGGAGGTCTCAGGAGGCTGCTAGGTGAAGGGAAAAAAGCATGTTTGTATGTGTGTACACCATAGGAGCCAAACCAAAGTTTCTTATTTCATCTTCTACATTTCTGTACTGTTCTTTGTTGCTGTTGTTTTTTGTTTTAAGCTGCTGAAGTGACTTTTTCGTCAAGATGTATTGCTTTTCTAGTTATCCCTGTTCAATTTTTTAAAATTGTATGGCTTCCCCCCCCATCCCTAAATTCACAATTTCTGCAGGTAGAGGGAATTACTTTCTGCTTTAATTCATTGGTCATATATTTATAATTGGAGAGGTATTTTCTCTCACTTCAAGCTGGCTACACATCAGGTTTATTTTTCCATTCATGCATGAGGGCAAAAAACTGTGCTCAAAAACTGCCTCAAGCCAAGTTTTTCTTGACAGGAATAAAAGCCATCTCCCTCAGCCGCTGCAGTGAATGTTATTTCTGGCCCAGTGTTTGCTAAGAGGGGCTCTGGCTGTTTGTGAGCACAAGAGTTACAAGAGCAGGCAGGATTCCAGCTTCATTGGTCAAATATTTTCAGGAACATCAGCACAATGAAAGAGGGCTTACATTTTGGTGCCTGGAGAGATCAAGGATTGGGGGAAAGATAAGCAACAAAGATGGAAAAGCAGACATACATTTCCAGGCAGTGAACTGAAAAGAGAGAGACCAGACTGGATTCTGGAGGAGGTTGAGATCTCTTTTAGATTTGTGTGTGGAGAAATGAATTTCACGGTTGTTGTTTTATATAACACTGTCAATCTTTGAATTTCATCAGCAAATCCTGCCTGCACTTGAAGGTTGGGGTTGGAGAGGTGAGGCAAATGAAGGATGAATGGGAATGAATGTACTTGGGCATTCTTTTCAAGGGTGTGGACCAAGGAGTGTGAGGGAAAGGAGGGTTTGGAGAAGGAATTTGAAGGAAATGAGAGAGACAGAAAATACAGGGTGAACATTCCAGGCATAGGTGTGAGGACCAAGGGAGTATGGGCCAAGAGAGGTTGAAATGGACACGTGAAGGTCACAGTTAGAGATATTATGAGCAACAAAGGTAAAATGGAAAGAGTTAGTGAATGTTGAAGAGGTTGAAAGATAAGGTCAAGGAATTTGCTCTGGATATTATGATATTTGAGAACAGCAGAAATATGAGAATGGAGACTGGACAAAGAGGCCGTACAGACAGTTGAGCATCCTTAGTGGAGAGGGATGATGCTGAATTGACTGGATTTCCGAAAGGCCTAAATACTCTCCTTTGTTTGACAGCATGTGGAAAACCCAAAAACGATTGTGGGGAAAGAATACCTCTGGACTGTCAGTCCTGAAAGTGCTGTTTGAGTGCTAAAAGACCAGACTGAATTATATCCAAACAGCCAAAACACTTAGGTGACAGGAAAAGAAGCACTATATGAAAAATCAGTGAAGTGGAGGAATTGTGACATCTGATAGACAGGCACGTAATGTGTTTTGTAATGCTTGTGTGAAGAGGTTGAAAAAATGAATTCTTTTTATTTATTTATTTATTTATTTATTTATTTATTTATTTATTTATTTATTTAAAACATGTATCAGCCACCTTTCTTCCTTACAAGATAAAACATATCAGATAAAATATATTAAAAATATAAAACCAAAAATTCAAATTTAAATGTTTTTGGACTTCGGTGGAATTTTTTTGAATGGGCATATTTGATTGCCGAACAACTTTGAGAACAAATTAGTCTTTTTCGCAATGAAAGATGAGGATCCCTGATTTCACCCTCAGTCTCATCTTTCCTCTTAATTCTCGGCAGCCTCGCATTTGTTCTGTGGACATATGAGAGTTCGGCACATAATTTAATTTGTGACACTTCATTTTCCAATGTCACCACATTGATAGCGATTCTTTTGTCCTTGCAGAAATTGTCCTCAGAGAGGCCGAGTTCTGATGGAGAGGGTGTTGTAGAAAATGGAACTGCCACCATCTGTAATGGAAAAGAACAAGGTAGGAGGACTGTGTTAATGGCGCTTGAGCTGTGCTGTTGAATGTTCACAGAACTTCTGGGAAAATGAGAGAAAAGAAGCAGCTCTCAATTTTTACAAGCATTCTTCTCTAAGGGAAATGAAAAGTCTGTCTTACTGGATGCAAACATTTCTCAGTAGGGCTGCATGAACTGTGTTATCCAGGGCCCAGGGGGAAGGGAAGTAAAGAGGCGAGGAGCTCAGAGGATAGCAAAAAGGGGGGGAGTAAGAGAGGCCTGATATACAGGAACCTGAGGGAAAATTAGATAGAAGGGGGAAAGGCAGGCAAAGAAGTAGGAGAGGGGAGAGGACAATGAGGAACAATTTTTTAAAAGGTTAAGGCAGGACTTGGTAATAGAGCCAGCATGGTGTAGTGGTTAAGAGTGGCAGACTCTAATCTGGAGAACCAGGTTTAATTCCCCTCTCCTCCACATGAAGCCTGCTGGGTGACCTTGGGCCAGTCACAGTTCTCTCAGAACTCTCTCAGCCCACATGGAGGCAGGCAATGGCAAACCACCTCCGAACATCTCTTGTCATGAAAACCCTACACGGTTGCCATAAGTCAGCTGTGACTTGACAGCACACATACACAATAATGAGAGTGGGGAAATATTAGGATGTGATTGTGATCACTGCCGGCCATAGGACCAGCTCTATAATGAAGTGGTGTGAGGTGGTGTCCTGAGGTGGCAAATTTTGGGGGTGGGCAGCAGCTGCCTCCCAACCCCCGCATCACCTTCCTCACCAGTCCCTTGCCGTGTGCCAATTCTGTGCTCACCGCTGAGCTAGAACAGTGAATTATCCTTTCCTCATCATTTACCAAGGTGCCTTTAAACACAGCACAACAAGCCACAGGTCTTTCTGAACTCCCTTGATTCTTGTGAGCTCCATTGGAAACCTCAAGGTGGCAAGGTCAGCCGACAATGCAGTTCATAGGTGAATTTGGATCAGTCAGCCAAATTTGCTGTTGAGGAAACCAAACAAGGAAAAGCTTGGGCAAGACCAAGATGCAGGGGAATGGAAGACTAACTTGGTCAATGATAGCACCAGGTTTTTCTTGTCCCCCTCCTTCCATTGGTGACAGCATCTGTGCCTTCTAAGTGGCTAAGGTGCCATAGTTGCTGAGGAAGACTGGAAAGATATAAGAAGGAATCAGAGTTCTGCTCTACTTTAGGCTTTTCCTTCTTTCAGCCTAGGCCATAATAGCCTGGTATCCTTTGGCTGTGGAGATGTGATGTCAGACAAATTGCTGAGGAAATGTACCAGCAGTAGAATATTCACAGCAGTCCAGCATCATAAGCTGAAGTAAACTGTAATAATTTCTACTTTTTTAAAAACCATCTGTATTCTAACAGCTATGGGAGGTTCTTATTGTGTGTCTGGGAATGGATGTGGAGAAGAGTGATATTCAGAGCCATCCAGTAACCATGAGGGATTTCAGCTTGGGCCCAGCCTCTACCAACAATCTGGCCACTGCATTTTGGATTCCTTGTAGCTTTTGGACGGTTTTTAGAGGCATCGCTTTGTAAACTGTGTTGAAGTAACCTCACTTGGATCCAATCAGAGAGATCTTTGGCCACAGTGAGCCATACTCTGATCACATCCAGATTAGATTACTGTAATGGACTTTACATGGGGCTGCCTTTGAAAACTGTGCAGAAACTTCAACTGGAACAAAAGGTAGCAACCAAGCTAGCGATTTGGGGTGGGGGGCTGGATACCAGGGTTGTATCACCCCTGTGTTGAAAGATCTGCACTGGCTGTCCATCTTGTTTCTGGGCACAGCTCAAAGTTCTGATACTTACTTTTAAGACCTTTTGGGAGCTTGGTGGACCTGAAGGACCACCTCCTCCAGTACCTTCTGGCCCTACTGCCTGTGGAGGTGAGGTAACCAGAGACAGGGCTTTTTCATTGGTGGCACCCCAGCTTTGAAATGCCTTCCCCCTTGAGGCTTACCTGGCGTGCCTTATTGTCATTTAGGCTAAACCTAGCCTTTCAACTGAAGTTTTATCCCCCATTTTTAAGTTGTTTTGCTTTTACACCTTGTGCAGAGGAAGGCACTGGCAAACCACCTCTGTTAGTCTCTTGCCATGAAAACCCCAAAAAGGGGTCGCTATAAGTCGGCTGCGATTTGACGGCACTTTACACACACACACAACTATGCCTGAATGTTTTTGTGTGCGGTTTTTATGCTTCTTTCCACTGGATGGCAGTTCTATGACTGTGTGATTGGGATGGTTTTACTGCTTGTGGGGTAGAGTTTTCCATTGTTTTACTGTTTTTACTTATTTTGTTTTTAACCTCTTTGAGGAGAGGTGGCATACAAATCCCTCAGTTAATTAATTAATTGGTCCTCTTTTAGCTATATTTGGCTTTCATTCCTTTACCTTTCTCACTTGCTTATATTAAGATAAAACATCTGTGGTGCAACTAATTCTCTTGCATAACCAGGTCTTTTGAAATGGTGTAAAACTTGTGTGGGCAGGAAGGTGGCAGAGTATGGCCAGAATTTCTCGGAAGCTAAGCAGGGTCGGTACTTGAAAGGGAGAGATCATCAAGGAAGGCTCTGCAGAGGAAGGCAGTGGCAAACCCCCTCTGCTTCTCACTTGTCTTGAAAACCCCTTATTGGGGTTGCCATAAATTGGCTGCAACTTGACAATTTGTGTTTCCCTTTTTTAAACAAATATTTTTTATTTAAAAATTTCCATAAAAACACAACATATTTATTCCTTCACATACATACGGTATAATCAATCTTCCAGGAGACTCATTTTGAACTATTCTTACATTTCCTACTGGAAATTTGTTTAATTGATGATCGCTAAATCCTTTATATTCCCACTGCCCTTCAAACTGTCTATCGATTCAGTTCATAATACAATCCTTATCTCACATTTGCACCAATTCTTTTAATCTGTGCTTTAATTTTATTCTCTGTCAATTGCTTCAGCTAAACTATTTCATATATGTAATAAATCTACTGTCTTTATAATGTCTTTATATTACTGTTCTATTACTGTTTTTATATTACTGTCACTTTATATTACTGTTCTATTATACACTGATATGCCGCCACCCTTCTTTACTGAATTACGATCTCTACTTTATGTAATCTAAGTAAAAAAAAAAAACCATTTCTTCTTGTGTTTCCCTTGATAGTAAAGAGAAAAAAGAGCACGAAGACAGACTCCAAGGGTACGGTGACTAAAGTGACGGGGAAAAAGATCACCAAGATTATTGGTTTAGGGAAGAAGAAGCCCTCCACAGATGAACAAACCTCATCAGCTGAAGAAGACATCCCCACATGTGGTGAGTGGCCCCTCACGTTCTCCTCTTGTTACCTGCAAATAAACTAATAAAGCAACAGCTAGATAAAGATCAGCCACATTTGGATTTCATGGTATTCTAAATCTTCCTGGCCCACTATTATATACTGCTGGGAACTTTTGTCTCTTGAATTTACACTCCAATTATTTCTTTGCCTTCGTAATATCCCCCCCCCCCCAATCCACGTCCCAGTGTGAAATTCTGTTCAAACTTCTGGATCTTTTTTTCCTGATCTGACCAGCAAAACCAATGACTGCAGCTGCTGCTTCTGTGTATCCAACCATGCACTAATGAATCAGCCAATTAACAGCCAATTAGCCATCCCTAAGCCCTCCCCCACCTCCCAGCAATGCAGTTTCCTATTGATTGGGTTGATGAACACCCTCTCCTTGCGCCGCAAAACACATCTGTATGCTTTTCCACTTGAGACATGGAGAGTTGCACACAGGTTTGCCAGCTAGTATCCCATAGCCATCTAGGCTGCACGCGTTAATTGAATTTATGGCTTTATTGTCTCATATTACTTACTTCATTTCTGATAATAGCTACAGTTACAGTCCGAAGAAGGATATTGAAACGGGATACTAGCCAGCAAACCTGTCACTGTTGTGGTTTTGTGTTATATTAACAAGACTTCAGCTTTTTGCCTTTGCTCAGTATTTGTATACTGTAATACATGTTTTGTAATTTATTTGAATCTTTGTTGTTATTACTATTTTGTAAAACTTTGGAGTAGCTACAAGTTATTAGATAAACACCTTGTAACCTCTGGTGCTTTGCACATTTTCCCCCTGTCTTCTGTCAGAGGTTTCTCCCCCTTCTTTTTTCTCAAACTTAAGCAGCCTCATGTATTTAACTATCTTTAACAGGGTATTTTAAAAAGTATTTTATGAGCTGATGGTTCGCTGCCTAGCAATTTTGGTGTAGGCTACCCTGATCTTGTCAGATCTGAAAAGCTAAGCAGTATCAACCCTGGCAAGCATTTGGATGGGAGCCCTCCAAGGAATACCAGGGGTGTGACGCAAAGGCAGGCAGTGGCAAACCACCTCTGCCCTTCTCTTGCCTCGAAAGCCCTACACAGTCACCATCGCACAAATCAGATGTGACTTGGTGGCAAAAAAAAAAAGAGGGTGTTAGGAGACCCTGACATGGTTCAGAATCCCCTCAAACCCCTTACTAGTCAATTAGAAGTTTTTTGATGTGGGTTTTTTTTGGACTAGGTGTCTCTTATCTTAAGAGTGACATTATCACAGTCCAAACCCAATCAGAGTGAGGCTGTTTAGCCATGCTGTCATGTCGTCACATCTGATTGGATCCTTGCCAGCATTACATCTTCCTAGAAGGTCTGATTTGAAAGAAGAAGTGGCACCAAAGTAGGAGCCACAAAACCCCCACCCCCCACCACTACCATGGAAGGGAAGGGCTGAGGCAAAGGCTGTGTCTCTTGGGCCTGGTTTGGTGCCCCTTTCCCAAGAACCACTTGAGAAATATTCAGAAAAACACACTTCTACTCATGGGTTAGCTCAGGACTTAATTCTTCAGGTGCAGGCATTTAGAATCATAGAGTTGGAAGGGGCCACACAGGCCTCCTAGTCCAACCCCCTGCTCAATGCAGGATCAGCCTAGAGCATCCCCAACAAGTGTTTGTCCAGTCACTGCTTGAAGACTGCCAGAGAGGAGAAGCTCACTACCTCCCTAGGCAGCCAATTCCACTGCTGAACAACTCTTACTGTTAATTTTTTTCGTAATATCCAGCTGGTACCTTTCTTCCTGTAATTTAAACCCATTATTGCCCTATCCTCTGCTGCCAACAGGAACAGCTCCCTGCCCTCCTCTAAGTGACAGCCCTTCAAATACTTAAAGAAGAGCAATCATGTCCCCTAACTACCAAGCTGACCTAGATGGCCCAGGCTAGCCTGATCTTGTCAGACATCAGAAGCTAAGCAGAGTAGACCCTGGTAAGTATTTGGATGGGAGACCTCCAAGGAATACCAGGGTCGCTATGCAGAGGCAGGCAATGGCAAATCAACTCTGAACATCTCTTGCCTTGAAAATGCCAGGGCGGTCGCCATAAGTCAGCTGTGACTTGATGCAAAAAAATTTTTTGGCTTGAAAGAACATTGGAAGTAAAAAGTGACAGTGGTTTTTTTTGGTCTGTTTGCAGGCTATCTGAATGTGCTCTCAAATAACCGTTGGCGTGAGCGCTGGTGCAGAGTGAAAGATAATAAACTCATTTTCCACAAAGATAGAACAGACCTGAAGAACCATATTGTCTCTATTCCCCTGCATGGCTGTGAAGTTATTCCGGGGTTGGATTCCAAGCATCCTTTGACGTTCCGTCTGCTTCGAAATGCACAGGAGGTTGCTGTGTTAGAGGTACATCACTTTGTGAGCATCTGTGTCGCAGAGACAGACAAAAGCCGAATCCGCACTATTCCCTATAGCTTCCATACCTAAGAAAATACCAGATTCTGTTATTCAAAGCAGAGTGTTTCTTTTGTTTCTGCCTCTGTTGGCAAAGACAGCTGAACAGAAGCAGCGCTTGGGAAGGCACGTTTGGTGACTCAGTGGGCTACAAACGACACATTTGTTTGTTTATTTGTTACGGCCAATGGCCAGCATAAAATTACAAAACAGTACAGGTGTGTGTGTACACACACACACACCCACACACACACCCACACCAATAACTGAAGTGATAGAAAGTTGAATAAAATATCCTAAAATGGACAAGTTAAAATACAAATGACACATGTTTTATAGGTACAAACATATAGAAAGCCACAGGTTTTTAAAGCTCCCTGAAAAATCTCCAAACCGAATCCTACGGCGATTAAATATATCTATGGGACAGAACATAAGGTTATGAAAGATACATTATTAAAAATGAGAAAGAAGCAAATCAACACAAATAAAACACACACACAATCCATTTTAAAAAAACTTACACCAATGACACACACAGTCAGTAAGATCACACACCCCAAAACCTCTTCTGGTAACCTCTGGAAAGGGAGCATGGCTCAGGCCCCACATTGCCTAATCCCCTGTATTGGAAGCAGAAACCCAGACTCTAATCTTGTGAATGTTTTATTTAGAAATAACCAATGTGCTCAGCAGGTTTTACTTCTGGGTAAGTGTGATTAAAATTGCAGCCTTTGTCCTGTTGGCACTCATGAAACGTCCTAGATGTTTATTATATCTTTAATTACTGAACTCCTTTAAAAATATTTTTCCCAAAATGAAGGATTTCTCTTTATATGGTTCTCAGATTTTTGGATCCACATCTAAACTGGCTGTACCTTTCAGGACTCACATCCAGTTAACGTTCATCCAGAGTATCAGTTAACATTCATCCAGAGTACATTCCCCTTTTTCAAGTTTTAACATTTATAAATGTGTTAGTATTACTGGGCCAGAAGCTGTATTTCATGGCCGTTCCACACATCATGCAGAGGGAAACCCAAATTTGCCGACAAGCCTCTCCCCTCCCCCCGCTCCCCGTGGTCTTTCTCCCTCCTGGCCTCTCAACCTACCTGTGAAAAAGTTGCAGCCCACTTTGGGATCTTGGCACACAGTTTGAGAACCACCATGTTATATACAACTGGGGTGTCGAACTCATTTGTTACAAGAGCCAGATGTAACATAAATGTCACTTGGTCGGGCCAGGCCATGCCTTGCCAGTCCAGATTGGGACTGGGGCATGGGGGTGGCTGTCTTGCAGGCCGGATAAGAGCTCTCAAGTTACCGGATCTGGCCCACAGGCCTTATGTTTGACACCCCTGGAATACAACATAGGATTCCCCTAAATAGATGAAATTGTGTGAGTTTTAAAAGTTGAGGGCTCATTAAAACCTTGTACTTAAAGCAGCGGGGGGGAAGGCAGCATGGTATAGTCCGATCTCGTCTGATCTCATAAGCTAAGCAGGGTCAGTACTTGGAAGGAAGATCTCCTAGGAAGACTCTGCAGAGGAAGGCCATGACAAACCACCTCTGCTTAATCATTTGCCTTGAAAGCCCCTTGCTGGGCTTACCATAAGTTGTCTGTGATTTGACAGCACTTTATACACACCCACACCATCATTTCCCCAAAAGGGAAAGGTGCTTCTATAATAACAGTAAACTTGGACTTGCTTGGAAGTTTCAGAAATAAAGGCAGATATTCCTACCAGGGATATGTCTATTAGGAAGAAACCATAATTAATTAAATTCATAGTTGAGTTAAGCCAGGAGTTTGTCTGAGTATATTTTCTTCCTTTATGTCTGCCGATGAAAGCAAACAGCTTCTTCGATTTTTGTGTGTGTGTGCTGTGAAGACACATCTTATTTACAGAGACCCCGTAGGGTTTTCAAGTCAAGAGATGTTCAGAGGTGGTTTGCCATTGCCTGCCTCTGTGTCACGCCCCTGGTATTCCTTGGAGTTTGCCCATCCAAATTCTAACCAGGGCTGACCCTGCTTAGCTTAGGTTTTTTTCATACTTGCTATTTCAATTGGTGTATTTCTGAATTGCTGTCTAGTTAAAACTGGAAAAACCCAGAACACTCAAAGTGGTATACAAAATGTATCTAGTTAAAAGACATGTAAAATAATGACTAAAAAAACAACAAAAATAATGAAACAGCAGGAGAAATCCTCAGAATATTAAAAACAGATATAATTTGTACAGCTTGTTGAACTGAAAACATTTTTACATGCCACCAGAGCTCACCAGCAAGTGACCCCGACTGGGCTAGGATTCCATGCTTTGAAGACATAGGTGATGCATATCTGTTCTCTCCAGTATCAGAGGAGCATGCCCATTATATGAGGTGCTGTGGAACACAGGCAGGATGGTGCTGCTGCAGCCGTCTTGTTTGTGGGGCTTCCTAGAGGGACCTGGTTGGTCACTGTGAGGACAGACTGCTGGGCTTGATGGGCCTTGGTCTGATCCAGCATGGCTTTTCTTATGGTCTTATGAAGACCCCAGTGCTATTAAAGAAAAAGTGATAAGTCCCAAAGTTTAAACAACTAACATAAATAAACAGACTGTCGATTTCAGAAAGTTATTTGTTTTGTTAAATCTACAACATAGGCGTATTTGAAATAAAAGCTAGATGTGTGTCTGTTATTTGCTCCCCCCTCCCCCCCGCTTTGCATAGGCATCCTCTTCTGAAGACATGGGCCGGTGGATTGGGATCTTGCTGGCTGAGAGCGGCTCCTCTGCTGATCCAGGCACTTTGCACTATGACTACATCGATGTAGACGTGACCGCAAGCGTCATCCAGGCCGCAAAGCAGACCTTCTGGTAGGTGCTCAGCCAATTCAGAGCCAATTTTCAGGAACTCTGGTTTTCAGTTTTGCTGTCAAAGAAGCTTTGTTGTCTCCCACTCTTTACTAAACGTTACTCTGAAAACCTGTGAAATCTTGACAGGGGAAGCTCCTGGAATTCTCAGCCGGCAGCACTCAATGGCCTAGGATTGCCTGCATTAGCACGAAGTAGTGAATGGGGGCAAAATGTATCCCTCACTAATTCACAAAACACCTACGCGTTGAACTCTTATGTTTGTCACAATGGTTTGCAAACCATGACTGTCATCTCATTGCCTCTTTAAAAGTCTGAAATACCAGATGAGGTATATTGTTCCCAATTCTCAACATAATGTATTGAATAACAAACTATAGTAATCTCTTGTGGCAATTTTCAAGCCGTGTGTAGGCGTAATCATGCGAAGAGTTCTATTTAGCAACTCTCGGCACAATCTGTATAAATAAGGAATGCTTTGGAAGCCTTTTGTCAAAACACACATATTCTGTCTCTTTTAGGATTAAGCTACGTGAATAATTTGAGATCATTACTAATGCCAGAGTAACTTCTGGGAAGCTTGCCTCCAAAAGATGTCACTGCTGATTTTTTAGCTATTAAATAACGGCATAAGTATTTTCCCCCTTCACAATTACTAGTTGGTATTTAGCATGTTCAGAATTCCTTGTAGTCCTTACCAGAGTTGCTCCCAGATGTATTGGAAGCTCTGACCCGTTCCTAGATAACTCAAAACAAACTTGTGTACAGCTGTACAACTTGTGTACAAATATACCCCACACTTCTCTAAAGCAGCATTAAATGAGAAAGTGAACTGTGATTCTGAGTGGAGGACAATCCTAAAAGAGAAAGATTCTGATTTAAGGTGTAATTTATCCTTCTTTTTCTTCTTCTTTTTTGCCATCAAGTCACTGCTGACTTATGGCGACCCCTGGTGGGGTTTTCAAGGCAAGAGACGTTCAGAGGTGGTTTGCCATTGCCTGCCTCCACATGACAACCCTGTTATTCCGTGGAGGTCTCCCATCCAAATACTCGCCAGGGTTGAGGCTGAGAGAGTGTGACTGGCCCAAGGTCACCCAGCAAGTTTCCGTGGCAGCGTGGGGATTCAAACCTGGGTTTCCTAGATCCTAGTCTGACACCTTAACCACTACACCACTCTGGCCCTCTCCTTCTTTCTATGGGTAGTGTGTACTCACTCAGATGAGGCAGCGCCTGTCCTGAACCAACAGAACAGCCCTGCAACCCCCTACTAGTCAGCCCCAAACTTCCTTTCTGCCCACTTCACATGGCGTCCCTCCCTCTCAGATCAAATGTAGCTTTTGTGTTCTCACCTAGACAATTAGGTGTGTCAGTCACAAACCAGGCCGCACAGGGATGATTAAAGAACGTGTTTCTGTGCTTCCTAATTAATTGAAGCCAATTTCCTCCTTCTCTTGTTCTCTTGAATCTGCAGCATATGATCAGGAAAGGTAGAGAGCGCTTTTGTTTATTATGCTACCTGCCAGAACATGCATTCATTTCCAGAAAGCACCTGGTCCTTCATGAGTAATTTCCTCTTACAAGATATAGAAGTTCCAGGTTGCCATGTTGGTCCAAAGAACAAAATGTGATTCCTTTTTTTAAGACCAACCAAATGATGTAAAGCCACGTACAACTTTCAACATCACCCAGAACACTTCAAGCTGGATGCAAAAAATAAAAGTTGGGGGAGGGAGAGAAGAAGGATCCTGAGGCTATGATCCTGTGCCTTCTGATCTGTGCCCACTTGCAGAATTAAGCAGACTTTGGAAGTGCCAGGGTGCTGGGCAGAGATTCTTCACCTTCTTCCATAGCTCAAGAAATTAGTTAATTCCTTTGTGATGATAAAAATCTGTAAATCGTTTTTATTGCAATTTTATTTCCAGTGTTACATTTCCCTTTGGCTTTCTGATTGAAACTTCAAAGTGAAATACCATGATGTGGTTTCTTTTTATTGTTGCTACTGATGATGTAAAGCACTTTAGAAGGTGGTGGGGTTAATGCAAGAAAGAAGTCAGTATGGGAAAATCATGCATGCACCCTTTTGGTGCTTTCTTAGTAAACGAAGCATTGATTTTGGTTTTCCCCATTGTTTTAGCTTTATGAACAGACGGATTCTCTCTACTAATCCGTATCGAGGAAATCCTACCAATGGCTACGCGTGTCCCAGCGGAATGGCACTTCATTATGACGATGTTCCTTGCATAAATGGATCAGTAAGAATTGATTTTTGTGTAGGTCAAATCATTTATACATGTCGAGCTCTCGTAACCTAGGACACCCTTTAATTGAGCGCCACTGAGCAGAGTTCTAGAGCATTGTCTGTGGACACATCTCCTTACTGTATAATGCATGTGAATATAGGCAGTCCAGTGCTCTTGGTTGCAAATAATGAGTTCATGACAACAGACCTTTTTATTTATCCAGACATGTTGTGAGAGAGATTCAAAAATAAGAATGTCCAGAATAAGGAAGGCAGTTTTGAGGGTGTTCTCAGATAGGGAAGAGTTGCAGAAATTACTTCTAATTATGTTAACTGCAATGTCTGTAACTTCATGTTAATATTTTTCTTTTATCGAATTGTGGCTGTTGCCTTTGATCCTCTTAGTTCATTCTCCAGGGTAAAGTTATTGTCATATAGTTATATGCTGAGCATTTGCCAATCTTAAACGTGGAAGCATAGTCCTAGTATAGAATAAACCCAGATAATCTAGCTTGTTTCTCGCATGGTTTCATGTATTTTTTGAGTGCAGCTCATTGAAACCTTTGTAAGTTAAACATCCATGTATTATAAATATGTGGGGGAAATATCCAAGGCAGCAGCTCCACGCTCTCTCCTTTCAGTCTAGACCACTGTGACCTCCTGACATAACCCAAGAATTCATATAATTCCTCTAAGGATGATGTATATCTGTAAAATAAGAGCAGGCTATTTTGATTTTTAGAATAAAATAAGTTCATTAAGGAAGCAGTGTACTCTGAGAGGGCTTACTTGTTGTTAACTTTCTAAAGATTTCATTTTTTTCCTCCAATGCATGAACTCTGTGCTGACTTACTAAGTATGTGTGTTGCAGTGGGAACCAGAAGACGGCTTTCCTAACTCTCGTAGCAGAAGCACAGAAGATGGGCTTTATGATAACATGGGCCTGTACGATAACTTGCCGTCTCCGAAAATCTTTGCACGCTACCCACCAGCAGACCGAAAAGCAAATAGGTTATCTACTGACAAACTGTCCTCTAACCATTATAAATATCCTCTCTCATCCAATCTATCTTCTGCTCCGTCTCTCACTAATACCTCTGCTGTGGGGAGGGGATCGGTGCCACAGGTACTGCAGTGCTTTGTTAATCAAGCTTTCTTTGCATGTCGCTGTGTATGTCCTAAGAGAATTCACTGACCACTCACATCCTCATGGCCACATTCTGTACTGTTTCTTGGACTATTAATTCTCAAAAAAGTGGGGTTGTCAGCAATGTTTCTTCAATGGATTCGGAGTGGGAAATACTTTAGCAGAGTGTAAAGTCTCTGCAGCTGTCTCAATAGCTGGGACTGACCTCCCAGCATCTGTTTATTTGAAGGTAGAGCATGCACACACACGCATTAGTAATAGTTATTAGTAGCTGTCGTGAGTCATTGTTGCTACTCTGCACCCTTCCATTGTGTACTATACTATAGGCATTCTTCGTTTGTACATAAGGAATATGGCAGCTGTATCGCCAAATGTGCCTCAGTCTCCTTTTTTCACATGCTTTCCTGGATGCTTATCCTTTCAGAAGCTCAGAATGGGCTCTGAGCTCCATGCGTAGCATTTAAGACAAACATAAGAGATGGTCGAGCCCCTACAGGTAATATGGGTTGGGGAGGGGGGTCTTGTTGGTTTGTGCCGACCTATTTCAGGTCTACACTTGCTACCTTCAGTAATACCTTTGGTAAATGGGATGTCACACATGAACACATGGAGCTGCCTTATGCTGAATCAGGCCCTTGGTCCATCAAAGTCAGTATTGCCTACTCGGACTGGCAGCTGCTCTCCAGAGTCTCAGGCAGACGTCTTTCATATCACCTACCGGCCTCGTCCCTTTAACTGGAGATGTCGGGGATTGAACCTGGGACCACCTGCATGGCAAGCAGATGCTCTACCACTGAGCCTCAGTCTCCCATCTCACTACATTGCTGGGATGTGAAAGAGCATTCAGACAACCAACACCTCTTCAAAACTGTCTTCCTTGTGGTGGCTTCATCAACTCTTATGTTTTTGTTAATTCTTCTCAACACCACTAAGCAGGATGCTGGTAGATCCATTTTTCAGGCAGTTCCACTGGCGACTAGTTTGGCAGGAGTTATAAAGTACCGCTGAATATTATATAACATTTCAAATATAAGTGTTTGGGGATTAAATGTTAAATATAAACCAAAATGCATTGAACACTGTTCTTGGGTGGTTACAAAACCCCATAAATTTTCTGGCTAACAAAAGTAATGCTGATACTCTGCTTTTGGCATTGGTTTTTTTACAAAATTTCATATTGAGCCATCCATGTTTGAAACTATAAATCCATTTTAAATATTTTACAGGTCTAGTAGTGGTCAAAGATACTCAGCTCCTGTCATATGAGCAGGTGAACACCTAGTTTAAGGGGCCAGCCTCAGCTGCCCAAGGCCTAGTGCATTTTCATGCCATTATTTTGAAATATTGTTTGAAGTAACCTGTGGCCCAAGCAATATGTGGGTCTCCCTTTTGCATGTTTCTTGGTAAGCAGTTGTAAAGACTTTGATTCCATCTGCATTGCTTGAAAAGAATCACAATTTTTCAACTTGTAAGAAATGACCTGCTCTCAGTTGGGCAGTCGTGGATGCTTTGACCTAGTCAAAACAGGAAATTTCTGCCACCTACTAATAATAGCTAAACAAATATTTGATTTTCTTGTCAGTTTAAAGGAAAGAAGGCTCCTCTGGCTGCAAATGGAATTGTGGGGAAAGGGAGAACTTTGGGCAGTCCACAAAAGAAATCAGAATTTGCTTCAAATGTGAAACGTAATACCTCCAGTAAGTGTACCCCATCTGTGGAAGGCCATACCTTTGGAAGTGTCTGTAAAAATAGCTAGATTCGAGTTCAGTAGCACTTCTTGGAGACCAACAAGGTTTTCAGGGTATAAGCTTTTGAGAGTCAAGAGCTCCCTTTGTTAGAGCCAGCATG
Source organism: Euleptes europaea (assembly GCF_029931775.1). Taxonomy (NCBI): domain Eukaryota; kingdom Metazoa; phylum Chordata; class Lepidosauria; order Squamata; family Sphaerodactylidae; genus Euleptes; species Euleptes europaea. The sequence continues at coordinate 10,656,892 of NC_079328.1, forward strand.
GTGTAGTGGTTAAGAGAGGCGGACTCTAATCTGGTGAACCAGGTTGGTTTCCCGACTCCTCCACATGAAGCCTGCTGGGTGACCTTGGGCCGGTCACAGTTCTCTCCGAACTCCCTCAGCCCCACCTACCTCACAAGGTGCCTGTTGTGGGGAGAGGAGGGGAAGGAGATTGTAAGCTGGTTTGAGACTCCTTAAGGTAGACAAAATCGGGGTATAAAAACCAACTCTTCTTCTAGCTGCTCTACTGCAAACCAACACGGCTGCCCTCTGAAACTATCTTGTAAAAATAGTGCTTTGTTCACCTGCAGTGTGGAAAAAATATGTTAACTCTGATGCTGAAAAGATATTCAGGCCAGTGCCTCATTTCAGACGAGATTTAGGTGTTTTTTTTCTTTCTGGAGGTGTTGTAATAACTGGTTTCCCTTCAGAATTGTTATTTCTATTAATATAACAACATGATTATTTAAGCAGGGATATTTCTTAGATTGGACAGTTACGTTTTGCTACTGATTAATTGCTGAATGCCTTGCAGTGGCATCCTATGCAGAGTTATTCCACTGAAACCAAGTGGCTTAGACTGGAGTAACTGGATAGGATTGAACTGTTAAAAGTCCCCTCTAGTCCTCCCCTTCCTGATCTGTGACAGTCCCGTCTCAAATGTGTTTTGATCTAATGGTCAGTCTTCCTGTGCAGATGCTGATCAGTACAAGTATGGCAAGAACCGCGTAGAAGCCGATGCAAAGAGGCTGCAGACCAAAGAGGAGGAGCTCTTAAGGAGAAAAGAAGCCCTGCGGAATCGCCTGGCTCAGCTCCGAAAAGAAAGGAAAGACCTCAGAGCAGCACTTGAAGTGAACACTGGTATGTTGGGTTTCTTTAGGTGTTGGAACGGTCAAAATCCCAAGGAAGTGACTTCCAGCAGAAGGAGAAGGCTTTTGTGCGGGTATTTATAGCAAGAACTGACACACAACAGCAGAAGTCAGCTCCTGTGTGAGGTTTTGTGAAGTTTGGAGAAGGCAGAACCTTCCATTACAAGAAACCAAAAATGGTGGCTCTGAGTTACCAGTCACCTGCCAGTACCTCCACTACCCTTTCTGATCCCTCCTCCACGTTGGAGTTGGGCGGGTGCTTCTGCAGTGTTCTGGCAGCATTTTAAGGGACAGGCAGGGACTGATCTCCACAAACCCCCTTTTGTGCTGCTGAGCATCAGAGCTGTAGATCCCAACTGCCGTATTGAGGGGGGGGAAATACAGCAAAAATAAATTGTTTTGTGTTGGTGGGGTATAGTTTTATATCTCCCCTCAGGATGTGCGCCCTGTGAAAAGCACTGCAAGGTAAAATCATGCTGGGAGAAGTTGGACTAGACATTAATGAAGGCTGGCATGGGGGAGACTTCACACAATATATGGGTTTTCCTGTAAGCGATTTACTGGTGCAGCTAATCGAGTTAGGGTCACATGAAGCTACTGTCTACTGAATCAGACTCTTGGGCTAAGGCCAGTATTCTCTTCTCTGACTGGCAGCAGCTCTCCAGGATCTCAGGTTGAGATTTTTCACATCACCTACCATCTGACCCTTTTAACTGGAGATGCTGTGGATTGAGTCTGGAATCTTCTGCATGGCAAGCATATGCTCTACCACTGAGCCATGGCCCCATCCCAGCCACCAATTGCACTGACTCTTATTTTGAACTAATGTTGCAATGGTGAAGTTATCTACTGTGGAGCAGGAGCTCCATTGATGTCAAATAGGTATGTCAAAGTCTACCCCGCCTTAAAAAAAAAAAACACTTTCGCTTCTGGATTTCAGGCAAGAAAACCCTAGTTATTCTTGAAGATAAATTAAAGAAGCTGGAAGAGGAGTGTAAGCTGAAGGAGTCCGAACGTGTTACTCTGGAATTAGAGTTGACTGAGGTGAAAGAAAACCTGAAGAAGGCCTTGGCTGGAGGCATCACACTGGGACTAGCAATAGAGCCTAAATCAGGGACATCCAGCGCCCAGGTACTTCGACCCATTCTGCTTTTGGTCTTGTTATCAAATATGGGTGGGTCACTTAAGCTGTACAGTTCCATCCCTTTATAAACCAGGAGGGATTTGAGACGCCATGTGCAGGAATTGCTTGCAATATTGGGAAGGGGAGCCCTTAATGACATTAACAAATCCCACCCACCCCCTCTCTTGAATACAGCTAGGGAGGCCAGATCCCCCCCCCCCCCGGTAAAAGGTGATGTCACAAAACATAAAAGAGATGAATCTCCTTTAATTTAAGGTATGTGTTGGGAATAAATGTACATGCTTCACTCTGGGCTGGAATTTTCATTATTTTATCTGTGTTCTTATTCAGTCTCCGGTACTTAAGCATCAGACACTGGAAAACTCACCAATCTCCAGTTGTGATACAAGCGATACTGAATGTTCAGTGCCTGTGAACAGTGCGGTGGTCCTTAAAAGACATTCTTCCTCCAGCACATCCCCCTGTAGAGGCCACGTACTTCAGAAGGCCAAGGTAAGATCTGATGTTCGGCCTAGCCAGCAAGGTGCCAGCGTGGGGTGTTTTATTTATTAATTAAGATTTTTACCTCACCTTTCTGCCCCTAAAGGGCCACCAATGCGGCTAACAAATTAAAATATCATCTTAAAAGCCATTAAAACCAACACACAAATACACCATTAAAACAAATTAAAACCAAAGTTTAAAATAAGTACCAAAGATTAAAAACAAGAGTTAAAATATAGAGGAGGAAAGAGGGGTGCCCATGGTTAGAGGAGGGGTCCTCAGCCTATTTGTACTTGCAGGCACCTTTGGAATTCTGACACAGGGCGGTGGGCGTAACCACAAAATGGCTGCCACAGGGGGTGGAGCAAACCAGAAAAGGGGTGTTGCAGGAGGCAGAGCCACACACACAGGAAGCTCAAGTGAAGGGGGAAAGGGAGATAATTTAAAAATACACTGGAAAAGAGGAGTAAGAGAGAATAAAAGCAACACTGTGGGGGCAGCTGCCCCTGAAACAACGTCATTTTAATCTGCCCAGCCAATCGGCTCTCCAGTGGCCAGTCAGGATCCCCGTTGGGCAAGTGCCCAGCCTCACCCCACCCACTTTCTGGGCACCAGGAAAGGTCTCAGTGGGCACCATCATGGCACCCATGGGCACCACATTGGGGACCCCTGGGTTAGAGTGTCGAATCAGGATCTGGGAGCACCTGGTTCGGGTCCCCGTTCTGCCATGAAAGCTTGTTGGGTGACCCAAGCCGGTCACCCTCACACTCAGCCCAACCTACTTTACAGAGTTGTTGTGAGGATAAAACGGAGTTGAGGAGAACGATTCAAGTTGCTTTGGGGTCCCCCGTTGGGCATAAAGGTGGGGTATAAACAAAGCAAATTAAAAAAACATTAATAAATCTAACCAGCTTGGCTTACGTGTCTGGTGCTGTTCATAGACTTCACATGAGTCAGGGATTGCCCCTTTACTCTACTTTTTTTTTAATATATATTTTTATTTTTTTAAAAGATCATTCAAAAATAAAAGGGGAAGGGGAAATTAGGAAAAGATAAAAAATAATTTTATACAATACATTCAAATTTTCTTCTTGTTTTTTTCCCCTTCCTTGGCACCTAGAATATATTGTAATAAATTCATTAATACATTAAAAACTGCCTGAAAAATAATATCAGATGTTTTCAACATTTCTTGTCCTGTCTTCTTTTTGTCTCTTCTTCTCTTCATTTCTTATTACACAAACTTAGTTATGATCCAGATTAGATTGTGATAAACATAATAACACAGTGAGACATATCTATATATGTAAAGTTGCAAGTGGAGATTTACAATATAATTTATGTAAGATATGACTTACTAGATATATTACTGTATATTACTATAAGCTCTGATATCATTTTAAGATAAACATAATGAAATCAATAATATTGATAGAACAGTTTCCATCTCTCTTGGAATAAATCAGAAGGTTTCATGTTTACTTGATTTGTAAGTTTGGCCATTAAAGCAAATTCATAAAGTTTGTCCTTCCACTCTGATATTTTTGGTGTTGTTGAAAGTTTCCAGTTTCTGGCAAAGATAATTCTGGCAGCTGAAATTGCATGTAGATAAAGTTATTTCTGTAAGTTGTCAATTTGAGGTGGAATCATATTTAACAACATTTATTCTGGTTCTGCCCTGACCTGGATGGCCCAGGTTAGCCTGATCTCGTCAGATCTCAGAAGCTAAGCAGAGTCAGCCCTGGTTAGTATTTAGATGGGAGACCACCAAGGAATACCAGGGTTGCTGTGCAGAGGAAGGCACTGGCAAACCACCTCTGTTAGTCTCTTGCCTTGAAAACCCCAAAAGAGGTCGCCATAAGTCGGCTGTGACTAGAAGGCACTTTACACACGCACACATTCTGGTTCTAGCTCAAAATTAGTTCTTAACATAGCTTGGAGTTCATGATGAATCTTCTTACTCTACTTTTAGATACATGTTCTGATTTTTTAAAAAATAGCTACTGATGGGAGCATACAATTTCCTTCTGCTTATGTAGTCCTTTGTCTGTTGCAGAGGTGTTTCTCTGTTGCAGTGTTTTCTTTCCAGGATTTGTTATTTTACTTTCTCCAGGTATGGGAAAAGGAACGTCTGCATTTTATATGTTGAACACCGGGTGGTAGGGTGGAGAATGCAGCACAACTCTTTTACTGTTGTATTGTTGCGGGGGAGGGTCAGAGTAAACACTGAAACAATATTGCGTTGAGATATACTGAAATCCAGTTTTTTCAATAGATAATTAAATCTAATCTTTTATTTTTCTTTATTTCTGTCCTTTATGCTCACGGACCAACAGGTCACGAGCAAAACAAATTCAATAAGCTCAGTAATACTGAGATAATCAAACATAAAGAAATACAAAATCCAGAATATACAGATAAAAGAAAATATCATTAAAAGCCATAGATAAAATGTTTGCTATGACAAGGATTGGTATCAGCCAAATACCTTTGCTACTATCTCTTGCTTTGGAGCAGGTCCCCACTTCTAAATGTATTCTGTAAATCTGATTTCTCTGTCTCTGTCTCTCTCTCATGCCTTCCTCCAGGAATGGGAGTTGAAAAACGGAACATAAAGGAACAGAATCATTTCTAGCCCTCTGCTTTATGGCTCTGTCTGGTGTGGCTGAAGATGGACTGGATTTATCTATACAGCAATATTAAGGATTGGTCATTCCCGTTCAGTCAAGTGGTCCATGCAAAAGAATGCATCCGAGAGAATGTGATGTTTTCATTACGAGTCTTCATCTGGAATATCAGTAATATGAAGGGAGCAATTTAAATGATTTCTTAGCAGGATTGGGTTAAACTAGCACTAGAGGTTGTATGGGAAATGGAAATTGGCATGTTTCAGTACCCATTTGAAATAGTTTTAGGTAGCTTTTAATCATTTGGTATGACGTATAATGTGGAACTCCTACATGCCTTGCTGGATAGATGTGGAGATTCACAAGTGTGCAGCTTCCATTCAGTGCTTGTGCATTTTTCATGGTAGAAGATTGAAATGCTGAATGATGCTCAGCCGAAGTCGGGGACCTTTCTCTTGTCCTCCGAGCCAGGGAAGAGGAAACGCAGCTGGGAAATGCCTTTGGACCGAGGCAGCTTCCAGTTGCTGCCATGGTTTTTGACTGTACTTTAAAAGAAATTATTTATTATTATTTTTCCAAACGTATTTCTTCTTTTTTTTTAACCAATAGATACAGATGCCACACAATTGCAGGAAATACATACTTATTAAGGCAAACAACTACAAACTCACCTTCCTAACTCTGGAAGTTGAAGGGACTCAAGCTTAAAACAACAAATGTATTCAAATATATTTGAAAAAAGTTTGAAATCTGCTTGAAAACATCTGACCTTCCACTTTTTGAGAACACTGCCTTTTTTCTGACGGCTGAAAGGCAGAGCTCTACCAATCGGCAATGACTATTTGAGTTTTTATTTTTATTATTCCTAAGCACCTATTATTGTCAGTGGTCTGTACTGTAAAATATACAGTTCCCCATGTGTGTGTTTTTTTTAAGGGAACATTTATTTTTATAATTTTTTATAAAGTGTCTTTTTCTTTTGTTTATCTTTTCCGCTGTAGCACAGTGGCTAAGCAACTGAGCTATGAATCTCACCTCTTGTCATTAACTCAGTAGGTGGCCTCTAGGCCAGCTCCGGCGCCTAATCAGCAGCATTGGAAATAAATGGCCTACCTTGCAGGGTTGTAAGGATTACTGAGGCAACCAATATGTGAAGTGCTTTGAATGATTGAATGATCTGCAGTACTGGCAGGATCTTTGTCACGGAGTCCAGAAGAGCTAAATTGATATAAGGTACTTAGAATTGTGCTAATTGGGGTGGAAAAACTGCCTCCTGGTCTTTCTAAGACGGAAATGCCTTGTGCATCATTCCTGTTTTGAACCTTCCGTTCCGCAAACGCAAGCTGTAGCCCACCTCTGTCCCCCCCACCCCAACCAGAGAAGACAGTCCCATCAGGACTGAAAACTGCAGCCTGATCTTTGAACAAGCTCTGACAAAAGCCACCAGGTAGAACTTGGAATCCTCCATTGCTTAGTTGTGTAACCTTGAAATCCAGATATGCCCAGATTACGGCAGAGAAATGTTCTCCCCTGCGTCATTGTGGCTTCCCATTGCATGAACAGTATGCATGAGGGAAGCCAGAGAAGGTATGGGCCCAGCCAGGTTTGTGTGCCACACTAATGTTCACTACTGTACTCTGTCAATGGAAACTACTGTGTGTGTATGTGTGTACGAGAGAGGTCTCTGTACCTTTCAAGAAAAATCTAGCTGGTTTTGCTTCTCTTAACTTTGGACTCTGGAATCTGTCTGTTAGTGGAGGGGCACCCTACTGTCCAGCTGTTTTGAATCTTCTGTTTGTGGAGAGGATGCACCCAAATCTCTCGTCCAGGGAGTCGTAGGGGGCAGCTCTGTCCCCAGCGTAGCTTTCTCTGGTACGGCAAATCAAACAGTGCTATACACACATCTGTCGTAACTTGGTCGTATACTAAGGTGGCTGTGTTAATTTCCAATTTTTTTCCTGAGGGCATACATGGGGGGAGAACACCAGCCTTTTCCTCATCCTAATCAAGACTTTATATTTCCTCCATTTGCTGTTTGGGTTTTATGGTAGTTGGGCCAATGGGAATGTGCAGAAATCTCAGATAAATCCCATGAATTCACTGCAAGGAACTTTTATGAAAAAAGGTTATTTTTGTTTAGGCAAATTATTTTAAATTAATTTATTTGTATAGTTCATTAAATGTTTTAATTTATATATGTACCTATTTATGATGTATGCCGATCAACAACCCCCCCCCCATTTTAATGAGGAAGCCGCTTCCTCTAGTCTCTTCTAAACGCATCATGTAACTATTGAATAGACTTGCTAATTGGAAGAAATTTTCCTGAGATGTGCAATTTCAGTTTTTCTTTATGAAAAATATTTTGAGAAGAGGGAGGTGCATTTGAGGCTGCAGTTGCTGCATCGTCCTGGCCTAGATTGGCAAGTTTCACGAAATGAAGAGGGAAGTCACACATACACACACCGTAGACTGTGTGTGTGTGTGGGGGGGTCAGTGTTTCTGTTATCCTGATTACTTGTGTGACTTCATAGCAAGCCTCTTTGTCACTGCATTACAACATGTTGATCTGTGGGAGAGTTAATTAAGATACTTGCCAAAAGCAGGCGCAGCAACAAAACACCTACACCCCACCTGCTGTCTCTTCCCTTGCGGAACTCTTTGGATGGTTCGGCTGTGACTCGGTTTTCCCAAAGCAATTTAAGCGCTCTGGGTCTGTGCTAAATGCTGACTGCATTGTTGGGCATGGATACAGAGATTTAAAAAACTAGAAGTGAACTGTTTATCGATAACATTCAACCCTGCGAAATACACCCACCCGCCCCCTTTTAAGGAGGCAGTATAAGGCTCATGATATGAAAGTATCCAGCCCAGATCCCATAAAAAACGTTTTACAAACCTCCTTGGGGAATGGCTTCATTGATTTAGCACAAGGAGAAGGATTTGCTTGTCATGGAAACTTAGCACAAACTTTTATGTAGATTAAAAAAATAAAGCAGTTGCCCACATAAAGCCGTTAGCACAGACAAGAAACAGAACCGAAAATGAAGTACGGGCTTTGTTCCCAATTACTGGAGTCAGTCAGGGCCAGAGAAAAGGTTGACTCTGAACCCCACCACCCTTGTCCCTAAATGCACCCTTTTCTTTCTCCTGTGTAAGTTACTGCTGTTCACTCATTGGGGGAAATCAAGGACTGCATTTGGGAACAATGCTGGAATCAGGGCAAAATTTGGGTGGTCCAGTAACTGCCAACCAGGAGAGCCAAAGCAAAATCATCCCTGTGTCCTCCTGAAAGGAGCTCCAGAGTTGGAAGGGAGGGGGGTTATATTTTCTGGTTCATTCATTCACCTGGAACCTGGTTAAACAATAATCCAGGAGGCAGAGTTGGGAAGGGGGAAAAACCTCTGGCTTGAGAAGGCAGTGATTTCCAGGACCTGGGTTCAGGGGAACAGGCAAGGTTTGGCGGAGAAGAAGAGTTGTTTTTTATATGCCGACTTTCTCTATCACTTAAGGAAGAATCAAACTGGCTTAAATCCCCTTCCTTTCCCCTCCCCATAACAGACACCCTGTCAAACCCGGTTCTCCAGATTAGAGTCTGCCACTCTGAACCACCGCTCATAACCACTACACCATTCTGGCAATGCAACTGTTACCCTTTCCTTTGGATTTCTAGGCATCATCTACTTTTCTAGATGTAGTTCTCCTGACCGGTGTGATCTCTAAGCTCTGAGCCTTCCTAAACCAGGGCAGGGGATATCCACAGTGTGCTATACCCCCCTTTACCTTCTACCTTACCCCGTTATCACTCCAGCTGCATCGGGGGCAAAGTCAGGGCACCTTCACTTTGTGTGGGAGTAAGTGTGTAGGGTGGAACTGAGTATTGCTGGGGTAAACATCTCTCCCTTTCCCCTGCCCATCACATCTGTCTCAGGCCTTTAGTAAGTCTCGGGTAAAAATCGAGGGTTTTTATGAAATAATTTACACGCCCAGCTACTTTTAAAACTGTTTTATATACATCAAATGTGTATGTTTGTGAGAAACTTTTACAGGTCTAAGCATCCGGAAAAAATAATCGATTTTTACTTTTTTAAAACATTTTTATACAAGTACTCAATATCATTGAGGGTACTGTTTAGATATCAGGTTTTAATTTGGGGAACAAAAAGGGTGTTTTTGGTGGTGTTTTTTTAAACCTGCAATGTATTAAGAATTTTGTATCAGTCTTCCATTATTACTGCACTTATCAATGAAACTGACATTGAATAATACTCTCATATTAAGATTAATTATTTTCTTACTGTTTTTCAAAACAATTTTGTATTTAAAACTGGCTATGAAAAAGGGACACAAACCCAAGAAAGCCCTTTTGTTTTACTTTATGATGTTTTGATGTTATTTCATGTGTTTAATGTTTCATTTTACAACTTTTGTATTTCTCAGTATAATGGCTGCTGTTCAAAAGAAAATGCTGGATTAGATTAATTTTTGGCCAGTCCAGCAATTCTTACATTCTTAGAAAGGCATTCATGATTTTTTTTTTTAATCCTACAAGACACATGATTAACTTTTCACCTTTCTACTCTAGAAAGTCCTGAAGAGAGTGAAATATGACTGGCACCTGGTTGGTGTAACATTAATTCACATTATTAATAAAGATAACGTGTGAAAACATGGATTTTGCATTGTATTATTTGCTGTTCAGATTGGTATGAGTGTTTCTCATGTCACCTTCAAACATTCCTTTGTCCAGAAGCCTTTTTAAGTGGCTGGGCTACCTGTCAGCTTTCAGTGGGCCCAGTAAAACAGACCCAGAGACAAGATGTTCCTACTCCTCCTGCCTCTCCCAACCCACTTCTTTCCTCATTTATTTTCATTCACACGCCCCATTTCTCCCCTATGGGGATGCAAACGGCCCACAACATTCTCCCCTTCTCCATTTTATGTCCTGTGAGGTAAGTTAGGCTAAGACCATTTATGCATGGCTGTTTCCTCACAGTAACCTCGCCATCTACTTCAGGGCTTTGCCTTGATTATTCCTGCATTTCCCGACTGTCAGAGGTCACCTCACACTCCCCTTGCGTTTCTGCGTGTTTTACCCACATTTTCTGGAGTTGTGTTTAGCCAGCTCCCAGAAAACCCGGGCAAAACACGCGGAGAGAGTGAAGCGACCTCTGACGGTCGGAAAATGCATGCATAATCAAAGCAAAGCCCTGAAGTAGTCGGTGGGGTGACCGCGAGGGAACAGTCATGCAGAAGAAGAGGAGTTGGCTTTTATATGCCGACTTTCTCTACCACTTAAGGAAGAATCAAACTAGCTTACAATCACCTTTTCTTCCCCTCCCCACAACAGACATCCTGTGAGGTAGGTGGGGCTGAGAGAGCTCTTAAGAGAGCAGTGACTAGCCCAAGGTCACCCAGCTGGCTTCATGTGGAGGAGTGGGGAAATCAACCTGGTTCAGTCCGCCACTTATGTGGAGGAGTGGGGAATCAAAGCTGGTTCTCCAGATTAAAGCCCACTACTCTTAACCACTACACCACGCTGGCCTAATAGTGGGTGACTAGTCCGAGGTCACGGTTCTGCTCCTGAAGGGAAAACAGCCACTCAGCTGAGCCTATGGGAGTGCTGCTCCAGCATCTAATAATTCAGAAGGGGAATGGGATGTTGGAGGGAAGCGCCGCAGCAGATAGATCAGGTCAGGTCTACCTCAAGGAGAGGGCAGGGATCGTTTTGGGTCTGCCGCAGCAAAAGAGGCAACAGTTTGAAGGGTAGCTCTGTCTGGTAGCGTGGCAATGGGATCAGCCCTGCCTCTGGGAGAAACTAGAGTACCTGATTGTTAGGCTTGTCTCTGGTGCTGAGCAGACCTTGTATCATGTAGTCTGACTTGGGAAAGGGCAGGCTGGTGTGGGTGGAATCCTGCGTGTGCATTCAAAAGAATTTACACCACTGAAGCCATAACCAGCTTAAATTTATATCCATCAACTAGGTTTCTCCTCTGACTATCTGGAAACCTGTGCTGCTGATCTGTCCCTGGAAACCAACCTGTAAATAAATAAATATTTTTGTTACTTGTATATATACAACGGCTGCTTCCGTTCCCACTTGCTCAGCACTAAGCTTTGCAGCGAACCCAGAACTTTTACACTTGCTACCTGAAGAACATCTGGTAACTGAGAGGAAGGTTCACAGTTTAAAAAAATGGTTCCCCCAAATCACAGGCTGTGAGGGTCCCCTCAGTTGGCAGAAAAGGCTGTCACAGGCACCCAGCAAACTTCCAGGGCGGTGTGGGGATTTGAACTTGGGTCTCCTAGATCCTAGTCCAATCCTCTGATTGAATTAATAAATACATGATGGCAATTATCCCAGTGGTAAGTACTACCAGAATGTGAACTTACTGATGGGAGGCTATTTTTGGCACTATCCCCGTTGCCAACGTCATGCAAGCTCCAAAACTCAAGTCACAGGTGGCTTTGTGTAGAGGTGGGTCATTATGGCAGTGCCAGCATTGTGTGTCTAAAAAGTGATGTCAAGTCGCAGATGACTCATAGTGAGTGACCCCATAGGGTTTTCAAGGCAAGAACTAACAGAGGTGGTTTGCCATCACCTTCCTCTGCAGAGCTACCCTGAACTTGTTTGGTGGTCTCCCATCCAAATGCTAGCCAGGACCAATCCTGCTTATCTTGTGAGATCTGATGAATAGGGTTGCCAGGTGCCCGCTGGTGACAGGCAAATGCCCGGTAAAGTGCCCCTCTGGCCGCTGACCAGCCGCACACACACAACAGAAACCTCCCGCCGAAGGTAAGTGGGGACCTGGCAACCCTACTGATGAGCTCAGGCTAACCTGGGCCATCCAGGTCAGGGCAGTGCCAGCATTACAGGGCAGAATTAGCCTGATAGTGCAGTGTGCCTCAAAAACCTAATTCAATTAAGCTACTGAGGCATGACTTGAATATCAAGGGGGTGGGATAGTTAAACCTGTTCCCTCACTCTTTACCCCTGAATCAAACCCAGCAGTTTTTACCCCTGCTAGGCAACAATTGTGTACCTGTAAAATGTCTCTATATGGGTAAAATGAGAGTGAGGGGTGGGGAGGACTATTTTTTTGCATTGCTTTAGTTTTCTATCCATCTTGACTTTTTTTTGTGAGCTTAGTGGCAACAGTACACAAAACATCCACTCTCCTGGAAACCTGGGGGTATCTCAGCAGAGCAGGGTTGTCAGCAACAGGTTGGGCCGTAGCTCAGTGGTAGAGCATCTGCTTGGCATGCAGAAGGTCTCCGGTTCAATCCCCGACATCTCCAGTTAAAGGGACTAGGCAGGTAGGTGATGTAAAAGACCTCCGTCTGAGACCCTGGAGAGCTGCTGGTAGTCTGAGTAGACAATACTGACTGATGGACCAAGGGTCCGATTCAGTATAAGGCAGCTTCATGTGATCATGTGATGTGATCATGTGACTCTACCACCCACCTCTTAAGTTCAGGGAGAAGGAATTTAATTCGGGTTGTCACTGATCTCAGTCCTTTAACGTTGGTGGGTCTAGGGTGGGGGGAAAGGTACTTGTAATAGTTGAGGTTTAGAATTCCCCTGGGGACTACAATAGGGTTGCCAGCTCCATGCTGGAAAATATTTGGAGATTTTGGGGGTGGAGCCTGAGGAAAGTGGGGTTTGGGAAAGGGAGGGTCTTCAATGGAGTAGAATGCCATTTTACAAACTGGAGCTCATTAAAGGGAATGGGGTGAGCAGGAGAAACCCAAGTCCCATCTCACAAGCCATTTTACAACCCAAGTGCTCCCCCCCCTTCTGGTTGCCTCCTTTTCTGGCACCCTCCGCCGGTTTCCCCCCTCCTCGTATGATGATATATCGATTTATAATAAAAATATATAAACAAAATTGAAGAGAGGCAGCCGAGGCTAGATTGGACACTCCCCCAGCATTTGGGTGATGAGTTACCTGGGGGGGGGGCTCTCCCACTCACCCCATCCCCTTTAAAGAGCTTGGGTTGTAAAATGGCCACTCTCTTGTGGGAGAGGGGACTAGGGTGGTGGTGGTGACTTTTTACCACAGCAAGTATTACTGCCAATTACAAAGCAACATTTTGAAGGGGCGAGGACTCAGATGCTTCCAGATTTTTGCTGGTGATTCTGTACGGCTCATGATACTCCAGGACTTTTTTCAGGACAAACGACCCCATGCATAACATTTTTAGAATTCAGACCTGAAAAGTGTGGGTCAAGAGAGCGACAAACCCAAGGTAAAACCCCCATGCATAAAAGACCATACAGTCTATATTCCAAAATGGCCATTTTCTCCAGGTGAACTGCTCTCTGTCACCTGGAGTTGAGTTGTAATAGTGGGAGATCTCCAGCCACCACCTGGAGGTTGGCAACCCTAGACTATAAATAGAGAGGGGACTGCATTGGTTCTTATATTGTGCAGGCCTGCTTCTGTTGGGGCCCATCTCCTTAGGCTGGAGGAACACTTCGTACTTGGCTGGAGTAGTAGGACAGGTAGGATTCACCCTTCTAGCAGGAGATCGACATGCAAAGCAGGACTTTAGGGAAGCAACTTTTCCCAACCAGCACCCTATACTCTTCTGAATGAAAGTTTCAAATCGATCAGTTGAGTGCCAAACAATTTTTATTGAAAGAGATGTTGTGGTACAGTGTCTCCGAACAGATGCATTCCTTTAGATACAGTAGTTGACCCGCTACATATTTTGAAGCAGAACAGTATTATTAGGCTGCATTACACAGCTTAAAAATATTTCATTACCAAATCTGTGGCAAGTTCTACTTTCAAGAGTCTTGGCTATATAGAGTGAACTATTGATTGTGCAATTGAACCATAATTAAAGTGTTAACATAAAGTATTTTCAAACAACTTGCTTCTTTTTCTCAAAACCAGAACACGTCACTACAAAAACCGCCATTTCATCTGTTACATATATACAAAAATATACAGACTCCTCCACCCCCCCTTAACAATTAGGAATTCATTTCATATTCCCTTGTATACAAAGATACTTGGATAATTATCTAAAATACGAATAGGAAAATGTGTCAGGGATTCTCACATCAAAACTAGATGAAGGCTAAAGCAAAAGATGGAAAATTGTTACCAGGATAGCTAACAACAATCATTTAAGCAAACTGGTGTTTTCAAAGTTCTACTCCTATTGAGTGTTGAGAAATGATTCCTTGGGGCTCTAACTAGTGCAGGTATTTTGGAAGGTTAGTTACACCTTTGTGGCCTATGTAAATTTTCATTGGCTCCAACTTGTATGCAGGAGCTGCAAATCTACATCTATAAGGGTGTTATTATTGAATTGCAGTGTTTAGAGGCTCTGGTGTTTTATGTTTAAAAAGAAATGCAGGTTCTGTGTGCCATTTACGGTTGCAGCAGGTACAGCAGTATTTGCTGCGGGGAAGAGGTCAGTCCTGAAGGCATGCCTCACCAAAGTTCAGGGATATGCTGAGGAGCTCTGTGGGCGGTGGCTCTCTGGCGCATGACCACCTCATTTCTACTAATGCCTGGCATTCGTTCCTTTACATTGTTACTTCAGCAAGCACTAGTGCACATGTGGAGATACAAATTCTGTATCAAGCATGAATTCGTTAAAAAATGAGTCACAGGAATGCTGACACATGCACACAACACCATCTGTATCCCGTCATACAGAATGCCAGAAGGCCGCCAGGGTTGTAGAGTTGTGTTTAAAAAAAACAAACCCAAAACACGTTTGAAGATATGAAAAAGAATCGAAAGTTCAGGAGAACTGGAGATGATCAGCAAGGGGAAGGGGAATGTGGGGACAGCTCAGAGCCTCCGCCACCCAATTCCCAAAGGGGTATGTGGGAGATGGATGGGCCCAAGGCCAAACACAGTCTGTGCAGGCCCTTGTCAGCCAGGCTTAACGTGGCCGTCAGCAAATGGTAGCGGTGGGGAAGCACACCTCTATTCGTCACAGAGAGGATCAAGCTGGCAAGAAGTGCTTTCATCGCAGGAAAGTGAGGTTGAGAAAGAAAGAAAAAGGACCCGCAGGACCCTACGGATGCTGAAAGAGCCAAGAGGCGGTTTCAGATTTTCACACGGTGGTGGTTGGCTGATCCAGGTCTCAGAGCCTGACTCAGCTGAGGAGGGGTGGCAGATTTCATCCTGGACTCAGCACCACGCTCTGAGGCTGGCACTATTTGAAGAAGGAGAAGAGTTGGTTTTTATATGCCGACTTTCTCTACCACTTAAGGAAGAATCAAACCGGCTTAGAATCACCTTCCCCTCTCCACAACAGACACCCTTTGAGGTAGGTGGGGCTGAGTGTGACTAGCCCAAGGTCACCCAGCTGGCTTCGAGTGTAGGAGTGGGGAAACCAGCCTGGTTGACTAGATTAGAGTCCACCGATCCAAACCACCGCTCTTAACCACTACACCTCGCAAGGCAGTTGGCAGTCATTTCAATCAAGCTTCCACTGGGGTTGAAGAACCCCTGCTTATCTCCTCTGAAACAGATCACCCCTCCTCCCCCAAGCACTGTAGTGCTGATCTGGCACCTTTAAAATTTCGATCCAATCATGGATTGCCCACCATCACATCTAGTTGGGTTGAGAAAGTTTGTTGAAAGTTGCGCCCTCATTACTGGCTCAGTGCATGCACAAAGAGGAATATTGGCATGGAAAAACAGTACCCCTGCCTGGTTGGTTTTCTTCAGAGGAATTAAATAACAGATGTGCAGCACTGTGCAACGCACGTATTTTCTCTCCCTGTCCCATACTCCAGTTATTCTGTCCCTTGAGTATCTTGACACACTATGAGCCCAATGGCTTAAATGAACATCATTTTTTAAATTGTCATTTTGTACTATTACTTGCTGGTCAAATGACTGTAAATAAACTGAACTGAACTGAAACGAACATCATTTAGAATTGGAAAGAAAAGATGGGTAGGGAGGATGAAAGAACGGGGGGCGGGGAGAGGCTCAGTCAGGAACATGATGGACAAAGGACCATGTGGTAGGAAAGGTTGCTGGAGGGGGCAGTTAGACTTCAGACTAGGGTTGCTTATATGCCAATAAAGGCTTGTGTGTGTGAGTAGGGTTGCCAACCGCCAGGTACTGGCTGGAGATCTCCTGCTACTACAGCTGCTCTCCAGCCGATAGAGATCAGTTCCCCTGGGGAAAATGGCCGCTTTGGCAATTGGACTCTATGGCATTGAAGTCCCTCCCCTCCCCAAACCCCACCCTTCTCAGGCTCCACCCCAAAAACCTCCCGCCAGTGGCCAACCTCCCGCCAGTGGCCAAGAGTGGCCAAGAGGGACCTGGAAACCCTACTTCAGAGCCTCCACAGAGCTCTCCAATAACGCCCTAATAAAATATGGCCAGACATAATGGAAGACTATTTCCAGCTTGGGGTGGTGCTGTTACAGTCTTCTCAAGGTGGCTCCATTTCAGTGTGCACTTTGGCCATCAAACATTTCTTGTGGCCTATGCTGATGAGCTCTTTAGAAAGCATCCACGGCAGCTGGACCCTGTTCTTCTCATTAAATCCTGTGACTGTAAATCATGAGATAGCTGATTGCGCGACTGGGGGACGGTTATGGCATCGAACCTGAGCTGTTCTGTTCATTCCTGGCAAGAAAATACTGGAGAAGGGTGATGTGTCTTCCCCCACAAGTCCCTCAGAAGTCTGTTCCCCTGTGCTCTGTGTCTAGCAGGCTGCTGGGTACAGCAATAGAGACATATGGCATTGGGTGTCCCTAGATGCATCTAGAAGCCCAGGTTGTAGCAGTGGACCAGGCCGTCTCCAGGGATGAACTAGGACAATTAAACAGCCCTGGCTTGGGTTGCCAACCTCCAGGTGGTCAACCAAATAACAGCAGTTGTGGCTTAGAAAGCGTGCAACAAATCAGAATCTTCAATGTTATAATAATATGTAATTGACAACTATACTAAACACTTAAAATACTATTATAAATCCAGTCATATACTCAAGTAAGGTGTAAAAGGTAAGTGAATACAGTTCATTAAACAAGTATCCAAATGGGATCCATACATTTTATCCCATGAACAGTCCTTGTATCTCTTGTGGACCAAAAAGACAGGGATCCAGTAATCACTTGTTTCGAGTTTCTTCTTCTTCTTTAGGAAACTCTTCGGACTAAGTTAATAAAATTCACATTGAGTAACAGCCTAAGAGAGAACTGGTATAAGCAATTTTTTAGATGGGATATGACCCCAGTAGACATCAACAAAATGAATGGATCATATGACAAACGTTGCTGGAAGTGTAAAGGCAAAGATGGAACCTATTTTCATTTTTGGTGGACATGTACAAAAGTAAAGAAAATCTGGATACAGATACATCAAGAAATGCAGAAAATTTTAAAAATTAAATTTCCACTACATCCAGAAATAATGCTGTTGGGAATAGAACCAGGAAATCTAGATAAAAACTTAAGAAACTTATTCAGCTACATGATAATGGCAGCAACGGTCCTCTTCGCAACGATGTGGAAGCAAGAGGAGATTCCAGAAATAGAAAAATGGCAACAAAAATGTCAGAATACGCAGTGATGGCAAAATTAACCACCTTGTTGAGAAGAATGATAAACAAATTTCAAAAGAACTGGATGTGTTACTTTGAATATACAAATCTGAAGTATGCAATAGCAGTGATTAGATATAGTTATTTTGGAAAGTAAGATTGTGAAAGCTGGAATTGTAAAGAGATTAAATATTATGTTAAGAAATCATAGTTTATAACAGAAAAGTTAGTCACTATATCGATTAATAGGATTTTAGAAATATTAAACATTGATGTATAAGTAAGATGATTGGTGATGGTAACAATGTTAAATATTAACCCTGGAAAGAGCCCAAGTGGTATGTGAATGGGAATGTATGTAGTTTATGTTGTATATGTTGTGTTAAAAAACAATAACATATTTTTTTAAAGGATTCACTATCTAGTATTAAAAATAATATACATTGAGGTATGAGTTCCAGCCCAGCATGTGAACTAGCGAGAGTGCAGTCCATGTGCAAGTAAGTTTATTTGTATTTACCCTGTTGAACGTTTCTTCCAGATGAGTGCACCTGTAAATTTAGACAGATATATACCTGCATTTTGGGGGGTTCCCCTTGGGGCTCCCCAGAACCACGTTCCAAGGTTCAGAATTACTAATTCCAGCTTTGGTGACGCCAGGATAAGCACACCATTTGCAAGTCCACAAGAGATACAAGGACTGTTCATGGGATAAAACGTATGGACATTGTTCTTTGGATCCCATTTTGATACTTGTTTAATGAACTGTATTCACTTACCTTTTACACCTTACTTGAGTAAGTGACTGGATTTATAATTGTATTCTAAGTGTTTAGTACAGTTGTCAATTACATGTTATTATAACATTTAAGATTCTGTTTTGTTGAACGCTTTGTGAGCCACAACTGCTGTATTTGGTTGAACGTCTATGTCTTTTTTGTTAAGTATTAACCTCCAGGTGGTGGCTGGAGATCTCCTGGGATTACAACTGATCTCCAGGTGACAAAAATCAGTTCACCTGGAGAAAATGGCTGCTTTGGAAGGTGGACTGTATAGCGTTATACCCCACTGAAGTCCCTCCCCTCCCCAAACTCCACCTTCCTTAAGCTCCACCCTCAAAATCTCCAGGTATTTCCCAACCCAGAGCTGGCAACCCTAGCCCTGGCACAAGCAGAGACCAGCAGCCCCTGCAGAAGCAGGCAGGGCCATACAGCCTGCTCAGCTCAGTCCACCACAGCCTGCATCCTAAGGGACAAGGTGCTAAGGGGCACATTTAGGCCCTCTTCCAGCATCGGCATCACCATGACGTTCTGTACAGAACTCGAGGTGCTGCTTTCAAAGCAGAAGCCATTTAAGTGCAGCGTACCCTTGCAGAATGTCTCCTCCCACGGTGATCTCCGAGGGCACCCTTTCAACAGCACAGGGAGCTTTCCCGTGCAGGCTCACAAAACGACAAGGTCGTTTGGAAAGGAATTGTTGCGCCTTGAAATTGCTTCTGGGCCACAGCCTTTAAGACAAGGCGGGATATAAACTGAAACAGGATGAATGCTAGCAATGGTTTCAGCATTGCAAGGGGAAGGTTCCACTGCCCAGCTGATGAGGGTGCTGATCTTCTCGGGCGTGGCTGACTTGTGGATTGATAGCGTGCCAGCAAAATGGCTTCCACAAAGGGTCGAGCACCAGCGGCAGGCCCTTCCTGTTGGCTGGCATGCACAAGGCCCAAGATAAAAGAGAGGGCTTCATATGAGGGGGGGGTAGGGTTGCCAGGTCTGGGATGGGAAATACCTGGAGACTCTGGGGGCGGAGCCTGAGGAGGGCGGGGTTTGGAAAGCGAAGTGACTTCAATGCCACAGAATCCAATTGCCAAAGTGGCCATTTTCTCCAAGTGCACTGATCTCTACCGGCTGGAGATCAATTGTAATAGCGGGAGATCTCCAGTCACCACCTGGAGGTTGGTAACCCATGGGGGGGTTAAGAGCAAGCCAAGCTGGAAGGCACACTTTGGGGGCTGGGTGGTCTGGCCCAGAGAAGAATCTCTTCACAACATTTTCTAGGACAGGCAAAAATGGTCTGATGCTAGTCTGTCCTCAGCCCTAATCCTTTTGGACATAAAATTTGAAATATTTATCTAATTCTTCTCACATCATTGTGATTTGAGGCTCCATAGGCTCAGGGTGGGGAGCAAGAATTAGCCAAATGAAAGTACGTACGTTCAAATACACCCACGCTACTCCCCTCACGCTGGCCCAAAGAGCACACATGTGCAGTGGATACATGCCAGCAAGAGCCAGGCGTGCCTATTGAATCAACGGAACAAATGTGCGCAAGAAGATGTTCAAGCCCCACTTGGCCACACCTACGTTTTGTTGGCTTGCCTCCATTCTTAAATGAGCTCAGGGCAGGTTTCTGGCAACTCTCCAGGAAGAAGGAATTCCTGAAGCATGAATCAACTCCCCAGTCCCGTCTGATGGGCCTTCGCATTCTTATGTAGTGCACAGATGGAATCTCTAACGGGCTGATCAGATGACCGAAGGGATAGCAAAGGCATAAGGACTCCTCCAATTAATACAGAGGGTTTGGTAGGTCTTGGTGTATTGAAAAAACACCCAATATCCCCCCCATAAAGGTAAAAGTCCCCTGTGCAAGAACCAGGTCATTCCTGACACACCCATAAAGGTCCCCTGTGCAAGCACCGGGTCATTCCTGACCCATGGGGTGACGTCCCATCCCGACGTTTCCAAGGCAGACTTTGTTTGCGGGGTGGTTTGCCAGTGCCTTCCCCAGTCATCTTCCCTTTACCCCCAGCAAGCTGGGTACTCATTTCACCGACCTCGGAAGGATGGGAGGCTGAGTCAACCTTGAGCCGGCTACCTGGAACCGACTTCCGTCGGGATCGAACTCAGGTCGTGACCAGAGCTTTTGACTGCAGTACTGCAGCTTAACACTCTGCGCCACAGGGCTCACACACACCCAAACACACACCAATATTGCCCCTGCAGTCAGAATGGAGTGAACTCTGCAAGGTGGTACGGTAGGGTTGCCAACCTCCAGATACTAGCTGAAGATCTCCTGCTATTACAACTGATCTCCAGCCAATAGAGATCAGTTCACTTAGAGAAAATGGCCGCTTTGGCAATTGGGCTCAATGGCATAGACGTCTACCCCAAAAACCTACCACCGGTGGTGAAGAGGGATCGGGCAACCCTATGGTACAGATAGGGTTGCCAGCTTAGGTTTGGGAAATCCCTGGAGATTTTGGTGGTGGAGTCTGAGGAGGGTGTGGGGTTTGGAGAGGGGAGAGACTTCAATGCCATAGAGTCCCATTGCCAAAGCGGCCATTTTCTCCAGGGGAACTGATTTCTATCGCCTGGAGATCAGTTGTAATAGCAGGAGATCACCAGCCCACACCTGGAAGTTGACAAAACCTAGGTACAGGAAACACCCACCTCTTACTTCCTTGCCAGGAAAAAGCAGCAATCCATGCCCACAGTCCTATGAGCATGTGCCACAAGTCCCACCCCTGTGTCATCAGTACCTCAAAAGCATCACTGGAAAAAATAAAGTTTAGATTACTGTCATGGTCTGCCAATCACTACCTGGGACCAACAGGAAGCCACAGTACTGTATCAAGAAGGCCAACAGTTCTGGTGCCAGAACTGTAATTGGCTTACAGTCTGACAGCTGGCCAGTGAGCAAGATGCAGGAAATGGCAGCTTCAAACATCCCTGGGATCTGATTTTCCAAAATGGAGGTTTTAATCATCTGAGTCCTTTGGTACCCAAGATGGTTGTGGAGCCAGAAGATGTAGGCTCACCTGGATCACGCCCAAGCATTTCCTATGCACTGGTTGTCAAAGACGCAATCTTAAGGACACTGGCCTGGAATTAAATCAAGTTGAATTCCGTGAGACTTAAATTCCAAGGGCTGAGCTGCATGCATCCCCTACTAACAATCTGGCAGGAAGTTCCAAATTAATCAGCAGATTGGATCACGGCAAGTAGGAGTGTCTGCCTGTGACATCCACAGGAAACCTCACACATACATAGAGCAATTCAGAAGTGCACTTGCAGCAGCAGGAAAATCTTTGTTTGCTGATGGCGCCCAGAGTTCTTTTCCAAAACATGTTCAGTTTTGTTCTCCCTCTCAAGTACTGATTAGGAAGGTGTCATGAACCTCACAACACACACACACCGTGAGTTTATCTGATTCTAAAAATTAAAAACCGTCAGGAAATATCCAATCCGGCTGGGTGCTCTACATGCCTGCTGTATACAAATGAGTCATGCAAAATTTCATGGAGCTGGGATAGAGCCCCTGTCTCCGTTTTGAAGCATTTCTGAACTCTGTTGGCAGCCCACTACGGAAAGCCTTCGGGTACAGCCAATTATGACCATACACCTTCCCCTTTTCTCTGGTTGGTTGGGCAACTAACTATGGCTTATATGAAGTAATGGAAATACCGAACAGTCCACTTTGGGAGAATGGTAAGCGCGGGTGTGGTGGGGGTAGGGTTGCCAACTATAGGTTGGAAAACTGGCAATTTGGGGGTGGAGCCTGGAGGGGACAGGGACCTCAGTGGGGTACAACGCCACAGAGACCAACCTCCAAAGCATCAATTTTCTCCAGGGGAACTGATCTCTGTAGTCTGGAAATGAGCTGTAATTCCAGGGAATCCCCAGGTCCCACCTGGAGGCTGGCATTCCTATTAATGATGCAAATCTAGGCAGAGTTATGCATTTCAATGGGCTTAGAAGGGTGTAATTTTATTTAGGACTGCACTGAAAGTCTCCCACAATGGGACTAACTTTGCCTAGGTTTGCACCTATTAGTAAAAAAAAAAAAAAAAAAGATTATACCATCTGGTTATTTTCATCTCTCATTGCCATTTCAATAATCACTGAATTATCATTTTGATCTAAATGACAAACAAAAATGCAACATAAACGCTTCCTAACCTCCCTATTTAAATCAGAACGATCTCAGATTTATCTCAGATTTAAGATTTTTCTAAGATTTATCTAGATGCTTTATATAGTCGCTGAGACCAAATGTATAATGGCACCACAGCAACTGACGTCCTTCAATATACCACAGGGCTAAGTTGTGAGCCGGGGATTGGCTGGAGACAGCAGTGCCCTTGGATCCGGGCAAGTGGAAGAGAAACAGTCAGAGCAACCACTTCCTTGGCCTTCATTTGACCCCAGGAGCATCTGTGAAATCTGCAGGCGCCACAGGGAAGACAAAGGCTGCATCCACATAGGGTTGCCATGTCCAGGTTGGAAAATACTTGGAAATGTTGGGGGTGGAGCCTGAGGAGGGCTGGGTTTGGGGAGAGGCTTCAATGGGGCATAATGCCATAGAGTCCACTTTCCAAAGTGGCCACTGTCTCCAGGTGAACTGATTTCTGTTGCCTGGAGATCAGTTCTAATAGTGGGAGATCTCCAGCTACTGCCTGGAGGTTGAGAAAACCAGTACAGGAGCAATGCTGCTAACAATGCCAATATATTATAGCTACATATACACTTTACAGTATGTGGTAATGAAACCACCAACAACACATACATTCAGTACAACAGTGGATGTACAAAATTTCCACAGCTCATTTGAATTCCATCTGGTAAGTATCAAATAAGTCCTTTAAAGTAATTATCTTAGTCTTTTCTCGAAACAGATGCTGCAAAATGAACAGTCAAGGAGAATACGATCGTTTCGGAGCACAAGGGCTCAGTTCTTCATCAGTTCTTCAAAAGATGCAATGCATGCAATCCTATATCAACATCCATGATATCAGGTTTCAAAGAATAACCTTTTCCAGTGCATAATACTTCCCCAGAGGGGTAAGATACTGAGTTCCTTCCACTCCTGGTAAGGACTCAAGTGTGCTCCAAAACGATCGTATTCTCCTTGACTGTTCATCTTGCAGCATCTGTTTTGAGAAAAGACTAAGATAATTACTTTAAAGGACTTATTTGATACTTACCAGATGGAATTCAAATGAGCTGTGGAAATTTTGTACATCCACTGTTGTACTGAATGTATGTGTTGTTGGTGGTTTCATTACCACATACTGTAAAGTGTATATGTAGCTATAATATATTGGCATTGTTAGCAGCATTGCTCCTGTACTGGTTTTCTCATCCTCCTGATAATAGTACAGAGGTGTCTTTTTTCTCCTTCACTGCCTGGAGGTTGGCAACCCTACATCCACATGGTGGGAGATTGCACTATTGTGGCACTATAGATGGGGTCTTAGGGAAAAGAGGTGGGAGACAGTTGGGTGAGAGAGATTATCAACACGAACCCAAAAGGAACCAGCTAGCAATGTTGTTAGGGAGGAGGAAGGCTTTTAACAGAGTTGTTTCTCCTCCCGTTTCCTCTTCCCATAAAAATCCTGGCCTTTTATGGAGGGATGGTTTCCCCGTGGTCACCCCCACCAACTGCTTCAGGGATTCCTTTTGATTATGTGAGCCTTTTCTGCCCATCCGATGTTGCCTTGCTCTCCTCGCTAGTTTTGCCAGTGTTTTCCAGACACAGTTTCAGCCAGAATCTGGACTATGCAGGCAAAACGTGCAGGGAGAGCGAGGTGACCTCTGATGGGCGGAAAAGGCTTGCATAAACAAAAGGAAGGCCCAAAGCAGTCGGTGGGGTGACCGCAGGGTAACGTCCCTGCATAAAAGGCCCATTTGCTGTGTTGCCCAGTTTGGACATCAGAATAAACAGTGGTTTTTCTGAGAACCAGGACATCTTTAATTTTGGAGAAGCATGTGGAGGGGAGGACTTCCCATTGTTAGCTCATTCAATTCTGACAGATGACTATTAGGACTGCTGCAAGCCTTGCGTTTAGATTTTGCCTAAATGAAAACCTTGCCTCAGATATTAGTGATGTAGGGAGAACCCCAAAAGAGAAAATTCAGCCTCCCTCAAAATCAGAAACGATAACAAGGAATTTTCATTTGGGGTGTTTTTTTTTGGGGGGGGTAGTTATTTCAGTTTAGCATGCATTTGTCTGGAGCTGATATGCTTTCTGTTTCCGCCCCCGTTTTTAAAATACAGGATGTTTTTTGTGGATCATTTTGTAACTTTTAGTCATCTTGAATTCTGTTGCAGGCATAGATCTCCCACTCCTGTTTTCTTCAATGGCGCGAGGAGATCTGTGTGCATAATGTTATCCTAGGTTGCCAGCTCCAGGTTGGGAAATACCTGGAGATTTTTGAGACGGGGCCTGGCATTGCTCAACACTCTTAGCAATTTCCCAAATCTCTAAGGTTTTTACCATAGAGACTGGGGAAATTCCTAGAGCATCATGCAATGCCAAAAGGTCACTTCTGGGTATATGATCAGAAGTGATGTTATGGTGTTGCAAAACTGTGGGCCCCCCCATTTCCCCCTAATGTTGTACTAAGCAACCACAAGAGTCAGGAGTGGGGCTTCAATGGGGTATGCCATAGAGGCCACCTTCCAAAGCAGCCATTTTCTCCAGGTGAACTGATCTCTGTCGCCTGGAGATCAGCTGTAATAGCAGGAGATCTCCTGCCACCACCTGGAGGTTGGCAACCCTAGTGGGCAGGTTTCCTCCTCCTACCATATGATCTGGAGAAGTATGGTGTTTTCACTGGCAGTTCTATTATAGACAGTTCTACTATATATAGTGCAACAATTCCAGAGATTCCAAAACACAGAAATGATTTTCAAGGAATCGGCCTGTTTTGTCAAGTCCTTCGAACTCAGTCCACCCAGGATTTCTCGTTTCTCAATCACTGCTACCCTCCATACGGGTAGAACCACAGGGAAAGGTTGCTCTAATCAAAGTGGCCCGTAGGGCATTAGGTCTTCTGGATGGACAGAGATCCTGAGCAGTTGGCAAACCCCACTTGTCAGGTATTCCCAGAAGTATCATCACCCACTTAGAGAATCAGTCCTTAAAAGCATTGTGCTTGGCACGTTTTGTAAAATATGCTGTAGTGCTCACTAACAGAACAATAAATAACAGGGGAAACTGGAATGTGCTTGCAGTAGAAATATACTGGCTCCTTGGAGACATAAGCCATTTATGCAGGGCTATTTCCCTCGTGATCACCCTGCCGACTTCTTTGGGGCTTGCTTTTGATCATGCATCCCTTTCCAGACCATCAGAGGTCACCTCACTCTCCCCATGCATTTCCAAGTATTTTGCCCATGTTTTCATGATGCTGTTTTAGCCAGAATCCAGAAAATGCAGGCAAAACGTGCGGAAGCATGCAGGGAGTGTGAGGCGACCTCTGATGTTCAGGAAAGGCATGCATGATCAAAAGGAAGTCCCGAAGCAGTCGGCGGGGGTGACTATGGGAAAACAGCCCTGCATAAATGGCCATAATCTGATACACACAATATGGTAACATACAACTGCTTCTTATTTAATATTTGGTTGTCTTTCAGTATTTCTTCACCCTCATCTCAAAAAAAGCATCAGGGTCATACAGCTGCTTTTCAATGGGTGTGAAGATTAGACAGGTGCTTGGAGCAGCCCTAAGGTTCATTTCCTACATGGGAGTCTCAGAGCAAAAACCACTGGACGCTACAGCCTTAAGATCTTGCTCCGGAAAGCTAACGGGTAGAACCAAGCAAACACAATGCTTAACTTGCACATCTCCTAAAGAGCATCGAAAACAAAGGACAGTTGTCCTGCCTACAGAAAGAAGTTGCAGCTTAGCGCCAGGCTGTGGAATGAGGCGTGTGCCACCTCCAGGGGCAAGGTTGTGAGAAAGTGCAATAGTTTAAATGGAGTTAATTCTCAAATTTAATTCACCAGATTGTCAACACACATCCAAGGCAGTGTAATATATATATATTCCATTTGTTCAACCCCCACAGTAGAAATAGGAAAAGAAGAAGAGAGAGAGTTCAAAATACGCAGCTTCGACAGCACAGTCCTGAGGCAGGAATGCTTGTATCGCTATAAAAATAGAAAGTTTAAAAAGATACAAAAAAGGTTACGGAAATAAAAAAAGTAATTACACTTGCTGTTTTGAGACCAAAAGAAGGTAAGGCAGGCCAAGCTGTAGACTATATAATTATGTGGGCTGCAAACTACCAAGTTGTCTAACGATACTGTCTTACAGAAGGGTGACTGGAGTCTGGATGGGAAAGAATCTGGACAGGGCACAAACCAAAGCTGGGTGCTTCTGGAGGTTGACGTGTACATGTACAAGAAGCATTGATACATTTCCCCCCACCTTAGCATCACCTTATATGATGTTCTGAAGCAGACGTTGTAACCTGGATTTGACCTGGGGCAAAGAGATCCTAGTGAGCAAGACGCATTTCTTCTGACTACGTCAGCTCCAAATCCTTCTGTTGTGTCTGGCAGACTCAGCAGTCTCGGTTCACCATTTTTGTCAGATTTCTCTTCTGGATGGCCAACTGCTTTTAAACCCAGTCTTCATGGCTCATGAACTAAAGCCTTCCATTTGACACCACCACAGTGAGTTAAGTGCTGTATGCATTGGATTAAATGTCGACAGAGAACTAAAAGGGCAGAGGAGACAGAAACGGTGGCTGCAAGTGTGTCTAGGGCTACAGATCTGCTATCTTAGTTTGAGGTGTAAAAAAAAGAGTCAACAGCCATGAACACAAAGTATATGATCTCCCTCTTTTCCAAGAGACACACAGCTGCATCTGTCTTCAAGCCAATTTAAGAATCTTCTTTCCCACCCATAGTTACATCTTCAGAGGGAAAAGGAGGGACCCAGTGGAAGAAGAGTCTCATCTACGAATTCAGTTGTGCACATCAGCTAACCAGGTAACTGTGCATCTCCCTGGAATTAATGTTCAGAACCACGCCTGTGAGATTGCCTAAGGAACAGAAAAAAACAACAACACCAAAGCACCAAGATTAGCAAAGCATCAAAGTGTCAACATGAACCCCCCATTTCTTCCAGGCATAACTCCATCAAGAATGAGATGGGGGCTTTATTAAATCAAATCAGATGAAAGTGGTGCAGCAGATTGGAGTTGCAACATGGGGGAAAAAAATCAGCATTTGATGACCTGTGATGCATTCCTCGGATTCTGGGCAAGTGAGACCATCGAGTGGCTTACGGGGAGCAGGCAAGGGAGGAGGAAGGGACCACAGGCTTCCTTTCAAGATGTCACTGACCTGGGACTGGACACTGACTGCCATCAGCAATAAAGGTACTCTGTAGCTGGTCAAGTTTCCACCTCTCCCAGAAGGAGTCACTGCAAGGTAATGGTGTGGAGGAGTTCCCAGGTGGGGGTGGCGTAAAGTAGGCAACATAAAATATACAGAAAACAAAAGTGGATGGGTGAGACTGGATACATGGCACTGTAAAAATTTTTCCAAAGTTATGAGAAAGAAGAACAGAAAAGTCAGCTTTGTCACAGCGTGCCATCCACAGAGAATAGCTTTGTGCCTGCCATCTCTCTCGTGGGCGAGAAACGGGCACAAATAAGGATTTGGGCAGCACCAGAGCTTTCTCAGCAACCCATGGATCTCTCACAAAGATTGTTTAATGCATGGGAGTTTTACCTGAGGTTCGTTGCTTGCTGGACCACACTTCCTGTTGGGAGTCTATGCACCAGAAGTATCAAAGCTCAAATCATGAAGTATTTGAACCCCCGCCCCTTAAAATGCTGCTTTGTAATTGGCTGTAGTGAGAGAAAATCCCCCCGAAACCCAATTGCCACATAAAAGAGCATTTTAAGAACAAAAACAAAAAAACTGAGCTATTTGAAAGGAAGGGAGGGGAGAGAAACCCAAGCCTCATTTTTAAAAGCCTTCTGCTCAGAAAGAACTCTGAGGAAGCAGGAAGTATTTGAATCTCCACCCCTTGACATGGTGCTTTGTAATTGCTGTGAGAGAAACCAAGCTACCGTGTCCCGCACTTTGCCTTATGCATGGGGATTTCAAGTGGGCTGAACTCAGGGGAGATCGAAGAATCGGGCTAATAGAGGGATAGGAAGTCCTGGGATTTGTGAGAGCTGACAGTGAGGTCATCTCTAGCGGAGGGAAAACTCATGATTAACTCCAAAGAACAACCAAGACAGATGGGGGGGGTGAACATGAGTGAAAGTACCCATGCATAAACGACCCCATTTCAGACCCCATTCAGAGAAAAGGAACCCTCCTCTGTAGTAATGCAAGGGCAATTCTTCAACAGAAAGAATGAATGGAGAAGCTCAAATGTTTACATACCCCATGGCTCCAACTAACTGGACATGTGTGCACCCCACAGCCAGGGGTAGGCATGCTGCTCCCCAACACCAATAAAGCTAATCCTGTGTCTGAGGGTGGGGTGGGGGAAGCTTCCTAAACTGAGGATTTGGGCTTCCCAATTTCTTCCAAGCTTCACCTCTGGTGTGGATGGGCCAGGAACCATGCACGACAGCCATTTCTCATTCAGCTAAGGATGTGGCCGCCATGTTTTTCAGGTATTGGCTGCCCCACAGGACTCTCTGTTGAGACAGCAAGATAGATTTCCTCTGAATGTGGAGGATCCACTTAAGTATTCTGATTTAATAGTTTGTGATAACCTCTTTTCCTTTCTGTAAATGTATTGAAATGTATTAAGACAGCAAGGGAATAGCTTGTTGCTATTTCACCATGGAAAGTCATGGTGAACGATAACGGAACTGGATGAAACTGCTGAAGCTCTCAGGCTCCAGTCTATGTAAAACAACTAGATAAGTACGGAATATTGTAGTGCCGCGTCAGAGCATGGATTTGGGATAAATATCTTTCCCCCAGTAGAATCGGGGTTCAGTGTTTTGCTTGTTAGAGTAACTGGGCCGCAGCTGTGAATAAAACTGTTTTTCTTGACAACGGTCTTGGGTCTCTCTCTCCCCCCCCACGAACCCCGGTTTCCGCTACACTGTCAACACAACAGCATGTCTCTACACATGGATAAGTAGTGGGGACATCAAGCCCTTTATACCGTCTGATTAGCAAATGAAGAGATTATAGAAATGGAAAAAGAAAATCTGAGATGGCTAGAGTTGCCAACCTCCAGGAACTAGCTGGAGATCTCCCGCTATTACAACTGATCTCCAGCTGATATAGATGAGTTCACCTGGAGAAAATGACCACTTTGGCAATTGGACTCTATGGCATTGAAGTCCCTCCCCAAACCCCGCCTTCCTCAGGCTCTGCCCCAAAAATCTCCCGCTGGTGGCGAAGAGGGACCTGGCAACCCTAGAGAAGAACTAGCTGACACTGGGAAGCTAATCTTTAGGGTTTTTAAAAATAAAACTAAAAATCATGAGTAATACAAGAGATTGACAGGTCTCTCTTCTGAAGCCAAGAGCAATTCCATTCTCTTGGACACCTCTTAGATTCATCATTTCATTTTAAGTATCTCATAGAAATGAATTCCTTGCCTGCTTTTAACTGTGATTTTTAAGGCTTGGTTCACACATTTCCCAGTCCGGCAACTCTTTCTATGTGGGAGAGGGGCAGAAGCATGGGACATCCCCCCCCCTTCAACATATACACTGCATAATCCTCTATGGAGCCCCTGGGTAAGCAGAAACTCGGTTGGCAACCCCTTGACCCCTCCCCCTCGTGCCCTTCCCAGAAGGGGAAGAATCTCACCAACTGAGCCCAGGTAGAGTGTTTGCCTGCCTTCCATGGCCCTGTGCCAGGGAGACACCTCCAGCCCCTCCATCAACCAGACTGCCATCCCAGTTAAGTGTATGAAGCTGAGCTGTGGTGGACTGGATAGCCAAATATGCAAACTTTTTTTGCCTGTGTGGGCAACTTGTTTCTCTGATGGTCACCTTGAGTCTAGGGTAGCCAGCATAAGGCTGGCAACTGGCAAGAGGCTCACATCGGTACTGGGGCCCTTGCTAGGAATGCCAGCCTCCAGGTGGGACCTGGGGAGCTCCTGGAATTAAAGCTCCTCCCCAAATTACAGAGATCAGTTCCTCTGGATAAAATGGATGCTTCGGAGGGTGGAGTCTAGCATTGCTCCCCACTGAAGTCCCTGTCCTCTCCAGGCTCAATTCCCAAATCTCCAGGAGTTTTACAATCTGGATTTGGCAACCCTACCCCCTTTCCCCGCTGGTGGTCGGGGGCACATGGCAACCCAAGCCCTCGCTGGTGATGTAATGACATTGCTGGGGCTCTCTAGCATCTGGGTTTAAACATAGAGTTTTGCTGGAATCCTAGACCGTCCCTGGAGAGGTGCTGATGTCACTTCCAGTCACATGGGAAGGGACATCAGTGTGTCAGGATGCTGGCATCCCCTCCCCATTTCCGCCTTTGTTTTTCTCTTGCCGCCCAGTTAAGTGGCAGCAGGATGGGTCCGCTACTAGGCCCCTAGCGGGAACCTCGGAAGCCTACTTGACTCTAAGGCGATAAGGTGGGATAGAAATATCTTAAATAAATAAACAATACTAAATTAATAATTGAACATCGCATAGTAAAAAGCTTATAAGCAAATATATCCAAATACCATCAAGAAGAAAACAAAAGGTTTCTAAATGCTCAGCACCTTTTCAACCAAGAGCACAGTAACTAATCAATACACCTTGAAAAGCAAGCAGAAATAGAAGTCCCAGCAGGGGACTTCTGTAAGTTAAAAGAGAAATCTTCAAAGCATCTTTATCTTCAAAGCACTCTCAGCCTCTTATGCAGCGCCTCTGACCCTGGAGATCTATAAATACTGCCATTCTTGTAAAGCAAAAATGATAATGGTGGCCAGAATTTTCGCTCACTTCTACCTTATTTTATGTACTTTGTATGTAGATCCTGTTTTTCTCTCCAGTGGGGACCCAAAACTGCTTATCGCATCGTCTCTCCTCATCCACCTTATCTTCCCAACAAAGACCTCGTGAGTTAAGTTACACTGAGAGAGTGGGGCAGCCCAAGGTCATTCCATGATCTTCCATGGCAGCGCAGGCATTCAAACCCAGTTATCCCGGGTCCTAGTCTGACAACTAGGCCAGTTCTCTTCTGCCATACTTGTAGGGTTGCCAACCTCCAGGTAATTGCTGGAGATCTCCTGCTATTGCAACTGATCTCCAGCCGATAGAGATCAGTTCACCTGGAGAAAATTGCCTTTACCTTTTAAGGGGGATGTAAACAGAAGACCACACGCAGCTGCCTTATGTTGAGTCAGGCCCTTGGCCTACCCAGTATTGTTCTACTCTGACTGGCAGCAGCTCTCCAGAATCTCAGATAGAGGTTTTTCACATGACTGATCCTTTTAACTGAGATGCTAAGCAGATGCTCTTCCACGAGCTCTGCTGCATTACTGTATCTAATAGCTAGGTTTGCCAACCTCCAGGTAGCAGCTGGAGATCTCCCGCTATTACAACTGATCTCCAGCCAATAGAGATCAGTTTCCCTGGAGAAAATGGCCGCTTCGGCAATTGGACAGTCCCTCCCCTCCCCAAATCCCATCCTCCTCAGGCTCCACCCCAAAAATCACCAGATATTTCCTAACCCAGAGCTGGTAACCCTACTAATAGCAAAGTGGCTGTCATCCATTATGCCAATGAAAGCAGCAAAGTAGACCACTCACAGATGTAAAGAAATGAAATGAAATGAAAAGTGTCCCTGCCTCATCCCAATGAAATCCAGCCTGGTGAGGATGGAACATTTATTTATCATTTATTTATTTGCTTCATGTATATCCCACCTTTCTCCCCAACAGGGGCCCAAGGTGGCTTACATAATTCTCCTCTCCTCCATTTTATCCTCACGGCAACCCTGTGAGGTAGGTTATGCTGAAGGTGTGTGGCTGAAGGTGTGTGACTGGCCCAAGGTCACCCAGAAGCTTCCATTGGTAGTGAGGATTTGAACCTCCACTACATCATTCTGGCATGGAATGCTGACAGCACTTGAGAATCCAGCTAGGAAGAGAAATCAACTTCATCAAGCCCCCAAGAGATTATAGGATCCTGGGCGATTTGGTGGGCAGGTGTGGGATTTCCAATTTGTTCCCCTCCTGTCATTTTCTTGGGCCTCCAGCCTATACAAATATTATAAATGACTGTTTGTAATCTCGCCAGAGGTAAATGGATCACAGTACACATCCAGAAGGAGCGGGGGGTCCAGCCCTAAAGCAAGAGATGGTTGCAAAGCTATTAGCTGATACTGATCCAAATGTAACCCTTGCCGTGGCAAAATATTTATCTATGGCTTTTAATGCTACTCCTCCCTAACTGTATACTTTAGATTTTGTATTTCTGTATGTTTGGTTATTCCTGTATTACTGAACTTATTGAATTTGTTTTGGCTAGTGCACTGTTGCTCCGCGAGCATAAAGAACAGAAATAAAGGATGACTGTTTGTATCTGCTCCGTGTGTTGAAGTTTAAATGCGTTATACTGCATGTGTTGGAACTCAGATGCAGGCAAACCAACTGAAGCATCGCCAGACAAAACAGAAATAACGATGATGGTCATTGCTTATGACTTTGGGGGTGGAAGAGTGTGGGAAAACCTGCTTCTGATTGTCTTTCCTCATTAATAGCAAATCACAGCCTTGGAGGTCTTCGCCTTCCAGCTACAGTTATGTGCTGGCCTCCGATTAATTTTTTAGAGGATACTGAGCAGATAAGCAGCCTGTAGCAGAAGCAATGATATCACTCCTCTTTTCTTGCTGAGTTTGCAAGTTGACTGAGAGTTCACATATTTTTTAAACTGTAAATGAACTCTTTTGCTTAGATCTACCTTCATCTTGGACAATTAGTTGAAATAGTTACAGAAAGGTTAGATTAATTGTTTTTTAATAGAGGTTTAGGGTTGAGATGGGCCTCCTTATCTTGTGGTATCAGATATATCTGATATAAATATCATAGAATCAAATATATATATCATAGAATCATATATATATATAAAAACATAATAGATTCATAGAGTTGGAAGGGACCACCAGGGTCATCTAGTCCAACCCCCTGCACAATGCAGGAAATTCACAACTACCTCCCCCACACACACACCCAGTGACCCGTACTCCATGCCCAGAAGATGGCCAAGATGCCCTCCCTCTCATGAACTGCCTAAGGTCATAGAATCAGCATTGCTGACAGATGGCCATCTAGCCTCTGCTTAAAAACCTCCAGGGAAGGAGCGCTCACCACCTCCTGAGGAAGCCTGTTCCACTGAGGAATCGCTCTAACTCTTAGAAAGTTCTTACTAATGTCTAGATGGAAACTCTTTTGATTGAATTTCAACCAGTTGGTTCTGGTCTGACCTTCTGGGGCAACAGAAAACAACTCGGCACCCTCCTCTCTATGACAGCCCTTCAAGTACTGGAAGATGGTTATCATATCACCTCTCAGTTTTCTCCTCTTCAGGCTAAACATACCCTGCTCCTTCAACCTTTCCTCATAGGATCTGGTTAGATTAATTGTTTTTTAATAGAGGTTAAGAGTTGAGATTGGCTTATTTGCACTTAGGTTGCTTATCTCATATTTAGTCATAACCAATCAGATATCTAGATATAACCACATGATTGTAATAGATCAGATTTAGAAAAATATAAGATTGATATTTTTCTATAAATATGCACTCTTGTGACAAGGAAATCAGATTTCTCTGGCTGGAAGTCTCAGAAGAAGAATAGGTGAGATCTCTAGGTGAGATTATTAAGTAACTTGGGCTTTTTCTTAATAATCCCTAAAAGCAGTTACAAAAAAGCTGAAATCTGATTTGCACTTTAAAACTACTACTATATGATTTAGGCTTCCATGGCAGAGTGGGGATTAGAACCTCCACTACACCATTCTGGCTTTGAATATGTTTCAAAAGACATGGAATGCTGACAGCACTTGAGAATCCAGCTAACATGGTGTAGTGGTTAAGAGCGGTGGTTTGGAGCGGTGGACTCTGATCTGGAGAACAGGGTTTGCGTCCCCCCTCCTCCACATGAGCGGCGGACACTAATCTGGTGAACCGGATTGGTTTCCCCACTCCTCCACATGAAGCCAGCTGGGCGACCTTGGGCTAGTTGCAGTTCTATTAAGAGCTCTCTCAGCCTCACCTACCTCACAGGGTGTCTGTTGTGGGAAGGGAAGGTGATTGTAAGCCAGTTTGATTCTCCCTTAAGTGGTAGAGAAAGTCGGCATATGAAAACAAACTCTTCTTCTTGTTGTTCTTCATCTTCTTAGGAGCCAGCATGACCCCATGCCAGCATATGTGCCACTTTACCATGGCACAAAGTGGCACCTACTCCACCACAGGGACAAACACGCCAGCGCTGTGGAGCCGTGGAGTTGCACCAGCCTCCACTGCCAGCCCAGCCACACTGGCAGGGAATTCCCAGAAGGGAAAGCCTGCGCCAGTGTGTGGGGGAGGCATTCCTGGGGTGTTCCCAGGGGAGGAGCTGACGTTAGTCAGCTTCCCAGCCCCTTTTGCCCTGGGAACATCCCTTCTCTCAGCAGTGTGGATATGCCACCTTTTTTGGTGGCGTAGCCCCACTGATTACAAAGGAGGATTTTCGGGTGTTATTTTCATTTTTTTAAATTTTCGTTTTGTGGCTGGGCATCCTTTTGGCTGCGGCAAAGTTGAGCCGTTCTCGGCCACAGTCAAACTACTCCCCCCCTTTGGACTGTGCTGTTAGCAATGTTAAGAACTTTAATAATTTTAGCAATTATCTTCATAGTAATTGTAGGGTTAACTTTTTCATGCCTATATATATATGGTGTTCTGTCAGGTTTGCTGGTTAATAGTTCAGAGAATCAAACCCTAACTTTTGTATTATCAGAGGTTAAGTTTGTAAATCTCCTTCAATAAGAAATCCTGGAGAACCCTGCTGCTAATCCATTTTGCACAGGCAAAGCCTTGAAACTTGTTTAGTACAGATCCTCTAACAGGATGCAGGAGGGAATCTCTCGTTACAAGCCCATTCAGTTTGGATCACTGTTGCCTTCCTAGTGGTTGATACTTGAGAAAAGTTCCCACTGAATGTCACCTACAGTGACATTATAAAGCAAAATGTGTCTTTGTGTGTGTGTGTGTGGGTGCTCAGCCAAGTTATACAAGGAATTTCAAAGGAAGCAAACAGAGTTCAACATACTTCTAACATCCCAACAAATTTTACCTAAAGCCCAATTTTGATGTGATTTTGGAGACAGCTGCTCTGATGATACTTCCAAGGAATTTTGTGGCGAGCAAAAAGGGTTGCAAAAAGACTGCAAAGTTCAAACTGAGAGTGAATGTGCTCCCAATGCAACTCCTACCGTTAGGAACCTCTTCTGCACAAAAATGCCAGGAGGGGACATCAGGCGAAGGCCTCAGCCTTTATGCCCTGTTGTTGGCCCTCCAGATGAACTGGCTGGCCACTGTGTGGAACAGAATGCTGGACTAGATGGATCGTTGGTCTGACCCATCAGGGCTCCTCTTATGTTCTTATGAGGTTTTTCTCCACCACTTCACCCTTCACCAGACCTCCCGGTCACTTTCCTTTCTTTCCGGTGCAACAAAATGTTGCCATTCTTGGAGATGGAAGGAATCTAGGAAGCAGGGAAAGCTTGATAAGCATAGGAGAGGGTTCTCTGGAACCCATCCTTCTTTCAGTTATACATTTCCTGTTTTCCTTGACTAAAATCTCCTGCTGGAGATTATAGGATTTGCAGTTTTCTTGCCCTTCTTACTTGCAGCATCCCTGACAGGAAATGATGGCCACATGAAACAACAGAAAATATATCACCACAAGAAGAACAGGCACCAAACGGTCCTTTTCCTGCTGCTTACCTTCCAAAGTTGAGGTTTTGTAGCTTCAGCAAGGAAGAAGGTAGGGGGTTCTGTTACTTCTCTTTATTTGTGGTTAGAATGAGCTACATTTGGAGCTGTCCTTGAATAATCCTTGAAACTTAACATTTGGCTTCTTTTCCTTACATTGAATCTTTCTGTCAAGTAATTTATGGTCTGTCCTTGGATATCTGTCAGAGTAAACCTAACTCATCCTCCACCCAAAAGAACTGCCTGGATTAACTTTTTAAAAGAGCTTCCAACCCAGTTAGGCAAGGTGGGAATTCAGGATTTTGGCTGGTAAAGCCTGGAATGTTTTAGGCCTTCAGGATTATTTTTCATGATTCTTCCACTTTCTACGGCCTGCGTTCAGCAACTGAAAACTAACCTCCCCCTATTTGGACTGCTTTCTGATTTAGCCTATGTAAAATTTTCCAACAGTGTGGCTTTTATTCCATAAGAGTACGAAGTCAAAGGCAGATTTTTGCCATGCAATTTTTGCAATGAGGGGCTGAATCATATACCCTTGACCGAAGAATGGTACACATGGAGCAGTGAGGGAGGGAGGTAACACCAGCCTGGCCAGCGAGATCACTGAATCAACCCTGGTGATCAATAAGGTGGCAGATGTCGCAGCCAGATCACCCTCACATCCACAAAGAACTGATAGTGTGCACTGTTTATTGGATGCAGGCCAGCACATGCCACTTTTACAAAGATGAATAAATGCTGATTTGAAGAAGACGAAGTAGTGATGTTGGTTTTATATATGATCTGAAGAGAAACCAGAGTTGGTTTTATATGCCGATTTTCTCTACCACTTAAGGAAGAATCAGACTGGCTTACAATCACCTCCCCTCCCCACAACAGATACCCTGTGAGGTAGGTGGGGCTGAGAGAGGTCTAAGAGAACGGTGACTAGGAGTGGGGAAAACCAACCCGGTTCACCAGATTAGCATCCACTGCTCATGCAAAGTGGGGAATCAAACCTGGTTTGGAGAATCAAACCTAGTTCTCCAGATTAGAGTCCACTGCTCCAAACAAAAGAACATAAGAAAGGCCCTGCTGGATCAGACCAAGGTCCATCAAGTCCAGCAGTCTGTTCACACAGTGGCCAACCAGGTGCCTCTAAGAAGCCACTAACGAGTGCAGCAGCACCATCCTGCCTGTGTTCCACTGCTCTGAACCACTACACCACACTGCTCTTAAAAACCACTACACCACTGCTCTTAACCACTACACCACACTGGCTCGATCTCTGATTAACATCTTTACTAAAATCATACATTTGAGATGACATTAGTATATTAGCTTTAAAGCATGCCTGTTTCCTTGTGGTTTATCAACTGATGGAAGCCTTGTAGGAAAATTTACATAAAGCTGTAAATGCGTGTACCGTATATACTCGGGTATAAGCCGACCCGAGTATAAGCCGACCCCCCCAAACTTGAGGCCAGAAAAGGGAATTTCTTATTGACCCGCATATAAGCCGAGGGTCAATAAGAAATTCCCTTTTCTGGTAAAGCTGCGCTCTAAAATGGCGGCCGCCATTTTAGAGCGCAGGGAAGATCTTGCCCCTGCCCCAGGTCGCCCTCCCACCGGCCTCCCGGGACCTCCCAACCCACCCCAACCCACCCCGACCCCAGTGCCATTCAAGGGGGGGAGGGGGAAGAGCCCCTGAACCCCCTACTCACCATGAGAAGCGGCGGCAGGAAGCAGCGGCGCAGCCTTCCCGGCCCTGCAGGAGGCCGCTGCCGGCCGGAAGAACCCTCGCGGGCCCGGCGGGGATGGCGGCGCGGCCTTGCTGGACCTGCAGGAGGCCCCTGCTGGCCGGAGGAACCCTCGCGGGCCCGGCGGCGGGGGGCGGCGACGAGGCCTGCCTGCTCCCAGGCAGGCCCCGCTGGCCGCTCCCAGGCCGCAGGAAGGTGAGCGGGGAGGCGGCGGGGGGGGGCGGCGGGGGGGCGGCGGCGGCGGCGAGGCCTGCCTGCTCCCAGGCAGGCCCCGCTGGCCGCTCCCAGGCCGCGGGAAGGCGAGCGGGGAGGCGGCGGGGGCGGCGGCGAGGCCTGCCTGGGAGCAGGCAGGCCCCGCTGGCCGCTCCCAGGAGAGCGGGCCGGCGGCGGGGGGGCGGGGGCGGCGAGGGGGCGGGGGCGGCGGCGAGGCCTGCCTGGGAGCAGGCAGGCCCCGCTGGCCGCGGGAAGGCGAGCGGGTAGGCGGCGGGGGCGGCGGGGGCGGCGGCGAGGCCTGCCTGGGAGCAGGCAGGCCCCGCTGGCCGCTCCCAGGAGAGCGGGCCGGCGGCGGCGGGGGGGGGGGGCGGGGGGGCGGGGGGGCGGGGGCGGCGGCGAGGCCTGCCTGGGAGCAGGCAGGCCCCGCTGGCCGCGGGAAGGCGAGCAGGTAGGCGGCGGGGGCGGCGGCGAGGCCTGCCTGGGAGCAGGCAGGTCCCGCTGGCCGCTCCCAGGAGAGCGGGCCGGCGGCGGGCGGGGGCGGCGGCGAGGCCTGCCTGCTCCCAGGCAGGCCCCGCTGGCCGCTCCCAGGCCGCGGGAACGCGAGTGGGCCGGCAGCGAAGGATGGCGGCAATGGTAGGTTTTCCTCCTCCCTCCTCCCCCCTCCCCTACCCTACCGTATTGACCCGAGTATAAGCCGAGTTGGCTTTTTTCAGCCCTTTTTTTGGGCTGAAAAACTCGGCTTATACTCGAGTATATACGGTAGTTAAAAAAAAGTCCAAAATACTGGTTAGAAATTATTAAGTCAGAATTCATATTCAAAACATACAGTTATAGATCTGGAATGAGCATTGGATAATGAAGGAAAGCAATTCTTTGTATCTGATCTGACGACACATTGGTTGTGCATTTCTAAACAGTTGTGTAAAGAATTCAAACCACTGTTCCTCCAAAATATGAGTTAATTTAAAAATAAATAATGTAAAAACTCCAGTTACTGACACACAAAACTTCTCCAGTTGAGCAACAGGGATTTAAATCATTCACTACCAACGTTACAAGTTTCCTTTCTTTTTCCAGGCTGCTCTGGGCTTCTATATGCACCTGCCACAGGTTGCCTGGTGACGCCCGCACAGGTGTAACATGTTTTGTGGATGTTTACAGTGACACAGGAGCTGATGGTTTACCAATAAACCTTCTGAGAGCTGCAAAGAAACCTGTCAGTAAGAGGACGCATACTTACCTCTTGCATTTCCTAGTGTCTGACAGTCTAGGTCATCGTCAATGAACTCCTCCCCTTGGATGATATTTTGGGTGTCTTCCCTGTGGTTCACAGGGCTGGTCATTTCCTGCTCTTTTTCATTCTGCATCTGAGCATAGACGTTTCTGCCTGGCAATTTCCTAGAGAATACAGAATTTCAGTTATCAATATGATTCAGTGAAGGGAGAGGCACATACAGAAGCAGCTGTAGAGGAGGTGCATTCCCACCTACCTCACACACTTGTAAAATTCTGCACTTTTTGTAGAACTTTCCAGAGGCGAAGAAGAAGAGTTGGTTTTTATATGCCAACTTTCTCTACCACTTAAGGAAGAATCAAACTGGCTTAAAATCTCCTTCCCTTCCCCATAACAGACAGTCTGTGAGGTAGGTGGGGCTGAGAGAGCTCTAAGAGAACTGTGACTAGCCCAAGGCCACCCAGCTGGCTTCATGTGGAGGAGCGGGGAAACAAATCCAGTTCACCAGATTAACGTCCACCACTCATGTGGAGGAGTGGGGAATCAAACCTGGTTCTCCAGATCAGAGTCCACTGCTCCAAACCACCGCTCTTAACCACTACACCATGCTGGCTCTCAATGGTGGGCCTTTTATGACCCATGGGTTGGAGTGAATGTGGATTGTACATTTTAAACATTCAGATTGTGGTGACAGTTTTCCCTTTCCAAGGATGATGAATAAACTAGTGGGGAAAGTGGAACACCAAAAGGCATTTTATCTTATTTTCTGAATATACCTGTTTCCTTAATTGACCTAAAATTTACTGGAAAACTATAAGGGCCAATACAAGGAGAGAAAGATGTTTTAACTTTCTTTTCACCTAGGATCTCAGCAATGATGTTCACTAAAGCTACTTATTTTAAAAGATATGGAATTCAATTAGCAAAACTTTCTATAACTCATTTACAAATCCACTTGTACAATGTGCTCCCCTTAAGGAAAGGAAAAATACTTTGGCTAGCCTGAAGCTGAAGGTAATGAATGTCACTCATAGATTTAGGTTCAGACTTCGTACCATTACAACAATCAAGCAAAAATAAGAACTCTGAGCCACAATTTCTTCAAGATATAAAATAAACAGAACCCTCTCTTGCTACTAGACAATGTTAAAAATGACCACTTAGAAAGTATTTACAGTGAGCCACTTATAAACAGGCACAGTTTGCAAAAGCCTATATAAAATAAATTCAGTTATGAAACTAAAGCCTGTACTGAACCTAACTAGCTAGCTAACAAAAGCTGCAAATATAAACAACTACAATTGCATACACAGTCTTTAAGGGTTCCCTTATAACAACTGGCTGTACAATGTTACATCAACGTAGTTACATCTTTGACCCCAAAAGTAATATGTATAATAAATAAATCTTGGAAGACTAGTTTAACAAAGCTGAAAACATTCAAGGTATTTCAGTTGGTGATCTTGAACATATAAATCCCTGCAATGCGTTGACTGTGAAGGCAACGTCAGGCTCTGTTCTGCCGATCCTTGTAAGTTTTAAAGAGGCACGGCTGAACTGAGATTTACAGCAAGGGACGGCTTTTGCAGACAGGCGATCCATGGTACACAATGGATGGAAAATAAGTACCAGCAAGCAAAATAGATTAGGATCCAAATAATCTATTTCAAAGCTTTCTTCAGTTGCTTTTTACTTCTGTTAAGAACCGTCAAGCACTCTATGTGCCAGCAAATCGTTGTTTCCAGTTTAAATTACATCAAGCAGTTGTGGTATCTGAATCATGAAGAGGAGGTGCACAATTTGCAGGCTTCCATGACAGGCTAAAAAGCTCTGTCACTGTAAATACTTTCTAAGTGGTCGTAGTACTGTCATTTTTCTACAATACCATTTTACATTTTACAGCCTTGGTTGTTGTTACCAATGTTAAAAATGAAGCAAATCTAAAAGTTCAAATTGAGGATGAGGAATTTGATCCTTTGGAGAAGAGCCTTATGTCTTCCTTTAAATTACTCCCTGATAATGAACAACAACGGTTGTAATCTAGACTTGGAAAGCTGCAGCAAATATTGGAGGGAATTAGACCATAATCATAACAGTTTTATTGCATTAGCTCAAAGCCATAGCAAAATAATAAAAACAACAAATAAAACAATACAATCATAGTATCAAGTAAAATCCATAAAATATCCATTAGAAGATTAAATACATAATAAGCATTTTAAACACAAGTTTTATAGCTAAACGAAGCAGAATTAACTGTAGTTTACTGGTACGAATTAGACAAAAGGCTTCTGATTCTCTGGACTCTGGAAAACCTTTAGGAAATAAGCATGATGTTGTTCCTCATGTAATTCAGGTAATAAGAGCAACATTCCTTGGGGAGGCTTAAAGATTTAAGTCCACATCCAGCTCTACCCTCATGCAACAATGTGTGGTTCTAGGTTTTAGCTATTTATGCATTTATTTATTTAATAGAGTTATATACTGCCCTTCTGTATATTGTTTCAAAGGGCAGCTGACATGGTCTGCAGTAAAACAACTAGATTCGAGTCCAGCAGCACCTTACAGAACAAGATTGTTGGGGTATAAGCTTTCAAGAGTCAAAGCTTCCTGACAGGTATATGATAAGATTTTAAGTACCACTTTACTTATGTGAGAAATTAATGCGATAGTTAATGGAGTCTTTTAAGTCTCTTTTTTTTTGGAATTGGAATGTAAATTGAGTGTTTCCAGTCTGTGGGCCATTGTTTTGTTTTCCATATTTGTTGGCATATTCTTGTCAAGATTCTGATTCTGTGGATTGGAATACCTCTATTGATATCCCATCTATTCCTGGTGATTTGTTTTGCCCAAGTGCGTTGAGTGCAGTTTTCACTTCACTTTCTGAAACTGTAAGTTTTTCTTCAAAATATGTTTCTTGAAAGGAATCTGTCATTCTTCCATCTC
Source organism: Euleptes europaea (assembly GCF_029931775.1). Taxonomy (NCBI): domain Eukaryota; kingdom Metazoa; phylum Chordata; class Lepidosauria; order Squamata; family Sphaerodactylidae; genus Euleptes; species Euleptes europaea. The sequence goes on from NC_079328.1 coordinate 10,699,361, forward strand.
TTTAGTGTGTTGTTCCCATCTTTTCTTCATTTTGTTCTATTCAGTTAATTTAACCATGCTTTAAATTTCCCTTTGATTTCTTGGATCTAGTGGAACAGATCTCTTATTCTTCCTTTTTTGTTGTTCTCTTCTATTTTTTTTAACTGGCTACTGTAATAGTTCTCTTTGTCTCTGTGTCCAAGTCACTGGAATGTTGCATTTAGATTTTGGATTCTGTTTCTGTCACCTGATTGCATCTACATTGAGCTCTGAGAAGAACTGATCGCTTTGCTTTCTTATTTCAACATGGTCATGAAGAACAGGTCAAACTGGAGTAACTTGTAACTGCACATAGCCTCAACTAAGCAACACTGATATTTATTATGAGAATTCCATGCAGGCACTCCACTATGCTGACTTTTGGCAGAGGCAGGAACAACTTCGTTCTTGTCTGCAAAAGTTCCACTCCGCTAAAGCATTTTGATGGGGCAGAATAAAATACTTCAACTCTCTGCCAACACTCAGAGTGGGCAATGTGTAGACCTGATCTAGTAGGGGAGATGGTTTTGCTGGATCTGAGGGCATCTGGGAAACGCCTGTCCTAGTGACCCCCATTTTTCTTTAAAGGCCTTCAAGGCAGAGAGGGGGTACAAAAACCTTTCTGTTTCCCTAATGCAGGGAAACCACCATGTAGCTCCTTAGCCTACAGGCCAAAGTTGTGGTACTTTTTCAGGTTCTCACATGATGGAACTCTATACTGTTCTCACAGAAATATAAAATCTCTCAAAAATGAGATAAAGGTTCATAGCCTTCAAAATGCTGCAGAAAGCTTTGCATTCCAGATGAGACAATCTACTGACAACACACATGGTGGATACCATGGTAAATTACAGACTGCTTGCCTTTTAAACTTGTATAGAATGATAGCGCCTACAACCACCAGAGAGATGACAAAAAGGGCTATGATCGCCCAATATCCTCCGCCGCCTCCAAGAATCTGAGAATCTGAAATAAAAGGTACACAATGATAAGATTCATCTTTATTTTAATCTTTAATTTAAATTCATTTGAAGGTAGGGGTGTACATTTGGCTTTGCCGAACCGAAAAAAGGCAAAAAATACCTTTTTGGCATTTTTTGGCTTTAAAAAATGCCCCCCTTAACAGCGGCCAAAAAAGCTGAATTAAAAAAAAGCTGGAAAAAATCAGCTTTTTTAGCTTTTTGGGATTCCCCGCAGGCTTCAACGGGAGCCTTTAAATCTCCTGCTCCATTATAGTTTATGGGGACTCTTTCTGGGGCTCTGGGAGGGGGCTGTTTTTTTAAGACAGAGGCACCAAATTTGCAGCATAGCTGCTGATTACTCTCCTTACAAGAACCTTCACGTTTGGTAAAGATTGGGTCAGGGGGGGTTCCAATTTTATTGGCCTCCAAATGGAGGAAAAAAGGGGGCCAATAAAATTGGACCCCCTGACCCAATTGTTACCAAACTCAGGGGTTCTTGTAAGGCGATTCACCAGCAGCTATGCTGCAAATTTGGTGCACTTACCTTAAAAGACAGCACACACACCCCGGAGCACCAGAAAGATTCCCCATACATAGACTATAATGGGGCTTAACATTTTCAGGATAATCAGAAAAAGGCTGAAAAAAACCCATACCGGTATGGGGATTTGGCTTATTTCAGAAATGCTGAAAATTTTCAGATCTAATATACAGTGAGGGGAAAAAGTATTTGATCCCCTGCCAAATTTGCCCGTTTGCCCTCTGATGAAGAAATGACCATAATTTTAATGGTAGGTTTATTGTAGCTGTGAGAGACAGAATAACAACAGGAAAACCCCCAGAAACCCAGAAGACAAAAGTCAGAGATTGATGTGCATTATAATGAGTGAAATAAGTATTTGATCCCCTATCAACCAGCCAGATTAGGGTTAGGGTTAGGGTTCTGCTGTTGACAGAAGCAATCAATCCATCAGATTCCAAACTAGCCACCATGACCAAGACCAAAGAGCTGTCCAAGGATGTCAGGGACAAGAGTGTAGACCTGCACAAGGCTGGACTGGGCTACAAGACTATTGCCAAGCAGCTTGGTGAGAAGGTGACAACCCTAACCCTAACCCTAACTGTCAACCTCCCTCGGTCTGGGGCTCCATGCAAGATCTCATCTCGTGGAGTTGCAATGATCATGAGAACAGTGATGAAGCAGCCCAGAACTACACGGGGGGAACTTGTCAATGATCTCAGGGCAGCTGGGACCATAGTCACCATGAAAACAGTTGGTAACACACAACGCCGTGAAGGACTGATATCTTGCAGAGCCCGCAAGGTCCCCTTGCTCAAGACAGCACATGTACAGGCCCGTCTGCAGTTTGCCAATGCACATCTGACCCAGAGGAGAACTGGGTGAAAGTGTTGTGGTGAGATGAGACCAAAATCAAGCTCTTTGGCATCAACTCAACTCGCCGTGTTTGGAGGAGGAGGAATGCTGCCTACGACCCCAAGAACACCATCCCCACCGTCAAACATGGAGGGGGACATATTATGCTTTGGGGGTGTTTTTCTGCTAAGGGGACAGGACACCTTCACCGCATCGAAGGGACGATGGACGGGACCATGTATTGTCAAATCTTGGGTGAGCCCCTCCTTCCCTCAGCCAGGGCATTGAAAATAGGTCGAGGATGGGTATTCCAGCATGACAATGACCCAAAACACACGGCCAAGGCAACAAAGGAGTGGCTCAAGAAGAAGCACATTAAGGTCCTGGAGTGGCCTAGCCAGTCTCCAGACCTTAATCCCATCGAAAATGGGAGCTGAAAATTCGAGTAGCTACACATTAGCCTTGAAATCTTACTGATTTGGAGAGGATCTGCAAAGAGGAGTGGGACAAAATACCTCCTAAGATGTATGTAAACCTGGTGGCCACCTACAAGAAATGTCCCTCACTGTACCCTACTCCAAAAAATACCAAATTTGTTTGGGGGTGCAAACCACTATTTGAAGGGCCTAGATTGTTTCTCCCACTTAGCACCCATATTTCTTCAAGACAATGGAACTCTGTGCATCAGTGAACACAGTGGAAGAGGTGTATTTGTTTGCATGATGATGCAGGAAAGTGATTATCCCATTCATTCTAGCCACCCTCATGAGAAACTAAAGGGTTTGGTAACCCTGAAAGTTGTTATTAGGTTATTTAGTGGCATGAAATCCATTACGATAGGAACAGGAGTAGTTAGATGCATCCATCTCCACTCCTCCTCCAAATGTTTAAAAACAGTGAAATTGTTTTGGGTCTTCGGCTAATGGATGAACTAGACATACTGAACAAAATGGGATGTTTGAAACATCTTAAGATTAATAAGTGAATCTTTGTTCAGCATTATCAGAAGTAGAATCATAGAATCAAAGAGTTGGAAGGGACCACCAGGGTCATCTAGTTCAATCCCCTGCACAATGCAGGAAATTAACAACTACCTCCCCCCACATCCCCAGTGACCCCAACCCTCCCCCTGCCATGCAGGATCCCACAATCAAAGCACTCCCAACAGATGGCCATCTAGCCTCTGCTTAAAGACTTCCAAAGACGGGGACTCCACCACCCTCCGAGGCAGCGCATTCCACTGTCGAACAGCCGGTGCTATTGAAACCATGGCCAAAAACCCACACAAATGTACACTGGGTTGTATCCCATAGAACTGTTCTACTAGAGAAGACTTCCCCTCGGAAAGAAGGCACTCTGAAAGATTTCTGCATGGGGGAAGACTCCTTCTGTCACAGGAAAGATCCTTCTCTAGTGCAGTGGATTCACACGTTCCCATCCACTGTTTACATAGTAAAAATGGGCTTCAGAAAAACTTTTGGAGACTTACTGAAACGATATCTAAGGGCTAGTCTCATATTGTCAAGCAGCTGATGGGATATAACTGATGGGATTCCAAGACATAAGACCCAATGAACTTGCACTTTCTTGCCCTCCCTCCATATCCTGGGACAGAGTTGTTTGCCCAGAAGTAGAAGAGCTCTTTGGTTCCAATTAAGTAAATGGGGACTAATGCTCCAACTTGCACATTTTTTGGAAAAAGATCCTCTTCAATTCCACTGAATTTTTCTTCCTCGTAATATGATTAGGATCTTCCTCTCCTTCCCCTTGGGGTCTCCCACTTTTATCCCCTGCTGACTACATCCGACCACAATCATTGGGGGCACCAAGAGAAACTGAAGAATATATTAGGTTTTTAATGGGAAGAAGAAGAAGAGTGGGTTTTTATATGCTGACTTTCTCTACCACTTAAGGTAGAATCAAACTGGCTAACAATCGCCTTCCCTTCCCCTCCCCACAACAGACATCCTGTAAGGTAGGTAGGGTTAAGAGAGTGTGACTAGCCCAAGGTGGCTTCATGTGTAGGAGTGAGAAACAAATCCAGTTCACTAGATCAGCCTCCGCTGCTCAGGTGGAGGAGTGGGGAATCAAACCTGGTTCTCCAGATTAAAATCCACAGCTCCAAACCACCCTCTTAACCACTACACCACACTGGCTCTCTTTAATAGAAGTGATTTTATTATAAGTATATGATTGTATATTATGGTGATTGTTGGAAGCCGCCCTGAGCCCGACTGGTATAGAGGGGAGGGTGGGGTACAAATGGAACAAAATAAAAAAATAAAATAAAAGGTGCAAATCTTCATAGTCAAAGCATTTGCCTCAGCTTTATATATAGACTGCTTTCAAAATCTATCTTTTCAATACTGGATTTTAGTGAAAAGGCAGATTCCTAGCAAACTACCAGCATTTTCAAGATTCTTTGATGGGATTCTATATAAATGCAATGCCTGTCATGCAGAATTCTGAATGCATATCCAGCATCAATATTATCTTATTTTAGGTACTAGGAGGACATTCTCCCTCTAGAAGATCTCACCAGCTGTCAAAAACAGTGTGTGCTGTACCTGAATCAGAGCTGTCCAAGGTCACCAAGATCCAGTGTCCTTCTCTCAAGAAGAAACTGATGTTTTGGGCCTCCAAGGACTGCTTAATTGCTGCTATTCTCTGGAAACACGAAAGAGAAAATATTAGATGTGTTCAGGAGAGCTAAAATAAAAGTTTTGAACATCAGTAAATTGTAAGAAACCCAACAAGCACTACATTGACAATTACAAAATTTCACACTGATTTTTAGCAACAGGCCTCTGCATTTCATAACAGCAGAAACCTGTTACTAAAAACAGATATGGTAGTGCTTGTGTGGCAAGGGGGCATCTTCCCACCACACAGGGAGAAAACAACCTGAAAGCACGGTGGAAAGCCATTCTCAGTTTATCTGAATTACACTTTGCAATGTGTATCATCCCTATTAAAACTAAGATCCACATTCTAAAACTGTGACAATTACTTTAATTTCTTGCATATGACAACTGCAGGGTCTGTTCTAGTTTATAGCTGAAATCACTGCTGAGTTTATCTAATAAAAACAAAACAAAATCCGATCTTACCATACCAGCTGCCTTAAAAGGGGGCAAGGAAGACAGTCGGAATGAGAATAACTTATTCTACACTCTTAACACAAAAATATTTGAGCGTGATATTCTTTTTCAATGCAACAGCACTGCAAAGGTCCCACTCAGGCTGGTGTAATTTTCCTCCTGTCAACCCCTTGCAGATGCCATTTTCCCCACCATATCACCACAGCGCAACAGCAATTGCTAAATTTAAAAAAGTCCTCAGGTAATGCAGCAGGGGGGGAAATACAGGGAATTGACAGCTGATAAAAGAGTGCAGAAAACTCCTGTGTAACCACCACATTGCCCTGCAGGGCCAACCTCTCAGCACTGCTCTCTCAGCACTGCTAGTCAGAGGTTTACTGCCTCTGGACATGGAGGTTCCCTTTATTCACCATGAAGAAGAAGAAGAGTTGGTTTTTATACCCCGATTTTCTCTACCTTTAAGGAGTCTCAAACCGGCTTACAATCACTTTCCCTTCTTCTCCCCACAACAGACACCTTGTGAAGTAGGTGGGGCTGAGAGAGTTTGGAGAGAATGACTGGCTCAAGGTCATGGTCAGGCTTCATGTGGAGGACTGGGGAATCAAACCCGGTTCACCAGATTAGAGTCCAAAGCTCATGTGGAGGAGAGGGAATCCAATCTGGTTCTCCAGATTAGAGTCTGCCACTCTTAACCATTACACCACGCTGGATTTATTCTAATCGCCTTTGAAAGCCGCCTAAGCTAGTGGTTACTACATTGCATGGAAATGAATTTCATGATTTAATTGCTCATGGAGTGAAGGAGTATTTGCTTTTGTCTGTCCTGAATCTGTGTAAGTAAAAGAGAGAATTTGTGAGATTTTATGCAAAGTGAGGCATTGTCCTTCCATTGATTAGGAGCCAGATGAAGTCAAACAGGATGTCGCCCAAACACTCTCTAAATGAATAGTGTGCTTGCCTTATTGCTAGATACAGTTCTTTTCCTCTTTGGGTGGTTCAGAGACTGGAGCACATACAAGTCTGCTGTGGTGGGCAACCCAGGCCTTACCACAGTCACAAGGCTTCCTTCAGGTATGCTGGTTTCCTGACGAGGGAAAAAGACACACAGAAATTTAGTGGACCTGTTATGACTACTTTTGTATTGCTATACTGCATTTTTGAAATACATGTTTTTGACTTGATACCTTTGGCTTAGGAAAAAATCCCTACATAAAAGAGTACAGAAATTGCAATAAATTAGTCAAGACTGGGGGGAGGAAACAGTGAAATAAGATGCAAAGGACCATTACTATATTTTTACATAAATTAAGTCCAATTATCTTTCAATGTATCGAATATTGAATGTGGGCACTAGTGACAGATTGTGTTGGACATTAACTAAGATTTCCCCCTCCAGTTTTAACTCATCACCATGATGTTCAGTCTTGTGCATGTTTAGAAGAAGAAGAGTTGGTTTTTATACCCCAATTTCCTCTAACTTTAAGGAGTCTCAAACCAGCTTACAATCACCTTCCCTTCCTCTCCCCACAACAGACACCTTGTGAGATAGGTGGGGCTGAGAGAGTTCTGAGACAACTGTGACTAGCCCAAGGTCACCCAGCAGGCTTTATGCGTAGGAGTGGGAAAACCAACCTGGTTCACCAGATTAGAATCCGCAGATGATGTGGAGGAGTGGGGAATCAACCTGGTTCTCCGGATTAGAGTACGCTGCTCTTAACCACCATACCACGCTGGCTCTCTAAGTGTTCTTGTTCAATAGTACTCAGAAGTAAGCCCCACTGTGCTCAGTGGGTTACTCTCAGGTGATTGTGCACAGAACTTCAATCCCAGTCAGTGACAAATGATATGTGTGTGAAAAATTAGATATTGGAAAATGAAAAAGATTTAAGTGCAAATACATAACATAAGAAATACTGTGCATGACAGATGTGTCGGTCAATTTGACTGACATGCACAAAAAAAATTTCTGTAGCATGGTTTGGAGGCTGTAGCTTAGGCCAGCCAGCAATCTCATTACTGTGTTTGAAATGAGCTGAATTTTCTGAAAACACTTTCAAAGACATCTCACGTAGCAACCAAACCCAGATGTGATCCGAGCATGGAAAAATGCCAAATCATGCTTCTCAAGGAAGGGCTGTCTGTGAAGTTGGCTAAAGGTGCTCTGTATCACACATGAAGCCTGAGCCACTGTCTGCAGACACAGATCTAAATACAACCCCCAAACTGTGAACCGGTTCCTTCAGAGGGCTTGCAGCTTCATCCAAGACTGGCTGACTCCTCAATCTCCAACTGGCTAAACTATTGAACAAGAACACCTCAGACTTGTCTGGACTGAGCTTCAGCTTATTCGCCCTCATCCTGCCCTGTCATTCATTTATTGGTTTACTCCATGTATACCCAGCCTTTCTCCCCAGTGGAGACCCAAAACAGGTCACATCATTCTCCTCTCCTCCATTTTATGCCCACAACAATCCTGTGAGGTAGGTTAGGCTGAGAGCATGTGACTGGGCCAAGGTCACCCAACAAGCATCCACGACAGAGTACGGATTCCAGACTGGATCTCCCAGATCCCCATCCAGTATTCTAACCGCTACTTTATTTATTTACTTTGTTTATATCCCGTCTTTCTCCCCAATGGAGACCCAAAGCATCATTCTTCTCTCCGCTTTATCCTTGCAACGACCTGGTGAGGTAGGTTAGGCTGAGAGCGTGCGACTGGCCTAAGATCACCTAGCAAGCTTCCATGGCAGAGTGGGGATTCGAACCTGGCTCTCCCAGATCCTAGACTGACAATTTAACCACTACTGCAAACTGGCTGCCCATTATCACCTCCAGACAGCCACCATTTCATCTGCTGAAAAGGAGAAATATGGCTGGATGTCATCAACATGATGATGACACTTCACTCCAAATCTCTGGATGGTCTCCCCTAGAGATTTAATGTAGACAGTAGGATGGGGGAGACAGGATGGGACTCCACTGCATGAGCCCCAAAGGCCATTTATGCATGGCTGTTTCCTTGTAGTCATCCCGCTGACTACTTCAGGGCTTTGCTTTGGTTATGCTTGCATTTGCCAACAGTCAGAAGTCGCCTCGCTCTCCCCGCACGTTTCCACGCGTTTAGCCCACATTTTCTGGATTTGTGTTTAGTCAGCATCCAGAAAATGCAGGGAAAACACAGGGAAACGCACAGGGAGAGAGAGACCTCTGACGGTTGGAAAATGCAAGCATGATCAAAGCAAAGCCCCAAAGTAGTCGGCGGGTGACGGCGAGGAAACAGCCATGCATAAATGGCCAAAGCGTAAAGCAGCTATCAACCAGCACCATCTTCAGTAATCCCTAGTATCCACTTTTAACAAACAGTGCAGATGGATACTGAATGGTTACAGGTTAAGATAATCCATCTCATACCTGAAAGTGAGGAGTTACACAACCACTACTGACTCAGACATCTCGCCCCCAAAGAGGATATTCAGCCCTAGCTCATAGTTGACCAAAGGGGCAGACTCAGAGGTGTATTTTTCGGGAGGGATTTAGAGACCATCTCCTCCGAGGTGGCCAGAACCCCACCCACTCCCTTCAATGATGCATTTATCACAGCCTGGATATTCCAATGGGCAATTGCTTCCAGGCAGAAGTAATGACACAAAAGATAAGGACTGAGCATTGAGGTGACAGGTTGAGCTCATCTAAGCAATGTTTCTGTACTCTGAAATGTATCCAAATGATTGCAACTAGGTGGATTGTGGTGGTGCTGTAAACATGGAGGCGCTCCTTCAATTCAGTTTAATGACTGGAAATTCATAACCAGAGAGGGTCACCTTTGCAATCCGTTGTGTTACAACAAGGCCGATGTCCTCCCGCCAAGCAGGTATGTTCGGGTTGTACAAATCCAGATACTCGGAAAACCTTAAATGAAGTACCTGAAAATGATCTGGAAACAGGAAGCAAGGAACTAGTAAATCAAGAAGTAAAAAGAAAGCTTTGTTAAAACAGCAAATTGTTTTCCCCCTTCTGAAATTCATGTCATTAATAAAAGAGGTAGCTAACGGCAGAACTACGTGTTACATGTTTATATAATAAAATATTGATAGTTAAGGAAAAGCAGTTTTTGGAGGAGGCAATTCTTCATGCCTTTGTAAACCAGCTTGAGCCCACCAGATGGGGAAAGGAGATCTAAAGCACCATTGAGATTTCTCTTGGCTACAGTGTCTTTCAAGGCACTGGCAAACCACCCCGTAAACAGAGTCTGCCTAGTAAACGCTGTGATGTGACGTCACCCCATGGGTCAGTAATGACCCAGTGCTTGCACAGGGGGGGCACCTTTACCTTTACTGTGTCTTTCAAGGTTTCACCTTTTCTGCTCCTTCAAGGTTAATTAATAACTTCCTGTCCCTCAACAGGGTATTGATCCATAAAATTAATCAATTAATGGTTAATTCTTATAAGGTTTTTTATTTATTTATTTATTTATTTATTTATTTAGATTTCTATCCTACACCTTCCCCGGCCACAGCCGGGCTTGGGTCAGCTCACAACATAATCAACAATTAAAACACAATTAACAGTTAAAATTCTAGTACAAAAAACACTATTGGTGCCCTTAAATTATTACAATCAGGATCCCCAACAGAGGGATGAGTAACAGAGTGGAAAGCATAGTCAACAAAATAAACCAGATTGATGGAAAAGGGGTGGGAGGCTAGCTAGAATGGAAAACCGTTGCTGCCTTCAACCATAGGCCTGGTAGAACTGCATCAGATCTCGCAGGGCTCAGATCTCACTAGGGAGAGAGTTCTACCAGGCTGGAGCCAGAGCTGAAAAGGCTCTGGGTCTGGTTGAGGACAGCTGGGTAGTCTTTGGGCCAAGGATCACCAGTAAGTCGTCCCTGGCAGAACGTAGCGTCCTTTGAGGGGTATATCAGGAGAGGCGGGCACACAGGTACAATGGTCCCAGACCATTTAGGGTCATTTATTTGGATCAACATGGCTATCTGCAATCTCTATCTATCTGGGAAATATCTGAATCCAGGCACCAGAAGGATTCTTCAATTTTAGAAACAAAATCTGGGAAGAAACTGCTTATGGGGATTACCTCATAGCCAGGTCACAGAATCCTATTGTGCTCTTTTTCGAAGGACATCGCCTAACATGGTATAAAATGCTGTCAAGTTGCAGCCAACTTAAGACAGCCCCATAGGGTTGTCAAGGCAAGTGATTAAGCAGAGATGGTTTGCCACTGCCTTCCTTTGCAGAAACTTCCTTGGTGGCCTCCCGTCCAAGTACTGACCCTGCTTAGCTTCCGAAATCTGACAAGCTCGGGCTATACTATACCATTCCACATCCTCACAACATTAATCTCCAGTACTGTTAACAGAACAATGCAAGACTTTGCTGAGTTGATGTCTGAGCCATTTACTTCTGAGTAAACATATAGCAGGCCTAGTCCTTAAGAGAGCCAGCGTGGTGTAGTGGTTGTGTTGGACAAGGATCTGGGAATCCCAGGTTCGAATCCCCACTTGCACCATGGAAGCCTGCTGGGTGACCCTGGGCCAGTCACACACTCTCAGCCTGGACCCTGGCAAGTATTTGGATGGGAGACCTCCAAGGAATACCAGGGGTGTGATGCGGAGGCAGGCAATGGCAAACCACTTCTGAACATCTCTTGCCTTGAAAACCCTATGGGGTCACCACAAGTCAGCTGTGACTTGATGGCAAAAAGGGGGGTCATCCTTAGGCATATGCATTGCTGGCTAAGCAGGTTTGGTACTTGGATGGGAGACCACCAAGGAAGGCTCTGCAGAGGAAGGCAATGGCAAACCAGCTCTTCTCCTCTGAATTCAGGACTGAGGTATGTAACATCTTCCGTGGCCTTTGAAGTGTCATGAAGACATGCAGAACTGGAACGAACCCCCCAGTGTGGGTTTAGCCATGGCTGGCATTGGAAGCACCCACAGAGCTGAGATTTGGACAACCAGGTGCTTCAAGCCACTCTCAGTTCACTTGCAAGAGAACCACGGTGGCAGAATCTACATAGTCCCCCCCAAAAAAAATTAAAAGGAGATCGCCTCACCCAAAACTTGGATAACCTTGGAATCCTGGAGCATGGAAGTCCCACGGGAAGCCTGAACGGTCACTCTAACTTCCCCAATCTCTGTAAAACTAGACACCAAAAAGCTCTCCAAGGAAAGGTATGGCTATTTAAAAGAAAAGGCAAGAAAGGAAAAACCGAATGGTGGCTGGAGAAAAACAGGTAAGAATGCTGTCAACATTGTTAGTGGTGAAACAGCAGAAGCTGTATGTTTATGCTTCATTTCTGTAGACCTTGCACAGTCCTGGAACTGGCATTCACTGCTAGGGCACAATCTTAGAAAATCCTCCTGAGCATGTCCAAAGAGCATTTCCTTCAGCAGTGAGTAACTACAAGCTGTTCCCACACATCAGGAATTAAGGGCAAACAATCCCAGATCAGGGCAGAGACATCCCTTGGATAGGGTGACCCAGGATGAATGGCCCAGGCCCTGCAGTTTGGGGGACTCTGCCAATCATCTAGGCAACGGGGCTTGTGTAAAGTTGCCAACCTCCAGGTGGTTAGCAAATAAAACACAGCAATAAATTGCATACAAGTAAATGCTTTAACAAGAGTGGTATTCAATAGTCATATCCACCTTGATATACAATTTTGCAAAAATAATGTCAGAAACATATATCAACTTATATGTGCTTGCAAAAAAGGAGCAAAATCTTTAGTCCTTAATTAAGGTATTTTCTTTCGTCCAAGAGGTAAGTTCATATGTCTTTTTCACTTCTACAGAAGTCTGGTTTCCTTTCTGTTTCAGCTTAGAACACAAGCCTTCCTTAGCAACCTATGCTAGCTGTTATTAACTTGCTTGCGCATTGGCCAACGTTGCCAAGCATTGGCCAAGCGCTGCCAATGCGCAAGCAAGTTAATAGCAGCTAGCGTTGGTCCCTGAGGAAGGCTTGTGTTCTAAGCCGAAACAGAAAGGAAACCGGACTTCTGTAGAAGTGAAAAAGGCATATGAACTTACCTCTTAGACGAAAGAAAATACCTTAATTAAGGACTAAAGATTTTGCTCCTTTTTTGCAAGCACATATAAGTTGATATATGTTTCTGACATTATTTTTGCAAAATTGTATATCAAGGTGGATATGACTATTGAATACCACTCTTGTTAAAGCATTTACTTGTATGCAATTTATTGCTGTGTTTTGTTTGCTAACTAACTTTACAGCACGCTAACCTCTGTTTGCCAAACCTCCAGGTGGTGGCTGGAGATTTCCCACTATTACAACTGATCTCTAGGCGACAGAGATCAGTTCCCCCGGAGAAAATGGCCACTTTGGAAGGTGGACTCTACGGCATAATACCCCACTGAAGTCCCTCCCCTCTCCAAACCCCACCCTACTCAGGCTCCACCCCCACAACCTCCAGGTATTTCCTAACCCGGAGCTGGCAACCCTAGGCTTGTGTAGGGGCTGCTGGCCAAGCAGTGGCTTGGGAAAGCCTCCAGAGGGTTGGGGAAGGTGGGAGGGCCTTGGCACAGTCTTGATCCCCAGAAGTTCATTTATTTAAAGAAACTAAGCACCGTAGCAAATCAGCCTGGGCTCACACAGTTGTACCTAATGAAGTCTTGAAGTTGGCTAGAGACAGATGGAGAAAGCCTTTTATCCAAGAATCTGTCTCTAAACTAGATAATCTGAGGGTTCTTTTAGCAGGGGTGGATTTTAATACTACATTGGCAGTCGCAAAATTTCTTTCCCAGTCAATCAAGATTAAAAAATACTAATTTTCTTATGGGCTATTTCGATAGTTCCTTTCTTCTTCTTCTTTATTTTGATCTCAGTATGACATTGTTCAGGGCTGAATTGGCCATATGAACAGTATCACTAAAGTAAAGAAGCCTTGACTTTTTTTTTTACAAATGAAAAGCAGCCTCAAGAGTCTCCAATTCTGACTACAGGAACAGTAGAGGTGGACTTAACCCTTTCCCTACAGGCTATGCTCCAAACTCCTCTCCTGCCCTGGGTAAGAGGTGTCTGTTTTACCCTTGCATCTGGAACTCCATAGGAAGGAGGCTGGTAGGGCAGATTAACCTCACCCCACTCCTGTGCTCAAAACTGCAGCCCCAAGGTTTGTTTTCATTGATCAATACTGAGACTCAACTCCTTTGAATGGGATGTTTAGTTTGCCTCTAAGCCCATCGCTCATCACGTTGTACATCAAATGCCTCATATAAATATGCATCACTGTGATTTATTATACACAGTAAGCAAAAAGGAGTTATCACTTCACTATTGGCACAGTTCAAGATATTATGGTCTGCTTCTCGAAGGCTAGTTAAGAGCCCATTAGAAGAAGAAGAAGAAGAGTTGGTTTTTATACCCCAAATTTCTCTACCTTTAAGGAGTCTCAACCGGCTTACAATCACCTTCCCTTCCTCTCCCCACAACAGACACCCTGTGAGGTAGGTGGGCCTGAGAGAGTTCAGAGAGAACTGTGACTGGCCCAAGGTCACCCTGCTGGCTTCATGTGGAGGAGTGGGAAAACCAACCCGGTTCACCAGATTAGAGTCCACCGCTCTTAACCACTACACCATGCTGAAATTGCCTGCAGGGTTAAGGTGAATGAAAAGGGGTACACAACTCTTTAACTGAATGATATCGCTTAAGGTTGCAAATGTAGTTGTTCAAGGAGAAGCTACTTTGAGCCAGAGGAAAGGCCGGGTATAAATAATTAAATCAATAATTTGAGACTTCCTGTTAAGTGCTGCTGTAAAACATTGCATAGTTTAAAGTGCCCCAAATCACAGATAGCTTTTCATCCGATACCTGAAGGTTGTTTCCAATCCACCAGTAAAATAGTGTGAAGTTTGGGTTCCATGGGAGGGTCACAGCTGTCAGGTTCACCTCCTGATTTTTGCCAACAACGGGAACGACTTCTAGATGTAAAGCCTGTAATGGAGCTAGAAAGAATCCCACTCATCAATGGTCAAGCCTTTCAGGGTCTCCAATTGTTCTGCACTCTCACCTCTACTGCTGTACCACCAGGCCTTGAGAGCAACGGGCTCTCTCTTGGGGAAAGGCATCCATGCTGGTTATTTTTGTAGGGGCACACATCCAGAAGTGGGGTACCCTTCTCAGAGAGAGATGCTAAGGGCCCCAGCTACCAAAGCCACCAACAGCTGGGAGGTGGAAGTAAGAGTGGAGAAATGACTTCTGGTATGCTCCCCACACCACCCTCGCCCCCAACTGGCAGCAATTCTGCCAGGCCTTCAAAGATGCTGTAATATCTACAGAAGGGAAGAGAAAGAAAAAAAAACCCACCAAACTGTACATGTCTGCAAACAGCTGAAAACGGCAACAGATTTTAACGGAAAGCCACTTTGGAAACTAATGTGGCCAAAACAAGGCTGGGTACCTAAAGGTTGGGTGGAAAAGAACTCAGTTATACTATGAAATATATTTATTATAAAGCGCTCATGTAGATATTAAAAACAAGCCTTATGGCAACAAATAAAACATCTTATGCACACATACACAATAATCAACTACCATCTATTTAGTTGATACTGTTATGCGCACCTTGTATGTAAGGTCAGCCCAGTCCAGAAAGAAATATTCAGACTGCATTCCACATTTGTGCGCTTTTACAATTTAAAACATATTTTAATAATAATCTGACATCACAGGCACAGAGTTCATTTGGGATACATCCTTAAATACATACCTGGGCTGTTACGAAATTGTTTCATCTATTGATTAATGTGCATAAGATGTGTTTTTAGACCGAAACGCATTTGGCATGTGGTTTTAGACTATCAACCTTATTTGTTGCCATAAGTCTTGTTTTTAATATCTGCATTAGCACTTTATAATGAATATATTTCATAGTATAATTGAGTTCTTTTCCACCCAACCTTCGGGCACCCAGCTTTGTCTTTAGGTTGGGTTCCCCCCCGCCCCCCTTGTGGCCAAAACAAGGGCCAGCAACATGAGTGATATTTAGGCGTCATCTGTAGTTCTGTAGTTTTTAAGTTTTAATTGGGATTTTATAGTTTTAAATTTAGATTTTTTTGGTTAATTTTTATTATTGATTATATTGATATAATCTGCCCTCCCCAGGCCCCACGCCCAAATCTCCAGGAATTTCCCAATTCCAAGCAGGCTTTGCAGACTATTCCAGGAGGGGATACCTGGTAAGTGCCACATCTCAATGGACGAACAACAGTCAGGGCAGGAGTGGCAATCTGATATCCACCTCCTTATGTTTATTTTACTTTATGTTATTTATAGTCTTTCCTTGTCACTGAGAGTTAGTGGATCACATAGTGTAAGTCAATGCAATCAGTAGGAGGATAGATCTATTAAGCAATGCGATAGGACTAGGATTACAGAAACAAAGTTGACCTCTGAACAGAGCAAACGTATTAAACACAAAATGTTAAAACAATGCAGAACATGGTATGACATCAGTAGAAGAAGAGTTGCCTTTTATACCCCACTTTTCACTACCTTTAAGCAGTCTCAAAGCAGCTTACACTCTCCTTCCCTTCCTCTCCTCCCCACAACAGACACTTGTGAGGTAGGTGGGGCTGAGAGCGTTCTGAGAGAACTGTGACTGGCCCAAGGTCATCCAGCAGGCTGCATGTGAAGGAGTGAGGATTTGAACCCGGTTCTCCAGATTACAGTCTGCAGCTCTTAACCACTACACCACAACACAGCGCATTTTCCTGGGCAAGTGGGTTGTGATGTAGCCTTATTTTCTTCATAAAAACACCTGTGTTGTTAATTTGTTCTATTATTTTTATGGATTTTGTATGTTGCTTTGAATACACTGTAGAAAAGCAAGTTAAAAATCCTTTAATCAAGTTATTAGAATAATGCCTTTTTTAGAAGTATGAAGCAACAGGCCAAGTCCACTTTTCAGTAGTGCTTCCTCATATAAGGAAAGAAAGGTTGAATAAGTAACCCTTCTTCAGAATCACATTGCCTCCAGCATTTGAGAGATGCTGAAATTCTGATTAAAATTTCTCTGCAAAAGTAGAATTCATTCTGCTCCGAAGAAATCAGTGTCCCCAGGCCTTTACTGGACCCACTGCATGGCACGGAAGGCGTTAACCACGAGGACATTCAAAGGCCTGAGCCAACAGTCTTTGGACACTTAAGGAGCAAAGGTAGGGTTGCCAACCTCCAGGTACTAGCTGGAGATCTCCTGCTATTACAACTGATCTCCAGCCGATAGAGATCAGTTCACCTGGAGAAAATAGCTGCTTTGGCAATTGGACTCTATGACATTGAAGTCCCTCCCCTCCCCAAACCCCACCCTCCTCAGGCTCAACCCCAAAAACCTCCCACTGGTGGTGAAGAGGGACCTGGCAACCCTAAGCAAGATCCTAAATCTCCTTTTTAAAACATGTTGTATTTTAAGGCAGCTGTGGGGGGGCTGCCGGTTTGATCAGAGAAGGAGTGTTTGACCTTGTCAGCCTCTGCTGTTTCCCCAATATAAGTCACTCCCCTGAAGCTGCTCTTAACTCTGCAGGGGGGGAAATAAATATTTTTACTCCTGTAGCGATAACAGCTGCTTTTTGGGAGAGGGAGTGCTGAGACTGCGGAAATGGCTGTCATGAAGTACACAAAAATTAACAGCTCTCCTACCTCTTGTCTAGTACAGAGTGGTGTAGCGGTTAGACTGTCAGACTAGGATATGGGAGATCTGGGTTCAAATCCTCACTCTTCCACAGAAGCTCGCTGGTTGACCTTGTCACAGACTCTCAGCCAGTCACAGACTCTCAGCCTAGCCTACTTGTTGTGAGGATAAAATGGGAGAAGGGCAGAATGCTGTCAGCCACTTGAGGCCCCATGGGGAGACATGTTGGAGAATAAGTGAAGTAAAATAAAATACAAATAAATAGTATGGTCAGTGTCACCCAGACATGTGACCGCCACATGATGAGCGAGCTGGCCACATCTTCAGTCTGACAAAAGCGTTTGTCCATCAATTGCTAAGAGGCTAGGGCTGAAGTCATAAAAATGCCTTCGCTCAAAGTAAACCTCACTGAATAAAATGAGACTTACTTCTCGGCAGACCTTCTTAGGGTTGCTCCCTAAATTGTCAAGTGAGACCCAGGACCTGCAGGGCTCAATTCCGCAGGGCCTGGAAGACTGAGATGTTCCACCAGGCCTATGGTGGAGGGGTGTGACAGTTCCATCATGGCTGGCCTCCTTACCTTATTCCTGTCCCTGCCCTGTTCCCCCTTCTTGACTGTTTACTTTGTCATTGTTTCAACATGAATGGCGCCATCAGAAATTCTCTGGAATTTTTCTGGAATTTTTAGACTGTAGAATTTTTTTTAGAATTTCAAATAATAGGTTTAAAGCATAATTTAAATTGTGTATTACGAGCTACTATGACATTTTTTCTGGTTGTGAGCCAACCTGAGCCTGAACCTGGTTGGGAAAGGGCAGGGTAGAAATCCAATAAATAAATCCCTAAATGATGGAATTTTAGAAATATTGGTTCTTGTAGGTTATCCGGGCTGTGTAACCGTGGTCTTGGTTACTCCTCTGAAGATGCCTGCCGCAGCTGCTGACAAAACGTCAGGAAAGGAAATACCAAGACCATGGTTACACAGCCAGGATAACCTACAAGAACCAATGAACTCTGACCGTGAAAGCCTTTGACAATATTTAGAACTATTGCTACTAATTATTATCATCATTGAGTCTAAGCAGGGGGGGAATGAAGGGGGGAAAGCTCAGGACTTACCGTGAACCTGAACAAACACAACAGCTTCCTCTTGGCCTGCTGCATTTTCTGCTGTCACCGAGACACGGTAAACCCCGGGATTCTCATAGCGGTATTGAATGGGCTCATTTGCCAACGTGAGGTTCACATATGTGGCCTTAAAGCCGTCTCCATGGTCTAGTTGATATTTTGTATTTAAAATATCTCCCTGTGAAAAATTGAGAGGGACCAAAATAAGAGTTCTAAAAACTTAGCTCCATGACAAAACCTGGCAATGTGAAACAAACAAAACTAGACATCAGGAGATAATTACTGCCAGTCCTTTGGCTGTGCTGAAGATGATCACTTTTCTCCTTAAAAACAAGAGACAAGTCAGTGGATTATTAAAAACACCAGCTCAGAAAGCGTCTGAAATAAAGGAAACTATTCTGTGCCTCTTCAGCATTTCCTCTGCTTTTTTATAGGAGAACTTGTTTGTTAGTAATACATTTTCCTTGTAAACTGGAATACCACAATGAAATCTGTTATGCCTGTTCAAAACTAATTTTTTAAAAGCCCACCCATATTGCTAGAAACTGTGCTCCACAACCCTAACTGTGCATTCCTGAGGCTGGGGGCTGATTCCCCTTACGAGGAGGCATAACCTCGCCACCAGCGTGTGTCTAATCACGGTACAAGACGCACTTACGCTGGCGGTGAGGGCAGTTCCGTCGGCACTTGAGTGCCATGGAGCTGTGTGCTGCTCCTCTGCCAGCACAGTCTCCCTGCTGCATAAATGCCGGTGGAGACTTGCGGCGCCGGTGTTCCCGGGGTGTTCCCAGGGGCGGAGCTGCCATTAGGCAGCTCCCTATGCCCTTTTGGCCCTGGACGCCAATGGCCAGGACGGCTTTGCTGCGTCAGCTTTTTAGCAGGCGCTGTCAGGTTCCTAACTGAATGCAAGGTCCAGTCAGGCTCTTGACATAAGTTCAGGCCAAGTTCTGGCCACAAGTCAAGTCCTTGGTTCCCAGGGTTTTGAAGCTCCTGTGTATACTTTCATTTGCGCCGCAGCTGCAGAGTGTTTTGTCTCCACTCATGAGAACCACTATCTCGCTGTTGCCTGGCAATGTTTATCTTATTCTTCTGCACTAGTGTTTTTAAGCAAGTAACCTCCTAGAGATCTCGAATGCTAACCTTGCTTGCCTGTGAGCCGTCAGTTCTTTGATTTTGCCTATTAGTTCCTAATAAAGTATTACTGCTTCAGATCTACCTGTCTGGATGAGTTTGCTTGAGGGATACTAGAGGCAGACTCCTGAGTATGACAGGCGCAGCCTCGCTGTTTTCAATGGGGCTTTTAGCCCCAGTGAAAACGGAAAAAGCCTTTAAAAGGCTTTTTTTGTCCTGGGGGTGTGCGGGGAATGGGTTGGGAGGAGGCGCAGCTGCGCCTCTTCCCCACAGTCCCTGCACGCCAGCAGCTCAGGAATGCGCTGTAAGACAGTTAAAGCAGAATTATGGTTAGTGGAGAACGATTGATCAGAGCATAGGAAGGAGAAACCAGGATGCTTCCACAAGGCCCTCAGGTTGAGACCTAGGCCATTAACGCATGGCCACTTTCTCCCTCTTTTCTCCCGGGAATGCAGCGAATTGGCAAGGTCCCCACGCATGTTCTTTGCACAAGTGCGTGTTGACCCCTCCCCCTTTCGCTACATTCCCGGGAGAACGCCTTCCTCTGTTATTGCGACATAAATGGAAGCCGTGCAACAGAGGAAGGAGCTTGCCTGTGCGTACAGGGTGCCCGGATTGACTCCCCACCAGGAGACGTCCGGGCCCCGGCAGCACAGCAGCGGCGCTCCTTTCCCCGCCGGGTAGAAGGCACTGCCCGGCCCTGGTGGGGAGAGCAGCAGTGGCAGCACCTTCTCCCCCGCCCCAGCCGGCGTTTGAAGCTCATCTCCGAGCAGCCTGCTGCCTGCATCCCCGCCATCACCCAGCGAAACGTTGCCGAGTGGAGGTTTGTGGTGGCTGGAAGTGCGCGAACCTGGCACCGGAAGGGGCTGCCACCGCCACTTCACCTATGACAGCGGGGATCCAGGCAGCAGACTGCTTGGATGTGAGCTTCAAACGCCGGCTGGGGGGGGGGGGGAGGAGAGTGCGGGGTAGGGTGGCGGGTAAAATCCCGCTGATCCACCAGGCTGCCTGCCGGCCAGCTGATGGCCAGTGGGCACTGTGTGCACGTGCTCACATGCATCACTTTAGGGAAAACCCGAAAGTGACGCGGACACTCTGGCAATCTCGGATAAAACTCTCTGGAAACCCTAGAGTTTTGGCTGAGATCACTACAGCATCCGCGTCACTTGGGCGTGCGCATCGCACACCACAGCCATGGCCCCGGAAATCTCCTGCCGGTGGAGCTACGGGGCCTGGCAAGCCTAGCGCGGGGAGAGGGGGAGAGAGAGGTGTGGGTCAGGTGGGGTGGGGGGAGGAAAAAGTGACGCCGCGGCTTTCCCCGACACAGCCTGGCAGTGCCTTCTACCCAGCGGTGAAAGCAGCCGAATTTGTTTGCCCAAATGTGAGATTGGCCAGGGACAAACAAATTTGATTATGGCCATGTGTTAACGGCCCTAGTGTGGTGTCGTGGTTAGAGTGCTGGACAAGGATCTGGGAGACCCAGGTTCAAATGCCCATTCTGCCATGGAAGCTTGCTTGGGCCAGTCACACACTGTCAGTCTAATCCCCCTATAAAAGGTCAGGGAAGGGTCTGAGAAGATGCTGTCTGTCAGTGGATAGAGCCAGAAAGAGAGGAGGAAGACCTTGGGTGAGATTTAACCCTTTCCCCACTTTAAGCTGAGGCCACTGAGGCCTGCAGAGTGGGGCACTGGAGGGGGCGCTAGACCTGGAACCCAATTCAGGTGGCTCCCCAAAGATACCCAAAAGCCAAGGTTTGGTTCAGTTCTTCACATCTTCAGTTGCAACAACTTGGGTAGAAAGGCTGAAAAATACCATTTCTACCTGAGACACGGAGAACTGAACCAGCCAGAGTTGACGGCACTGGCCTATACCAGTTGTCTTGAACACATGGGTCAGGACCCTCAGGTGGGGTGCAGAAGAAGAAGTAGTGTTGGTTTTTATACCCCGAATTTCTCTACCTTTAAGGAGTCTCAAACTGACTTACAATCGCCTCCCCTTCCCCTCCCCACAACAGACACCTTGTGAGGTAGGTGGGGCTGAGAGAGTTCAGAGAGAACTGTGACTAGCCCAAGGCCACCCAGCTGGCTTCATGTGTAGGAGTGGGGAAACAAACCCGGTTCACCAGATAAAAGTCCTCAGCTCATATGTAGGAGTGGGGAATCAAACTCGGTTCTCCAGATTAGAGTCCACCACTCTTAACCATGTTACAGGCTTTAACATATGGAACGTATGAACTGATGTATTAGTGTAGTTCATAGACAGAATTTACCTATTTCTGAATTATGAAACTTTCATATATGAGGCTTTCATATAGAAGCTTTAAGCTAAACAAGCCTGGACATGTCTCCCATTCATTCATTCAAAAGACAGTTCTAAGTTGCTTGGTTAGTAACATTCAGCTAAACGTGAACAGCTAAATGTGAACAGCTAAATGTGAATGCAGAAATGTATTCAAAAAAGATCTATAAAATGGAATTTGTGCCAAGTCTAATATCAGAGGAAATGCTTTGAAGTAGCCATTTCCCTTTCAGCTTTTGAAGCTGTGACTTTATGGTAGTGTTCTTCTGTTCAACAAAAAACTACTCCATAGCAACCAACTACAAGATGCATTTCAATAGACGTTATGCTGTTTTAAAGTTTATATATATTAGAATATTAGTAGGATATTAAGAATATACTCATTTTCACCGCATTCCTTGAGATATAAAGATGTTTGTAAAATGAAATGTTACAGATGTATGGATTAGCTGAAATAGCTGAATCTTGTATTGACTGTTCAGTATATTGTTCAGTCAACAGATAGTCTTGCTGGAAGAAGAACTTATATGGGAGTATACAGAAAGCGTTCAGCTAAAGTTGAACTGCAGTAGTATACTTCTTGGAGTGGAAACCATGTTATGTAATAGATATTGGACAGTATAAATATACGAAGAAAAAGGCTAGAAAGTTAGATCTCTTGAAGTCTTTGGACTGAGAGGATCTCAGAAGAGATTGGCTTTGGTATGTATGAACTTACTTATATGCTATTATAGATTGTGTGAATCAGACTCTTTTAACTAAATCGGACTTCTTT
The DNA here is from genome assembly GCF_029931775.1 of Euleptes europaea. NCBI lineage: Eukaryota > Metazoa > Chordata > Lepidosauria > Squamata > Sphaerodactylidae > Euleptes > Euleptes europaea. Next base: position 10,721,816 of record NC_079328.1, read on the forward strand.
AACTGTTATATTTCAAGTATTGGATTTTAAAACTAAAGAGTATGTAGAACTTTCTTGTATACACTTTTAACACTTTTAAGACTTTGTAATACTTGCATATACACATATACCGTATATACTCGTGTATAAGCCGAGTTTTTCAGCCCAAAAAAAGGGCTGAAAAAGCCGGCCTCGGCTTATACACGGGTCAATACGGTAGAAGGGGGGAGGGGGGAGGAGGGAGGAGAGAGGGGGGAACACCGGCGCCGCCGAGCCACCGCCATTTTCTCCCGCCGGGAGGGGCCCTGGGCAGCCTCTCTGCAGCCGCAGGGAAGCTGCCCTGGCCCCCCCCGGCCCCCGCCACCATTTTCTCCTGCCGGGAGGGGCCCTGGGCAGCCTCTCTGCAGCCGCAGGGAAGCTGCCCTGGCCCACCCCCCCCCGGCAACCGCCGCCATTTTCTCCCGCCGGGAGGGGCCCTGGGCAGCCTCTCTGCAGCCGCAGGGAAGCTGCCCTGGCCCCCCCCGGCCCCCGCCACCATTTTCTCCTGCCGGGAGGGGCCCTGGGCAGCCTCTCTGCAGCCGCAGGGAAGCTGCCCTGGCCCCCCCCCCCGGCAACCGCCGCCATTTTCTCCCACCGGGAGGGGCCCTGGGCAGCCTCTCTGCAGCCGCAGGAAGGCTGCCCCGGCCCTCCCCGCATTTTCCCCGCCGGGAGGGGCCCTGGGAGGCCCCTGCCTGTCCCGCCGCTACCGCCCACGCGCCTGGGCGCCTTCCTCCGGTCGGCAGCGGCCTGGAGGGGCCTCCTACCGGCCCAGGAAGGACGCGCCGCCGCCGCTTCACCGCCTCTCCAGGTAAGTAGTGGGTTCAGGGGCTCTTCCCCCTCCCCCCCTTGGATGGCACTGGGGTCGGGGTGGGTCGGGAGGGCCTGGGAGGCGGCGGGAGGGCGACCTGGGGCAAGGGCCCTGCGCTCTAAAATGCCGGCCGCCATTTTAGAGCGCAGCATTGAGGGTAAAGGAAATTTCTTATTGCCCCTCGGCTTATACGCGGGTCAATAAGAAATTCCCTTTTCTGGCCTCTAATTTGGGGGGGTCGGCTTATACTCGGGTCGGCTTATACCCGAGTATATACGGTATTACATTGAAGCTATTCAATAAAAAAACTTTCTTGCGTAAGTAAATTAAGTTGAGCCTCCACAGAATGGATGAAGGTGCAGAGAGAGTTACAAAGTCGAGATCTGGGGGCTGTGAAGCACTTCCACACAGTGATGAGTTAACTCTGTTCCTCTGCTAAGTTGCTGGAGAGTACTCAGAATTAATATGTTTCCCGGGTAAATGCTTGATTTGCCTAAGCTTGACAGAAATGTGCTGTCCTTCTCTGAGCATGCGAAGAGCCAGGGAGTGGTCCTGGCCCCTGCATTGCTTTTTGGGAAACAGGCGAGTGCTGTGGTCAGGATGCTGTCTGTCTGATCTGAAAGCTCTCTCTCCTCCTTGCCACATTGACCCGTACATCCTACACCTCCAGATTACAATGCTGTAACATGCTCTATGTGAGGCTGCCATTGACAGTAACACAGAAACTGCAGCAGGTGCAGAATGCGGCAGTATGCCTCTTGTCTGATGGGAGGCATTGTCTGCATCTCATGCACATCTCACACACTGAATTCTTGTGCGTTTCCAGGCACGATTTGAGGTGCTGGTTTTGAAGTATGAAACCCTTTATGGCCACATATTTGAAGGAACATCTCTCCTGCTATTCACCGATGCAGAAGTTGAGGTCAGCATAATGTCATCTATTATTGATTCCCCCTTTTCAAGAGGTACATCTGTCCTCTTTCAGGGCTACATTTTTCTTCAGAGTTTCCCCCCCTGTGGAACGACTAGCTAGAAGAGGGCCTTCTCTGGCAAGATTTGGGAAACTGTATAAGGTTGGATTATTCTTGTGGGCCTCTGAAAATTGAAATTGATTGCTGATAAACTACACTAGACCAAAAGACGGCAGCCATTTTGTTTCTTCTGAAGCTCCAAGGTGAAGATTGGTGTCCCTCAGAATTATGAGTCTGACGGCATATACTGTTGAAACTAAATTTGGGTAAATTCAATCTGCTCAGATCTTGGGGTTTCTATTACAGTATAAAATTTTATCAGCCTCACAGTTTGTATGTTTTTTGTGACAACATCTGACTTTTAGTGATGTTTTGGTTGTCTTTGTTTTTAATGTCATTAATTATTCAGTGTCATGAAAAAGCAGGATACAAACACCTAAACAAACAAATAAATAGAGTTTGCCTTTTTCTGAGCGTTCTCTTCTGAATTATTAAGCTGCCATATATGTCTCCTGGGAAATGCATTGAAGAACATTTGTTTCTTCTGAATCAATATTTTTACTTTTAAAAAAGTAATTAAAACATCTCTGTACTAGAAGGATGAATGAATACAGAGGAATAAAATTTGCTACTTCTAGGGAAGAGGGCATTTTTACGGTCTTTACTTTTTTATTATGTGATTTTAAAAACATCTTTTAATTTTTTCTCTGCACTATAGCACAATAATTGTTATTTGTTTTCCAACAACTATGCAGAATGGACAGTGTCCAGTTTCACAACTCGAAATTTTGATTACCTGATCTTGTTTAACAATGAAGGTGACATTTTCTCCGGGCTTAACTGCCAGGCTGTCCCCCTTGATGCTGATCTGCAGTCCTTGGGGAGCAGTTGCTGGACACACGTGCCGAGACACGTTTTGCTGCAGATCCACACCGCCCTCACACACGTTAGAGATAACTTTGCGATACCTGTAGGAAAAACAAAAGCAGAGGATGTGTATGGATGCTGAACGGGGATGACCTATCAGAAGACTGTACATCTTATGAGTAGGATTTAGTAGGTCTGATTGTGCAGGATCAAGCCATTCAGTGATCAGGCAGAGAGGCCAGCAGTGCTGCTTGGCCATGGCTGTTCTCAAGAGGCAGAGCCAGGCCCAAGGAGAAACTCCGGAAAGAGGTCAAGGTGTAATTGGTAAGTCAAGCTGAAGAAAGTCCCAAGAAGGCTGCCTGAGCAGGTAGGACAGAGATAAGAGGAATGGTGTTGGAAAGTGATGTCAAGTCACGGCTGACTTATGGTGACTCCACAGGGTTTTCATTCAGGGGGTTTGCCATTGCCAGACTCTGCATAGCAACCCTGGATTTCCTTGGTGGTCTCTCATCCAAAGACTAACCAGGGCTGACTTTGCTTAGCTTCCGAGATCTGACAATATTGGGCTAGCCTGCATTTATAGCCCACCCTCATTCCCGGTCCAACCGGGCTCAGGGTGGGTTACAACCTTTATTCTTAGTTCAGATGCCCCAAGATATGGTAGCTAAGGGCCAGATCAAGTGTGGTGCTGCCGTGAGTTCTAGGAAGGGAGTTCCCAGTGTTTGTTTTTTAAACTGAAAGCGCATCCAATTCAGAATGGGACCAAACCGCAAGGGGAGGGTGTTACACTCCCCCCACCCCCCCAATCCCTTTCCCCCATCCTGAAGTAGTCCTGCAGAACTACTTACCCTGCTGGGACAAACTTAACATCTACTTGTATTAGAACTTGTATGTTTCCTCAGTGGGGCAAACTGTAGCTCCACTGGGAATGCTTGTGGAAGGAAAAGGGTGCAGGGAGTAAGTCTGAACACCCCTTCCTGCTTGCTACAGTCCTGATCTGACTGGAGATCAGTGCCATTGATGGGACTTCCAAAATTACGCCTGACTAGGCCTTAGGGAGTCCGCTGATGCCATAAGATACCTGTCATCTACATCCCATGTTAGTGTGCCCTTCCTTCAAGAAGCCCAGGGCAGTGTCGACAATGTACGATTTATGGGGGAATGGGAGGCTTGGATGAAATACTGTGAATATGAATTAGGACTGGGGAAAATGGAAGAGTACCTTTTATTCTGATCTAGATGACATTAGATGACATTATTAACACAAAGAAGTGTAATTAATTATATTAATAGATTATTGTAAATGAAATTTAATTGAGATATAAGAATAATTAAGATCAGATCATATCACGATGGGATAGAATACTTTATTAAGAGGCGGACGGAGGTGATGGGGAAGTCAAAAATTTTTCCATTATTTTTTATTTTTATTAAGTATTTAAATAATTACAACAACATTAGTTATGATTTAGATTTTCATATTACTTTCATTGTTGTTTGTTGATATGGAAAATTTATATTATAAAAACCAATAAAAAATTTCAAAAAATAAATAAAAAAAAGAAGCCCAGGGCAGCGTCCATGTTTCTTTCTTCTTCCAGTTTTCCCCTCATGTCAACTTGGCAAGATATTTTGGGAGTGCATGTGGCCCAAGGTCACCCAGTGAGCATGGTGGCTAGAAGGAACCCTCCTTGCTGACTCCCCCCACAGTTTTCTGCCACTTAACACAGATGAGGGATGGCAAAAAGGGTCCTGTCCACACTGGGAGAAGCGAATGTTGGTAAAGCCACACGTGAACAATGCAACCACCCACAAACAATTTTACCAATAAATCGCTTTCAAAGATTTCAATGAAAATGTCATTCATCTCAAAATATACATGTTGTTTCTTGGTTTGCAGTAGCAACGAGGAGGTCAAATTTATGCTGTATGCCAGAAAGAATCCAAAAACGCCTCAGCACCTTACGGATATAAGTATTGAAATTTGGTGTGGATGACTTTGGTTTAAGTTCTTTCTTAGGGCTCAAACAGATTAATAGAAGACCACAGTTCTCATTCCATCCATCAAATGCAAGCTAGAGATTTATGCAGCCTCAGTTTTCCTCAGGACTGTATGGGGAAGGAAGTGGGGAGTTAACCCTTCAACCTCCACTCAGTTTCACTATTCAGAACTGATCTCCCTACTTTGTTATTCATATTTTAGAGAGGAAAATGCATATTTTAAAAGGACACATCTTTTCTCCTTTAGAATGCTAATAGCAGAGCAGAGGATATAATTTCAAACAGGGAAACTAGGCAGAAGTTGAAGGGTTAAAATCCCTCTCCCTTCCCTGCACAGCCTGAAGCAAACTGAGGCTGCACAACACTACAATTTGCATTTTATAGATGGAACGTGACATATCATTTTTGTCTGGTCTGTTGGGAGGCCTTTGCCACAAACTCCCTCAGTGATGATGGTCAAAACACTTCTCCCAGAACTTAAGACACCCATCTATAAAATTAGGGGGGAGGAAATGAACTGGAAAACACCTTTCACACTGAAAATGTTATAAAACCCAATCTGCTTTCTTTAGCCAGTGATGGGCAGCATTACCAACCCTTGTGGACCTGTTTAGAAAGGCAATCAACGCAACAAATACATAAAGGTTGGAAGGAGACAAACAAGGACAAACAAGTCACCACAAAACACTCTCTCTCGCACACACACACACACAACCACTTACCCTGTGCTGCTTCTGTATTCATGTCCTAACAGACAGTCTTCAGGAGGAGTTTCTGGGTGAAACCAAAAGTCAGCAAAGCATGTGCTAGACTCAGATTTTAGCAGTGATGAACGCTCAAACCCATAATCACTACAGGACAACAACAAAGATTAATTGTTCAACAGGCTTATCTTTGCTGGAAGTGGAGCTGTATGTCAAAACTGAACTGTGTAACAATGCCTAGAACCCATTCGCATTGCCTGTGATCCAGCGAGCACAGATGCATAGCTGACATCTTGGGTTGCCCCACTGGAAGAGGCACAATGCATGGGCTCGCAGCTCTCCTCTTGGTGCTGAGAGAAGCATGGAAGCTCCAATGCAAACCAACCCACCCAGCGCCACAAGATGCAACCTGGTAAATATAAACTCTCTCAGAAGGGATCTGTGGCATCTCTTTCCTGCAGCATGGGATGGCCTGTCAAGCTTCAGGTAGGGAGCGTGAGAATAGTCCTGTCCCTCTAGAATATAGTCACCTGGTGGACACTATGGTAGTAACCAAACCTGGTGATCTTTCTGAGGTTGAATCTTTCTATTGCACATACTCTCCCAGGCACAGTCAACGGGGCTCCCACAGAAGGGTTTGAACATCCACTCGTTAGAAGGATGCCCATCACCTACCAGTGACTGGAATTTGCCATTTACCATCAGAGAACCACCAAGAGGAGTTACAAGAAACATCGGTTGTGCGGCCTAAAGACAAATGTGCCCTTCTCCAACTTTACAAAGGCAACCAAGGAGTCCATGAACACTTCTGAGAATGGGCACCTCCCACCAAAGAAATGATATACCCAATCCTGCCTCTGGAAGACTTGTTGGGGCATTAGCAGTGTACTAGGACTGGCTACTACCCAGATTTTATTTTATTTTTTAAAATTTCCTCCCAACTGAATTTATATACGTCAGTTATACTTGCAGTAATGCAGTAATGCTGAATGTAATACTACTTTTCTATTATTTTTAATTTTTTTTAAAAAATTTTTTTAAGGTTTAGGTGGGGACTGGTCCAAGCTTGAATGGCAAGATTCCTTGCTTAGAGAGCAGCTGCTACTGCAGTGCTACGGACTTCTTCTACCATGGATGTGTACAGTGGGCCCCTCAAGCTGAATGGTTCCTGATGGGGGTCCTGATTGCACTGTGTATCAACCACCAGCTCTGCCTGTGCCTGCAAAGACATGTGCACGCAGGGGCCAAGAACTGGCTCATGCTATCTGCACAGCATATTGCAGATTCATGGTACAATTTGCCTCTCTCTGGAGTCAGCCTCAAAACTCCAATATATCCTCACTGACCAGGGTCACAGAACAGATCTGAGATTTAATTCACTGGGAAAGGATGGTAGCTGAGTTTAAAATGTTTTGAAGATCAGTTCCTGTAATTAATAGCAGAGTGGTATGAAACTCTTTCTTGCCACATGTGGACTTCTTCTCCCAAACTGATTTTTCTCCCCAAGGGTTTAACTTACTTAATATTGTTGGATTCATTTAGAGCACTGTGGATAACAACACTCAAAAAGAAATTAGGCTCCTATGGTCTCTCGCAACAGATGCTCATCCCCCTTGGATATGATCGGGCAAAAGAATTGGTTAAGCAGAGAATATTGGAGATGGAAAGGCAGCATGACCTAAACAGAATTAAAAATCCATTGTTTGATGTCACTGTTCTTAATAAGTTGTCACCGATGCCTTACCTACTCAATATAAGTAACTCAGAATGCAGGAGCGCTTTCACCTTAATGTGATATAACGCTCTCCCGTCGGCAATGACAGAGGGCAAATATAAAAAGATCCCTTTCCAGGAACGTATGTGCATCTGCCAGGAGGGTAGCGTTGAGACAACAGAACATGTGATATTTGACTGCAGGATTTACAATCAAATACGGCAAGAATTTATACTGCCCATTTTGACTGGCCTTCCAACTAGTCAAAGATCCACCCAACTAAGGAAAATACTCTCAGACAGGAATAATGAGATAACTATAAAGCAAGATGCTAATTTCAAAAAAGGGAGGAGCCAGCCGCGCTAAACTACTGCCTTGCTGCTAAAAAAGAAGAAAAGAAAAGAAAGAGCGTGCAGCAAGCTGAACTCCACATGAAACGAACTGCTGGCTAATCATTCTCATTTGCCTGTTACAAGAAAAAGTTGGAAATAATCTTGGTTGTTCCCCCCCGCCCCAAATGAATGCAAAATCCGCCCCTTTTGTTAAGAAATGCAGAGTGTTCAATATGCTCAGGACTCATCTCAGGGACTCCTCCAGAACCACCACAAAGATCTATTGAAAGGCTCACCATAAGAAATCAGAATGGCGACACTCACAAACTGTGGAAGTGAGTGCTGACATAAAGCTTCTCCCTTTAATGCACCATGACGAACTCTTCCTCTTCCGAAAGCTCCTCTGCTGACCCATGATGCAACGGTCACCCTGAAATATTAAAATATTAACTCTCATGACTATCAGATACGTATGAGAGCCAGCGTGGTGTAGTGGTTAAGAGCAGTGGACTCTGATCTGGAGACCCGGGTTTGATTACCCACTCCGCCACATGAAGCCTGGTGGGTGACCTTGGGCTAGTCACAGTTCTCTCAGAACTCTCTCAGTCCCACCTAGCTCACAGGGTGTCTGTTGTGGGGAGAGGAAAGGAAGGCAATTGTAAGCTGGCTTGATTCTCCTTAAAAGGTAGAGAAAACCAGGGTATAAAAACCAACTCTTCTTCTTCTGCTTATGCTGGACTGAACTGTACTCTGCAGTTGCAGTTTAAAGGTAAAGGTTCCCTGTGCAAGCACCGGGTCATTCCTGACCCATGGGGAGACGTCACATCCCGACGTTTTCTAGGCAGACTTTGTTTTGCGGGGTGGTTTGCCAATGCCTTCCCCAGTCATCTTCCCTTTACCCCAGCAAGCTGGGTACTCATTTGACCGACCTCGGAAGGATGGAAGGCTGAGTCAACCTTGAGCCGGATACCTGAAACCGACTTCCGTCGGGATCGAACTCAGGTCGTAAGCAGAGCTTTGGACTGCAGTACTGCAGCTTAATACTCTGCGCCACGGGGCTCCTTAGTTGCAGTTTAGGTAGGCTTTAAATTGAGATACACATTTGTTTGGAATTATGTTTCAGAATTACTACTTTGATTTACTTAGAGCATTTATAGACTGCATTTCTATTTCAAAAGTGTCCCTGAAGCAGCATACAAATAAAAATAATTGAAATCCGTTTAGAACAATTAAAACAATCAAAATGTCAATTAAAAACCCCAATTAAAAAGTGTTAATACACAGCAAAGAAACAGTTAAAATGCAGATTTTTTTTTCAAAGCCAAAAACAAAAGCGCACAGATCAGCCATTGAAAGGATGGAGGACAGGAAAGTCTTCACTTTGTGCTAAAAAGAAAACAATGTTGGGGGTTCTCAGATCTGTCTAGGAAGGGTATTCTATAAACCGATGCCACGGGGCCTCTCACCATCTGCCTAATCTCTGACAATGGGAGCGAGATGGGTCTGCTGAGCAGATCTCAACATTCTGGCAGTTCCATATGGGAGGAGTTGGTCCCTGAAGTACCTTGGGAATCCAGCTGAAATCTTTCCATTTGTCTTTAGCTATATTAGTGGCAGAGCATTTTGCATGCAATTCAACTTGTCTGGGATGATTTTTCTTAACACAGATTGCCAGCCACATTAATTAAGTATTTTTCCGCTATTATCCCTCTTATTTCTGGCATGATTTTACAAACAAAGCTGTTCTGAAGGCTCCCCGTGGTTTTGCAGAACAGGCAAAGGAAGGGAACTGAGAGTAAAAAAGAAACAGCAACAAACCTTAATTATACGTCTCATCATTTGGGATAGAACATTATCGCAATCAGGATACAGGAAATAAATTATTCCAGATGGATTTGCTTTATTGTCCTAGTCTAAAAGTCTTGACAAAATGCACATACACCACAATAATGAACAAGAATTAAGAAAAACAACCTTTCTAGCAGACAGTTGGCAAAAATACCGAAGGGCAAGCTTTACTAGTGAATCATTTAAATGCCATCTTCATGATAATCCATAGCTAGTTCAGAATCTACAGTGCAAACACTGCAGCCATACAGGGGACGTTTTCTGTGTAGCCAGTGTTGGGTAGTGGGCAAATTTAGATCAGGGTGACATAGGTCATTTATGCATGGTTGCTTTGTCACGATTCTCTCATGATGTCTTGGTTCTCCGTCGGGTTATGCACAATGTTTCCTCCTTGGGAGTACAGCCCGCTCCCATCCTGCGACTTCCCTGGGTTTTCCAATCCCTGTTTTATCACTCTTTTAAAGTTTGTCCCAAGCCCATCTCGGGCACCGGAAAATACATAGTTCAGCCACAGGTCGATCTTCCCAGGTCTCAACACTCCCCCATTCTCCTCCTCCTCCAACTCCTCCTTCAGACAGTCTTCAGCCATCCCCTCTGCAATGCCCCAGGAAGCCATACTGGAGATTGAGGCGACCATGGCCGCCTCGTTCTCTGGGAACCCTCCGCATTGTTAGTTCCTTTTGTGTCATTCACAGACTCAGGGACAAAGGGAGAATGTCTCCCCCAAAATGCCATCTATTCCAGTCAGTTTCAGCAGTGTGTGTGTACAACTGATAATCTCCCCCTCTTTACTTTTGTGGATGCAATGGAGTACTCCATTTAATGGGTTGTGAAATGGCCACTCATTGGGGGGGAGGGGGTGACATTTTTGTCAGAGTAAGCACTACTGCCAATGACAATGCAGTGCTTCAAGGGGTGGGGACTCAGACGCTTCCAGATTTCTGCTTGTGATTATGCATTGCTCCTGAGACTCCAGGCCTTTCTTCACAACAAGCCACACCGTGCATAAGGTTTTCCAATCTTGGGATATTAAAGTGTGAGACGAGAGAGGGGCAAACCAGGCACATAATAACCATGCATTAAAGGCCCAAAGATCTTGGACTAGTCATTAATTCTTTGCTTAATTGGTGGGAAGAGGGAACATACATGCCACCTTGACTTCCATAGCAGAAAGGATGCCGTAAATAATTATTTTGCCCAGGAAAAGCATTTTGGGAGGCACGTTCTGGCACAGCAGAAGGGGTGAGGCCAGAAAGTTGTGAAATGTTCATCTGGATCTAAGCCACAGACTATCACACACAAGCAGTAACTGTGATTATTTTTTATGAGATGGTACCTGCAGATTTGTCAGGTCCCATGATTCATAGTCTTCATCTGTGCATTCTCGGGGGAAAGATGGCCGGAAGTCTACCTTCACGAGCTCCCAGTCTGAGCGGTAACTGATGTGGCCAAAGACTCTAAACAGAAACAGCAAAAGCAAGAACTTTCAGAATGAGTATCCTGTTAGTGCAAGAAAGTGATACCAGGTGATGTACTTTATAATACAATCTATTGGGATAAAAACATAGAACCACAGTTCTTTAAAAAAGCTTAACTTCAGTGGTCCAGAGATAATGGCTAGGAGGGTTTCATGAATGAGATCATGTCAGTTCAAATATCTTTATTCCTGTATCAAGACACGAGCAGACATCTTTCTGGGTTTGCTTGATCAGATGTCATACTATTTTTGACTGGAACCATTCTGCTAGCTGATGCTCTTTCTGCTGGAGGAACATATCTCCACTAGCAGAATGGATCCCAATTTCATTTTATTTGGTTTACAAGCATTGTGGCATTTCTATTCACATTTTATTCTTTCCTGAGCCAGGTCATTGTTTTAAATGAATTGCAGTGTTTGAACCTTGCCACCAGAACTTTTGCCACAGGCTCATAATAATTTATTCTATTTTAATTTAATTTATGTATTTGCCCTGTCTCCCACTACATTCAAGGGAGCTCATATCTATAAAACAATCAAGAGTCATAAACCTAATTATATTAGTAAAAAATCTCTAGCACCAATCCCTAATGAAACTATCATGACAGCAATAACACGGCTGCAGCATTTTAGTCTCTCAAAAGCTGGCTGAAATAAAAGAGAATTTACACTTCTTCCAAAAGGCCAGTAATGATGTAGAAGAAGAAGAGTTGGTTTTTATACAAACACTTTTTCTACCTTTAAGGAGTCTCAAACCAACTTACAATCTCCTTCCCTTCCTCTCCCCGCAACAGACACCTTGTGAGGTAGGTGGGGCTGGGAGAGTTCTGAGAACTGTGACTATCCCAAGGTCACCCAGCAGGCTTCATGTGGAGGAGTGGGGAATTGAACCCAGTTGTCCAGATTAGAGTCCGCCGCTCTTAACCAGTACACCACGCTGGCTCTCTGGCAGTACACCAGAGCACCCCCACAAGGCTCTTGTTCTGCAGTCTCAGGGCATCAGTTCAGTTATGTTAAGAATCCTGCATCAAAATATTCCAGCATTTGTGCAAGGCTGGTCCTCTGCATTATGCTGGACTTGACTGCCTGGTCTCATGGACAGACAACTCACACGTGAACACCCATGAAGCTGCCTTATGCTGAATCAGACCATTAGTGTGTCATAAGGATGCCAGCCTCCAGGTGGGAACTGGGGATCCCCTGGAATTACAGCTCATCTCCAGACAACAGAGATCAGTTCCTCTGGAGAAAATGGATGTTCTGGAGGGTGGACTCTGTGGCATTGTACCCCACTGAGGTCTCTGTCCTCCCTAGGCTCCACCCCCAAATCTCCAGGACTTTCCCAACCTGGAGCTGGCACCTTAGTCCATCAACATCAGCTTTGTCTACTCAGACTGGCAGTGGCTCTCCAGGGTCTAGGGCAGAGGTCTCTCATATCACCTGCTACCTACTCCATTTACCTGGCACCACTGAGCCATGGCCCCTCCTCTAGCAGGACAACTCCTTTCCCTAGCAGGACAGAGAATATACAGTAAGCAGATGAGCCTGTTACTGCTCCTGGAGGCAACAGTAGTAGTAGCACTGATGCCACACCCCACTCTATTACACACTTCTGCTGTCACAGGCCATTTCTGCATGGTAATTAGCAGCGCGTTCCAAGCTGAATTGCCCCGCATATTTTTTTGAATTTTGCACGCTGAACCAGAAGTGACTGCGAAGCCGGGGCATACCTGCTTCACATTACTAAAGAGCCCACTTAATGCGACCTTAGGAGTTTGCTGCGAAGAATCGCCCTCAAGGAACAATGCAAAACAACAGAGGTGTGTTAGCTATGCATATGCTAATAGATTATGCAAAATGGAACAAAGGAGAGGCAAGTGTGGGGAGTGGAACTCTCCTTTTGTGTCAGGACCGTGAAAAGGTATTTTTAAAGTCGCATTTTAAAAAAGAGCTTTGAGCAAGCAGCAAAATTGTGTGTGTGTGTGTGTGTGTGTGTGTGTGTGTGTGTAAAGTGCCGTCAAGTCGCAGCCGACTTATGGCGACCCCTTTTTGGGGTTTTCATGACAAGAGACTAACAGAGGTGGTTTGCCAGTGCCTTCCTCTGCACAGCAACCCTGGTATTCCTTGGTGGTCTCCCATCCAAATACTAACCAGGGCTGACCCTACTTAGCTTCTGAGATCTGATGAGATCAGGCTAGCCTGGGCCATCCAGGTCAGGGCGCAGCAAAATTGACCATGCAAAAATGGCCACAGAGAGAGCACATAGAAGTGCGTCCCATTTTCAGTTTTCTAGTAATCAATTTATCTTTGGCAATGAGTGTACCAAATGACAACTTTCTGAAACATCCATGCTGGGTTCCAAAGTCTTCACACAACTATGAAAGCATCTGCCATAACTGGTCATCCATTCAATGTGTGTCTGTCGCATGCAGAGCGTCCTTGTCAATATACTCCCCATGTATAGAGTCTTTCAACTCTTCCTAGGCAACTTGCATGCCGTGCACTAAACAATGCTTACGTCATGACTAATGTCTCATCACCAGGTTCGCTGAGGAGCCCGTCCACAAAAACTGAAGTACTGGTGAAGTTATGCGTGCTCCAATTTTGACCTTCGTCAACGCTGAACCTGTTAAGGAAGCAGGGTTATTTTTTATTGATTGCAGATCTGACTTATGTAGAATGAAGAAATAGGAGAGGATCTTCACAACCTAAGAGATGTTCTGTAACTCTTGCCACCAAGCCCAAGAGTTTCTGTTTATTTTTTTGGTCTACAGATTATTAGCTCCAGAAGTTGATGCTGATTCAGAATACTTAAGTCCATAAGCTTTTACCTATTTTTTTAAAATAAATGTTACTACTTTCTTCCCTTTAGGTACCCTGCCATGCTGGCAAGTCATTGTAGCTCAAGGAGGATTTGTTTCAGAGTTGCTCAAATAATTAGTGATCTTGAAAAATCTACCTTGACTTGGGGGAATCTTGAAGTGGGAGTTCTATTGCCAGGAGACTATAGCACCACTACTCTCTGGGAACACCAGCCACTACTGGTTTTATTCCCACCTTTTCTATTATAAGTGCATTTTAAAGAGGAAGCTCTGTAATGTCACCATGTAAAAAGTCTATATTTTTGAAAAACTCTTGTGGGAACTCATGTAAATAGGAGCCACTTGCAGTTAGGAAAACATACACACCCATGTGAACCCCTGCCATAAACTGGAAGGTGGTAGTGTTTATAGGTTGATTGATGGCTAGGAACAGCCACAGTACTGAGCCAGAGATCTGGGGTGTCGCATGCAGCCAAGACTGATGGGATTTCATCTCCTCCCCAGTTCAAAATTCTAAAACTTACTGATGAAGAACCTTGCAGGGATGGCTAACAGAGTTTTGGCGGGCTACAGACATCCAAACCACCAGAGTATAGATTAGCTACTCTACCACGTAACTGGAAATGAAAGAGACATATATATCCTCTCTGTCTGAGGACAGAATGCAATTAATAAGGGAGCAGAGATGTGCTAAGATACTTCTCGGGTCGGGGATCACTAATAAGTTGTTATCTGATGAGTGTAACGCTTTGATTCCTCGTGCCTCTTGGTTGAATTAAACCCTACTTCTATTTTAAGTCCTACTTGTGCATGGTTGTAAGTGATCGGAAGATCTGGGAGTTGTGTTTGAATTTTTTTTCCTGTATCTACTGGACAGCCCTCCTGTTAGGAAGTGGAGGCCAGTGGGCTGGAGACACCGCTACTTTCTTTTCTTTTTGTCACCTACCCCTCCATTAACCAACCTAGGACCCATAATTTCTTCCATCAGCTGTGGCTGGTGGGAGAAACTGAAGTTACATAAGGATTTAAAATTTCTCAATAATTGTTTACAAAAAGAAAAAAAAGGTTTTTCTAAGGGAAAATTTACAGGGTAGAAGGAAAATGGAAATGTGTATGTGTTCGCCAATATCCATCCTTTTCCTCATTCTCCCCACCATCAGAATTTAGATTGTAAGCTCCTTGAGGCAGGAACCTGCCCTTTCTGCTTATACTGGGACCTGCAGAGACCTGGGTGCGTTAACGGCACTTTATAATGCACAGCCCTATCTTAAAACATAGCTCACACAAACACAGCCTGAGGACAGGGCTGACAATATCGACAAACTTTCTATTTTTCTTATCCACCTAATGAAGAATGTTGTGTGACTCCAAAGTTTGCCTATTTCCTACTCCAGCACAAAACCAGATTGCTGGAAGGGACCGCCTAATTACCAAATCGTAATCTGTGGCCCATGAATTCTCCAAGACTTAACCTGATAAAGATTAAGACATGTAATCTAGAACATGGTGCACCCAAACAGAGGCCAGCAACAAACACGTCCCACTGGAGATGTACCCATAACTCAAGAAATAGGTCATTCTAAAATTAAAAAATGAAATTAAAAAATGAAGTGACTCATGCAATTAAAAAAAGAAGAGACTCATGCAACTAAAGTCAGCAACAAAAGGAAACAAAACCACCCCTGCACTTGCTACTTTATCCTAGGAAGAGGATCCTTCACAATCCCAACCTGTATTGCCAAATGGAGATTTGTCTGGGGTGATAGCCCCATTCAGTCAGTACCCCATACGCTGCCTCTGGCAGTCTCCAATGCCCCAGAGGAAGGGGGCTAAGAAAAAATCCACCTTCATTACCTATCTCATGCGTTCTGATCTTAATTATATTCATGGGAGCTCTGATGTTCCTAAGTGCATCACAATCAAACTTTTATTTCATATTACACTGAGCAAATATTAGATTAACAAAACAACTCTTTATAAATTTCTTGCTCTTTCTCGGAGGGGAAAAACTCATTTCAATTGCTGGAATTAACTTCGTCCTGGAAAGGTAACAGATATATGAAATTAAATGGTAGCATTACTTGAGTATTTTTAGTGGAATAGAAGTGTCCTTGATGGCCACAATCACTCCACCGTGATCCAGGTACAAGATGTGATGCTCCTCTTCAAACACCTAGAAACCAAGGGAACAAAACCCACGTCTTACAAAAGCAATTTGTTTGAACGTATCCAACATTACTTATTTCACTACAAGGCTCATAATTAAACAAGCTGATTGACCCACAAAGCACTGAAATTATTACAAATTTCCTTCCAATTTTTTGTCGTTTGCAGATTTCTGCTCACAGCAGATTTCAAATATTATTAAATAAATATACTATGTTCAGCATATTCTATACTACCAGAACCATGGCATGGCAGTGCCCACCCACTACCTCCTCCTCAACCCCCCGGCAGGGCAGGAAGATGCTGCCTGCCCAGCTCCTCTCAGTATGGTAGCAAGGGGAGGGGGGAGGAAAAGAGTGGGCTTCCTGCAGCCTCCCATTAATGCCAGGGGGCTCCTTCTGGGCTGTTGCTTGCCACAGCAGATGCAGATACAGGGCTGGATGGCACTGCTCTAGCCTCTGGCACCCTACACAATTGCCTAAGGCTACCCAAGAGGATGGGTCACCCATGCAAATTGCCCCCCCACCCCCAACCTACTTGATATTCTTTCTCATCGGTTCTAACCAACTCACTAGCCTCCTTCCTAGGAGAACTCCCTCCCAAAGGCATGCCTTCAATCTCCAGAGGGGTTTCAGATGCAGAAGGGCAGGCCTGCCAGAAGCAGAGCATAAGGTACACTGGCCTTCCCACCTGTGTTTTAGAGCACATGGGATTATTCCTCACAGTGTTTTTTCAACTCTCCAGCCAACTGACTGGTTCTTCAGACAGAGTGATTAATAGAAACAATAAAACAAGCTTGTGTACACTGCTAATTGCCCCAATTCCACTCTAGCTGGCCTCCCTCTTCCTGTTCTTTCTTCTCCCCCTTAACTTCTTCTCCTTATTTTTCCTTCCCCTTCCTTTTCCCTTTTCCCTCTCTTTTCATCCCCTCCCGGATTGTTTCCCCTATTATTTATATTAGTTTTATCAGTGTGCTGTCTTGTATTTTATTTGGCCAAGATTTTAATGTTAGCCTATATGCTATATAGGGTATTCATTTTTAACTGTATATTTTAAATGTTGTTAGCCGCCCTGAACCAGACTTCGGTCAGGAAAGGGTGGGATAAAAATCAAATAAATAAATAAAATTAAAGACAGGTTTCCCTGGTGTACCCAACATTGCTACGAGACACAAAAATCAAAATAAACTATATCTAAATGTTATATCTAAATTCAATTAAATATAACCAGAGTTCTCTCCTCTCATTTGAAATGGCTTCCAGTGGATCTGATCATATTTTAAATTAACTTTAGCAGACCACAGAAAGGTCTTAATTTAACACATGGCATAGGTTTAAGAAAATCCAGGATGTTTATTAATTGTGTATGGTACAAAATTACACACAATCTGATTTAAAAGACCCATCTGCCCAAGAAGATACTTTGGACTGCTGGATCTCTTTTTATTAATTGATAAAACCCTACCCATTTTGACAAGCAAATGGGTTTCTTATTATGTCCATTTCTCAAATCAATTACCATCTCCATTTCCTTACCTGTCTCCAAGTTTTGCCACAATCAGATGTTACGTACATTTCTTCTTTATACTCAACAAGCTGGGAACCCAGATTTCCTGAAGACAGAACAGGCATTGGTTACTAGGCAGTTGGCTACCTGTAGTCAGGTCCATCAATATATTCAGATGAATCATAGAATTATAGAGTTGGAAGGGACCACCAGGGTCATCTAGTCCAACCCCCTGCACACTGCAAGAAATTCACAACTACCTCCCCCACACCCTCCCACTGACCCCTACTCCATGCCCAGAAGATGACCAAGATGCCTTCCCTCTCATGATCTGCCCAAGGTCATAGAATCAGCATTGCTGACAGATGGCCATCTAACCTCTTCTTAAAAACCTCCAGGGAAGGACCACTTACCACCTGCCAAGGAAGCCTGTTCCACTGAGGAACAGCTCTAACTGTTAGAAAATTCTTCCTAATGTCTAGACGGAAACTCTTTTGATTTAATTTCAACCCGTTGGTTTTGGTCCGACCTTCTGGGGCAACAGAATTTCCGGTTAGGACTAGAAATGGCTTCAGCGCTGCTCTATAGAAGCTCACCTGCTCCAGGTTTTCAGCAATCCAACTCCACCACACTCATATACCATGCTTATTGGGTTATTGTAATGAGCTCTACATGGGGCTTCCTGAAGACAACTTGGGAACTGCAGTTGGTCCAAAATGTAGCAGCTCGTCTACTAACCAATGCTAGTTAACCAGACTACTCATACGTCAGTAGTATTACAGCAGCTGCGGTGGCTGCCTGTTTGCTTTCAGATTCAATTCAAGGTGCCTTTTTTTTTAAAACTTTTAAAGCCCTTTCAGGTCTGGGTCCCTCATACCTAGGGTTGCCAACCTCCAGGTAGTAGCTGGAGATCTGCTTCCAGGAGGTAGAAATCAGTTCCCCTGGAGAAAATGGCCACTTTGGCAATTGGACTCTATGGCACTGAAGTCCCTCCCCACTCCAAACCCCACCCTCCTCAGGCTCCACTCCCAAAATCTCCAGGTTTTTCCCAAACCGGAGCTGGCAACCCTACTCATACCTGAGGGGCCGCCTTTCCCCATATGAGCACATGAAGACATTAAGCTGCCTTGAACTGAATCAGATCCTTGGTCCATCAAAGTCAGTATTGTCTACTCAGATCAGCGGCAGCTCTCAAGGGTCTCAGGCAGGGGTCTTTCACATCACCTACTTGCCTAGTCCCTTTAACTGGAGATGCCTGGGATTGAACCTGGGACCTTCTGCATGCCAAGCAGAAGCTCTACCACTGAGCCACAGCCCTTCTCCATGGTTCTCCAGGGTCTCAGGTAGAGGTCTTTCACATCACCTACTTGCCTAGTCCCTTTAACTGGAGATGCCGGGGATTGGACCTGGGACCTTCTGCGTGCCCATCAGAGGCTCTACCACTGAGCCACGGCCTCTGTCATGGAACCCAACCTTAACAGTATAGACAAGCGGGAGGCCTGCAAAACTGGCGGGAAGGGGAATCCCAAATCTTCCCCCTTCATTGCAGCTCCAGGCCCCACTACCCACCTTAAGCTCTGCTCCTGGCTGCTGCAGTGAAGGATGCCGGGAATGGCTCTGGGCTCAGATCGGCTCCCAGGCACCACTGCAGCCAGGCCCGGAGCCGCTTCCGGCATCCGCCACCCTGGAGCTGCTCCTGGCATTTGCCACAGCTGCGGTCAGGCCCGGAGCCAATCCTGGGGTTTGCCGTTGCTGGGCCTGGAGTGGATCCCTGTGGTGGCAGACACCAGTTCAGAAGGTAAGAGCGTTGTCTGCACATGCAGAGACAATGCTATTTTTTAAAATGGGGGGAATTTAAACCCCCAAATGTATTTTTTTTTAAGTTGTCAAATTTTTCTGCAAACCTGGGGAGAACTGGACGCTTGCTGGAATGTAACAATTTCAAGGATGGAAAAAACACTCCAATGTGTAAATTGCAGAGAGGGAGCGATGTAATAATCATGTGGATTTTAGATAAATAGATAGAGCATTGCTTAGTTCACTGTTATGGATATTTTACTTATATTAGCAGCATGGTTTGTTTATTTTCAAGAATTTGTATTATGTGTATTTTAGTAATTTTATTTTTCCATTTTATTTTATTGTTGTATTGTCATTTTCTCTTAATAAATATATATATATATTAAAAAGAGAATTTCACTATAATCACATGTGCAGTAGAGCACAGGATGACTGCAGTGTGACTGTAAATCAAGTTCCCTTCAGAGCCACCAATTGATTTAGAACCCCTAGTAACAGCACAGTTAGAATTGCCTTTCAGAGTGTGTGTGTGTGTGTGTATGCTTACACATATATAGTAACAGCAGGGGCTGTGGCTCAGTGGTAGAGCAGCTGCTTGGCATGCAGAAGGTCCCAGGGTCAATCCCCAATATCCCCAGTTAAAGGGACCAGGCAAGTAGGTGATGTGAAAGACCTCTGCCTGAGACCCTGGAGAGCAGCTGCTGGTCTGAGTAGACAATTCTGACTTTGATGGATCAAGGGTTTGGTTCAGTAGAAGGCAGGTTCATGTGTTCAGGAGAGGAAAACACTTCAAGGGGCACATGGAATTTGATCTTGGAGAAGAAGAAAGGGAGAGGATTGCATGGGGTCAGTGCAGCAGTAGTCAAACCCAAGGAGGTAAGGGGGAAAGTAGGTCAATTCTGGCTTCTTATCCCCTCCTGCAAAGCCCGTTGGACTTATTTCTGTGACCCTCATCCTCCAAGCCTGATGGAAACCAGCGAGACAGAAATGAAAACAACCAGCTTTGTATCTATAATATGCAGTGATGAACCAAGTAAATTCAATTCAAGAAATGTATAGTATTTGTTATGCAACTTTTTAGTCAACAAATGCCAAAAACAGAGCATGCTCTCTTTTGGTTGTTTACCTGCCCCCATTATGAGTCCTGGTGCTGTATCCTTGGTATGAACCATTCCTGACACATAGGGATTGTCCGGCCAGCGGAGATGGAGGTGAAGGTGGCAATCAGGCTACAAAGATAATAAAGAAAAGCCTTTGTTTTGGGTGGAACAGCAGGAAATCCTTGCAGTTTTGAAACAGCCACCCGGTGGGTCAATGGGATGTCATGACGGCTCTTCGTGGAAAGAGGAAGGTGACGGCAGAGGTTTTTGGGGCGGAGGGCGGGGTTTAAGGAGGAGAGGGACTTCAATGCCATAGACTCCAATTGCCAAAGCAGCCATTTTCTCCAGGAGAACTGATCTCTATAGGCTGGAGATCAGTTGTAATAGCAGGAAATCTCCAGCTAGTACCTGCAAGTTGGCAACCCTACTTGGCCCGGTTGAGCCTTGCACAAGGCAAGGCGAGTCAGACAGCAGTGCCTGCAGACCCGGCCAAGCCCTGCATGAGGTGAGGCAGAGGGCTGAGCCCGGCCAAATCCTGTGCAAGGCGAGGCAACGGGCAGCACCTCACTTGGCCCAGCCCCGCATGACGCGAGGCAAGGCAATGGGTGGCGCCCAGCCTGGCTGAGCCCCACGAAAGAAGAGGCAAGGCAGAGGACGGCATTTGGCTGGGCCCCGTGTGAGGCAGAGGGTGCTGCCCTGCTTGGCCCAGTTGAGCCCCGCACGAGGTGAGGGAGGCCGCCAGTTGAGATGAGGGAGGCAGTGCCCAGCCAGTGTGAGACAAGGAAAGCAGCCCCTGGCCGGCTTGAGGGGAGGAAAGCAGCACCTGGCCAACTGGTTGGTAAGGTTGCCAACCTCCAGGTGGTATTTAAAGAGACAGATAGTGTGGAATTGGTTTCATGAGTCAGTTTGTCTCACCTGCTGCGGGCAGTGAATGCACCTCCCCCTCAGAGGTCTCCAGGATCTTCTCATTCAGCTTTTGGACTCATTTGTTTAGTCTGTGACTGGACTCTCACATAGGTCATAGAAACAGTGGTAGTATAGTATAGTAGAGTTATTTAGGTGTTACTGTTTGTTATTGTTGTGAAATAGTAAATGTATGTATAGCAACAATTAAGCCTTCATGCTGTCTCTTTAAATACAACGTAGTTTATTTCAGCATAGGTTTTCTTTTTTTGTCATTAACTTCCAGGTGGTGGCTGGAGATCTCCCACTATTACAGGTGATCTCCAGGGGACAGAGATCAGTTCACCTGGAGAAAATGGCCGCTTTGGAAGGTGGACTCTATGGTTTTATAACCTGGGGAAGTCCTTCCCCAAACCCCGCCCTCCTCAGGCTCCACCCCCCCCAATCTCCAGGTATTACCCAACCTGGAGCTGGCAATGCTATTGGTTAGGCAGGCTTCCACTTCCTCCTTCCTTCCATCCCCCCTTTGGGAGGCAGGATCAGACAGACTCCCTCCTCCACTCTCCATTCCTCTTCTGGGGGTGGGGCCCTTTCCCAGGGGGTTTCACCCTCAGTCCTCCCCTTCTCACAGGGTTGTTCTGAGGATAAAATAGAGGAAAGGAGAATTAAGTAAGGTGTTTCCCCATTGTGGAGAACGGTGGGCTATAAATGAAGTAAATAACAAATATAGCTGAAGATTAGGGTTGCCAACCTCCAGGTAGTAGCTGGCGATCTCCTGCTATTACAACTGATCTCCAGCCGACAGAGATCAGTTCACCTGGAGAAAATGGCCGCTTTGACAACTGGACTCTATGGCATTGAAGTCCCTCCCCAAACCTCGCCCTCCTCAGGCTCCGCCCCCAAAATTCCCCGCCAGTGGCAAAGAGGGCCCTGGCAACCTTACTGAAGATGGGGGCATGATAGTAGGTTGGTGCATAGGTGGGAAGGAGAGAAGGAAGCAGAGAAGGCTGGGGATGTGGGGGAATCAGGTGGAGGGAAAGAGGAAATAGTGCGGGGAAGTTGAGATGGAAAAATGGGTGCCCTTTGCAAGTCTTTGCTGGTTCCCTGCTGTGCATTTGGGCCTGCCCTGACAACCAACACCAAGTAACTAAATCATAGTTTTTCTGGGTAAAGGTTGCCAGGGGTATGGAAGGGCAGAAAACTGAAAATGGGAAGAAGATAAAGGTGGACTGGCTGCTGGATGGGAAGGAGAAGAGGCAGGAAAGAGCGGGAGGCTACAGGGGCTTTCAAGGAAGGGAAAGAGGAAATAGTGGGGGGGAGGGTAATTCACCTCGCAAGTCCTTGTGAGTTCCCACTAGTATACACTTGCTCAGAGAATAGAATGCTCACAAGTATTCTGCGGCATCACATCATGAACTACTTGGGGCTTTAGCCTCAATACCACCATAGCAACACACAAAAACAAATCCTACTGCAGTACAATGTAGACCATGGCCCACACCGACGCTATTCCTGGTGCCCACTAAGTAGGGTTGCCAAGTGCTTTTAAGAAGTGGGTGGGGCTAGATGGGGCTTTTATACCCAGCAGGCCTTCTGATTGGTTCTGCAGATTTAAAGGCGTCCTGTTAGAGATTGTACCTGAAATGTTGAGTTACTAGGGTTGCCAGGTCCCTCTTTGCAACCGGCGGGACTTCAATGCCATAGAGTTCAATGGCCAAAGCGGCCATTTTTCTCCAGGTGATCTGATCTCTATCGGCTGGAGATCCGTTGAATTAGCAGGAGATCTCCTGGTACTACCTGGCAGTTGGCAACCCTATGAGTTACATATATAAATATATAACCTCACTCTGATATTTTATGGTCAGAGCTACCTCCTGTGACAGCCATCTGGTGACTGCACCCGCTGCCATGTGTCAGAATTCCACAGGCTCAAAAAGATTGGGGACCCCTGTTGAAGATGAGCAACATCACCCTGAAAGAAGTATGGGGAACGGAGGCCCAAATGGGCATAAGGAATCCACAGAACTTTCCAGAAAGGCTGTGTCAGATGTCCTCCAGAATTCAGTACAAAGGGACAAAGGAAAACATGGTATAATGGAGGAAGTAAAGAGACTGAGACATGGAAGATGAGGCAACTTGAGGGTACACCAGATAAAGAAGAAAATTGGAAAGAAAAACTGTTCTTAATATTTAGCATTTGTATAGCACTTCTGAGCATTCAAAGTACTTCGTATATGTTATTTCATTGCAGTCTTTAGCAATATTATTGTTCTCACAATGGGGAAAATGTGGAAGAGGGCTGATGCGGGATGACTCGCCTCTGGATACTTTGTAAATTCAGGCAGAGCTAAGATTTACATTTCTTAGTTCTCTCTTAGTCAATACTCTGTTGCCACCATCAGACCCTCAGCATATCTTCAAACTCTGACCTCATGACAAAGAAATAGTTCCACAAGAAACATTCCCCAAGCAGCGTCTGTGTGCACATATTATAAAGAAGGAAAAAGTATCAGATGGCTCAGGCACATTTTTGTATGAATATACCAAACTGCTTCTAAAATGAGTGATGGTGATGCAAAAACATCATCTCCACCATGTAAATGAAGTATTAGCATACAATTTACATGCATAACTCCTCAGCATACCTAAGTCCCCAGAATGAACGAGCTATATCTGCCAAAGCAATTATATCATCTGACTCAATGGCAAATACTGATGCAGGGAAAAGTCCTTGTTACAGAAATATCAATTATCTCCAACTCCTACTTTCCTATGCAGGTAGCTCCCATTGTATTTGACCATCTTATACAACTGTACAGAAATCAGGCCATTCAAATAATTGGGACAGTTGAATATAATCTTTTGTTGCTTTACATGACCAACAAGATGCATATCTTGACAAATATTAGCAAGTTGATAACACCTTCCGTTTCTTTGGTGTTTGTTCTACACAGATAGGCTGCTGAAACCCCATTGACCGGTTGTAAGTTGTAGTCATGATGGATCCTGCAGCCAGAGAAGAACAGGCCTGATGGAACATCCCACCACCTTCAACACTACTGGTCGCATGAAGGTCTTAAGTCTGTTACAAATGTAATGGCAGCTACCAAAAAACCATGGTTTACAAATCAGTATAGTACAAGAGCCAAAAAAGTAACCTTGTCTGCAGCATGAAAGGCAAATTGCAGCAGAATCGCACACCCTCGACCGAGGCGCACCCCCCCATCTGGGACGGTCGTCCCCCTACACCGAGCGCACAGCCCCGGGAGGGACGCACATGGAGCGGTGAGGGAGGCAGGGGACACCCGCCCAGCCAGCCAGATCAGCCAAATCAACCCTGGCAATCAATGGGGTGACAGATGTTGCAGCCAGATCGCCCTCACATCCATGAGGCAGAATCATATTATGCAACATGCTGGACTATACCACTTTGGACTACAGGTTTGAGGTTACGTACTTGAATACTCACTCCCACAGGGGACACAAATCCCAGTGCACAGAGAATTTATATAATGTAAGAAGCATTTATTTTCAAACTTTTGATGTGCAAGGTTTTTTTTTCCCTATGGAGGATCACTAAGATTCTTCATGTACAGTGCCGTCCTAAACAGAGCTACATCCTTCTTAGCCCACTGAGTTCAACGGACGTAGAAAGGTGTAATTTTACTTAGGACTGTAGTGTCAGAGTCTAAAATGGTACCCCAAAAATTGAATTCTGTTATTTTACTGCCCCTTCAGATGATTTCTCATGAACTTCTGGATACACTGATTTTAAGCATGAAAAAATTATACAAACATCTATCATATTCTGCTGCAACCATTTTAAAAACATTTTTGGACACCTGCCCTTTAGAGGACATAAAAGGAATGCTTACTGGCTTGCAGTGGGTGGGTTTACCATTCATATCAGCAGCTGGAGGAATGAGGAAATCCCAATCACGACCTTTGTTGAATGTTATAAGAGTGGTCACTTTCCCATCAATTTTTTGATTGGCCAAAAAGACTCCTTTTACGCCTCTCACCTGCATTAGCATTAGTATATAAAATGCATCAAAGTTAACAAGCGGCTTTCATATGTACATCCAGTATACATTTGTCAATGTTTACACTGCTACCAAATAAGAATAATCAATTGCTTATACCCTAAAGTCTTGAAACCATTCTGATTTTACTGCAACTTTACTGTAACTGTGAAATTGTTTTGAGAATAAGTAGCACAAATTACCCCTCAAAGGCTTTTCCAGAGTGTTTGGGGTACGTTGTACATTTTCTTGGTATTCAGGAGGCCTGACAGTTTGGGAGGTATACTCTGGGTCCCCCATTTTTAGGGGAACTGTTCTCAGCTCCCCACCCTCAGTAATTAGTGTGCCTCAGGCCACGAGAACCAGATTTCAGTTAGTCATGTGGACACACTCTAATGATTTCTTGAGATTTTTTACTCAAAAGCTGCACACTTCACAATCAAAAACTTCATGATCTAAAAATGTAAAACTAACAATGTAAATCTGTCCTCAATTTCCACCTACTGGCTAAAGACAGAATTGCTAGAAAGAAGGAGGAGGAGGAGGAAGAAGAAGAGCTGTTTTTTAAACCCTGATTTTCTCTACCTTGAAGGAACCTCAAAGCGGCTTACAATGACCTTCCCTTCCCCTCCCACAACAGGCACCTTGTGAGGTAGGTGGGGCTGAGAGAGTTCTGAGAGAACTGGGACTAACCCAAACAGGCTCAATGTGTATCTGTGGGGAATCAAATCCGGTTCTCCAAATTAGAGTCCGCTGCTCTTAACCACTACACCATGCTGGCTCTCCAGGTGTATTCAGGGGACACTGGCTGTTAACTTACAGGGATAGTACCCTGTGAGCCACTGCTCTAGTGGGTCGCTGGTAGCCAGGAAGAAGCAAAGCCAAGCTCCGGCAACTTTGACAATGCCTCAGGGGCCACTCAGGTCAGAACTCTTCATTAGCAATCACCACTGGTGTCTGTTCACTAATTGTCTCTTCATGCACTGCTTCCAGTTGGGGGAGAAGGACGCGGTGGGTGAGGTAATGCCCACTCTTGGACTCACTGGCTTGTAGCACGGAAGGGACCGCTCAGCTTGACTTGCTCCAGGGCTATTTTCATTTCCCTGCCTGCTCCTGTTTGCATTTGTGGAATCTGAAAGCATTCCGGTGTTGGGGATCTACACTAGCTTAGAACCACAGTTGCACCACTGGCTTAACCAAAATACCATCTGATAGGCCAAAAATGCCCATACTGGCAGTTATGGTCCTCCACCACCACCATACCCGGTCAAGACTGAGGGCCAGCAACTTGGCCAGACCCATCCAACGGAGCACCAGGACCGCTGACAGGATGAAATCTCAACAGTTCCCTGTCTACTCCCCCCCCCTTGCTATTGGTGTGCTAGTAAATTAAGCAATGGAGGGGGAGAAGAATGGGGTCATGCCTAATAGGAAGTTAAATGTCAAGATCAGGTGTCCACCTCTAGCTCTTTGCAAAGGACTCACTCAGACAGGTGTGGTCTCAAGTAAAAACGCTTTATTCAAAGACTAGCAGGCATAGACTGAAGACATGACCGCTAATAGGCGTAGCAAAGCAGGCAATACTTTTCAAGGAAAGTTACTAGACTTAAAACACTTCATCTGGGATACCGGCCCGGCGTTGCCAGGCAACCAGAAGATAAGGATTCTCACGGCCGAAGACTCAACACACCCCAGGTGCTTGGCCCGGCTAAACCGAAAGCATAAACACTGTAGAATTCCCTGGGAAGCGAGAACAGGCCAAGGCCCTGACATTAACCTTCAGCAACACACAGTCAGCCTGACGGTGGGGGAGATGGTATGCTCATCATAGAATGCTTCAAACAATTGTGATTCTTTGGGGATTTGTGGCTAAAAGACCATTATTAACACATTACAAGGGCTTGTTCAAAGCTCACATTTATTTCAGAGACAAAGACCAAACTACAAGTCAGATATGGCAAGCGCCTTGAGCAGATTTGGCGCTAGGCTTGCCAGTCCCCTGTTCGAAGTGGGGGATCCTTCCTCTGCCCCCAGGTCCTGTTGCCTCCTGCCACTCCAAGCAATGGCAGGAGAAAGAAAAAATGGCGGTATTGTATGCACCGTTTCATCATTTCTGGTGAAAACCTGAAGTGATGGAATCCAGGAATTGCTGGATTCTTAGAACAACCATATGTCACTTCCAGGTTTTCACCAGAAGTGACATAATGGTGCATATGACATCACAGCCCCTGATGTTCCCGCTTCCAAACCTTCTGCCAGTTGCCAAGAATGACCTGGCAACCCTATTTGGCTCCATTATTCATAATGCAACTAAAATTGGGAAGAATAGTCTTGTCAGTTGTAACATCATGCCGAGCACTTGCTTTTTACTTCCAAGATGCAGGTATAAAGTTTAGACATGGCCAGAGCTGCAAACTCTTAGATGTGAGTTGCAAACACTCAAACTTTCCAAGGAAACCAATGGCAGTAAGATAAAATCATCCAACTTCTGTTTTATAACGACTGTATAACAACCTTTATTACCCTCCATCAAGTGCCATCAGCAAGGCCAGAGGAAGATGATGAGGCGGTAGTTAGGCACCCTTCCTAAGCCAGGACCTCTCTAAAATTGTATTCAAAATGCTATCTGTGTTGGTTTATTATTGTTGTAAGCTATTTTGGGAACCAATTTTTCGGGAGGAAAAACACAATTAACAAACAACTGCCAAACAGGTTACAAGGATGAGCAAGAAACAAGAGGAGTCAGCAAAAAACAAGGTCTAATTGGTCGAGGGCATTTTACCTCCAGAATATCTATCAGTACGTTCTCTTCGGGCTGCTTGGTACTCCGGACATTTTCCAGCATGATTGAGTAGGAGACACCCTGAGCGTCAGACTGGTAAAGGTTGTATGTGTCTGTCTGATACCATTCCTGGACAGCCACAAACACCTGGCTCTCATCAGTGCTAATAATTTGTAAATCCTGCAGTGGAAAAAAAGGATAGATACAAACTGTGTTTTCCAGAGGCTAATTATCTTTCCCACATGGTAGAGAGAAGATTCAGTCACAGGAATCCATTCGAATCGTGGAGGCTCTTTCCTCCAGCAGCAGGAGTCTTCCCCTGTGGCAAGACAGAAATCCCTTCTCCTAGGAAAGAGCCTCAGCTAGCACAAGGGATCGGCAGGATCTAACCTACATGAACACACATGAAGCTACTTTATACTGAGTCAAGCCCTCGGTCCATCAAGGTCAGTGTTGTCTACTCAAGACTGGCAGCGGCTCTCCATGATTTCAGTTAGAGATCTTTCTCATCCCCTACTACCTGCTCTTTTTAACTGGAGATGCCGGGGAGGAAACCTGGGACCTTCTGCATGCCAAGCAAATGCTCTATCACTGAATCACAGCTCCTCCCCAATTAACCCATTATATTTCAAATCCCCAAACCAATCTCACTGGCATTATTTGAAAATTAAAGGATACACAGTGCGATCTGTTAATATAAAACAGATAAAAGAGTGGGTTCTTTCCCCCACCACAAGACTGAAAAAACGGGGAAACCAAAGGGGAATAAGCTTTGTTTACACATGTACACAGCAAAATACCTATGGAAATCTAAGTGGACCGAATGATCTGCAGCCTTGTGCGGTTTCTCTTTGGTCAGTATTACCCAGTAATGCAGAAATACTTGCAAGGACCTAAATAGCAATGAGGGCCCTGGACAATTCTAGGAGGGGGAGGCCACGTGGGAGAACAGGGAAATCTTATTGGCTGAGGTAGTCAGTAGGGGTAGAAAGCCCAGAAAAACTTGGGATTTTTTTTAGGGGAGGATGTTGTCTCTCCCCACATCCTGCCCAACTTGTTTCCAATTTTTCCCCAGCTAAAAACACTGACATTTTGAGGAGCACTAGGGGGGAAAAACTCCAGTGAAATATTTTCTATTTTGAAATCAGTGAAATGCTTTTTTTTTTTAAGACAACATTTTACTCACTCAGAATGTGCAGTATATTTCAGCTCATACTCAGGGACTGTAAAGAATTCTCGGAAGAAGAAACAGCTAAAAGCCAGTGCAAATACTAAATGCTCTGAGGAATATGTAGTAAAATCCACCGAAGCATAGAACAAACCTCTTCTGGGTTAGGAAAGAAGGAAATGAATAATGTATTTTGTGGATGATTACCTTGGGTAATGCATACTTTGGCAGTTTCATCTGTACAAATTCATTCCGACGGTAGGACACATAGTATTTTGTTTGATTTGCTGATGATGTCTGAGAAAGGGAGGAAACGACACAGTTTTATAAGAGGTTATTTCAGCAATTCACATTTGCGCAAGAAACAACGGTGTGTATCATTACTGCTGATTAAACAGTGAACAGAGAATTGATATAACAAGCGGTGCCACTTCAACAGACAGCTTGCACACCTTTGGGCAACATGTTAAAACCTCCCGTTCAAATCTCAGCTCTGCTGTGAGCCAGCCAAGCAAGCTTTTCCTTGAGAGAGAATCCTGTGAGCGCACCCTGCTGCGGGGTTGCCTCCCCCCCTTTCTGCCCTCCACGCTGGAGCTCCTTAGTCCTCAGAATTGGGGAGGTAGGATGCCAGCTGAGCACCACAGGTCCTTCCTCTTCTCCTCTGACTCCTTCTGCAGCACTGTACTGCTTCCTTCCCCACCCCCAGCATGTCTGTGAAACTTGCCTTTTATTCCCCCCTCTATTCTTACTCCCAATTCGCTCTATTTGATGGTCTATGACTGCAAATAAATCATTCATTCATAGGGTTGCTAGGTACCCACTTACCTTCAGCGGGAGGTTTCTGTTGTGTGCGCACATGCCAATGCAGTACTTCTGGTTGTAAATCGGAACTGCCGCCTGGCACGTGGGGTTGCAGCGGGTAGCCCGCTCGCCCCGGGGAGGGCAAGGGAAGGTTCCTGGCTGGTGCGCAGCCCGCTCGCCCTGGGGAGGGCGGGCAAGGGAAGGTTCCTGCTGGTGTGCGGGCCTGCAGTGGGCGGTCCGCTCACCCCGGGGAGGGCAAGGGGAGGTTCCCGGTGGCGCGTGGACCTGCAGCAGGTGGCCCACTCGCCCCAGGGAGGGAGGGAGAGGAGAGGCTTCCCGGCTGGCACGCAGGCCTGCACGTGCACGATTGCCCGCCAACCCTCAGCTGGTCGGCGGGCAGAGGGGCACTTTACCAGGGGTTTGCCCACCACCAGCGGGCACCTGGCAACCCTATTCATTCATTCATACTCTCTCCTCCTCTGCCCTTGAGGACTAGGGTTGCCAGCTCCAGCCTGGGAAATACCTGGAGATTTTTGGGGCGGAGCCTGAGGAGGGCAGGGTTTGGAGAGGGGAGGGACTTCAAGGCCATAGAGTCCAATTGCCAAAGCGGCCATTTTCTCCAAGGAACTGATCTCTTATCGGCTGGAGATCAGTTGTAGAAGCAGGAGATATCCAGCTAGTACCTGGAGGTTGGCAATCCTACCGATAGCCCCTACACCTGGGCCTAGCCTTGCCTGTTTCCCTGCTCCAGGTGTCCCTCTTAATCAACTGCTTGCTGGCTCTCTTGTATACCTTAGGCAAACAGCCTGTTCCCTACACCTTTCCTTCCCTCCGAGGGCCACAAACTAGGTAAGTATCCTGGCTCTGGGGCCAGAGGGAGTTTGAGTCCTTGCGCTTGCATCCGGACAATCCTGAGAATAATGATGGTGATTGTTAAACTTTAAAAACCTTAAAAGGCAGCTGTTGAAGGAATACTGAGACAATGAGGCACTTTGAATTCTCCAGAGCACCTCACAAATATTTGTGCTTAATACAAAACATTATTTCTGTTTTGTTGACATTACCCAATAATACTCTGTTTTCCACCGGCAGAACACTGTTGGACAAAGTTGGACAAAGTCACCACCATTAACAGAATGGAACTTTTCGATCCCACCCAATGTTCTATTCCATTATCTCAACTTTCAAGGCAAATATTATCATTCATAACCTTATTTATTAGCATGACAGCAAAAACATCGAATACAAAAATAAGACATCCAGTGCAAAATGCAGAGCAATTTTAAAATTGCCATTCAAGGCAAATATGAAATCAAGGCTTTTTAAATATCACTGAGCACTACAATGTTTTCTGCATTCTTTGTGCCCCCGTTGAAGATGGGTGCATGGGCAAAGCAAGCACAACTTTCATTTTGATTGTGATTTTACTCTTCAAGGTGACGAGTACATTAGAGGACTCTATGCCTTTCCTGCCTGCCTTCAAAATGTACGTGCAGGTCAAGCTGGTGTATGAACATGGACGAAAGAAATATGCTCTGAACAGGTACCCCAATTTTCATTTCAGTATTGCAGCATCGACGGCAAGGATCTCATTACAATATATTTTGCAGGGTTGTTTTTTCCCCACTCTTTCTCTTTGCTTTGAAAAAGAGTGTGTGGGTTCAAACCGTAGAGAATTGTTTTGTAAACATGCACATAGTTCCAACTGGTTGATTTCAAAGCAATTGTTGCATTAAGATGTGCTTTATGACTTTCCTTGAAAATGGGTTTGGGGGAGGGTTGTGTGAAGCTGAAAAGCAGTGCTGTGCCCTGGACTTGTGTGCCAACTTCCAATCTGAGATCTCAGCTGAGGGGAAATCACACTGTGCTATACTTTCAGTCATCACTCCATTGCATCCTTCCATAAAACAGGTGTAGGATCAACTTAACGCTTAAAATTTCAAATTGAGACAAAGTAAAAATCAAGCTTGTTAGGTTTTTGCATTAAAATGTAACAGACAACACTGATAAATTACTCCTTCATGCCTACAGGGACAGAAGTCCAGAGACTGTAAATAATTCTAAAACCTCAAGCAAAGGCCAGCTGTTTACCCCCTGTAAGGTGAAGACATGATTAAGGAAAAGGCAAAAGTGGATTTTAAGCAATCCATGTTCAGCACAGGAAATGTTTTTGTAGGCCAGTGTTTTGTTGTATTAGAGAAGATATCCTTTTTTTTAACACACTGGCTTCAAACAGCGGGTGGAGCCAGCATTGGTGCCTGCCTAGTTTCCCTACTTTTTGATGACGATCACATTGAGGTGTCATATCAAGAAAGGGAGAAGAAGCAAGAGAGGATAAAGTTTTCACACAGACCCAAATGTGAAAACTGATAAGAAGAAAACTATGTTGATGAAGAACAGCAGTCTGGACATTGTATCATAGGTAAGGTGTCTCAGTGCTATATAGCTTTGAAATGATTTTACATTTAATTATGGGGAGATATTCTTATCATGCCTCTGCAGGACATGGGCCGGTCACTGGCCTTTAAGCTCTTCTACCTTACACCTGCAGTATGGGGGTAGTAATACCAACATCCTTTCCAGGATGTTATAAGGATTCCAATTAATGTATGTGAAGAGCTTGGAAAAGCAGGTTAATTATTTTATTGTTTCTTTCACAATATTTCTGCCAAAGTGTGTAAATACTTATTTTTATTAAAAACCAACCAACCAGATCTCCACTGCATTCACTACTTAGTTTTTATAGCTATCTCATTTACACTCCAAGTTGCTGAAGGGCACCATACATAGAGCTATCCAATTTTCTATGCACAGCTACCCAAGTGAAGTAGGTCCAGTTGCCAAGTCCCAGCTAATCCAGGGAGTTCATAGCTGAGCGGCAATTCAAACCTGGTCTGCTTTATCCAAAAACCACTAGACCATCACCAGCCAATAGATCATCCTGGCTTTTGGGATGGAACATGTGAGGTAGGTGGGGCTGAGAAAGCCAGCGTGATGTAGTGGTTAAGAACGGTGATTTGGATTGGTGGACCCTGATCTGGAGAACTGGGTTTGATTCTCCACTCCTCCACATGAACGGCGGAGGCTAATCTGGTGAACTGGATTTGTTTCCCCGCTCCTACACATGAAGCCAGCTGGGTGACCTTGGGCTAGTCACAGTTCTATTAAGAGCTCTCTCAGCCCCACCTACCTCACAGGGTGTCTGTTGTGGGAGGGGAAGGGAAGGTGATTGTAAGCCGGTTTGAGTCTCCCTTCAATGGTAGAGAAAGTCAGCATATGAAAACCAACTCCTCTTCTTCTTAATATTATTATTACATGAATTTATATACGATTGCACTTAGCAACAAATTCTTCATTGGCTTTGTTTATAATAAATCCCTCTAGGATAAGATGTCCATAAGTATACAAATTCTGGGGGAAATTAGTTGTGCACTTTTTGGGTACTAACTAATAAAACCAATTTTGTTCTTCTATGCGGTGATAAGAGAAGGCAATGCTTCCAGTAAAGGCTGAATTCTGCTGTTCTATCACATGCTCCCTGTACTGCACAACGTTGGAAATGCTGTAGCCTAGAATTACTGAAATGGTCTTTTATGGACAGGAATGGTTTCTTTCATCTGCCAGTGACTGACCACAACACTATTCATTCCAGGTAGAAATCAGAGATTAGTAGAGCAATGGTTACTCAGATTTAGATCATGAAAAGGCATCCCGAAACATCTGAATGGGCTGCTTTGAATTGCGGCTTTCCATTTGTTATCAGTGACTGAAGAAAGAGTACAAAATCAGAGCTGACTAAATGGTAGTCATGTGAAAACTACACAGGCCATTCAGTCCAATCTAAACTCTGACAAAAGTTACCTTTCAGTCAAAGGGTAAGCTGCCATCTAGGGCTGTTGAAAAAAAATTCGGTAAAGTTCGGCTTCGGCAAAATTCGGCCCTTTTAAATCCGGGCCGTGCTGAAGTCCGAACTCCCCCGCTTTGGATCCCTGAAATTCAGCGGGAGATCCGGAGTTCGGGGAAAAATTGGACCGGGTCTTTGAAGTGCTAGGCGCCGCCTGCCCAGGCAGCGCTCACCACTTCAAAGAGTCGGGAAGGGGGCGGGGGTCTTTAAAGAGCCCCCCCGTGTGCCTTCACGGGGCTTCCATGAAGGCGCGCGGGGGACTCTTTAAACAGATCTGGGCCTTCCAGCTGGGAGGCGCAGATCTGTTTAAAGGGCCCCCCGCGCGCCTTCAGGGAAGCCCGTGAAGGTGCGCGGGGGGGGCAGAGGGGTTTAAAGACCCCCCCGCCCCTCTTCCCGGGACTCCTGGGAAGAGGGGCGGTGGGTTGTCAAGCCCCTCTGCACTGTCTGCACAGGCAGCGCAAAGGGGTTTAAAGACCCCCCGCCCCTCTTCCCGGGACTCCTGGGAAGAGGGGCGGTGGGTTGTCAAGCCCCTCTGCGCTGTCTGCGCAGGTAGGGCAGAGGGGTTTAAAGACCCCCCGCCCCTCTTCCCAGGACTTCCCTGAAGGCGCGCGGGGGGGCCTTTAAATAGATCTGTGCCTCCCGGCCGGGAGGCACAGATCTATTCCAAGCCCCCCCACACGCTTTCAGGGAACTTCCCTGAAGGCGCGGGGGGGGGTGTCTTTAAACAGATCTATTTAAAGGGCACCCCACGCGTCTCCAGGGAAGCCCCTTAAGGCGCGGGGGGGAAGATGTGCGCCTCCCGGCCAGGAGGCACAGATCTATTTAAAGGGCCCCCCGCGTGCCTTCAGGGAAGCTCCCTGAAGGCGCGTGGGGGGGGGGGAACAGCCCGAATTCGCCAAATTTATTCAGGAACACCCCAAACTCGCCGAATTTGGCTCCCCGTTTCCCCCCCTTTTTTGAGTTTGGTTCAATCTGAACCAAAAAACCGCCGAATCAGGAGAAATTCGGCTGTTTTTCGGTTCGGGCCGAACCAAATCGACAGCCCTACTGCCCTCCAAAATGAGCTTAACAAAACTGGTTGTGGATGGGTGAGCAGTTTCCTTGTTCAGTGGTTTGCTAATATTAGAAACCGCCTTGGATTATTTAACTCATTCAAGCTGTGACAGGCCTCATCTTTTGGTTTTTATGTATTTCCTGTTAACATACCTCCCTTTTGTAATTTGTCTGCTGGTAGCGACATTACCTGAAGGAATATGTAGTCATCCTGCACTGTCAAGGAGTTGCGGTCGATGCGGCCAAGGAATGGGGCTCTCAGCTGTCCATCAGAGCAGTTGTGAAAAGGACAGACCAAGTAGCGAAAGCCTAAAGAAAACACAAAAACATTTCGTAAACAGACTGCAAATAAATACCAGTCATGCTGCTTCATATGTGCTGGCATTCTTTTCGCCCAGCAGCTTATTAAACTGAGCCATAATGATAATATACATAAAAGCTTTATCTGACAAATAAACTGTGCTTATCATATTGTTCCTGGTGTTTGAGATGGGATTCTCTTCCAACAGCATTTAGACCAGTTGGCCGAGGTAGGCGAAAGTTCCCCACCTCCATGCCTGGCCCTGTTTTGAGGCTTTTATTATCTGCACAGGAGCCAGCACTTTACTGTTAGATATTGTAAAGCATCCAACAAGCAAAACATTAGAAATGCCACTCATCGCTAGGGTTGCCAGCTCTGGGTTGGAAAACCTGGAGATTTGGGTGGAGGAGCCTGAGGAGGGCAGAGTTTAGGGAGGGGAGGGACTTCAATGGGGTATAATGATATCGAGTCCACCTTCCAAAGTGGTTTTCTCTCCAAGCGAACTGATCTCCATTGCCTGGAGATCAGTTGTATCATTACTTTGCTCAGGCCTAGGGTCCAAGGACTGGATACATGGAAATGTTAGCAAGAAAGACAGAGGAAGATGGTCACTGTCTGTGGGATCAGTTGTAATCCCAGGAGATCTCCAGGAGATCTGTTCTCAAAGTATGCTTGAAAAATACCAACAGTTGGGAGCTCAATGCATTGGACAGCTTTAGATGGAAAAGAATTCTGTGACAGGAAGTCTCATCTTGTAGTCTAAAGGGCATCATGTGCCATCTTTATAGGGTAAATGAACACTTCGTAAGGAAATCAAAGAGAATTCTATTCCTTGCTCTAACACCAATATGTACATTTGCAATGTATGCATTTTCGTCTGCCAGTTCAAAATTGAACTTAACTCCATGTGAAAATCTTCAGAAGGAAAGCAATGTTTGTGGACCATTTGTTTCGTGGCAGTTTAAGTTACTAGTTTTTAAAATCAGTAACCTTTTTTAAATAGAAACAACTTGACCAAAAATCTGTCACAAATTTTGAGACAATTAAAACAAATTTTAATACAAAAAAAAGGGCTAACAGATCAAGTTGACAATAGCGATATACCCAACCTTTGTACCTAGCCCGGCTAAATGCATACTGATAAAACTAATTTACAGCAGCTGAAAAACAAGCTTCCCAATTGTGTGTTAATGTAACCAAGACTTTTTTGAAAATGTTACATAGGTGGTACCTTACACCCAGCGATATTCAAAATATGAATAGCTCGACATCTGGTTTATGTTGAAAATGTAGCAAAGCCAGAGGCACATTTTATCATTGCTGGTGGACATGTAAATCTGTCCAGAAATTTTGGAAGAAATTACGCAAGAACATAGAAGGCATTATCGGTCAAAATATAACATATGAACCTAAACTATTCCTACTGAGTAAAACTCCGGATACCATTGACAAGGACCAACAGGATATATTAAAGTATTTAACTACAGCTGCAAGAGTAGTATTAGCATCTCTATGGAAAACAAACAGAATACCAAAAATTGCTACTTGGATTGATAAAGCTTACGAATACATAACAATGGCACAACTAACTGAAACATTACAAAAGGATACTCAAGAACAAAATAGAGACAAATGGAAATCCTTCTATGAATATATTAAAACCAAAAACAACGAATAAATCCCATGAGATACAGCAGACTTAAATAGGAGATCAAATCAATTCTGTTAGCAAGCTAATACAGTACGATACTTCATAAGGGGGCAGTAATAATTATGTAATTTCCCCCCTCTTTTATCCCTTTCCCTTTTTTCCTTCTGTACCCCTATTTATTATCAAAAACCAATAAAAAATATTTATTAAAAAAAATGTAACCAAGACTTTTAAAAAATGTATCATAAATGGCCTTCAACATTCCAGTTCCTACCTCCATCGGCATCCTGGATTTCCATGTGAATCAAATTAGGGTCTTTGTCAAATCCATCAACAGACCTGAGAACATAAGAACATTTACGTTATCATGGGATTGCTACAAGCATGGCACCAATGGAAGGATTTTGGACTTAACTGCCGCTAACATCATGTAATCCAAGAAACAGTGCAATATTTCTTCCTTATTCTTAATTTTTAGAAGAATCTTTACGTATGGCTAGCCAAACAAATTTGAAAAAATAGATTTGAAAAAGCCAGTGACATGCAGGAACATCTTTTAATCCCTATTTTATATACCTCTTGGCTTCAGAGCTATCTCATCTGCTTTCTACATCCCTATCTATGGTGTTCAGAGACATGCCCGTGGGGATTTCCTCTTTTACCTTTATTTACACTAGGGCTTCACCCACACCTCACTGGATATTGTACTGCCATTTCATTATAGCAGTCATTTGCAACAGGATTTTCCTGGTGTGGACAAGAGAATCCCGCTGTATACACACTATAGCACAACACTATTGTAATACCCAACAGTGTATGGATGCAGCCTAGGTTAGGTTCAGAGAAAGCGACTAACCCTCCCTCCCCCGGTCATCCAGTGATCTTGATGGATGAGTAGGAAGGCATGAGGAAGGCTTGAGGATAACACCATGACTTGAAGGATCTGCTTAAACTCTGGTTTCCCTCTTCTTTTTAACTTTGTAACAGCTGGCCTGATGAAGAGTACTGGGGAACTCAAAAGCTTGCACACTGTTATACATAATTGAATTGGTCCAAATAAAGGTATTACAGAAATGGAAACATTTTCCTTCCTTCCTTCCTTCCTTCCTTCCTTCCTTCCTTCCTTCCTTCCTTCCTTCCTTCCTTCCTTCCTTCTATATCCCTTCTTCCAGCTAAAAAATGTTCTCAAGGCAGCTCACAGCAAACCACAAGAAATACAATAAAACCAGTGCCACCATCATAAGGTACAAACCCTTGCCAAATTAACAATTCTGCATTGAAAGATTTCAACCAAATACCTAGCACCACTCACAACAACCAAAGGCAACAGAATTGTAGTTACTTTAAAAAGAAAAATTAGGGACTCGCTGTGAATTTTTGTTGTCCGCGGTTGGGGGTGGGACAGCACAAAGTCTAGAGTACAGCACAAAGGAAAATACAGTCAGAAAAAAATGGGACCTGTTGTATTATATCTGCTGGTATAGCAATATGTGGGTTTTTGAGACACACAGACCTCTTCTTAGGCAGAATGGGAAAGAAGAAGGGTCATATGGTATCTTTCAAGAATGGTAACCTAGTTCCTAATCTTCACACTCCCCTCCTTTTCCTTCATTTCTATACATTATGGGTGAAATCCAAAGGACCGGTTGGGCCAGCATAACAGTATTTCCATTGGTGATGGGACGCCATTTTTGCTGATTCCCCCTCCTACTGCAGATCGCCACTTCGCCCCCACACTGTTCCCAAGGGTCCCGAGAGCACAGGGAAATGGGTTTATGCCTTTCCCCACACACCATTTTCCTCAGCAGAAGGGGAGGGGGAATTATGTGTTCTGGTGGGCTACAAAGTAAGTTTCTTCAACAAGACCAAGAGCTCAAGGACTTCTACACAATATGTGTGCCATTTTTACAAAAGTGGGACACTAAGGCTCAGAGAAAAGTGACTCGCCCCAAGAAAGCCAAGCAGTGACTGAATGTCTCCTGAAAATTAGTTCCATTTTGCAGATGAGAACACTGCGACTGACAGGATGTGACTTGCTAATGGTCGATGATCTGTCCACAGCAAAAAAAGGTTAGCGCAACAAAACAGTCCTAGCTGGAAGGCTCCATTCCTACAACTTCCCCCCAACATTTCCTTGCTTGACTACAACAGAAACACCAGCAGCAGCAGCCTTTACTGAAGCTCAGATAGCAGATGGGGTTGTTTTCTGACAAATGCAATGTGGATTCTGTCAGTTCAGTAACAACAACAAAAACACAGCAACCCAAAAAAATCTCAGAATATGCTGGAGGGACATTACCAGACAGACCATCAACATTTTATCTGACAGTTTTATTTATTTCCCTCTGCCAAATATTTGCTATTTGAAACAGCTGTTTTAAGCAGTCAGGTTGTGGCTGTTGCCTCTTCTGTCTGCCCACTCACCAAAGCCAAGCCTGTCTCACATTGTCCAGGATGCCAATATATGTGATGCATACATTCAAAAGGGAAAAAGAAATAAAAACTTGTTTAAAAAATTAAAAGAAACAAATCATCCATCACTGGTTGGGATACAGCTTTGCCCCTCATCTTTCAGGCAAATGGTGAAAAGGGAGGGCAGGGGGAAGGTCTGGCTAGTTAATTTTTTTTTGCAAGTTGGTAACTGTACCCCACCTGCCTGAGCCCCACACTCATCCTTCCAAAGACTTCAAGTCAACAAGGATTCTTAGAGCCTGTGATATGATTTCCAGTAGCCATTTGAGCAGCTATATTTGATTCATCACTTCACTAGTGTGTCACATCATCAGATCATCATCCCCAAGACACTGGCCATTTATGCACGGCTGTTTCTTCGGGGTCACCCTGCCCACTAGTTCAGGGCTTTGCTTTGATTATGCTTGCAGTTTCCGACCATCAGAGGTCATCTTGTCTCCCCGCGAGTTTCTGCGCGTTTTCCTGTTTTCTGGATGGTGGTTAAACATGAATCCAGAAAACGCAGGGAAAATGCACAAGGAGAGTGAGGCAACCTCTGACGGTCGAAAAAGGCAAGCATAATCAAAGCAAAGCCCTGAAGTAGTCGCAAGGAAACAACCATGCATAAGTGGCTTGAGAAGCATTATTTTTCTCAGCTAATATAGTTTTTCACACTTTTCTAGCAAGCAACAGTCTACGTCTCTTACCAAAAGATATGATCTTTTGATACATGATCCTGAAGAAGAGTCCATTTGGTCCCCAAGTCAATCGATACATAGAGCTTAAAGTAAAAATACCAGAAGTTAGTTCATAAAGTTGTTTTTTAACCTTTCTTGCAAAAAGTGCATAAAAGGAGTTTTGGTGACTATGGAGAATGTGGAACAGAAAGTGAAGCCCCCCCCTCCCCGCCCCTGGTCAAACTCTTAACTTATCATTTACCAAGTGTGGTAATTTTTGAATTATTAGTGTGTAATATAGATACATTTAAATATGGACAAAATACGACTGAGAGGAAAAGAGCATTTGGGTTCATGATACTGGACTGTTCATACATGCACATTCATGGAGGCCCAGCACGGTGTGGTGGTTAAAGTGTCGGACTAGGACCTGGGAGACCCAGGTTGAAATCCCCACTGCCCTGGAAGCTTGCTGGGTGACCTTGGGCCAGCCACATTCTCTCAGCCTAATCTACCTCACAGGGTGTTTCTGAAGATAAAAAGGAGGAGAGGAAATTGAGTCCCCCTTTGGGGAGAAATGTGGGGTATAAATGAAGTAAATCTACTACATGATGAATGTACCAACAAATCATCAAAGATCTAAGGTTACTGTCAGTTCAGCTGATGCCACCTTTTGGGAGGATTCTCTTTCAGCTGTGAGACATCAAGTGATGTGCCTGCATTTGTGATCCAACACACACTGCATGACCTCAAGGCACAGGTGATGCTATTCCATAGCTAAACTATGTGGCATAAATCCTATCCAGGGAGTTCCACAATTTAACTATGTATTGTGTGAAGAAATACATCCTTTTATGTTTTGAAACTCTCACCCTCCAGCTTCAGCAGATGACCCCGCGTTCTGGTATTATGAAAGAGGGAGAAAAGCTTCTCCCTGTCCTCTATCTCCATACCATACATAATTTTATAGACCTCTATCATGTCTCCCCTTAACTGCCTTCTTTCCAAGCTAAACAGCCCTAAGCATTTCAACCGCTCATCACAGGGCGATTGCTCTAGCCCCCTGATCATTTTGGTTGCTGTTTTCTGCACCTTCTCAAGCTCTGCAATATCCTTTTTTAGGTGTGGTGACCAGAACTGTACACAGTATTCCAAGTGTGGTCTCACCATAGATTTGTGCAAGGGCTGTATGATAGCAGCAGCTTTATTCTCTAAACCCACTACATTAATGGGGCTTACTTCAACTAAGTATGAAGACTGCAGCCCTTCAATGCAATCCTAAGTAGAGTTACACCCTTCTAAGTCCATTGAAGTCAGAAAATATTTCAATAATCACATATGGAGATGACATACATAAAATCACATGATGCTTTGAAACTTTTTACCTGTTCCTCTTTAGTGAAGGCAAGCACTTTGTCTTCCTGCTTGGGATGAAAAATCAACGTTTCCACAAAGAAATTAATGGGCTGCTTTTGAAAAGTAGCTCCTTCGTCTGTGCTAATGAAAAGACTCTGGTCCCGGTCATTTTGGGATGAACTTACAAGAATTATCTGTAAAAGAAAAGAGAAAGGGATCAACAAAGCTCATGTACTATATGTAGATATCTTTTCTCTTTTGTTGTTAAAAGGCAAGCAGATGTAAAAGCTTATAAACATACATACTCAGAGCTTACCAAAGAACACAAAAAGTTCAGTCCATCCCCAAACCCCATATTCGGCGCTGGAAGTCTCCAATTTTATAAACTGGTCTAGAGTTCACAAAAAATACTGCATAATTGAACTATTTCGTTTATGACAAAATCCTTAAAATTACAATCTTGGGAAATCACTCAGCGCTTTCCCCAAAGAATCCTGGGAATTGAAGTCTATTCAGAATTCAGCCAGATCTTTATTGGAAATCCCTAGCCCACACTCCCAATATCAGTTCTCCGGGTTCCCTGGGAAGCGGACCAATTTAAGTCTGCAAAACAGGCATGCCCAATCTCCTGTCTCAGTGACTGAGCCAATTCACGTATTACAGGGTATATAGGTTTGAGGTCTTCACTCTGTATCAGAAACGAGTTGTGGGTTCTCCTAAATTCCTGTATATGGGTTTTTTTTTTATTCAGATCAAGGGCATGCCACATGTGGAGAAAGGGCTACCACCTTTTCTCTGATGCCATTTTCCCAACCTAAAATGATCCAAGGGAAGCTTTGCTATTTGACCTATTAGGTAGGAGAAACACGTTTCAGATTCACATCACCTACAATCCTACAATAACTATAATGCCACACAGTTGTGTGGCTTAACAGTCCACTGTGTTGAACAGTTAAGAAACGTGCTCAGTTATTAGAACAGAGAAGAGTTGCCTGCTTAACATGAGATTATGGGTTGCCCAAGAAATACAGCACAGTGCTTTTTCCAGTCAGATTCTCAGATGCCTACTCCTAAGTCAAGGATGGCCAATTTCTGTATTGCCAGAGGCCACTCTGCTCTCTAGACCTAGTTCTGGACCAAGAACAACCAGACAATCTCACAGCCAGCCAAGATTCACAACAAAGCTGGCATCTCTGAGCACTTACTGTCAGGACTCTACTACTATGCTGTGCGTGCACTCAGATTATCATTAATTGGGGGAACTAAGGAACAAATTTACTTTATGAACCAGACTTAGTAGGCTGTTCTCCTGAACCTATGCCAAATGTACACCAGAGAACAATGTCAAAACATGTATATGACCCACTCACTGATAACTTCCTTTTCTTACGAGGAACATGGAATAAATTTTGGCAAGGCTGCTGAGGGCCAGTGAGAGATAGGGCTTTGTGGTCTTCATCTGTTCCATGGCTGTTCAATTTAGCTGTCCCCAACCTCGATCTAAACCCACATGAAGATACATTTTGGCTATAAAATTAGTAATGCTAAAACTTTTTTCTTTAAACTGGGCAGTTATTCTGGTCGCAAAATTGTGTTGAATAGCATGGCATTGTAATCTAGCTTTTTATTTTCTTGCCTTTTTCAAATTCATTGTGTATACCCGTATTTCCCCCTTCTTCTTTCTTCTTTTTTTTCTTTACCCTTTTGTACTCCTTTTATATCGAAATAAAATTTAATTTTTAAAAAACATACATTTTTGTAGATATGACACCAGTTCCTTTTGAAAAGCCTGCTCCCCCTATGAAATATTCTCATGCATGTCATGACCACCACCCCAATTGTAAAGATGCCCACATGGCTTTTTCATATTTAATTGAGGCTCCTGGACATTTCTATAGTTCCTCTGTCTACCACACACACACACAGCAGCTTTCTCCGGAGCATCTAACAGTGCCATTCCCCACAAAGGAAAGAAACTGGATGCCTCTTAACTGGTAATTAAATTAGGAGTTCCAGAAATAGACTACAGCTGGGATTGCTGCCAAAAAAGAAACAGAGATGAGGAAGCCACCAAACCAGCAGCTCAGGCAACAGTAGAAATAAGAGTGAATCAGAATAACATGCAAACTCTGCATACGTATCCAGGGAACCCCTAACGTTATCAGTGCAAACATTAAAAGGAAAGGTGTACATAATGAGTAGGGTTGCCAACCTCTAGGTAGTAGCTGGAGATCTCCTGCTATTACAACTGATCTCCAGCAGACAGAGATCAGTTCACCTGGAGAAAATGGCTGCTTTGGCAATTGGACTCTATGGCATTGAAGTCCCTCCCCTCCCCAAACCCCGCTCTCCTCAGGCTCCGCCCCCAAAACCTACCGCCAGTGGCGAAGAAGGACCTGGCAACCCTAATAATGAATGACCTCAGGAAACTGGTAATTGAGTAGAAGTGGGGGAGAAATAAGAAATAGAGTGGTATAAGAAATAGTGTGACACAGTGGTTAGAGCAGGGGTGTCAAACATAAGGCCCACAGGCCGGATCCAGCCCCTTGAGAGCTCTTATCTGCCCCACAAGCCAGCCGGGGCAGCCACCCCCCCCACACACACACACACACACTCTATCTGGGCTGGAGAGGCATGGCCTGGTCTGACCAAGTGACATTTATGTCATATCCAGCCCTCGTAACAATTGAGTTTGATACCCCTGCGTTAGAGTGTTGGGCTAGGACCTGGGAGACGCCAGTTCAAATCTCCACTCTGCCATGCAAGCTTGCTGGATGACTCTGGGCAAGACACATAGGTCATTTATGCATGGGAGTTTTACCTGATGTTCGTTGCTCGTTGGACCCACATTTTCCTGTTGGGAATCTATGAACCAGCAGTCTCCAAGCTAAAATCAAGTCCTGCCCCTTTAAATGCTGCTTTGTAAAAGAACTTTTAGTGCTTACTGTTTTTGGTCTTCAGTTGCAGACCATTAGGAAAAAGCCATCCCAGTTCAGCTGGGCAGTGGCTGGGTCATCATTTAACAAGTCAACATTTCTCTCTATTCCTCCATCGTAAAATTAAAATAATTTATTCTGGCTTTTGCTGTAAATAAATCTATTCATTCATTCAAATAATTATCTAAGTCCAGTGAATACTGTGGCAGATAAGAAAGTAAACAAGCCGCCTTGCGCGCTAAAAGCAATGTGACACTATTCATGACAATGTACCCGTGATGTATTGTCCAGGCCCTTCTCCTGCAATGTGGCAGGACTTCCCCTATTATACACTTAATTAAGTGTCAAACTAGACAGGACGGCATCCTTGTGTCTGCCATGAGGCTGCAGCCGCCATTTAAAAGTGGATAAATACTGCCATGAGGGATGCCTGGGGATATGGGGGGAAGGAACCTGAGGAGGGTGGAATTTGGGGAGGGGAGGGACTTCAATGAGGTATAATGCCTTTCAGCCCATTCCTGGGGGGGGGGGCAGTCAGGAAGCCGCCAGAAGCGGCACAGCCATGCTGCCTCCACAGAGGCTGCTGAAATGAACTTAAAAGGAAAGAAAATGTCCCCATTCACTGCAGTGAGGCTGCACCACCAAAAAAGATGGTGTGGCAACGCCACAGCGCAAGGGGGCATTCCCAAGGTGAAAAGAGTCAGGAAGCTGCCTAAAGGCAGCTCCACCCACAGGAATGCCCCCACATGCTGGCACAGGCTTCCCTTCCGGGAATTCCCTGCCAGTATGGCTGTGCTGGTGGCGGGACCAGCGC
The DNA here is from genome assembly GCF_029931775.1 of Euleptes europaea. Taxonomy (NCBI): domain Eukaryota; kingdom Metazoa; phylum Chordata; class Lepidosauria; order Squamata; family Sphaerodactylidae; genus Euleptes; species Euleptes europaea. The sequence continues at coordinate 10,766,769 of NC_079328.1, forward strand.
AGCTGCGTGGCTCCCTGACGCCAGCGTGTTTGCCGCTGGGACAGCGTTAAGGGCATTTTCCCAGGTTAAAGGAGCACTTACGCCACCGCAGGATCACACTGGCTCCTAAGGAGCTTCCTCCCACCCTCCGCCTTAGGATTGCATTAGTCCACCTTCCAAAACAGCCATTTTTTGCAGGTGAACCGAGCTCTGTCACCTGGAGATCAGTTGCAATCCCAGGAAATCTCCAGCCATCATCTGGAGGTTGGCAACCCTAGCAGTGGCATCCCTGTGGAGGACACAAGAATGCTGCCACGTCTAGTGTAGTCCAAAGTTTACATTGCAGGAGGGAGAATTTCCAGAGGTTGGAAAGAACAATGATAGGATTTTCCTACAGGACATTTATTTATTTGTGTTGTTCAATTTCGTTCCCACACCTTCTGAAGAGTTGCAGACTCTTCAACGACAGACTAAGTAGAAAAGCCTATCAGAAAAACAATATGCAAAGCATATAATGTTCAGTTACACTCAATAACAACTTCTTAATATGAGCTCAAGCAGCAAGACCAAAAACAAATCTCCAGATGTTTTCATTTTTAATCAAAAGTAGCAGTGGGAGATTCAGGATTCTAACAGAGCAGCAATTTTCCAATCCAGATCACACACACATACAGACACACAGAGTCTCCTGGGGAAACATACAGGCATCTGTATTTCTCCTCAGCAAAACAAACTGCATCTTCAGAGAAAGCAGCGGAAGTCAGGAAAACAGCCGTGCCAGAGCTGTGGTCCAGTTCAGAACCCCCCCTAGAGTTGCTGCTCAATGAAAAATGAAAATGTCAGGAGATCTGCCTCTCCACATCCTGAAGGTATGCAGGTGTTCAGCACTCCACTCCAAGGGGGAGTAGACAGGACGGCAAAGAAGACTCCATGTTGAGTTGACACACACAGCTGATAAGAGGGGCCTGAGTATTACAGCATCCCAGTTTGGATTTGGAAGTGATTGTTCTTGCCAATGGAAAGGTTCTTGCCAAGAACAATCCCAGTTACGTTTTTGAGTGGGCAAAACTGAATGCCAGACTGTAATGGGGAAGCAGTGCCATAGGGCTCTTGGGTTTTTTACACGCCTTTCCAATTAAATGCCAGTGTCAATCCATAATAAATGTACATAAAAATGAAAATGTAGCCTATCCAAACATGCAGGAGGAAAAAACTGCAGAACCTTCTGACTTCCTCCTCACCCAAGCCTTCTCCGCACTGCATACTCCAGCACAAACACCACAACTACACTCTGAATTGCCAATTAAATGTGTCTTAAAATGGAATAAGGGGCAAGTGGTCAGATTTTCTCTCTGAAGAAAAATAACATGACAATAAACCAGGAAAAAAACAACAGGACAATACAGGAAACCTCACCCAGTCCAGACATGGAAAGGATTGGCACGTAGCTAACTCTTGATGCTGTGGGTGGCTGGTACATGGCCCTTCTCAGCGGGCAGAGGCGATTCGTCTAGTTAATTCCGATAATGAATGAGATTCTGGCATGCTAACTAATTAGGGGACACCCAAGCGGCATTTTGGTACACTGAGGAAGGCATCTACGGCAGTTTTATTCCAGAGAGCATTTGGTGAAGGGTAAATGGGTTCCACAGATTTGGTCGTGCTTGTTCTAACCCTGTGTGTGTTTTCAAAATTCTTGTGTGTCTTAAATCCTGAGTGCTTTTAAATTTGTAATTTGTCTATTTTAATCTGTGCTTTAATCCTGTTCATTTGACTATTCTAATTTGTGTCCTCACAATCTGATGGCTGCACTATTAGCTGCCTTGAGTTCGAAGACGTTAGGTGGGAATAGAAACATTTTAAATACATAAATAACAAATACATTCCCATAGTATTTTAGCCAACAAGTTTAAAAGAGATGACCTAGTTCATTTACAACGGCAAAATACAACTCCCTTTAAGGAATATCATAGTGACCCTAGTCACCCAAATTTATTAAACAGTTACGGTATTGACATAATTGCCCCAGAGATTTAGCTCATGTATAGTGAAAAATCTTGAGTGTCATTCTGCACATGTCAAGAGAAGATCAAAACTGGACAAACCTACTTTCTGGTCAGCAGACATCAGAGATGGATTCAACCTCCCAGACACTTCCATGCAAATTAGGGTTGCCAACTCCCAGTAGGGAAATTTCTGGAGATCTGAGGGTGGAACCTGGGGAAGGGAGGGACTGCAACAGGGATGTGTTGCCATAGAGTCCACACTCTGAAGCTGCCATTTGCTCCAGGGGAATTGATCTGTGGTCCGGAAATAAGGTTGCCAGCTCCGGGTTGGGAAATACCTGGAGATTTTTGGGACAAAGCCTGAGGAGGGCGGGGTTTGGGGAGAGGAGAGACTTTAATGCCATAGAGTCCAATTGCCAAAGCAGCCATTTTCTCCAGGTGAACTGATCTCTATTAGCTGGAGATCAGTTGTCATAGTGGAAGATCTCCAGGTAGTACCTGGAGGTTGGCAAACCTATCAGGAAATAATTCATAATTCTGGGAGATTTCCAGCCCCACCCTGAGGTTGGCAACCCTAAACGGGGTCTGTGCATGCAGAACATCACAGAGAGTGTGTGAACAGGTCTGTGTGAACACGTCGCTTTCCAGCAGCAGCAACTACAGGGGTGGATGCCAGCTGTCTGCGCATACCACTGTTTCACATGAACCTTTCTCCATGCGGTAGTGTACCCATGTACATAACCATCTGGAGGAATATTTAAATAAGGGGTGTTGAACTCATTTGTTACATGGGCCAGATATGACATAAATGCCACTTGGTCGGGATGGGCCATGTGTACCATAAAATTTTGATGTCAGGTACCAGAGATACAAACTTTATAGAAGACAGAGGCGAAGCCAATTAATGATATTTTTTAATTTATATTTTTTACTTACAATGCAGACATGCTTAAAACAATAACACTCTTACAGTATTTTATTTTATTTAACAGTCTTTGATAATTGACACTTCTGGAATGGGAGGTGGCTGCCCAGCTAGCTCGTGGGCCGGATAAGAGCTCTCAAGGGGCCAGATTCGGCCCTTGGGCCTTATGTTTGACACCCTGATTTAAATGATATCACTGCATTCCTAATAAAACATAGACAAAACATCTCAAGTTACTTTCCCTTAACACTTGCTGTTCTAAGGAGTCCCTAAAGATGGCAGCATTCAATTTCCCTTTGTATATTTCCAGCCTTTATTCCCCAACACTCTGCATCTTCATACACCCAACGTAGTAATGACAGATACTGAGCAAAGGGGACTTCTTTCTTTGGGTTTTGGACGGTTCTTGTAAGAGAGTGCTGAATTATTAACGTATTTGTAAAATATAACATGGCAGAACTTTGGAAGAAGTTTAGCTGTGTTCATTCATTGGGTGCATCCTACAAGATAAAACCCAGATCCAAAGCTCTGCAACTGGAGTGAAGCTGGTGGGGTGTGACTTCTCTGCCTCCCACCTCTTGTTGCAGCCAAATGAGCCCCCCCCCCTTCTGTTCTTGGGAATCAAGGGACCTCTAGGAACAGCATATATCGTCCCAGGTCAATAGTAACTGGTCTAGTAAAACCTCTGACAGGATGTTTCCTGTGTTGGTGGCACGTCTGGACTGTACGGCACTGCAAGATCATGCAAGCCAACTGGTAGGGTTGCCAGGTCCCTCTTCGCCACTGGCGGGAGGTTTTTGGGGCGGCGCCTGAGGAGGGAAGGGGAGTGACTTCAATGCCATAGAGTCTGATTGCCAAAGTGGCCATTGTCTCCAGGTGAACTGATCTCTATCGGCTGGAGATCAGCTGTAATAGCAGGAGCTCTCCAGCTAGTACCTGAAGTTTGGCAACCCTACCAACTGGTGCACTAGCACTAACGATTTGTCTGCTTTGTCAGCTGTGACCAGGCCCATCCTCTCCTTCCAATGGCCGTTTCAACCCAACTGCCCAGTGAGTCCAAGGGTCATCAGCTCCTGCAACTCCACCAACTGGAGCTGGAATCTCCATTGCACAGTTGGTTATTTAAGGTCATTCCACAGGGGTAGCCATGTTAGTCAGGTTCAGGATCAGGTTCAAGTTTATTGCACTGGCGAAAGGCTGTTACAAGAACTGATAAAAATCCATATAACGATCATTGATAAAAATTACATTTTGGTAACAGCTTAAAACTCAATAAATATATTTCTCTAACCCACCAAAACTGACACTTGGCCAAATTCAGGAAGTTAGGATTGCCCATTATATCTTATACCAAGGAAAAATTTCCTGGCCAGTTTGGTCCAACGTACTGTGATGGAGAGGATCTTATTTCTCCTTGCAGATAGAGTCAGTAGTCTCCCATAAAGTTGCCCTTTTTGCTTTGGCAGCAAAGAAAATCCAGGCCAGGCTGGTACAATGGAGTAATACTGAACAGCCATGTTGGTCTATTGTAGCCAGACAAAACAGAAGTCTGGTGGCACCTTAAAGAAGACTAACAACATATATTGCCATATGAGCTTTCAAGAGTCAAAGCTCACGTCCTCAGATACATCTGAGCTCTGACTCACAAAATACTGTGCGTGTGTACGTGTAAAGTACCGTCAAGTGGCAGCCGAATTATGGTGGCCTAGCAGGGTTTTCAAAACAAGGGACTAACAGAGGTGGTTTGCCATTGCCTTCCTCTGCATAATGACCCTGGTATTCCTTGGTGGTCTCCCCAAATACTAACTAGGGCCAACCCTGCTTAGCTTCTGAGATCTAACAAGATCAGGCTAGCCTGGGCCATCCAGGTCAGAGCCATAAAATGTTATACCGGAATAAATATTGGCCTTTTAAGCAGGGAAGTTTCCCTGAGGTCACTCCCGCCGACTGCTTCGGGGTTTCCTTTTGATTATTCACGCCTTTTCTGCCCGTCAGAGGTCGCCTCACTCACCCCGCGCGTTTTGCCCATGTTTTCCAGAGGCTGTTTTAGCAAGAATCTGGAAAACGCGGGCAACACTTGTGGGGAGAGTGAGGCGACCGGCAAAGGCATGCATAATCAAAAGGAAGACCCAAAGCAGTCAGCGGGGGTGACCGTGGGGAAAAGTCCCTGCATAAAAGGCCATTGTTAGTCTTTAAGGTGACAGCAGAGTGACTTTTTTTTGGGGGGGGGTTGGTTTGGCTCTTTAAGGATCAGTTATTGACTTGGATCCACCATAGATTTCTGACCACAGAGTGCAACTTCCTTGCCCCCCCCACTCTCTGCAGCCAAAAAGCTCCCTCGAAATTCTGCTCCTGGGGATAGAAGACCCCTAGAAACAGCATTTTGAGGGGCATTTTGGGCTTCAGCGGAGGCGAGAAAGCAGGCAGAAATAATTCCACCCATGGTCAAGTTCCGGTGGATGCGAGTCATATATTTTTTGAAAAGTCTGGGATGGAAAGGAGTTTGGCGTGTGCAGATTTTCCTCTTAGCTGTCTGTTTTTCCTTGTTATCTGAGAATTGGTATGTGTGGAGGGAGATGAATGCAACTAGAACAAAGTGCTTATTATGAGACGCCTGTCTTTTGGGAGAAAGGATGAAAGGGGGGAAAGCAAATGTTAGTGGGTGGAAAGGAGTTGCTATTTTGAGCTTGCCTTCCTTTATTTCCTCAAACCAGTCAAACCAAATACTCAGATGGTGAGGCCTTTGTGGTCAGAGGCTGACAGTAGTGACTGGAGGCCACATTGAGCCTACCAGATAATGTAGGCAAGGGACAAATGAATGAATGAGCATACAAATGAACGAACAAACAAACAGGTACTTTACAGTGGAAGTAACAGGGCATTCCTCTGGACAAGTCACCTAAGCAACCGTTTGAGGGCGATGCACTGGCAGGGTTGCCAGGAACCACTTAGCCACCAGCGGGAGTTTTTTGGGGTGGAGCCTGAGAACAGTGGGGTTTGGGGAGGGGAGGGACTTCAATGCCATAGAGTCCAATTGCCAAAGAGGCCATTTTCTCCAGGTCAACGGATCTCTATCGGCTGGAGATCAGATGTAATAGCAGGAGATCTCCAGCTAGTACCTGGAGGTTGGCAACCCTAGGCACTGGGGAGGGTGCCACTCCACCACAGGTCCTCCCTCCCATCAGCAGCACAGTGTGAGGGGCTGACAGTATCCTGCCTGGGGTGGCCAAGTTCTTTGTGCTGGCCTTGGAAAGCAAACTAGAATTGCCAGCCCTGTCCAGGAGGCCTTGGTGGTTGCATAGACAGATGACCCAGTAGGGTTGCCAACCTCCAGGTGGCACCTGGAGAGCTCCCACTGTTACAGCTGATCTCCAGACAACCAAGGGCAGTCCCCCTGGAGAAAATGGGTGCTTTGGAGATGGCATTATATCCTGCTAAGGTCCCTCCCCAAACCCTGCCCTCCCCAGGTTCTATCCCCAAAATCTCCAGGTATTTCCTAGCCCAGAGCTGGCAACCTTACCACACACTCATGCATGGTTTTCCTCAACAGAAGGTAGTAATGCACAAGCAGCTACTGATTTCCATTCAAATCAAGTGGATTTAGAAGCAGCAATATTGAAGAATCCTCCTGTGCTGAATTTCTTCCTCATTTTGGGGGTACTATATTACTACAAAAATTAACCAGGGAAGAACTTGTAATACTGCAATGAAGTTGTAATTAATACATGCAAAAAAAAAGTCAGAATAATGTGTGTGTGTGTGTGTGTGTGTGTTTTTAAATGCCCTGCAGCAACAGTTATTTTTGAAAGGGTTTATTTTTGGCACTGTTATTCTTATATTGCGTAGGAGTGCCTGCGCAGTCTTCTGGCAAGAAAAAAAGTACTTTAAATCTTGCGTGAAGAAAAAGTGGATTATTCACACAAGGGATTGGTTTTGAAGGGATTAATATCATTATAACGTTGCAGCAGAAATATGCAACATAAAAACGGAGCTAACTTCCTTTTTTATATTTATACCCCATTTTTCTCCCTAATGGGGACCGAAAGTACATTATTCTTTCCTTTGCCCTCACAACAACAGCCTTACAAGGTAGGTTAGGTTGAGAAACATTGCTAGGTCCTAGTTCACCTAGTGAGTTTCCATTGTAAGAGCAAGATCTGAAACCGGTTCTTTCAGATCCTAGTCCCAAAAGCAATTCTGTGAATGTGGCGATCATATAATGGGAAGTAAGGTTACATTGCAGGACCCCTCATGGTTCAGCTTATTTCTGGCTACAAGGAACTTCCATGGTAGATTGGAGGACCAGTTTGCTCCGATTCAGAGCTTCTCTGGATGCCTTTCCCTGGATACTCATCTCTGGAAGCCCCCACCTTCAGAGGTGAGGTGGATAACTACCAGAAATAGGGCCTTTTCTGAGGCAGGACCATAACTTTTCATCTGGCTTCTATTGTTTTTTATAAAATTGAAATATGTTTTAAATGTAAAAGTGTTTAAAGAAAAGGAAATATTTTGCATTAAAGAAGGGATGGGGGTTATGTTGCATAGAAGTTCAACTTGAGCTTTCATGGGACATAAAGAAAAATATTACAAAGTAGTCTTTGGCAGAAAAGGTGTCAGTTTTGAAGGGCTTTCTTTATTTTGGTCTCGTTTTTAAATTGTGCAGGATTGATAAGCCTTTGTGCTTCTGTGAACAATAAATAAAATATTTCTATCTCAAGCAAGCCAATTTTAATATATGTACATCTAAAAAGGATTACACCAGGGGTGTCAAACTCAATTTTTATGAGGGCCAGATATGACATAAATGTCACTTGATCGGGCCGGGCCATGCCTAGCCAGCCCAGATCGAGTGTGTGTGCAGGAGTGGCGGCTGCCTCAGCTGGTTTGCGGGCCGGATAAGAGCTCTCAAGGGGCCGGATCTGGCCCTCGGACCTTATACTTGACACCCCTGGATTACACTGTGGGGTTTTTTCTTCCATGAAACATGTTTTCGGCTTTCCAGAATTATCCTTTCCTGACAGACAACTATAGCAAACCCCAAGGACTAATGGCTCACATCCTACTGCTCTGCTTAGCCAGGAATCTTCCTCCAGTGGAACTGGTTCTTCCATTGAAGGAAGGCTGTTTGGACCAATGCTGACTAGAGCATTAGGATACAAGCCAATACAACTGTGGAATAGGAACGGAGCAGAACAGAAGGAACACATTAGAAATGCTACTTTAACTACATGGTACCAAAATTGAAAATAGTATGCTAATACTGTCCATGAAGTAAAGATCTGACATCGTCATCAACATTCTGGGAACACAACTTATTACTGCATTTGTTGTGCCTGAGTAATCATACCTGCATCACATTCAGACATACATGCCATAAGCTGCTTACAGGCACAACCACAGAAGCCGCTTCCCAGTGGCCCCCCTTTCCTTTAGCACCAAGCACGCACGCACACACATTCCAGTGTTTGATAAGGAAAGCTCCGACATTTCCCCCCTCCCCTTCAGTAACTTTCGCTTCGCTCTGCAAAAGGACACTGTGAGATTTCTCAAGGAAACAGGCTCCATTCATTAATGTAGCAAGGCTCACGCACGTGCTGAAGAAACTAATGACGTTGCATTGACAAGCTAAAATCAGATGTTAAGAAAATGTATCATTGTTGTATTGGAATGTCAAGCGTCTATAAAACCTCTTGCATTTGCCCTGCCTCGGGGTGACAGGATTGCAGAGCTGTTTGTCTGGCTCCTGGCTCACCCAGTTATGACTTCTTGGCCAATAAAGCAAGCTGTAATCAAACCAACCTCCTTCCCTCATTCTTTTATCGGACTCTATGAGAATGGGGGAGCACAATTTAGCCAAAAGGAAGACTGGGCTTTTTTCCACTTGCGCTGTTCCAGAAAAGGGGATTGTCTTACAGTGAAAAATATTTTCTGGTAGGGTATGAGCTTTCATGAGCCACAGCTCACTTCTTCAGATGAAGAAGTGAGCTGTGGCTCGCGAAAGCTCATACCCTACCAGAAAATATTTTTGTTAGTCTTTAAGGTGCTACTGGACTCTTGCCCTTTTCTACTACTGCAGACAGACTAACACGGCTACCCACAGTGAAAAAGATGTACAGTTAAAAAAACCAAAAAAAAACAAAACTCTTTTTATGTATAACATGGGGGAAGGCATCGCATTACATTCAGGTTCATCTTCCTTTTGGGTCAATATGGTAATTAAAATGATTTTTCAAACCCAGCTGGATCATTCTGCATGATTTTCTCACAAGAAATTCCAGTTATAAATCTTTCACTGTTAAAATTCAAACTCTAGTCTTTTCTTTCAAAATATCCCATTCCTTTTACTAATAATGAATTATAAAAACACTCCACCCCCCCTTCTATGGCAAGGAATTATTGCTGTGATTCATGATTTTATCTTTCCATCATATGCTAGCAAGAAATTTCTTTTACCATGGAACAGAATATGCATGCAAAAAGGCACAGTAATGGTAAGTATCTGTTTGAATCCAAGAGTCAAGTCTCATGGCCTCTTGAGCCTACAGCTGCCCAATTTAGCTTCCACCTCCGTGGTCTTATGTACCTTTGAACACCTTGCTGGCAGAACTGGCTAGGCCTGCCTTTGTTCAATTAGGCTCGTTCACTGTTCCTGAAGAAAGATGATCTGACCACAGTCACACACGTCTTGATAACATCCAGGTTAGAGTACTGCAACACGGTGTCTATTTGGGGCTGCCCTTGAAGACTGTTCTGCTCATATAAAATATAGCAGCTAAGGATTCTGACTGGAACCTGTCATAAAACCTGACACATTTAAGGCTCTACACTAAATTCTCACAGAGAAGAGCCAGAAGTTTATCTAAAATTAATTAAAATAAATGAAGCACGGAACTCTGAGAACGTGCTTCTAACAGGAAGTCACCATCTTTTAATGAGGGCTGTCATAAAACCTGTTCTGACTTTCTTGGCTCCCAGCCTTCTTGAAGGATCCATTCATAATACTGGTTTGGATCTTCAAAGCCCTAATGGCATGCATCCATGGTGCCTGAAGGGCTGCCTTCTCCAGTATCAAGTTGTCCAAAACCTTGTGACTGATGAATGGGGCGGGTGACACATGCCAGGTGGAGACCTTGGAGGGATTAAGCCTTTCTCTGAGGCCACAAAATCTGAGGCCTCCAAATTGCTTTTCCACCCACTGGAAAAAATATGTTACGGTATCTACATGATATTTTAACTAATTTTAACTGTTTAACCGTTTTACTGCTCATTCCATTCTTTAACATGGTTATTGTATCTTTTTAATCAACACATACCCTATCCCTTTGTTTCTCAAAGAAGTGGAGTGGTTGGAGGGGGACTGACCCTAATATTTGGAGAGGAAGCTTTCTCTGAAATAACATTATCTATTATGCTGTTTTAATTATGTGATGCTTGGTTTTACTTTAATATGGGAACCTGCAGGGTCCTTTATTTTTTATTTATTTATTTTGTGATTATTATTTTTTTGCCTGTGCAGGTGAGAAAGCAAGAGGCTGAGATTTTGATTGCAAAATCAATTGGCAAAAAAGGATTAAGCATCCCGTCTCCTATCAAATTTGGAGCACCACCCCTGTCTGCATATCCGGAGGGGGAGGGGTTACAACTACGGGAATCAGATCCACAGTAGAAAATGGCTGCTTTGGAGGGTGGCCTCTATGGCATTATACCCCACTAAGGCCCCTCCCCAGATCCCACCCTCCCCAGGCTCCACCTCCAAATCTCCATGAATTTCCCAACCCAGAGTTGTCAACCGTAACAGAGAGAGATCTGAGCATCCCAGGTAATGTTGCTTTCTGCAACTCCATAATGTGAAATAATAATTCAACCCTGCATTCCTTTCTCAAGCAACCACACCGAAAGAGTTTCCACTCACTAATAAATTCAAGATAATCTCCTTATTTCTTCTCTAGTAAAAATAGAATAAAACCCCCTCCTGCAATCTTCCAGTTTCATCCAATCTTCTGTTACATCCAACTGCTAAAATACAATTCAGCCTCCCATCAGTAGTCATTACAGATTTTGGAGAAAACTGCTGGGATATACAAAAACAAGCTACTAAAGCTCCTTAGAAAACAGAGAAAGACTTCACTCTTTCCATGTTGGAACATACTGTTGTCCAGGACAAGCTGGTAAGGCAAAGGAAAACCTATTTCTTATTTAAGAATAAATTATTGGTTTCATCACTGATTAAAACCTGAACACGTGGCAAAAGAGGGTTTGGTTGCATTCAGATGTCGTGACACAGAGGTGGGTCTGCAACTGTCAGATAGGGCTTCTGACAGCTCCGGTCCCAAACAAGATGGTTTCCCCGTAAACAAGATGGAGTTCTCTGTGCACTCCTTCCCCCCCCCCCCAGTTTTGCACATGAGTTCCGGCCAGAAATTTGCAAATGTATTGGGACCCGCCCGTGTAAATCTCCGATCTGATATCGGGTCCCGCGCTCGGCCATCTCCTCCACTGATTGCTCTTAATTGTTTCTGTTTTACTTAAGTCGTTACAGGCAGGAAACGACTACATTGTCTCTTTGTTCCTGTAACCCTATTGTATCAGCCCTATATATGTATCCTCTCCCCCCCAGTCATGTATTCCAGCCTTGTTTGCCTCCTTACTGAAATCATTGACTTTCGGAATAAATCTTTGAATCTCTGCTCTGCCTGGATTCGAGTTCTATTGCCTGAAACGCCGTGCATTTGCTGAAGCCTGACAGCAACAGCCAATAACAGCATCCTTTCTTGCTGGGCTCACAGGATCCCTTTGCTCCTTCCTCTCTCTTTTTTCTTCATGCGCAGAGCACAACTGGAAACATCTCAATTTGGGAAGGCTCCAATTTGCCATTACATCTAAACCTAGGCACCTTGGCTAATTGGAGTCTGTTTCCTCCCCACTGACCAGGATGCTAAGCCATGCTCTGTTTAGAACCCTGGTTTGTGAGAAGGCAACAAACTCCAGTTTGCCTAAGAGCATTCAGCTGTTATGGCAAACTGGAGTTTGACTGGAGCCTTCTGAAACCTGTCAATTGTGCATCACATACGGCGGTTGACAACAAGCTCTGTTTGGGGCATATGTTGGCACTCACACTTGTTATGATAGAAAATATTTTTAGATAGTCCTGCACCATACAAAGATCCCCATTTATTTCCATCATGTCGGCAGAGTAATTAACAGAGCAAAGGAGGACAACCTGATTAAAGTGTAAATACAGCTTTATTTTGGTACTAACATACTTTATAGTGAAGAGCAGAGACAGAGATAGGTTCCTACAGTAACTACATCACTAGCTGAGAGAGACTAGCATTCCTGAAGGGGGGGCGAATGCTCTTAGGAGCCAGTGTGACTCCTACACCGGTGTCTGTGCCACCTGCACCGTGCAAACTGGCAAGAACGCCGGTGTAGGGGCACTTACGCTGACCCCCCGGGACTGTGGCAGCAGCATGGCCCTTGGCCTCCTGCCAGCATGTATCCCGGCGTAAGTCCCCGTGCCGGCACCCCGGGAGGCATTCCTAGGGAATTCTGGGGGTGTTACTGCACCACCATTTTTGTTATGGGGGCCTTTCCCCCCATTTTCGGGTTTTTGTAAAAATAAAACCCTTCCACCCCACCCACCCCCTGTGGCAGCTGCAAAACCTCTGTGGAGATGCCACGGCGGCACCACAGCCACGACGTCCCCGGCTACTGCGGGTTTCAGGAATGGGCTGACAGTGTGGAACTTCTGAGAAGAAGGATATTGCCCTGAGTAGCAATCTGGAGACAGACAAGGAATGGCACTTAACAGGAGAGAAGGTGTTGACCTCACTGTCTTATCTAATTGTCTTCTTGCTGCTCCCTGCAGGGTCTTTTCTCTTCTTTTGTACATCAGACATTGCCTATTCCAACACATCCATTGGAAGAAACCACCTCCACTAGCAGAATGGATCCATAAGATTCAGCCCATTGGCTGGATCGTTAATTGATAAAACTAGATTTGGTCACCTGATTGTTCTCTCTCTCCCGGGAAAACAGCCAGATGTAACGGAAGTTACGCTTTTTGAAGCTCAACTTGATTGCAGCAGAGGGAGAGATGAGCTCCACCTCTGCTCTGCAACAAGGGGATTTTAAAGCACCCTCACTCTGAGCCACTCATGCCCACGGTCATTTACTAATGTGGATTGTAATGAGAAATGCTCAGGGCAGCCTCAGAATAACTACCCCGGGGGGCCAGGTGTCACAGCAGCAACCAGCACCATTTTTGTAGACGCAAATAAGATGACAATTTGAGAGGAAGGTCGTGGCTGGTCTACAAAACGCACTCCAATGCAAATGCCCCTGGCCCCAGAGAGCCACATCTTGTCAGAAGGATTCACGTCAGTTGCTCATTCATTTGTTCAGAGGAAGAAGCGGTCACTGGAAACAAGAATGGGAAATTTCAGAAGGAGAGAGAGAGAATTTCCAGACCTACTAGCATCTCTAGGCAGAGACTGATATAAGGGAAATGTTTAATAAAAATGCAAGTGGGGTGGAGGCGGGCGGGGACGGTGTCTGCACCACTGCTGTCTCTACCCCACCCTATTATCACATTGGGGCAGAAGATCTGATGCACCGACAATCACCCAGGTCCCCCCTATAGCCTAGCACTGCCCCGATTGCCTTCACAGTTGAGGGGGAAAGCCCATTAATGAGGGGGGGGGATGCAGAGCTTAGCTCTGTCCCCTCCTCAGACTGCCTACATCCAGACATGCACTGCCTGCAGACGCCCCATCCTTGGCCTTCTATGCATCGCTGTTTCCTCACAGTCACCCCCTTACACACACATACACACTGCTTCAGGGCTTTGTATTGATTATGCATGCCTTTTCTGACTGTCAGGGGACCTGGCTGGGCCACGACACTTAGGTGGAGTAAGTGTATGTATATATATGCGTGTGGCCCTACTCCTGACAGGCACAATCGCCTCAACGGAAATAGTTCAATATTTTTCACCTGTGAAATGGGTGACCCCTGGCCGACGAGTTTCCTCAAGCATGTGTCCTCTTAGTGGGTTATCTTATCGATCTTTTCCTTCCCCCTTTCACGCTCGCCTTCTACACATGGTTTGCGTGTTCAAGTGCGAGTGGGCATGAATGTGCTGGTCCCGCCCCACACGACTGCTTGCCTGTACTCAGTATAAAAGGAAGCAGAAGAAATCTCACTCATATCTGTGGGACCACCTCTCCCGAGGAGAGCAGGAAAAATGGCTCTGGGGCTTGTCCTTTTTCTGTCTCCTGCACTTCTCTTGACCCCACATCTCTGACAGGAACACAAAGGGAAAACAAACCTAGTTTGAGATGCCTAGAGGTTTAGATTTTGAGTGATGAATCAAATGTGACTAATTTTTCAGTCAGGAATGTCTGGCTGGTTCAGATGATGACCCTGAGCTACAGCAATGTGTTCAGATTTCCAGACAGCTTGAGGCACTCGTTCCAAGAAAGACCACAAATATATTGTCCCACCTAAATTCGTTTGTCCAGGAGACTCGTCTCAGTAAAAATTAAGAAGAGCATTCATATGGCCTCACCAAATAAGGCCGAGGCCTGTCAAGTTCAGCTTTTCCCCGCATCAACCCGCAAGTCAAATGTCTCCAGAGCCTCACAAGTGGTGCAGCGATTAGAGTGGTGGAGCAACAGCTGGGAAACCAGATTCAAATCCCCAGTTTGCTATGGATGCTTGCTGGGTGACTTTGGGCTAGTTGCATGCTTTCTGCCTAACCTACAGGGCTGCCAGCCTCCAGGTGGTGGCTGGAGATCTCCTGCTATTACAACTGATCTCCAGGCAACAGAGATCAGTTCACCTGGAGAAAATGGCCACTTTGGCAATTGGACTCTATGGCACTGAAGTCCCTCCCCTCTCCAAACCCCGCCCCCTCAGGCTCCGCCCCCAAAATCTCTAGGTATTTCCCAGCCTGGAGCTGGCAACCCTACTAACCTATCTCACACAGTTGTGAGGATAAAATGGAGGCAAGGAGAATTATGTAAGCTACTTTGGATCCTCATTGGGGAGAAAGTGACAGATACTCCCTGTTGGTTTGTCCCCAACACATGCTACTCAGAAGGATACTGCCTCTGAACATGGAGGTTTCACTGAGCTGGTAACCCATTGGCTCAGCTGTTGAAAAGAAGAAAAATTGCTTCTAGAAATCAAGGCCTACTTTTTGGCTATTGAGATTAGGGTCATCACTCCATATGAGAGACAAAGAGAGATGGGAGAAAAACTCATTCAGTTTTTCATTCTGTAATGTAATGTTAACAAGCTGGGAACATTGTTGGATCCTAGACTATTCTTAGGTTTGGATATGCAGACTTCAACAGTATTCAGAACTGCATTTTACCATCTTACTTTGATCTGCTAGCTATGGCCTTTCTAAAGATGAAGGGTTTTCATGCTTTTGTCCTTTCCCAGCATGGCTAGCCTATGTAGATCTGCTGGCAGGAACCGTCTGGAAGTTCAGCTAGGACAGAATGTAATGTACAGCTCACCTTTACATAGGGAGCAAATCTCAAGATCCCATAACTCCAATTCTGGGCTCAGTTAAAGCTAGTGGTTTTAACCTTTAAAGATCCTGGGTCCAGCTCACTTGAGGGAACGTGAAAGCAATCAATGGCCACATCAGCAGAAGAGAACAGGCAGTTGCAATGGTGATGGGGGCAGAGGAATCCTTGAAGATTAGCTGCTGGGCAGCAGCAGTAGTGGAAGGTGACACTAGCGATGGATCTTTCGTAGACAACGGCAGTGCCAATACAGCTAACCCTGGTTAGCACTGCGCAGAAGAAGGCACTGGTAAACCACTTCTGACCAACCTTAACCTTGAAAACCCTATGATGAGACAATCCAAAATGAAAAAGGTATAGTGCTGGAAGATGAGTCCCCCAGGTCGGATGGCATTCAATCAGCTACTGGGAAAGAATGGAGGACAAGTACGAGTAGCACAGTTCTTAATGACGTGACTGGACTAAAGCCGAAAGGATGTTCAGTGGCTGACGTGAATGGATGCAAAAGGAAAGTCCAAAGCTGTTCGATGCATATAATAGGAAAAGGGAATGTGAGAAGCATGAATCAAGGTAAGCTTGAAATGGTAAAACAAGAAATAGAATGTTTAAACATTTCAATCCTGGGAATAAGTGAACTAAAGTGGTTTGGATTAGGACATTTTCAATCAGAAAATTACAAAGTGTTTTACTCGGGGAATGACAAAGACAGAAGAAATGGAGTTGCGTTAATAGTGAGGCAAGATGTAGCAAAGGCAGTCAAGAGCTATAACGCAAAGTTTGACTGAATAAGACTTCAGGGAAAGCCTATCAACATAACCATCATTCAAGTTTATGCAGGCTTGGAATGATGTCATGGGGAGAGGGGAGAAGGGCTCCTCCCCCCCCCAGCTGTTTTCCCACAAGGAAACAATGCTGGGAGGGGGAGTTATTTCCCTGTTCCTGCTGTTCCCCTTGCACAGAATACTCCAGGTGCCACTGGGCCCCCATTTTATTTTGCTGCTGCTACATACTAAAATGGCCGGATGCGAGGGCGATCTTGCTGCGACATCTGTCACCCCATTGATCGCCAGGGTTGATTCGGCTGATCTGGCTGTGCGTCCCTCCCGAAGCTGTGCGTTCGGTGGAAGAGGAAGACCATCTCAGATAGAAGGAGTGTACCGTTCTGTGGTCAAGGGTATACGAGAGCTACTAAAATGGCCACCCATCTGGAATTATCATATTTTACAAGAAAAGTGATATATAAAAGCATTGTGGAACTGTAGTATTCATTCGAAGTGTTCTTGCAAGTTAGAGATAAATACGACCTTGCTTTTCTCTGGGCGGTGTCTTGCAGATAAATCATGTGACCTGAGAAACGGCTCTTGGCTGTTTAAAAAACGCTAACAAAAGAATTTTCTACCTGAAAGGCCTTCTGCTGATGTGCTCTTTTAAATTCTCTTGCCTCAAGGGAAGGCTTCTTCCTTGGGAAGAAAGGGCCTCTGCTAGCCGAACAGATCCACATGTTCCAAACCACTGTTGTTCGTACATAAATTTAACCAGCGGTGACTCCTAGGAACAAAGGTGTGAACCACAGCACCTGGAGTTCACTATTATGTGGCTGTTGAAAATAAGGAAGAGGCCGCAGACTGGTGGCGGCACCCCATGTGAAAATATAGTTCAGAGACAGCTCTTGCCCTTGGAAGTCTGCCTCCAGGCTCAAACGTTTTTGTTCACTCAAGCATTTAATTGACATCTTAATCTCATCTTTTCATTTTTGTATTGATCTTGGCCAGTTTCCCCTGCTGGCTTGATGCCTTTATGGCCTTGTTTTTACATTCCTGAGACTGTTTTATGCAGCCGGACTTATTGATTGCTGGCCTGATACGTGCAAATAGATTGGGGCGCTTTTATTGCTGGGGGATGAATTTTATTGATTTGTTTTTAAATGTTTTACTGATGTATTGTTTTTAAATTTGTACTGTTTCTTCTTTCGTTTTGTCCCCTTCTTGTTAGCCACCTCAAGCAGGTATCTGGAGAGGGTGGACATAATGTTATCTAAACCAATAAATATAAATGATGCCCCAATGAATATTTCTTCAGCAGATACGGAAGGCTGCCATTTTCATCTATCTGACGAGGTGGGCTGCAACTAGGGTTGCCAAGTCCCTCTTCGCCACCAACAGGAGGTTTTTGGGGCAGAGCCTAAGGAGGGGAGGGACTTCAATGCCATAGAGTCCAATTGCCAAAGCAGCCGTTTTCTCCAGGTGAACTGGTCTCTATCGGCTGGAGATCAGTTGTAATAGCGGGAGATCTCCAGCCACCACCTGCAGGTTGGCAACCTATGAAAGCTCATATTGAAATAAATGTTGATAGTCTTTAAGGTACAACTGGAATTTTATTTTGCTGCCATTTTGAGCACTCTAGGGTGTGTTTGTGTGTAGGGTATGTGTGTGAGGGGCTCGGCTCTTAGTGACTAGAACTGGCAACCTCCAGGTAGTGGCTGGAGATCTCCTGGGATTACAACTGATCTCTAGGAGACAGAGAACAGTTCCCCTGGAGAAAATGACTGCTCTGGAGGGTAGACTCCATGGCAAGAGCATTGAACTCAATTGTTATGAGGGCCGGATATGTAATAAATGTCACTTGGTCAGCCCAGGCCATGCCTCACCAGTCCAGTTCGAGAACAGGGGGGTGGCGGCTCATGGGCCAGATAAAAGCTCTCTAGGGGCCAGATCCGGCCTGTAAGTCTTATGTTAGACACCCCTGCTTTATGGCATTATGCCCCACTGAAGTCCTGCCCCTCCCCAAACCCTGCCTTCCTCAGGCTCCACCACCAAAATCTCCAGGTATTTCCAAACACAGAACCAGCAACCCTACTACTGACTGTGTTTCCACTCTAAATTTTTCCAGTGTGGTGTAGTGGTTAAGAGCGGTTGGTTTGGAGCGGTGGAGTCTGATCTGGAGAACCGGGTTTGATTTCCAGCTCCTCCACATGAGCGGCGGAGGCTAATCTGGTGAACTGGATTTGTTCCCCAGCTCCTACGCATGAAGCCGGCTGGGTGACCTTGGGCTAGTCACACTCTCTCAGCCCCACCTACCTCATAGGGTGTCTGTTGTGGGGAGGGGAAGGGAAGGTGTTTGTAAGCTTGTTTGAATCTCCCTTAAGTGGTAGAGAAAGTCGGCATATAAAAACCAACTCTTCTTCTTCTTCCTGTGGTGTTCTGGATGTATGTTTACCTTTGCAAAAGGAAAAACAATCGGGAGCATGCTTTTGAGCGCACAGGAAAAGGATTAAGCAACCTTCCCAAAGCTGCTTTCCACACAAAGAAAGTTCCTAGAATGTCATTTTGTGCATTTCTGTGCAACATTATTTGCCTCATGCATCCACAGTGGGTCTCCAAGAACAGTGAATCAATGATATAGGGCAGGGGTCCTCAACCTTTTCGAGCCTCTGGGCACTTTTGGTACAGGGAGGTGGGTGCAGCCACAAAATGGCTGTCACATGAGGCTGTGCCAACCACAGAAAAGCTGCTGCCAACCACAAAATGCCAGGGACTCCTCAACATTTCAGGCAGAATTGCTGCATAACAGGATGCCTTTTAAAATGAACATACTATTAAAAAATTTTTTTGCTTACAACAGCTTACTTTCAGTCACACAGTGAAGATACTTGTGTTGTGGTGGTAGCTCTGCTGCTGAAGCAATTTTTAAAAATACAGGTATAGCCAATCAGATTTCGAATGGCCAATCAGAAGCCTTGCTGGGCAAAAGCCCCACCTGGCCCTGCCCCCTTCTAAAAACACTTGGGGGGCACCAAGAAAGGAGATGGCGGGCACCATGGCTCATACGGGCACCAGGTTGGGGTCCCCTGATGTAAAGGCTTTCTTAGTCAGCTGTTTTCTCATCCGTTATCTATGTCAGGAAAAGCTTCTGGTAAATTCTTCTCCAGAAGGCCACTGAGCAAGTCCAGTAAAGAAGGTGTTGCCCCTAGGCTGGAGGAAGGGGGGACATCAGGCAGGTGACTGGAAAACAAGGATATGGTGCCCAGTTACTGCGGGTTGATGGCTGTTGTTCTTCAGCCATATTCACTGCTGAAGTGTAGAAGTGGGGCAAATAAAGTTGCTGCGCTTTTCTGGTAACTGACCGAAAAGCAGAAATAAAACAGTTGAACTTTCCCCAGTATGGACATGCAGTGGTAGTAGAAGAAGAAGAAGAGTTGGTTTTCATATGCCAATTTTCTCTACCTTTTAAGGAGAATCAAACCAGCTTACAATCATCTTCCCTTCCCCTCCCCACAACAGACACCTTGTGACGGGAGGGGCTGTAGTTCAGTGGTAGAGCATCTGCTTGGCATGCAGAAGGTCCCAGGTTCAACCCCTGGCATCTCCAGTTAAAGGGACTAGGCAGGTAGGTGATGTGAAAGACCCCTGTCTGAGACCCTGGAGAGCCGCTGCCGGTCTGAGTAGACAATACTGACTTTGATGGACCAAGGATCTGATTCGGTATAAGGCAGCGTCATGTGTTCGTGAGTTCATGAGAGAGGTGAGGCTGAGAGAGCTCGAAGAGAACTGTGACTGGCCCAAGGTCACCCAGCAGGCTTCATGTGTAGAAGTGGGGAAACCAACCCGGTTCACCAGATTAGTGTCCATCATTCTTAACCACTCCATCACGCTGGCTCTCTGGAGGGACACTTACGGTAGCACACGGGACAATTCACAGTGCGACCCCAAGAACAATTTCTTGGGAGTGAGCCCCGCCAAGCAGACCTGCTTAGGATTGCTCTCTCAGTCACTTGACCCGCAGCAGGGCCATAAGGATGACCCACAACAAGAAGGGCGGCACTGAATGAAGAACAGCATAAAAAAGCTGCGCAAAATCTTATGCCATTTTTACATTATATGGTGATTATAAAAGTTATTTTCCAAACTGAGCTGTAAGTATGCATGCAATAACATGCAGGAAAGGTTACTTTTTTCAGCATGCTGAAGTCTAGGTAAATGGTACACAGATTTGCTATAAGTGGCCTTTGCCAGGTGTTTCCAAATCTTTGGCAAATTTCTATGCTCAATGTTTTCACCCTTTGGGAAGGTGCAGTTGCATTACCAATCCCAAGAAAGAGATTATTGCCTTCTACCCCTTAAGATACATTCGCAATATATTTTCAAATGCTTTCAGTACTCCAACTGCAAAATCCATCACATTTGGACCTGCATGAATAATATAAGCCCTGAGAGAGCTCACACCTGTCATGAAGCATCCGTCAAGGAAGAATTGGCTAGCTACGGGGTCACAGTGAGCGTGGAGCAAAAAAAGTGCAGTTCCTATTCTCTGGGTGGAAGACACACTTTATCAGAAATATATTAAGAATGCTAGTAGGGAAGTCTGAAATGTTTGGCTAAAAGCAGCAGAGGAAACCTTGTATAAAATGGGAATCTGCAGCAACTGCATGAGGTACACAAGTGAGACCAGCAAACCACCATTAAGAAACAGGAAGCAGGGAGAGAAGACTGTAGCCCTCTAAAACAGGGCTTCCCAACATGGTGCCCCATGGTGCCCGCTAACATCTTTTCTGGCACCCGCCAAGGGTTTTTAGGAAGTGGGCAGGGCCAAGTAGGGTTTTTCAGCAGCAAGGCATCCGATCGACTACTGGAGATCTGATCGGCTGTGCAGCTTTTTAAAAAACATTGCTTTGGCAGCAGCTGCCACCTCAGCACAAGGATCTACTGCAGATAAAGTGTGGCAATCATTTGGTGGCTGGATCCACCTCCTGTGGCAGCCGTTTTGTTGCTGCGCCCATGATGTCATTTCAGAATTTCAAATGTGCCCGCAGGCTCAAGCACAGAGGAAGGCAGTGAGTGTGCAAGCATGACAACCAGCTGTATTGTCAGAGACACAGCACCAGGTTCAATCCCCAACATCTCCGTTAAAGGGACCAGATATTAGGTGGTGTGAAAGACCTCTGCCAGACACCCTGGAGAGCCACTGCCGGTCAGGGTAGACAGTACTGACCTGGACAGGCCAAGTGTCTGACACAGTATAAATCAGCTTCATGTGGTAGGGCACCTACTTGTGTATAGATTTCTCCTCCAGTTGCTGATATTGATCTAGTTTTTAAATATTTCTGTACAAAGAACTTGTACAAAAATTCTTTTCAAGAAGCCATCATAATTCAACTTGTTTCCTGACTGCATTTCATAAAGACATGATGACAACATTCATATGTGTTTACAGGGTGTTTCCTACTTGCTCACCACCCCAGGAGGTAGCCTAAGAAACCCCTGGTGGGGGCTACATGGATCCCCCTCTTCTGTTGTGGGCTGTTCTAATGCCAGAATGTAGGGAGACATGCTTGTTTCTCAGCCTCAGGTGTCTTTACATATTAAAATATTCATATCCTACCAAGTAACTTGTAAGTTTCTCTGGGCAGCTTGCGGTAATTTGGGGGCGGGGGGCGGGGAGTGAAAGTCAAAGGAAATAAAATAATAACACAACTGAAGAAAATAACAAACAAAATGAAAATGTTAGAATAAGATCATAAAACTACCAGCAATAAAAAAAAGACTGAAGGAATCAAAACAACTGAAGAATCAATTGGATTTGTTAGAAGTAGAAGAAACGCAGAAAAATATAATATATAATAATAATTTATTAATACAGTCACTGACCAGCAAAAACAAACAAGCAAACAACAGCCACAATAGATAATATGAAAACCACAACAACAGCTACTACTGCTACTACAAATAATCTAAGCCTAAAAATTACATATTACATGTATGAATAAAGTTTATATAAACATCGTATAACTTGATGTGACCCCCTTAGGTTAGTGAGACAGGACCTACCTTTACAGAAGCCATGTTGGGTTTTGCTCAGCAGGCCTTGCCCTTCTATATGCTTGACAATTCTATCTTTAATAATGCTTTCCATCAATTTACCTTGAACAGACATTGAGCTAACTGGCCTGTAATTTCCTGTGTCCCCCCTGGAACCTTTTTTATAAATGGGTGTTACATTGGCCGTTCTCCAGTCCTCTGGTATAGAGGCTGATCTAAGGGACATGTTACATATCATTGTTAGAAGTTCAGCAATTTCCCATTTGAGTTCTTGTAGATCTCTAGGATGAATACCGTCTGGTCCCTGCGACTTGGTAGTCTGCAGTTATATCATCAAATGGTATCAAAATAGAGAGGACAAATAGCCAAAGAAGGTGGCCAATTAAGAAGGAAGACAACTTTCAACAATTACAGTGCACTCCTAAAGGGCCCCCCGAAATGGCTTTGGAGGCGGTGTGACCCCGGCACTGGCATAAATGCCACTTGCACTGTCCAAATAGGCATTTATGCTGGCGCAGGGCCACTTACGCCAGCGCTGGGGAGTGGCGTGGCAATGCCACGCATGGGCGCTGGAACAGCCACCACAGCAGCATACCTCCAGCGCAGGGGCTTGCGCTAGTGCCAAAGGGGGCGTTCCCTTTCGCCCTGGGAACTCCCTCTGTTGCCGGCTTGAATTTACGCTGGCAAAAATGGTAGTGCAGCCCATGGAACTGCATATAGCAGTTCCACATGTTTTGGTGGATTTTCCTGTGCGGCTTGTTGGCTGTGGCGCAGCAAGCTGCTCAGGAAGCGGCGCATCTGCACCATGGCTGTGTCATCCCCAGATGCGCAGTAACTACCCTCCCCCCTTAGGAATGCACTGCCCATCACTGGAGACTCAAGACATTTATTAGGAAAAATTTATAAAATGTTATTGCAATATGATACTGAAACAGAGCAAATAAAAGATTGAATGATAAAATGGATGCAAAATTTTGGAGAAAACATACACATGATTCAAAGGGAAAATCTTAGGACTAAAGAAATTAAATTTACAAAATGTCAAATATTAAGCGAGAATTGGTATAAAATGTTCTTCAGGTGGTATATCACACCTAAAGATAAAGCAAAAGCTAACAAAGAGTATAATGGGAAGTGTTGGAAATGTCAGAACACAAATGCAGCATTTTATCATATGTGGTGGACATGCAAGAAAGTAAGAAAATATTGGATAGAGATACATGATGAAAGTAGATTCTTTTGAAATATGGTGTTGAAGGAGAGTGTAACGGATACTCTAGACTGCCAAAAAAACAAATCAGTGGGTTGTAGATCAAATCGAGCCTGAACTGACTCTAGAAGCTAAAATGACTAAACTGAGGCTATTGTACTTTGGTCACATTATGAGAAGACAACAGTCACTGGAAAAGACAATTATGCTAGGAAAAGTTGAAGGCAGCAGGAAAAGAGAAAGACCCGACATGAGATGGATTGACTCTATAAAGAAAACAATGGCCCTCAATTTGCAAGACGTGAGCAAGGCTGTTAAAGATAGGACGTTTGGGAGGACATTGATTCACATGGTCTCAATAAGTCAGAAGGGACTTGACGACACTTGGCACACATTAAAACTTAAGTTTGAGATGAATCCAAAAAATATGCTATTAAATATGTTACCAAGTAATATTCAAAAAATATACAGCGAATAATTCAAGTAACATATGCAGCAAAATGGAAGACAGAGAAGATATACCCAGATTTGAAAGAATGGATGAGTAAATTAACTGAATATGCAATTATGACAAAACTAACATCCTTTATTCATAATAGACCAATTTCAGAATCTCAAGAAAAATGGAATGTCTTCTTTAATTATATAGTTGGAAATTAATAATAAAGTTAAATCAAAACATAAGAAGAAATATTTATGTAATATATGCTTCATAATAAATATGTTATTAGATATGAATATATATTGAAAACTAAAAATGTAAATTTAAATAGTAAGCTCCATACAAATTGTATGAATATAAATGTTAATGTTTTATGTTTATGTTTTTTGTGTGTATTGAAATAAAACTTTTAAAACTTAAAAAAATAAAAGTATTAAAATTCAAAACTCGTAAAACATGAACACACACAAAACTGCCTTATACTGAATTCAGACCATTGGTCCATCAAGGTCAGTACTGTCTCCTTAGACTGGCAAGCATCTTTCCAGGGTCTCAGGTAAGAGACATTTCACATCACCTACGACCTGATCCTTTTAACTGGAGATGCCAAGGATTGAACCTGGAACCTTCTGCATGCCAAGCACAAGCTCTACCACTGGACTACAGCCAAAGCAATAAAAGCCAGCTCCAAAACAGCAGCAAAATCAACCACAGAACAGCAGAGGCCAATGCTAAATATTGACAAAGGGCTGGGTAAATTAAAAAAATGTTTTGCTTGCAATCTAAAGATGAGCAATGTAGGTGCCAGGCAAATGAATGGATTCATACTCAAGGGGTCACAACAGAAAAATCCCAGCCTCTTGCAGCCTTCTACATCACTTCTGAAGGCAGGAATATAGTGAGAGAATTGACAGGGTTATATGGGAGCAGGCAGGCCAGATACTCTGGTCTCAGTTTATTTGCTTTAAAGGCAAAATATCATTTTGAATTGTGTCCCATCTCTCCTAACCAGTCGCTTCTGTGTTCTGAACCAATATACAGGTAGGCCTGATCAACCCGATTGCAGTAGAGGATGACAGGCTCAAGCTACAGGTTTAAATTTCATTTCTAATGGAAAATGTCTTTCTCTTATAATATAATTATTATTTCCTTATTATGCAACATTTTTCCTTAACTTAAAATTTGATTATCACTTCAGATACATGTGATCTACACCTTGACACTGCTTGCAGTCACACCTTCCAGATTTCAATGAAATTTACATATAAATTTACTCAGTATTGCTACTTACCTCCACTTGGCAATTATGATTTCCTTGTCAGGCAGCACATAAACTAGAAATATTTTTAAAGTGCAGCTAACACTGACAAGAAATATAGCCATCATTTTAGTGTGAACAAAGACATAACAACTATTTAACTCATACAAAATGACATGACAATTGGAGGTTGGCAACCCTATCAAACAGCCATGCGACACTGGGGTTCCGGTTCCGGCCCGGGAATGGCGGACGCACGTTTCAGATAAGCTCTTGATTTTACTTTACCTTAAAGAAATTTGCAAGACCTGAGCAAGGCTGTTAATGACAGGACATTTTGGAGGACTTTGATTCATAGGGTCGTCATGAGTCGGAAGTGACTTGACGGCACTTTACACACACACACACACACGTTATGTGGCAGGATTCTCTGCTGCCCCCACCCCGTTCCACACTTCAGACAGCAAGATCAAATAGGTGTCGTGTTTTTCCAGAGATCAGACTTAGAGTCCTGAAAATATAACAAAGTTGAATAAATGAATAAAAGAATACAAGTGTTCCAATCAAGCAGTTTGGCCTTAGCAAGGGTACAAAGAAAAGGCAAAAAAGCTCAGTCTTCTTTACTAGGTACTCCCTAAATGATCCTGAATTTTAGGACAGGTAAGCTTTACTTCAAGTTGCGGTAGTTTAAAGTTCATCATTACCTGAGATCTCCAGGATGGGACTCCTCACCATGGTCCTCTGCCCCCTGGTAAAAGCTTAGTCGAGAGCTCCCCAACCTTTTCGAGCCTGTGGGCACCTTTGGAATATTCAAACAGGGTGGTGGGCGCAACCATAAAATGGCTGCCGCAGGAGGCGGAGCCAACCACACAGGGGAAACCCAAATGCAGGGGAGAAGAGGGATAATTTTACAAAAATACACTGGGAAAGCGGAGAGAGAATAAAACTGTAGTGGCAGCTGCCACTGAAACGGCGTTATTTTAATCAGCACAGCCAATCGGATCTTCAGTGGCCAATGGCCAATCAGAAGCCCTGCTACATGACAGTCCCACCCACTTTCTAAAAATACTTCGTGGGCACCAGGGAAGGAGTCAGCAGGAGCCATGGCATCCACGGGCACCATGTTGGGGGGTCCCTGGCTTAGTCCATCACGTTTGGTGAGCATCCAAAGAGCAGCCTAAACTTACCCTACTCAGTAGTAGAAAAGGGCAAGAGTCCAGTAGAACCTTAAAGACTAACAAAAATATTTTCTAGTAGGGTATGAGCTTTCGTGAGCCACAGCTCACTTCTTCACTAATTCTATGAATTACCCTACTCAGAAAGAGTTTGCTGTCAATGCCCTGTCTCATATGATGCTGGAGTGTCCCCATTTCAAATTCCAAAGTGATCAGTTAAACTACCTGCCTCCGTAACAGGTGATTAAATAGCCCTCTTTTTGCTGGTGGATAGAGATCCAAGTATAACACTGGTGGTGGCCAAGTATCCACCATATTTTCCTTAATGAAATTTAAAAACATAAATAAAAAACTCCCTATTAACTGCTCCCATGACCTGTGGGTCATGGAAGCTGGAAAAGGAAAGAAAAGAGCTACCTAAAATAAAGAGACCATTCTCCTTCATGTCTAGAATTTGTATAACCTCTCTTTCTCCCCTCCCCCTTGGGATGGCCTTCATGTCCCAAAGGACTTGTGTCTCCCCAGTTTTATGCTTCTAAATGTGACTTACTAGCAGGGGACGGGGTAGTAATCCCTTAGCATAGCTAAGAGCTTGAGAGCTCCATGCTGGGAGCTTGATGGCTACTATCTTCAACCCTCCTCCATTCTCTCAGTAATCATTCTGCAGCTGGGCTCCTGGCCATGGACAGAGAGAAGTCACAATAATTGAAATATTAGGGTGAATTCTTGGGTGAAGAGTGTTTCTGCACCCAATTTAATAAAAACATTGTGTAGGCAGTCCTGGATGGTCCAGACCAGCCCAATTTCGTCATATCTCAGAAGCTAAGCAGGGTCATCCCTGGTTAGTATTTGGATGGGAGGCCTCCAAGAAAGCTCAGGGTGGCTACCAAAAGACAGGTGATGGCAAACCACTTCTGCTTGTCTCTTGCCTTGAAAACCCTACAGGGTCACCGTAAGTCGGCTGCGACTTGACACCAACTTTTCATCAGGCAGACCCTATCAAAATCCTGCCATAAAATATCTTGCCACCTAGCTGTTGTCTGTCTGGAAAATACTGCTTATCTATTAGAGAGAAGGGGTTTGAAGGCACACATAGATGGTTCAGCAAGTCCATTTAGAAATCTAGAGGGGAGAAAAATAGTTTCAGACATTGCCCTGAGCTCTGTGGAGACAGGGCAGGATAAAAATACTGCAGACAGACAGAACCAGGGATATTGGCAAAGTTCATCGCTTGTGGGATGGGGTGCCCATAACTATTCCGAACACCTCCTCAGAGCAAGTAACCCATTTAATGTGAATCCCTTCCCATTTCATTGCAGTAACAGTACTGTAGCCTTGTTGCCTTGGGAAAGGTCACAACTAATAAGCGTCCCAGTAAGTAACATTCTTCCAAAGACTCTGGTACTTTATATGTTTTCAGCACAACTCCGAAACTGCTCTGAACAACAAGCAGAGATGCAACGAGTGATCTTTGAAAGCTGCTCTTTTCTCAGTACACCCGGCCAGTAACGTGTGTGCTAAAATTTTTAGTACTTTTGGGATCCAAATCTTTTTAGCTATAATAAAATAAAAGAAAATGTAGGTCTCGGTGCTTCTTACATTTGTAAGAACCAAAAATGTGTTTGGTGGAGAATCACTATATCTGGCAAGCTGAACAACAGGATTAGTTCCATGTTTGTAGATTCCCCTGCCCGGGAACAGTGTTTTTACTTTTCTTTTCTTTTGAAATGAAGATGGATGAGCAAATCTCTGGCAGTATGAAAAGAGTGAGTCAGACTAAGGTTTTCAGTGTAGTTCAGTAGCTTTTCATTAACAGACAATCTCAACATTTTTACTTGGAAGGAAATTAATTTACAAGCCTCTGTTAATTTGGAAATCTGACAGTCAAGCAGGCGGGACGCCTTTCACAATGCCGACTTCCCTAGCAACTGTAAGTGCAATATGAACCAGATTTTACCAGACTATTAGAGGGAATTTAAAAAAAGAAATCCAAGCAGGGCCCTTCATAGGTGGTTGTAAAATGGGAAAGCAGAGACTTTATCCCTCTTTTATTTTTTATTTTTCAATTGTGATTCTTGAGCTTATTTCCTGGCAATTAACACATTTCTGTGCACTTCCCACTCTCAGCATCTGTGGGAAACCAAGGATGAAAAAACCTGTTCAGACACAACCTTCAACAAATGGCCTTGGGAGCAGGGTTGCCAATGTCCAGGTAGGGACCGTTCTCATAAGAACGTACAATCACAGAGTTGGAAGGGACTACCAGGGTCATCTAGTCCAACCCCCTGCACAATGCAGAAAATTCACAATTTCCTCCCCCACACACACACACCCAGTGACCCATACTCCATGCCCAGAAGATAGCCAAGGTGCCCTCCCTCTCATGATCTGCCTAAGGTCATAGAATCAGCATTGCTGGCAGAACTTACAGCCCATTCCTGAGGGGGGGGAGCGAAACCTCTTAGGAGGCGGCCTGACCCCGCCACCAGCGTAAGTGCGTGCAATCACGAGATTACACGTACTTACACTGGCGGGGAGGGTGGCTCCGCCGGCGCCCAAGCACTGTGGAGCCGCGCCTCGCCCCTCTGCTGGCGCAACCTCTCTGTGGCGCAGGCCATGGTGTACAGTGGCTGCACCGGCACAGGGGGGCGGGACGGGGGCCTATGCCGGTTCGGCCCGGTATGCCGGCGCCGGGAACGGCGGTGCTGCACCTGCTTTTTAGCAGGCGCAGCCTCGCTGTTCCCTATGGGGCTAAAGGCCCCAGTTAAACCCAAAAAAAGCAGCGAAACAGCTTTTTTTTGTTTAACGGCGTGCATGATTCGGCTGCGCCTCTTCCCCGCCGACTCCGCACACCGTCAGCTCAGGAATGGGCTGATAAGAACATAAGAAAGGCCATGCTAGATCAGACCAAGATCCATCAAGTCCAGCAGTCTGTTCACACAGTGGCCAAACAGGTGTCTTTAGGAAGCCCACAAACAAGACGACTGCAGCAGCATTGTCCTTCCTGTGTTCCACAGCACCTAATATAATAGGCACGCTCCTTTGACCCTGGAGAGAATAGGTATGCATCATGACTTGTATCCATTTTTACTAGCAGCAATTAATACCCCTCTCCTCAATGAACATGTCCACTCCTCTCTTTTTTTTTTTCCCCGAAAATTTTATTGGTTTTTATAATATAAATTTTCCATGTTAACAAACAATAAAAGTAATATAAAAAACTAAATCATAAGTAATGTTGTTATAGTTATTTAAGTAAGTGCTAAATAAAAATAAAAAATAAAGGAAAATGTATTGACTTCCCCATCACCTCCGTCCGCCTCTTAATAAAGTATTCTATCCCATCGTGATATGGTCTGATCTTAATTATTCTTATATCTCAATTAAGTTTCAATCACAATATGCTATTAATATAATTGATTACACTTCTTTATGTTAGCAATGTCATCTAGATCAGATTAAAAGGTACTCTTCCATTTTCCCCAGTCCTAATTCATATTCACAATATTTCATCCAAGCCTCCCATTCCCCCATAAATTTAACATTGTCTTTTTGATTTAGAGTAGCTGTAAGTTTTGCCATTTCCACCAGAACATGTCCACTCCTCTCTTAAAGCCTTCCAAGTTAGCAGCCATCACCACATCCTGGGCAGGGAATTCCACCATTTAACTATGTGTTGTGTGAAGAAATATTTCCTGCTATCTGTTTTGAATCTCTCACACTCCAGCTTCAGCAGATGACCTTGCATTCTAGTATTATGAGAGAGGGAGAAAAAGCTTCTCCCTGTCCACTCCCTCCATACCATGCATAATTTTATAGACCTCTATCATGTCTCCCCTTAACCTCCTTCTTTCCAAGCTAAACAGCCCTAAGCATTTTAACCACTCCTCATAGGGCAGTTGCTCTAGACCCCTGATCATTGTGGTTGCTCTTTTCTCCCAGAATCACAACTGATTTCCAACTGGAGAACATGGAAGCTTTTTTTGGGGGGGAGGGGGGCTCTATGGCATCACATCCCTGTTGAGCTCCCTCCCCTCAAGCTCTGCCCCCACCCCCGGCAACCCTACTTAGGAAGCGTCTCTGGCTCAGAAGATATGAAACGTACTGGAAAGTAGTAAAGAACAAAAGGGAGATGGGGAAGCATTACAGCAGCTAGAAGTGCTGAAACACACTGGCTTGGATCCAACCGTGCTATACAGCCAAGTCGGAAACCTTTGTCCAGCCCAGCGAAACTTCCACGGATGGAAGAATCTTCAAACTTGGTTGAGCAGAGAGGTAGGATACAAGCCACAGTCTTCCAACACAGAATAGTCTCACTGAAAAAAGACTGGCCATTTATGCACGGCTGTTTTCTCGCAGTCACCCCGCTGACTACTTGAGGGATTTGATTTGATTATGCTTGCATTTTCCGACGGTCAGAGGCCGCCTCGCTCTCCCCGCACATTTTTGCATGTTTTGCCCACATTTTCTGGACTCGTGTTCAGCCAGCATCCAGAAAGCGTGGGGAAAATGCACAGAAACACACTAGCTATTGGGATCGATCCAGCCAGCGTTTTAAAAAACTAAACCTCACCCAATTCCACTTCTTACCGCAGACCACATTCCACATGGATTTTGTCTATACAAGGCCTGTCACAGCTTTTTGGCTCCATCTTGGCTGCCTGTTAGCATCTCTTCCCACTAGGGGTACCAGCTCCGGGTTTGGAAATACCTGGAGATTTGGGGGAGAAGCCTGATGAGTGTGGGGTTTGGGGAGGGGAGGGACTTCAAAGGGGTATAATGCCATAGAGTCCGCCTTCCAAAGTGGCCATTTTCTCCAGGTGAACTGATCTCTGTCGCCTGGAGATCAGTTGTAATAGCGGGAGATCTCCAGCCGCCACCTGGAGATTGGAAACCCTATGGGAAACCCCTAGAGATTTAGGGCAGTGCCTGTGGATGGAAGAATATGGGGAGGAGTTTATCTTAGACTCTGTAGTATACCACAGAGTTTGCTCTCTGAAGCTGCCTTTTTCGCCAGGAGAACTGACCTCTGTAGTCTGGAGAGCAGTTGCAACCCTGGGAGAACTCCAGCCCCCACCTGGAGGTTGGCAAGCCTACTTCCTCCCCAACCCCAGCCCTGGGCAAGGCAAACACAACATCTGCCTTCAGTGGATGAGAGTAAGCAAAGGTTCCAGACTTACCTGGAGCCAGCTTTGGTGTCCGGGGCGGGGGCGGAGAGCGGCAGAGTTGCTTCGGCTCCTGGTATTGCCCCCTCCCCAACCCTTTCACGGGGGCTCACCTGTCTGGGCTAGGGAGCCGATTGCCCCGACCGATCGGGCGGGGCCGGGAGGCTGTCGCGAGGCAGGGGAGGCTTGGCTCGGCTCCCTCCCCCACTGCGCATGTCCCGGCGGCTCCCGCCCGTTGCCTCAGTCTGTCTCCGGTTTTGGCCCCCCCTCCCCCCCCTAAGGGCTTTAGGTGTTGATGTTATGCTATATTTGTCACAACTAAGGCGGTTTGCGCATGGGGCTGGATGGGTTTTGATGGGGGGAACCGCCCTGCGTGCCCCTTCCTCCAACTGGGGGACCCCAATAAGGGGTTTTGGGGGAGGCCAAGGCGTTGAGTTGCCGCATAGGGGGCGGCAGGTTTGGCCTCTACCTGAGTGACGGGGGAACACCAAGTGGCGCAAGCCCATGTGTATCCCACATACCGTCATCCTCTACTACTCCCAGGAGGACCGCTGGGAGTTCAGGCCGCATCAGTTCGCAATGGGCCGGCTGATGCCCCCATCCAGCCTTCCCACGCTTCGCCAATGCGTCAATAACACTGTTGCCATTAATTTTAGTTGTGGCCATAATTTTCCAATATAAAATGTTTTTCCAATAAAATACTGTCCTTTTTTATAATAAAATTGTTATACATTTATTAAAGATGACTAGTAGTAAATTATATATTCAGTTCTCAGCCCAATAGCCCTTGGACAGCAAACTGATCCCCTGGGAGTCCCTTCCTTGGCTCTAGGAGCTGACTCTCTGGGACAGCCCTGAGGCCTGGCAGAACTCCAAACAGGCAGGAGGCAACCTGAATCATCGAGGCCCACGCAGATCCCGTTGCCTCAGTTGGTCAAGAATGCCTTTTATCTGCTTAGGCTGCTGGTCTACCAACTGCATCCTTTCCTGCGGAGGCCTGACTCAGTTCCAACCACACATCAGCTGGGTAACTTCTAGCACATTCTACGTGATGATTTCCAGGACTGCAGAAACTTGGTGCTGTCTACGGCCAGTCGCTTTGATCCTATTACACCGATATTGAGTCAGCCTCATCCAAAGTGATGGTCTTGACGTTTAAAGCCTTAAATGATTTGGGACCAGGGTATGTGGAGGGTAACCTTCTTCTCCAACATGATACTACAGAGGCCGTCTGGTGAGGCTCTGCTTTGCACGTTAGCAGCATTGGAAGTTTGACATATGACCCCATATGACAGGGCCTTTTCAGCAGTGGCATCAGGATTATGGCATCCATTCCTCTATAAGCCACATCTGCCCCTTCCATCCTGATTTTTAGAAAGGTAGTCAACATGTCCCCGTCCCCCACACCGGAAAAGCATTTAGATTGTTATGGCTAGGAGGCTGACTTTTTATTCTTTATATAAGCAGCTGTGGATTTTGTTGAGCTGGTTATTGGAACTCATTTTCCCAAATGTGAGTGTGTCTATATGACTTTTAAAAAATTAGAAAAGTGGTATGAAGGGTCTTTTGAGTCAGGGATTGTGCAACGTGCCATCATTAATGGAACAGATCCACAGGTGCCGTTGTTGGCAGATCAGACCTGGGGGAACGACCTGAGTGTCTGGCAGGAAATCCAACTGTGGCCTTTTATCCATGGCGGTTTCCCTCATGAACACCCCTCTGATGATTTCAGGTCTTTGTGTTAATTATGCATGCCGTTTCTGACCGTCAGAGGTCACCTCGCTTTCCCCCCGCATTTCCCTGCGTTTTGCGGGACCTGTTTTTTTTTCAAATTTGAAAACGCAGACAAAATGCGGGGAAAAGCAGGGAGAGAGCAAGTCGGAAACGGCATGCATAAACAAAACAAGGCTCAAAGTTGTCGGAGGGGTGACCGTGAGGGAAACAGCCATGCATAAAAGTCCTGTGTGTGTTTTTCCAAATAGTGGAAAATAAGACACAGATATTAAAGCTTGCTTTGTATTGCATGGCTGTCCAGTGGATCTATTCTGAGGACATTTTGTCAGTGAATTTCTAAAAGCCCATGTGTGGATTCTCACACTCATCTGGATATCATGCTGATTGACATCCTGTCTTTCTCCTCCTCAACCCAAGGAAAAGAACATGGAAGACATTTTTGTTAATTGTGGGCATATGGACGACATTGGGACAACTTGTAATTACTCAGCAGTGATTAGAACTCGTACATGATCAGAGATTATTGAGTCACATTTCCTGGACTGAACACTGGCATAAAAATTAATTTCTGTTGCTAGGCTCTGGTTAGGCCCCAGCTCAAATTAAACCTTGTGACTGAATTAACAGGTTTGTTAGTTTTTAGAGGAGAAAACTGGTTTAATTAAGGGTTTTTTTTGGGGGGGGGGAGAACCCTGCTTGAAAATTGCAGCAGGTTTCCCTGACAATTCAAATCCTTCAACGTACTTCTTGTTTTGTCAGTACTTGTACACCCGTGATAAAATTGCACAACAATAAGCCAACATGTGTGTGAGTAAAATGCCATCAAGTTGCAGCCTTCCTATGGCAACTCCAGCAAGGGTCTTCCAAGGCAAGTGAGAAGCAGAGGTGGTTTGCCATTGCCTTCCTCTGCAGAGTCTTCCTTAGTGGTCTCCCTTCCAAGTACTGACCCTGCCTCACTTCCGAGATCTAACGAAATTGAGCTCTAGAACCAGGGTTCCCCAACCTTTTTGAGCCTATGGGCACGTTTGGAATTCTGA
The DNA here is from genome assembly GCF_029931775.1 of Euleptes europaea. Taxonomy (NCBI): domain Eukaryota; kingdom Metazoa; phylum Chordata; class Lepidosauria; order Squamata; family Sphaerodactylidae; genus Euleptes; species Euleptes europaea. The sequence continues at coordinate 10,801,054 of NC_079328.1, forward strand.
CACAGCATGGTGGATGCAGCAACAAAAATGGCTGCCAGAAAATGGCTGCCACAGGAGGCGGAGCCAGCCACAAAATGGTCGCCACAGCTTAACTTCAGTAACACAGTGTAGATTCTTGTGCTGTGGTGGCAGCTGCTGCCAAAGCAACATTTTAACAAATCTGCACAGCCAATCAAATCTCCAATGGTCAATCAGACGCCTTGCTGGGCAAAAGCCCAATCTGGTCCCACCCACCTCCTAAAACACTTGGCGGGCGCCAGAAAAAGTGCTAGCAGGCGCCATAACTCACTCGGGCACCACACTGGGGACCTCTGCTATATGATGTCATCTTTCCTCTATGCCAACACAGTGTGGTATAATTTCTAAATGAGAGGAGACAGAACTCGTCTTTGGAAGTCCAGCCTGTGCCCTCTTCTTTGGCACTGAGAATATGGGATGTTTCTCCCCGATGAACAGTTACCACAGACTTAAAAGCAGTCATTCCTTGGCAAAGGATGCACGAGTCCGGGTGTGGGGAAGGGTGAGGAGGTTTGAGACAGCAGCCTCACCAGTTCCGAAAATCAACAGCAACTCCAGCGTTTATGATATTTAGACTATTTATAGACCGTCCTCCACACTGTGGCAATTCCAATACTGGCAGAAGGGCACACGAAAGGGCATTTCCAAAGGGCATCGTCCCTTTAAGGCAGACTTTAGAGGAAGACTGGAAGGAACCCTGGAAATAAGTACACACCTGACCTTTGAATCGAGCCAGACCCTCTGAAATGCTCTGAAATCCTTTTCTGTGTCGTTTGTGCAATCCATACAATGAACAAACTGCTGCTCCTGAATTCAAAAATCACCTTGGCGGTGCGGGTACCACCTCTGCCTGGTCTAATTTCACTCTACTCCAGTAACATGGTGTGCAGGCAGGATGATATGGTTACCTTCCACAGAAGCACTTGCCAGCCCCTGTGAAGCAATTCTACCAGCGGCAGTTTCTGCGACACACCCGGAATGGTGCTTGTGTACCCGCATTAGGAGAGCAGTGTGGGAACAGACCATGTCAAAGAAGCTCCCCCCTGCAAAGCTAGCAGCTGAACTGGACGGCAACTACTAGCCAGGCTCGCACAGCTTTGCATTCCTCTGGGTGTTTCCACTCGCCTGCCTCGCTGTCCTGCTCTCTTCTTCTCCCACTGTATTTCCTTTAGCAGCCTCTTCTTTCGTTCTTTCCATCCGCATTGCCCTAATCTGAGAACTTCCTATTTCTTCTCCCCCCCACCCACGGCCCTCTTAATTGTTGCTTGGTGTTTAACAAATTTGTAATTGTCTGCAAATCTGTGTGCGGGAACATCTCTCCATGTTGGCTCTTGTTGAGGTCTTGGCTTTCCCCAGCCAACGCTGCTGCTCCTGTTGCCCGACAACTCTGGCGCATGGTCATTTTCCCACGCTCCCCACCACAATAATCATAGTGAGTATCTTTCAAGCAGGCACCAGTTTTCCCTTTCTTAAAGCAGAGTTATATACCTCCCATCCTAGTTCTCTGTTATCCTCTCCTCGTAGATGATGATTCTTGTGGTTTAGATTTCTCCCCCCTACTTCCCTTTCTAAATTGATGCAGTCCGTTAACACGGTTCCGTTAAATCTTTAATCACGATGTTTCAAGTGATCTCTCGGTAGCTAATAATCAAGCCTTTTCTTGGACCTAAGCTTTTTTTGCCACTCTCAACTTTGGGGCTCTTGCTGGACCTTGGTTCTTCTTAGGGTTGCCAGATCTGGGTTGGGAAATACCTTGAGATTTGGGTGGGTGGAGCCTGGGGAGGGTGGAGTTTGGAGAGGGGAGGGACCTCAGCAGGTACAATTCCACAGAGTCCACCCTCCAAAGCAGCCACTTTCTCCATAGGAACAGATCTCTCTCGTCTGGAGATCAACTGTAATACTGCGAGATCTCCAGGCCCCACCTGGTTGCTCCAAATCACACAAAACACGCATAAGGCTCCATCTCAGCTTCTTTCCACATTTGAGTGGAGAGCCAGTGTGATGTAGCGGTTAGGGTGTCAGACTAGGATTTGGGGGACCCAGGTTCGAATCCCTACTCTGCCCTGGAAACATGCTCAGTGACCTTGGGCCAGTCACATGCTCTCAACCTAACCTACCTCACAGAGTTATTGTGAGAATAAAATGAAGAAGAGGAGAACAATGTAATCCACTCTGGGTGGGGTATAAACAAAGTAAAGAATAAATAAATATCTGTAAAGACTCCTAAAGTCCTTTATGTTTACATTCTTTTTTTCTTATTTTGTTTGTTTCCTGAATTATCACTGTGCTGAAGAAAGGTTAAGGTTCTATCCAAACCATCTTTATAATCCGTTTGAGCAGCTGGTTGCTAATGGGTTTTTTGTGTCAGTTCAGACACAACTGGTTTGGTTCCTGGCTGCTAACAGATTTCTTTTACCTGTTCAGACAAAACCGTTTGTGTCCCATTTGCAAAATGAGGCTGAGGCATTTTTTATGAAAACTGCTTTCAACCATTTTCAGTTCTTCCTTTCGCCTCTGAATCGCTCCAGTGTGCTGTCTAAACTGCCTGGAGTGCTTTGGGAAGGACCGTGATTGTTTTCCTGTCTTTTTTTGCAGGTGCGTTCTTGTCCAGCTTTTTTTTTTAAGTTCTGAGATTTGTGTTATATTGCTATAGCGTTATAGCGCAATAGTGCTATAACGCAAATCTCAGAACGTTAAAAAAAGCTGGAAAAGAACGCACCCGCAAAAAAGGCAGGAAAACAATCATGGTGCTGTTTAAACTGACCAAAGCGCTTTAGAGACGGCTCATAGACAGATTCAAATGAGCTGTATAAACACCTATCTTTGTATCGCTTTATTCCAAGATGGGCCAACAACGGATTACATCCGGTTTAGAACGGTAATATGAATAGGGCCTAAGATTCTCTTCTGCCTCTCTCCTTCTCTGCGGCTGGTATATCCGCTTTCCTGCACCTTTCCTCCCAGGATGTCACCCCAAAATCAATGTTGATCAAGCAGAGTTCACAGTATACCGGCCTCATGCAGATTCTTCCATTCTCACTCTCTCTTACTATTGGCAATTTTTCTCCTTATTGGGCAGGGACCGATCGCTGAACTCACAGGGAAAGTCCCTGGTGGGGCGCTGCCCTGAGGGTCGCCAGCAGCCAGGACGAAGCAGAGCCAAGTAAAACTATCACCAATCCAAGTAAGCACAGAGCTGTGCTTACGACCTGCTAACCCTTCTGAGGCAGGACGGAACTGGGATTTTGCAGGCTATTTCCCATCAAGGGAAGACAGGAAGTCAAAGATCTTAGTCCTGCCTACCCAGATGATGGAAGGAAATAACCTGCAAATCAAGACGCCGGAGCCTTAGTAGGAGAACAGCTGATTGACAAGTCAGCCAAGTAGCCGGGCTTTATCAATATGCTTCCCATTCGGGTCCCCTTGTTTCTCAGCTGCCCCCAATTCATCCTGTTCCTTCAAGCCTGCCTGATGGCCTCATCCAAACAAGACTTCAATTCTTGTCTGTCGCGAGCACTAAGACAAGGGTGACACACACGGAAAGCCAGGAAGTCCAGCAATCTTTGAAATGCCTGGTTCCATTCCTAACAAAGAGGCCACTGTCTTCCGAAGAGAAGTGGGAAATAGAAGCCCAGTGAGGAGCTGGAGATTGCAGAGGGCTCATCTGCTTCAAAGCTAATCAAAACCACTGAATTCAGGGCTCTTGCAGCTCGTTACCGGGCCGACAACCTGTGCCTCCCACTGACGCAAGTTAGAGAGAAAAAAAATTGGTTAAGTGATATTAAAGGAATAGATATACAAAGGCCATTTATGCGGGGTCAATTTTGATGCTCGCTCAAAGCTCTTTTTTAAATGCGACCTTTAAAATGTCTATTCACGGTCCCGACGCAAAAGGAGAAATTCCATACACACCCCACTCGCCTGCTCCTTCGTTCCTTCCATTCGCCAACCGCCGTTTGCATAGCTAACACGCGGCTGTCATTTTGCATGCTTCCTTGAGGGGATTCTTTGAGGCGTGGGCGGAGCAAACACAAAAGGTTGTGTTAAAGGGGCTCTTAAGAAATGCGAAGCAGGTATGCACCAGCTTCGCAGTTACTTCCTGGATGACGGTTCAGCATGAAAAATTAAAAAAAACATGAGGGGCACTTCAGCCTGGAACGCGCTTCTAATTACCAAGCATAAATGGCCAAAATGTCCCAGGACTGGAATCAATTCAGAGGTGTCTCTATTAGAAGTGAGAATGCCAAATATGAACTTCAGGATTGTTGTCAGAGCAATGCAGTCCCATGATGCAACTCCACACTGCCGGGGTGGCTGCACCGTCTTCCCATTGACTAATTCATCTCCCTTCTTCCCAACATAAAGGTGGCTCAGTAAGAAAGACCCACATCATTGGCCCCACAAATACGATAGCTTCATTCACACACACTCTCCAGTGGCATGCGATTGCCACAGAGGGAAATGCCTCCCAATGTATAGCAGGGTATGTGTGTATGTGTGTGAAAGGAGACAGAAACTCTGAGCCCTTTTTGTTAAAAAGCGTTTCGGACACTGGTAATTATTTTCATCCAAGATATAAAGTTGTTATACTATTAGAGCTGATTTTTGTTTGTTTGTTTCTACAATGTAATGAACGTACATATGTATCTACGTATTTGGTCATTTGTATACCCCACCTTTCTCCTGATACAGTCAGGACCCAAGGCAGGGGACAATACTAAATAAATAAACAAATAAATATATATTAATAGTAAATTAATTAAAACACAGTTAAACCAGGCAATTAAAAGAAACTAAAACAAACAATTCAACAATTAGTTGTTCAACTAGCCACAGAAAAGGCCCGGACCATCACAAACCGTCTCCTCCAGAGCATGGGGCTCTGTTGGAAGACCCTTTTGTGATGAGCATAATTGCCACATCGGTTCACATTGGGAGAGATGGTCCTTTACGTATGCAGTCCCAGGTCACGAGGGCTTCAGATGAACGTAGCAGCACCTTCAGCTGGACCCGGAAAAAAATACGCATCCAGTAATGGTACTCCAGGACCATTACAACATGGTCCTGACAGGCAGAACCGGATAGAAAACGGACTGCCCATTTTACACCCACTGAAGTTTCCAGATTGTCTTCAAGGGCAGCCACATGTCAAGCATGTTATTGTTTGCTTTTTCAGCCATAACCCTTACTAGATAAAAGGTAGAGTGAGGAAGAGCTGGCCAATTATGGGTTGCACAACCATTACTTAATGCTAGCAAGCCTAGAACATAATCTTTTGGTTGCGCATGACAAGAGTTCTGTGCTAGAGTTTCTGACAGCTGCTTTTTTATGAGCTAAATAAGATTGACATGCTTTTCTGGAACCTGCCACACACAAGCTAACCACAGCATATTCTGAGCTGGTCAACTGATGCACAAGTGAAGAGGAAATTCCTACCTTTTTTTTATTAGTAGGGCAGATGTAGAAATTTTCAATAACTGTAGGAATCCCAGGCTGCAGATTCAACTTGGTATATAGCGTCCCAAAATCTGAGGATCTGAGGGGAAGAAAACAAATCCTGAAGTTAATTTTTTCCCCACAGGTGGTATTTTCTAATTGAAAACATGGTGGAATTGGTATACATCTTAAATACAGTACATATGATCAATGATACCAATCAATCAACATTTATTATGATCGAGATTTCAGTAAACATCAGTTTGACGGCACAATTTACATACAAATATAAAATTAATATACAGAGATTAAAATGCATAACTGTATTGTGCTTTAATTAATTATACATAAAAGTTATTAAAATGTTTGGAATATCTGCTTTCTTATGAGGACATGAGGGGAAGAAAACAAATCCGGAAATTAATTTTGTTTCACAGGTGGTATTTTCCAATCGAAAACATGGTGGAACTGGTATACATCAGTCAATCAACATTTATTATGATCAAATGATCAGCAAACATCATTTGACAGCACAATTTACATACAAATATAAAATTAATATGCAGGGATTAAAATTCATGACTGTATTGTGCTTTAATTAATTATACATAAAAGTTATTAAAACATCTGGAATATCTGCTTTTTTATGGACAAAATCTCAGCACAGAATTTGGCCACATTAGAGGTGGCCTCATTAGAGTGGTCTGCAAGGAGAAAATATGTGTAGAATTTTCCAGCTCTTCCTGGAAACTTAGACATAGTAGGGGTGAGATATGTGGAACGGATGTTCTTATAAAATGGACAATATAATTGTGAGGCACTTCCAGGGCGCCCCCGATACTTTGCACCCCCTACGGCGCCCTTGTTACCCTGGGCCGGTGTTAGGGTTGCCAACAACCAGGTATTAGCTGGAGATCTCCTGCTATTACAACTGATCTCCAGCCGTTAGAGATCAGTTCACCTGGAGAAAATGGCCACTTTGGCCATTGGACTCTATGGCACTGAAGTCCCTCCTCTCCCCAAATCCTGCCCTTCTCAGGCTCCGCCCAAAAAACCTCCCGCCGGTTGCGGAGAGGGACCTGGCAACCCTAGCCGGTGTCCTTGGCCTCAGTTGAGGGTAATGGGTTTGTCTCACCCAGCCAGCACCCTGTAAGCCCTTCCAATAGCTTGCCTCAGACTGCCCTGGAGCTCCTCTCCTCCTCGGCCTCTGCCTTTGGCCCCCTTTTATACTTTTTATACTCTAGGGTCGTGTTGGCGAACCTATGGCACGCGTGCCGGACTTGGCACGTCGAGCCCTCTTTGTGGGCACACACAGGTAAGTTGAGCAGCTGTCGCGTCTGCCTTCCCTGGACTCCCCACTGCCCAGCTGGGCAGCGGGGGCTTTGAACTGCTCCTCGCAGCACAGAGCAGTTCAAAGCCCCCTCCTTCCCTGGACTCCCCGCCGCCCAGCTAAGGGGCTTTGAACAAACATTAATTGTTCAAAAGCATGCCAAATGCAAACTTTTACCTTTCAATAAAAAGTTGTTTGTATCATTAAAAGCTCTGTCATTATGTTTTTCTTTTAAGGCAAAAGATGTTAATGTATGTGTTGTTTTTTCTAAACTAACATCTCAGTATTCAGGTTAAATTGCCATGTTGGCACATTGCGATAAATAAGTGGGTTTTGGGTTGCAGTTTGGGCACTCGGTCTCTAAAAGGTTCGCCATCACTGGTCTAGGCCTCGCCCTCCTCCTCAAGGCCCTCCTCAAGCCCCGCCCTTGCTGAGGCTTTAAGGGCCACGGAAGGATGGGCTGCCCAGAGTCTCTCCCGGACTTGGCCTGTGTCTGGCTGTCCCAGCGTCCTGCTGGACCCCCGCCCCCCGAGGCTCAGCTGGGCGGCGGCGCGGAAGCCAGTAACCTGGCTTGCATCAGTCTCCGGGCCGCTGCCATCTTGTGCCCCGTGTCTCACCGCTGGGGCCTCGGAGTTCCCTGTCCTCCCCCTTGCTCTCAGCTGTTCCCTAGGCTGAGGATGTGGGGCCACAGCGGCTCCCCACATCCGCAGCCATGGCAGCCGGGCCTACACTGCATCCCAGCCACCACCAGCTCAACCAGTAAGTGCGTTGTCTGCAAATGCACAGACAACACCTTTTTTTTAATTTGGGAGAAATGTAAACCCCCAAGTATTTTTTTTTTAACTTTTTCAGATTGTTCTGCAAACCTGGGGAATACCCCGATTTTGAGAAACATCTATTTATAACCCGCTGTGGTTCAAATCCGCGGAGCCAGTGTGGTGTAGTGGTTAAGAGTGGTGGACACTAATCTGGAGAACCGGGCTCGATTCCCCACTCCTCCATATGAAGCCTGCTGGGTGACCTTGGGCCAGTCACAGTTCTCTCACAACTCTTTCAGCCCACCTACCACACAAAGTGCCTGTTGTGTGGAGGAGAAGGTGATTGTAAGCCACTTTGAGCCTCCCTGAAGGTAGAGAAAAGCAGGGTATAAAACAGCTCTTCTATCCACAGATGGGGACCACACGCCGCTATTAGATACATAGATACATTTGAAATGTATGCTGTATAAAGCAAAATAAATAATTTCTAGCAACAACCACATTTTATTCAACGAAGCACAACAGTGATGGTCTAGAATTGCACTTACAATTACATATGCCAATTCAGGCAGTATCCAAAGGGGAGCAGGAAGGAATAGGAGCCCCACTAGAGTTGCCAGCCTCCAAGCAGGGCCTGGAGTTCTCCCAGAATTACCACTGATCTCCAGACCACAGAGATCAGTTTCCCTGGAGAAAATGTCAGGCCTTTGCTGCTAGCAGGGGTAAAGGCTCTTGACATGAGCAGGCCAGCTTCGGGCTACACACCAAGTCCTTGGTTCCCATGCCTGTAAACTCTGTGTACAGTTTCGCTCTTCCTTTCTCCCACAGCTGCACTAATGTTTAGTCTGCCTGTCCTGGGAATAGCTTATCTCAGGGATGCTTAGCCGTGTTTACCACTGTAGCCTGTAATGCTTTTAAACATGCAACCTGCCAATGTTTCGCCATTACCAGCCTTACCTGCGTGTAAGCAGTCAGTTCTTTAATCTGTCTTTTTGCTCCTAATAAAGTATTACTGCTTCTGGGATACCTGCCTGGATGAGTTTGCTTATGGGATGCTAGGGACAGACGCCTGATCCTGACAGAAAATGGCAGCTGGGGATGGCAGACTCTATGGGATCACACCTGTACTCGGCTCCCTCTCCTCCCCAAACTCTGCCCCAGATCTCCAGGAATTTCCCCTACCAAGTCATGCTACTGTGCTACAGCACAACTGGGTGGGGTGGGGGGAGAGAGAAGCCCTCTAAATGGCTAAAAGAATGGGGAATGGCATGCAGCAGGGAGCTGCCCATATGGTTTTCAATGGGGAGCTTAACTCCACCTCCCTTCTCCAAGGGCAGAGTTTGGGGGAGGGACCTCAGAAGGGTATAATGCCATAGAGTCTGCCCCCCCCCAAAAAAGCAGCTATTTGCCCTAGGGGGACTAATTTCTGTTGCACGAAGTTCAATTGTCATACTGGAAGATCTCCAGGCCCCACCTGGAAGTTGGCAAGCCTAACCAGCATATTCATTTAATGTATTTAAATTCAAATGGAGGAGTCACAATGGAAATAACCCTATGATGTAACTCTCGGGATATCTGAAAGGTATCTGGGCCCCCTCATGATTCTGAGAGCCAAAATGCAAACAAGCTTTATCTGTTTGAAACTGTTTCTTTGCCTTCCCTGAGGTATATAATTTTAACATTTTAGGACTTCATGAAATGGAAATTTGGCATAATTTCTCTTAACACGATATCTTAAGTTTTAGAATTTATTTTTTTTATTTTTCATCAGCATACAAGCTAGAACCTTTGAAGAAAAATTGGATGGTAAAACAGACAATAGCTTCTCGAAACACCTACGGATATCCTGATATATTCACAAATGCTAATTCAAACTGACACTGATTGTTATTCTGTGCAGTCACGTGTATCCCCAAGAAACTAAGGGGCAAGCTAATGGGTACAATTAGTCTGTTCGCTTGTCCGCCTGCACACTTCTGGATTCTTTTGAGGCCTTCTCCAAGTGCTGGCCGGAAAAAAAATACCAGACCACTAAAAGGTACAGTGTCCAAAAATATATATTTAGCAGAGATCTCCGATCTGCAGACCCACAGAGGCGCATTAGAGAGTTGGATCTGTGGTGCTAGGGAGTGGGGTATGGTGGAGCCGCAAGGACTTCTGCCGTTTCAGGTCCCATTTTTGCAAAAAGGGAGTATGACGTTTTGGTGACTTCCTTGAGTAGGGTTGCCAGCTCCAGGTTGGAGAGATTTGGGGGTGGAGATTTGGGGGTGGAGCCTGAGGAGAGTGGGGTTTGGGGAGGGGAGAGACTTCAATGAGGTATAATGCCATAGTCCACCTTCCAAAGCATCCATTTTCTCCAGGTGAACTGATCTCTTTTGCCTGGACACCAGCTGTAATCCCAGGAGATCTCTAGCCACCACTGGAGGTTGGCAATCCTACCTGCCGATCAGTTGTAATTCCGGGAGACCTGTAGAATGGCAACCCTAATTCAAAGCATAATCACATGCTCCAAGGCGCACACAATAACAAAACTGTAGCCATCCATGCCATCATGAAGTATTTGGTGAGAACACAGATATTCCAAAGAAAAACATGGACGTCTCAAACCACAAAAATGTTCATGAGGCAGGCTGTGACGACAAAATAAAGATCACACCTACACTTTTTTAATTTCAAAAATATTAGCCATATTAGTGTTCCCTTTTTGAAAACCCAGAAGTGGCATTACACCTCTAGGAATCACAGGAAACTTTATGATAAAACCAAAGAGTACCCAGTGTACCTAGAGAGGCATGACATCAAAGAGAAGCATGACATCACGTCCAGGTTTTCCCTGGCAGTGACATCATGCTGTTACGCAACTGTGATTTTAAAGATTCCCCCCCCCCACTCAAGCCAGCCACCAGAGTGCCAGCAGGCAGCAGGATCTGGGGGTTCCTGGTACCCCTATCTGCACATGAAACCACTTAACAAAGGGACCTATTTGTAAGGGTGTTAAAGGAAATGTAGCCTAGACCTCCCCAGCTGTACCACTCCCAATTATCCACAGGATTACAAGTGAGTTGTCAGAGTACTAATGGTTCTGACTGCTCTCTTGAGTAAGGTGATCAGATTTACTGTCAGTTCAGATCATCTCTTACAATGCCTATCCTTACTGACAGATAAACTACTTCTTCTATCCCGTGTCCCATAATCTTCTGACCTACTTGAACAGAAAGGCTGCAATTATCATCATACCTGTCTCAGGGCCTGAGACCCTGGGGAGAAAGATGGGTATACATATATTTTAAAGAAATTTTTCAAATAAATAAAAAAATCACCTCTCTGGGTATTGGGGACAGCCACTGGTGTTGAATTAATATGATATCCGCCTTAATTAATATGAATTAATATGATATCCGTTCTCTTCCGCCTTAGTGCCCCCACCATTCGGAAAACACATCCTTCATGTATGTCGGTGGTTCCCTAAGTGGGCAGTACCACCCCCCATGGGGCGGTGGGATTACCTAGGGGAGCACTAAGAGGCAAGGGGGAAGCAAAGGGCACTAGAGGTGGGCCCCTTCAACTGTGTTGTTGGAAAGGGTAGGGGGCGCTGGGATTGAGTTTGTGGGCTGAAAAGTTTGGGAACCGCTGATGTATGTGATCCCATTCCATGTTTCTATGATCTCGTGAGCCTCTGCCAAGTTTTTGTCCCAAGTTAAAACTGACTTCTCATTCCCTCTAGTCAGCAGCTGTACAATTGTCAACTTTCCAATTACTAGCCGTTTTCCCCGCAGACTTACAAAGGTTCAAGCATATTCCAGGACAGTAGACTAGCTAATTAATTTGAGCACTATTTTTGGCCATGAGTATGATCATATAAATAGCAAAAATCTGAAAATTATTACATGATATCAATGAGTATGATTATAGGTCTGAAGACTGGATCTTGAAGATTTGGAGCCGAGACTGATGGATTTATAAGGAATAAAGCTGGGGGTTACAACAAAAATATCAAAAATGATCTTTCAAGAGACAACAGAACTGGATCAAAAAGTCACAGACAAGATCAATTTATAATGGCTTGAGAGATATGTATGACAAAAACCCAACATAGACTTGTCTATAACAAAAGACTTGTCACTCAGGGCCAAGCTGGATGTTAGTCCCAGGCTGGGATGCTCAAATTTCACATCAAACATGTTCAACTGTGTTGCTCCAATGTGAGCCATTCAGCTGGTATATGTAGATTGGCACTAAACAACATGAATGAATGCTAAACAAGTTTGCATCAGTTTCCATCCCCCACCCAAAAAACTGCTCATGCACCAAACAGATCAACCTAAACAGATTGGGAGCCGTTAACATCATTAGAGGAGCCTACCAAATGTGGTGTAGTGGTTAAGAGCGGTGGTTTGGAGTGGTGGACTCTGATCTGGGGAACTGGGTTTGATTCCCCACTCCTCCACATGAGCGGCAGAAGCTAATCTGGTGAACTGGATTTGTTTCCCTGCTCATACACACAAAACCAGCTGGGTGACCTTGAGCAACTCACAGCTCTGTTAGAGCTCTCTCAGCCCCACCTACCTCACAGGGTGTCTGTTGTGGGGAGGGGCAGGGAAGGTGATTGTAAGCCGGACTGAGTCTCCCTTAAGTGGTAGAGAAAGTCGGCATATGAAAACCAACTCTTCTTCTTCTTCTAAAAAAGGTACTGTTTATTTATGAGTGTCTTATACGATTTGTGACTGATTTAATGTCTATGCAAGCAACTGCCTGCTGTGCGGAACAGCAGTGCAAAAAGGGCAGGGAGAGCAGAACTCAATCGGGCTGTGTGAAAATGCACCAGCTGCGCTGTCCGGCAGTTAGGAAGAAATACAGTGAAGCAAACTGGAAAACAGCCACAAACAGGTTGATCAACAGACCGTCTGTTGGAAAACTGGTTCCTTGTTTGCAACAAACAAACAGCACATGAGCCAAACCAGCGGGTGTCGGAGCATCCTGAGTCACAACCAAACATGTCCTATCCATTCGCTATGGGGCTTGTCACACCTGCATGTTTCTGAATCAGGCTGTGGTCTTTCGTTAAAAGAACAAAGCCTGCATCCACTTCTGTGGTGACCCAGAAGTCAGAACCATTCCAGTTAGTGCATTTTGGGCTTAAGTATTTGAGAGCGTGGCAAACATCCTGCTCCAGATGGGCCCAACCCGCTTAGATCTTCTCCCAGATTCCCCTCTTAGAATTTCCACAGAGCACAAAAATTGTTGGAGGAAGTTGCCTCTTGACTGGAAGGCGCCTCTCAATGCTGTCACTGATGCAGAGGAGGAGGTCTGTCAAAGGCTTCATTTAAACATTCATTCAACTGCACATGGATAGCCCAAAATCACAGCTGCATGCTCAGAACGCCACAGGCTTGCATCCGCTGCCCAGGGGGTTCCAGACAATGGAAACAGACCACGATCCTGTCCCTTTTCTTTGGACCAACCCTTTGTTTACCTCACAGTCTTCACTGTCCCATCAGACTATACAGAGCTCACAAAATGACACTGGAAAACAGAAGAAGAAGAAGAAGAAGAAGAAGAAGAAGAAGAAGAAGAAGAACAACAACAACAACAACAACACCAACACCAACAACAACAACAACAACAACAACAAGCGTTGGTTTTTATATGCCGACTTTCTCTACCACTTAAGGGAGTCTCAAACTGGCTTACAATCACCTTCCCTTCCCCTCCCCACAACAGACACCCTGAGAGGTAGGTGGGGCTGAGAGAGCTCTAACAGAGCTGTAACTTGCCCAAGGTCACCCAGCTGGCTTCATATGTAGGAGTGGGGAAACAAATCCAGTTCACCGGATTAGCCTCCGCCGCTCATGTGTAGGAGTGGGGAATCGGGGAATCAAACCCAATTCTCCAGCAGACTCCACCGCTCCAAGCCACCGCTCTTAACCACTATACCAAAAACAGTGTTCTCTGAAGCAAACCACAGATTTCAGAAAGACAACTTGGGTTTAACTAGACTGCGACCTCTAGCCATAAAGATGGCTCTTCTAATTATGATTTGGATCTTACGTTACCAACTACATAATCCAAATCCAACATAATCCACAAACCTTATCCAGAAAGGTTGTCGCACAGGACCCCTCCCGTCCGAGAAGGAGGTAGTTCTCAACCACACTGCTCAGTTTCGACATTTCACACCCCACTGGTGACAGGGGAATAGCTGTCAATCCGCATGACAGTATAAAGACAGAGTCCATCTGTTCTTCACTTTCTCCTCTCAACCTACCTTCCAGTTCATTTATCAGTTTCCTAGCAACCCTTCCCAGTTTTCTATTCTTACACGTAATTCCTCCTTCAGTTCCTGCTGAGAGACATCCATCTTTTGAAGCCCTTGTGCTTTAATTTCTTCCTGCACAGTTTGAATGGCATGAACCATTCCTCCTTCACCCTTCCTGTTGCACAACCTACCACTTTATTCTTCGATACAGAAATTAGCAAAGGCATCTGAAAAACAACAACCCTGACTTAAAAACAACAATTTGTGGGGCAGGAGAAGGGCTTCTGGCTTGGCAAGTCATGATTCGAAAGTGACTTTGACACAGATCTGAAGCGAAGGGCCTAGAGAAAGCCACACATGAAGCGGCCCACATTTTGTAGTACTGATGTGGCTATTTGAACACTTCCATTGTGCCAAAGAATAAAAGGCTCCCGGGGGGGGGGTCTACAGATAATCTAAACAAGCATCAAAACTTCTATTTGCACAAGCATCAAACAAGCATCAAAACTACTATGTGCTAAGATTCCCTGATCAGGTGGAACCGGTCACATGTCAAATGCCGCAACCCCCAGCAATTTTGCTTGCTATTTTTAGCATTTTACGTTTGTTTAAAATGTGCATCTTGGTGGGGGGTGGGGGGAAACAAAGTAAGAGGGGGAAAAGACAAAAATGGACTGCTGAAAAGCAATCAGGAAGGAGACGACACTGTAAGGCACATACAGGCAAGGTACAGATGGCCAAGATAGGCTATAATCCCACTGCTAAACTGCTTGGGGGAGGGTTTACAGCGCAAGCATCAATGTTTTCTGGGTTCTCCAGAATCCCTGACAGTTGGGTCAATTCTGGAGAAGATTACAACCATGGGAAACATTCAGCAAACATCTGTCCACATTGGCATGTTTTCACCAGCTTTTTAATAAAGCGGTAGATGGCAATCTTGGCAGACTTGAGTGAGAAATTCCACGAGAAGGCAGCCACTAAAAAGGCTATCCTGCTTCACTTCCAGGAGCTGAGGAGGGCCCGCGCCAATTCAACGTATTTTGCTGCCCCAAGCCAAGTACACCCATCCCCTCCACTCTGGGATGGGGCTATGTCAAGCCCCTGTGGTATTGCCAACCTCCACATTGTGCCACCCCAAGCCATCACCGGGTGGCTTTGCCAGTGAACCAGCCCCCAGGAGAGCACTTGAGGCAAGGTCCACTCCTTCAAAGATCTTAAAAGTACAGGAGAGCGTTTATACCTGAGGAAAAGAGTAGGAGTCCAGTAGCACCTTAAAGACTAACAAAATTGCTGGCAGGGTAGGAGCTTTCTGAAGAAGTGAGCTCACGAAGCTCACACCCTGCCAGAAATTTTGTTAGTCTTTAAGGTGCTACTGGACTCCTACTCTTTTCTACTGCTGGTGACAGACTAACACGGCTACCCATCCTGATCTATACCTGAGGAGATTCTTAAGGTACCCTGGTCCCAATCCATTCAGTAAAGGTCAAAATCCATTCAGTAAATGCTGTAAAGGTCAAACGCCAGCACTTTGAATTAGGTCCCAAAACGCTCCCCGCCAAGAGCATTATGGTCCAGTATTCAAAATCTCCTGGTAGTCCCTGGCCCAAAGTCAGTCCATTTGTCCTCGACCAGGGCCAAGGTGGAACTCTCTGTCCTAACAGGCCAGGGCCGTGCAGGAGATCTTCCAGTTCCGCAGGGCCTGTAAGACAGAGATATTCCACCAGCCTTACGGTTGAGGGCAACACTACTCTTTTTGTTGACCCATCGACCTCTTCCCTCTCTTTGATCATGGCCACCGGCTTAGTCCTTACTACCTCGGATTTCATCCGCTTCCTCCTAGTGCTGTGGTTGGTGACCGTTTCTCTTTCTCTCTCCCCCCCCCCATTCATTGTTTTCTCAAATGCTGGGGAGCAGAATTAGTTCAATTGCAGGCTGGTCTTACCTGCACCATTTGCACTGGCTGTAGAGCCGCTATTATAGTGGCGTGACCAAAATTGGAAATTAAAACCTGGCTTTATTACTAGTTTACATTCAATTAGTATTTATTCTATTTATTTGTATGTATTATGTGTATTTTAATGTGTTGATAGAAGAAGAAGAGGAGGAGGAAGAGGAGTTGGAAGAGGAGTTGGAAGAGGAGGAGGAGTTGGTTTTTATACCCCACTTTTCCCTAAGGTGAGGAGAAGCAAACCGGATTACAAACTCCTTCCCTTCCCCTCCCCACAACAGGCACCTTGTGAGGTAGGTGGGGCTGAGAGAGTTCTGAGAGAACTGTGACTAGCCCAAGGTCACCCAGCAAGCTTCATGTGGAGGGGTGGGGAAACCAACCCAGTTCACCAGCTTAGAGTCCATCGCTCATGTGGTGGAGGAAGAGGAGGAAGAGGAGAAGAAGAAGAGTTGGTTTTTATATGCCGACTTTCTCTACCATTTAAGGGAGAATCACCTTCCCTTCCCCTCCCCACAACAGACACCCTGTGAGGTAGGTGGGGTGGAGAGAGCTCCAAGAGAGTTGTGACTAGCCCAAGGTCACCCAGCTGGCTTCATGTGGAGGAGTGGGGAATCAAACCCGGTTCTCCAGATTAGAGTCCACCGCTCCTAACCACTACACCATGCTGGCTCTCTGAGCCCCACCCTGATGGAGGGAGAGCGGGATATGAAACAAACAAACAAACAAACAAACTGGGAGCCCCAGTTCCTTAGAAATAGACACATTTGCTGAACCAATTCTAGGTCACAAGCTGGCTGGAGATGTTCTGAATGAGCTGCAGCTTTTCAGCAGATGCTGGCAAAAGGTGGCGTCTTGGACGACTGCTGCTAAGCATTCACCAGGGAAGAAGAGAACAGCCTTCAACCTCCCGCCGTCTTATGATTAAAAAAAAACACTCTTCTAATTGGCAACGTGTCTTCTCTTAAGGATGACAAGTTAATAGGAATAAGAAAAAGAGAAGACACTGAGCCACAAAAACCCTCGAATGCTGGAGAAGAGGCTTGGCGTATCAATTATTCAGCCGTTTCAGGATGTCTGCAGTGAGTTCAAAAGATTAAGGCAGGAGAAGGGGGAGCTGATCCCTGGGAATATTCCCCTCCTTTCCACAAAAGCACACAAAGGGATCTGCAGGAGTTACAGCTCCACCCTATTAAAGGAACAGCACCGGGGACCCTGCTGGAGTTGGCAGATAAGGTTCTTTAAAGAGAAAAGAATAGGAATAGAATAGACAAAGGTTCTCAAAATGATTTCTCCACCACTACCACAAATGTAATATTGCAGATAGCAGGGACACTTGCTTTTGAAGTTTCTATTGAGGTACACAGGATTTAGAACGGACTTGTAAAAATAAAAGCAGCCCTGCTCAGTTTTTACTTCCTTTAAGCATAATTTATTACAAAGAGATCTCATGCTGGGATTACTGTGAAGGCTTAATCTCCCCACCCCCAACCAAACACACACACACACACACACACATGAGGTTTGGCTGCAGCCTGCCACTAAGCTTTAGGTGCTGCTGGAATAGGGTTGCCAGGACCCCCCCCACCCCGCGCTACCAGTGGGGGAAGTGGGGTAGGGTTGAGAGATCCAGATTGGGAAACTCTAGAGATTTGGCGGGGGGGGGGGGAGCCTGGGGAAGGCAGGGACCTCAGTGGGTTACAATGCCATAGAGTGTCCCCCCCCCCTTCCAAAGCAGCCGTTTTCTCCAGGGGAACTGATCTCTGTAGTCTGGAGATGAGCTGTAATTCCGGGGGATCCCCAAGCCCCACCTGGAGGCTGGCATCCGTAGCTCTTGGGCATCTTTTCAAGGAGACCCTTGCCTGCACCTAATGGCCATCAGCCAATTCCTTAAGGGCAGGTATGACTCCTGTTTGCTGTGTTTGTCTCCTTTTTAAGGGAGGGGGAGGAATGAATAGGGTTGCCAGGTCCAGTTTGGGAAACCCCTGGAGATTTGGGAGTGGAGCTTAGGGAGGACAGGGACCTCAGTGGGGTACAATGTCATAGAGTCCACCCTGAAAAGCACCCATTTTCTCCAGGGAAACTGATCTCTGTAGTCTGGAGATGAGCTGTAATTCCGGGGGATCCCCAGGTCCCACCTGGAGGCTGGCATCCCTATGCTGAAAGGAAGTGCTTGCTTCTCTTCCTACAATAGGGAGTTTTCAGACGGATTGCTGGAAAAGCAGGAGACATCTAAATCATTTTGGTTAAGAAAGGACAAGGGCCCATCTCAGTGTAACCCAGCAGAATTCTGGCTGCATAGATCCCTTTCCTGAATTACCTTTTCCAATTGGAGAGTTGTGGGGGGATTGAAATCGATAAATGACAGCACCTTTGTGACTAGGCAAGCAAACGTGAAGTTGCTTGGGGGGGGGGGACATTCAAGGTAACAAACATTTATCATACACCCAACAACTTTACAACTAGAAGTAAAACTAAATCATAATGGTTATGAACATAGCAAAATTTAAAGAGTCAGGATCTTCAGCGCCTTCGGGGAGGGCACTCAGAATAATGGCAAACAGCAAACAGGGCCCAGTAATACAAAGAAAAGAGAAAGTCCAAAATGTTAACTGTGATGATGCAAACTGATCATACATTTCAAGGGTTGCTGAATGACTTGTCAGGAAGAGAACGGTTCGATTGGGGTTCTTGAACCCGTGGCAAACTGTTTATTGTCCCAAGACGGGAGTCAGGAAAACAGGAGCTGTGGTTGAGCCATTACCAGCCTTACCAGCGTACCCCCAAGGGGCTGGTTACCGAGAGGCTGGGTTTTATATCTTGGGGTGGTAACAAGAAGAGGAAACACGATTTTACATGAAGGCAAACACGTAACACACTTGCCCAAGGGGATCTGATGGATGGACATCGTAAATTTCAATCAGGGAGAGAAAGATGAGGGCTACGTGCCCAGAGACCCCTTTGGCAGAGAGCAGAGCAGCTCCCACGAGGGGCAGGATTCCTAACTCTGGATTAGGGGGGGTGTCACCCAAGCAGGCAGAAGTGTTAAAAGGTGAACTCTTCCTCTGTGCTGTGTTCAAACACTTCACCCAGATGGGGTGACTGGGGATGTGTTTGCTTCATCTGGAGGTAAGTAGCATAATGTAACTCAGATATGTTTTCTTTTTATTTCCTCAGATCTGTATTCTCCTACTATGATAGCTATTCTCCACGTCTGTGCTCTAGTTTAATCTTTAGTAATAAAGCTTCTTTCCTGTTTAAGAAAGCAGACTGTGTCTGAAATCCCACTCGCAAGCTAAGACCGCTCATACACACTGCCCTTTGTACTTGCTCAGAGGCAGTCTTACCAGCGTACCCCCAAGG
This sequence comes from Euleptes europaea, assembly GCF_029931775.1. Lineage (NCBI taxonomy): Eukaryota > Metazoa > Chordata > Lepidosauria > Squamata > Sphaerodactylidae > Euleptes > Euleptes europaea. Next base: position 10,820,160 of record NC_079328.1, read on the forward strand.
TGCTGGTTACTGAGAGGCTGGGTTTTATATCTTGGGGTGGTGGCAAGAAGAGGAAACACAATTTTACACGCAGGCAAACACATAACACACATGTGAGAACACACAGATCCAGTATGGGAATGTGACAGAAAAAACCCTAAGTTAGTTAGTTACTTAGTTAGCAAAATGAACTTTTCAAAATCTGGGACTCTCCACAATTAGTCCAGGGTGTCCTGGGTTATGTATTTCCTCAAGAAGATTTTGTAGGCTGAACGGCATGAGTAGTTGGGTTTGCTGCTAGAAAATCTAGGTTAAAGGGCAGAGGAACTCAGACTGCAACTAAGTCCTCTGATTCCCAGAGAGCAGCTGTTGTAAAGCTCAAGCAGGTAGAGAGGAAGTTTGGAGCGTCTTTCTACCAACACTGCAACAACAATGTGTGCATTTCATATTTTGAATAGACTTAACAGCATATTTTTGTCGAGATTTCCAGTAGTACCTGGAGGTTGGCAACCCTATCTCCAGGTTCCACCTGGAGGCTGGCAACCCTAGGCTGGCCAGCAACCTCTAGATCACTTGATACTACCCAACTTGCATGATTCAGTTAGGCCTGGCTGCTTGCTACTGTTCAACAGCAGCCATCTTATGAAAGTCAGTGTGGTATAGTGGTTAGAGCTTCAAAGTAGGGTCTGGAAGACCAAGATTCAAATCCCACATTGCTGTGGAAGCTCACTGGGTGATTCTGGGCCAGTCCCATACTTTCAGACTAATCTATATTGCTGGGTTGTTGTGTGGATAAAAAGGAGGAGAATAACGTAAACTGCTTTGGTCCCCTCTGTGGAGAAAAGTAGGGTATAAATGAAGTAAATAAATAGCAAATATAACTGAAGATTACCTGTACTCTGGACAAGAGGCCACAGTTAGAACAGAATATGGAGAAACGGAATGGTTTCCAATTGGCAAAGGTGTCAGACAAGGATGTATTTTATCTCCCTATCTCTTCAATCTATATGCAGAACATATAATTAGGAAAGCAGGATTAGATTTAGATGAAGGTGGAGTGAAAATTGGAGGGAGGAACATTAATAATTTGAGATATGCTGATGACACTACATTATTGGCAGAAAATAGTGAAGATTTGAAACAACTACTGCTGAAAGTTAAAAGAGAAAGTGCCAAAGCAGGACTGCAGCTGAACATCAAGAAAACAAAAGTAATGACTACAGGAGAATTACACAACTTTAAGGTTGACAATGAGGAAATTGAAATTGTTCAAGACTTTCTATTCCTTGGCTCCACCATCAACCAAAAGGGAGACTGCAGCCAAGAAATTAGAAGGAGATTGAGACTGGGAAGGGCAGCCATGAAGGAGCTAGAAAAGATTTTGAAGTGTAAGGATGTGACTCTGGCCACCAAGACTAGATTAATTCATGCCATTATATTCCCTATTACTATGTATGGGTGTGAAAGCTGGACAATGAAGAAAGCTGATAGGAAGAAAATAGATTCCTTTGAAATGTGGTGTTGGAGGAGAGTGCTGCGGATTCCGTGGACTGCCAAAAAAACAAATCAGTGGGTTCTAGATCAAATCAGGCCTGAACTGACCCTAGAAGCTAAAATGACTAAACTGAGGCTGTCGTATTTTGGTCATGTCATGAGACGACAAGAGTCACTGGAAAAGACCGTCATGATAGGAAAAGTTGAGGGCAGCAGGAAAAGAGGAAGACCCAACAAGAGATGGATTGACTCAATAAAGGAAGCCACAGCCTTCAATTTGCAAGATCTGAGCAAGGCTGTCAAAGATAGGACATTTTGGAGGACTTTCATTCATAGGGTCGCCATGAGTCGGAAGCGACTTGACGGCACTTAACACACACACACATAACTGAAGATGGGAGGCAAATAAATGATAGGATGGTGAATGGCTGAGAAAGACAGAATGAGGCAGGTTAAAGGGAGAGGATAAAAGGTGGTTGCCAGGAGGAGGGAAAGAGGAAATGGTGTGGGGAGGGGATACACAGGGTTGCCAATCTCCAGGTCGTGGCTGGAAATCTCCACTATTACAATAGGTCTCCAGGTGAAAGAGGTCAGTTCACCTGGAGAAAATGGCCACTTTGGAAGGTGGACTCTATAGCATTATACCCCTTTGAAGTCTCTCTCCTCCCCAAACCCCTCATCAAGCTCCATCCTCAAAATCCCCAAGTATTTCCCAACCCGGAGTTGGCAACCCTAGGGATACACGAGAATGTGAGGTGCCACCCCACAAGTCCTTGAGGGTTCCCTACCATGCAGCAAGTGGGCCTACCCAGTGACCACACGACTGGGACACAGTTTTCCTAGGTAGAGGCTGCTGGGGGGGGGGGTGGCGGACTGAGAAGAAAAGCTTAAGAGAGAAGGGCAGATACAGGTAGGTTGGCTGTTGGGTGGGAAGGAGATAGGGTTGCCTACTTCAGGTTAGGAAATGTATCATTGACAGTGCTTTCAAAAAAAATACTGAAGAAAGCAGAAAATTACATACTATTTTATTTGGGATGTAAAAAAGTCAGATTCCCTCTGCACACTTTTAAACACCCTCCTGACAGAGGAGGATTGGTAGCCCCAGACCGCACCCTCTACTTGTATTATGAAGCATCTCAACTCAAAAACATTCTCTTAAATATTACAGTGTACTCTGCCAAACTCCGGCTAAAACTAGAGGAATTCTATGAGAACGTGCTTGAATGAAAGGAAAACAATATCCCAAAGAAATATTAATTCTTTCTTGGCGTCTACATTTCAAAATTCTACATTTCAAATTTGGGATAAATGGCATAAAAAAACTAGCTCTAGGTACCTCCCCAGTGTGAACCTTTTGGGGGACAACTGCCCCCCCCACCAGGTAAAAAGAAGAGGTTTTGTCCAGTCTGGAGTACATGTGCCCTACTATGAATATGCAATGTGTCTAAGAAAAGAATGACAAATCAAGCATCATAGAAAAGGGCTTCATCCCACAGGTCCCTTGATTTCATTATCTTCAGGTTCAACGTTTGATGGACATTTGAGAATCTTATAAAGTCACTAGGGACCTAAACACAATTAAGGAAAATAGCAATAGACTGCCCTACATATATGCACAAAGTCATTTCTCTTTTAAATAGAAATTTGGGTGTGTACTGTTGGCATATGACCCCCTAACTGTGTATCTCAGTGGGAGGAAATTTGGCCTTAAGTATGGTGCAATCCACCCTTTAACGTCTGCCTCCATTAGTAACAGACAGCGCTATCCTACAAACTTTTTACAAGATATTACAACATATCCACACACAAAAACAGCCAGCCTTGTGTTGGAGAAAGTGTATTAACTAGGCACCTTTTACCACCCTTAGTGGCTACGCAACACTTTTGGAATTTAATTACAAGCTCCCCAATTCCTTCCCAAGACAAAACAATTCTACTAGGAAATAAAAAAGATAAACAGATATCTTCACTTAGGAGAGATAAATCTACTACTAGTATCAGCCAAATTACAAACATCCCTAAGGTGTAAGAGGAATATAATCTTCCATTATATATAATATATATATTATATTATATATAATATAATCTTTTCTATCGAACACTGAACTGAGAGACAATCTTTACAAGAACAATATTAAATTTAGCTCCATGTGTGCAATCTGCGTAAGCTATGCCTAAGAAGAAGAGTAGGTTTTTATATGTCGACTTTCTCTACCACTTAAGAATCAAACCGGCTTACAAATCACCTTCCCTTCCCCTCCCCACAACAGACACCCTGTGAGGTAGGTGGGACTGAGAGAGCTGTGAATAGCCCAAGGTCATCCAGCTGGCTTCATGTGTAGGAGCGGGGAAACAAATCCAGTTCACCAGATTAGTGTCCGCCGCTCAAGTGGAGTGGTGAATCAAACCCGGTTCTCCAGATCAGAGTCCACCAAACCACCGCTCTTAACCACTACACCACGCTGACCTACAATTTTTCATGGACATAATTTATTGGTAGGTATGTGTAATAATTGTCATATATCCATAATTGCAATTCTTTCTTTCTTTCTTTCTTTCTTTCTTTCTTTCTTTCTTTCTTTCTTTCTTTCTTTCTTTCTTTCTTTCTTTCTTTCTTTCTTTCTTCATGTCATACAAACTCATGTCATACAAACTCTGTATACTGCTTTCCCTTTTCGTTTGGAAGGAATTATTGAATACAACTCATGAAGTACCTGCATTCAAAACCAAAAATAGTTAAAAAACACAACAGCCATAGAACAAGCTGAACCAAGGAACCGCCACTCCCGCCCCCGGCAGTGCTCATGGGGCTGCTCGGCTGGGGCCCAGGAACCCCCATAGTCATCGTCCCCATGGCCAAGGTCCCTGCCAGCTCTGCGGCACTTGAATCAGCAGCAGTCAGCTCGGAACTTTCCCAGTAAACTCAAGAGCTCGTCCATCCGGATGTACAGAGGAAGATTATACGAAAGGAGAAATTTAGCCTGTGAATAATGGTTACAGTGTCATCCATACTGTACCATGGCAAATCACTCCCATATATGTTGAATGAAAGAGAAAAACTGTGACGGCACAAAGTTCATTGGACGGTCAGGTCACAGATGTCCATACCGAACAATAGGCGCATTTGATGAGAAACTGACTGACTCCCAGAAAGTTGTCCCGAGAGTATGAGAATGGATTTGGGAAAGCTTCAAGTTACTGGCTTGAAACTGAGAAATGGACAACACGAACGACAAGTCGACAGGCATTCGGTTCCCACAAAATCCTCCCCGGTTACTGACACCGACACAGAAGTTAATCCTATCAATCTCTAATTACAGACTTTGTCAACACAATTAAATACCATCATTTTGTTCTCTGGACCTATACATCTCTTCCAAAAGTTTGGAACGTGGTATTTCCTACACACTATTCACAGTGATCTGAAGAAGTGAGCTGTGGCTCACGAAAGCTCATACCCTACCAGAAAATATTGTTATTAGTCTTTAAGGTTCTACTGGACTCTTGCCCTTTTTGACTCCTACACACTATGGAAAGGATCCAAAAAGGCTGGGAAAGGATCCCCATTCTGCACAATATCATTTGGATATTTTAGGGGAGCACTCTCTGTAGAAGGAGCTATGGACTTTGAATCCGGGCCCATATTTTGTGCATATGACTACCGCAGAATACACTTTGCAAGGTTTATCTAAGAATCCAAAGGAACCGCTGGTTTCCTTTTCAAATGACACTCAGTACCATCCAAAGCAGGATTATACCCTTCCAAGCCCATCACCTTCAAGATGATTCTCCACATACAGTAGCTTGTCTTCCAGCTGTGAATGTAGAAGGATTCCCACTAGCAAGAGACCACAAATACAGCACTTTCCCCTACAATTTTCTTACCTCCGGCCCTATGGCTAGGGTTGCCAACCTCCAGGTGGCACCTGGAGATCTGTCATTATTACCGTTGATCTCCAGATGACCAAGATCCGTTCCCCTGGAGAAAACAGATGCTTTGGAGGGTGGGCTCTATGGCATTATACCATTGAAGTCCCTCCCCAACCCCGCCTTCCCCAGGCTCCACCCCCCCAAATCTCCAGGTATTTCCCAACCCAAAGCTGGCAACCCTACCAACTGCCCCCCCCAGCCACAAGAAGGCTTTTTAAAAAATCAATAATTGTGCAGTAACATCATATCAATCATGGCCACTGTTAAGATATTGCTGGCAATCATATAACTGACACAAGGCTGGGTTAGGGTTGCCAGACCCTCACTGGGAGACAGCACGTATGCTCAGTCAATTAATTCATATACATTTACTCAAGTCCACAAACAACTTACACAAATATCAACTCCACATATGTCATTGCATAAACACAATCCACAAAGTATCTATACATGAATCATACTGTGCAAGAACCCAATCCTCTAGTTCCGCGCCATAAGTCCGAAATGGAAACAAGTATCGCGGACCACGGCGGAGAAGAATAGAGCATTGCTCACAAAAAAGATAAGCTGTCTGGAATAACCTCAGAATACGTAGGGTTCAAAGCGTAGGAAAGTCTTCCATGAACTGGTAAAACTGGTAAGAAAACGTGAACCGGTGCAAAAGGTGACGCCAGCAAGTACGTGGTTTCTAGATTTTCACACTTTTCTTGCGCTTCTTCAGCTTGCTGAGGTCTTACGCAGATTTCTTGTCAGAAGCAGCTTGTACTCATGAGAAATGCTTAAGAATGATTGAAACATGTAACATTTCTTCTGGATGATTCCCCACTCCTCCTGCATGGCCAAATTTCAACATTCCAGGGGTGGTTCTCCAGACAAGCCACCTAAGCAACTGTTTTAGGGTTGCACAATGGGGAGGAGGTCAGCACTTTACAGGGGCTCAGCTCACTCCCAGGCACCAGCAGCAGTGGATGCGAGAGGCATTCCCTCCCGGGTTCATGCTGCCACCAGCCAGGTCCGAGCCTCCTGTCATTAGTTTATTTTATACACCCTGCCCCTCTCCTGGGTCACAGGGCTAGGGTGGCTCACAACATTCAATATGCAATCAATTGACAAAGATAAAACCTACGCAATCTTAAAATACAGTATGTAAGATACTAACCAAGCTCAGGCACCAGAATAAATGGTGGAACTCCCTGCCCCAGGATTTGGTGATGGCTGCCAACTTGGAAGGCTTTAAGAGGGGAGTGGAGATGTTCATGGAGGAGAGGGCTATCCATGGCTACTAGTCAAAATGAGTACTAGTCATGATGCATACCTATTATCTCCTGTATTATTATAATATTAGGCGTTGTGGAACACAGGCAGGATGCTGCTGTAGTCGTTTGTGGGCTTCCTAGAGGCACCTAGTTGGCTGATGTGTGAACAGACTGCTGGACCTGATGGGCCTTGGTCAGATCCAGCACGTCTTTTCTTATGTTCTTAATAAAACATGATCGTTTGGCACCCGACAATCAACATCCCAGGCTGCTGTCAAAACAGGTGGCACTGCTAATAGGGTAAAAAACGGGCCTCGACCGTCCTCAACAGAATGCCTGGTGGAACAACTCCATCTTACAGGCCCTACAGAATCTAGAAAGATCCCACAGGGCCTGAATGTCCTGTGGCAGGGAGTTCCACCAGGCAGGGTGCCTCCAGCCGACAATAACGAGGGCACAGGAAGGGGTGGATGTAGCTAGTGTGGGACTACAAAAGACCCTGAACCAGCCCTAAAAACACATTTTCACTCTTTGGTGGTGTCTTGCTTGCCAACGCTAAGTTTCCACCGCAGCTGCACCTTCAGTCACACGTTCCCGCTCGGAGTCAGAGAGACCGGGCGCTTTTAAATCTGTGGCCTTTTTCACTGGCCATTCACCAAAGCATTTGGTGGTGGTGGTGGTGGGCAAAATCAATGCAAGCTTAGCAGAACACTAACACTTTGTTTCCCCCCCCCCAACCCGGTCTGTCCACTTCCAGCCCCAGTCTGTCACCATGGCACCACTTTGAATAGGCTTAACATCAATTCTGCCCATCTACTGAGAGCCTGGGAACGGGGAGGGAAGGGAGGGAAGGAATCACACCGGTATTTTAGAAACCATTGAAACTGCTGTAGAAGCCAGGCACCCTTAAGGCTTGGAAGAAACCATGAAATCCCAACATTTAAAGCCCGCTCTTTTGTTCCTAAGTTAAAAAAACACACACATGCAAGGCAGCCTCCCAACTTGTCACGCGGCTTACAATCTCACTGTATTCATACATTGGAAACCATTTTCTTTTTTCCTCTTCAGGCGCCTGCAAAACACCATGTGCATCAGCAGAAGGGTCTCACATAAGCAGGCGTGGCGGCGGACTGGCCTCCTTTTCCTTGGCCACAGCACAATAAAATGTGTCCTGGCTAAGCCAAATCTCCCCCCCTCCTCGTTGCCTACCACCGCCATCCCCTCTGAAACAGCTGTCACTAGGGTTGCCAGCCTCCAGGTACTAGTGGCCATTTTCTCCAGGGGAACTGATCTCTATAGGCTGGAGATCAACTGTAATTGCAGATCTCCAGCTAGTACCTGGAGGTTGGCAACCCTATATATCCAGCTGACCATCTTGAAAGCAAAGATGCCCACAATGCAAGCAAATATCCTGTCAGAAAGGAAACGGTCGGCAGTCTAGTACAGAGACAGGCTGCCTTGTGCCCCTGCATCAGTAAATAAATCCAAATGAAGTTCAGGGGAGTTTAAACAACCTAACTACAGGTAGGATTGCAGCCGTAGCATAATGGCTGCAGTCTAGGGTTGCCAACCTCCAGGTACTTGCAGACAAGCGAGGCTCAGTGCTGCATGTATATAAATTCACTTTTTTGCACCTTTTTCACTTTATAAATCTTTACTTTATTATTATAGTTGCGAGTGCTGTTGTGTATCTTTTCCAACCTCCCCAAATATAAATAAACTTACCGCCCCAAAAATCTCCCACCAGTGGTGAAGAGGGACCTGGCAACCCAAGCTGTCACTGCCTGGGAGCCGCCACCGTGACTGAAGCAGACCAGGAAGGCGTAGGAGCCCAGCAGGGCAGGAGGGAGGCCTCCCCTGGCAGGGGTGGCAGAGGGAGCGAGAAAACTGGGGGGGGGGCTCTCCCCTCCCTGCCTCTGCCTTTCTGCTGTGCGGATTCTCTTCTGGGAAAGAAGGCATCACTGCTCCTTTCCGATCCTGTCCCTGACTTCACAGACAGGGAAGAGGACAGTTGGGTTTTATAACCCTCCCTACCTATATTCTCTACTGTAAGAAGTCTCAAAGTGGCTTACAATCACCTTCCCCCGCCCCCGGGGTTGCCAGCTCTGGGTTGGGAAATTCCTGGAGATTTTGGAGGTGGAGCCTGAGGAAGGTAGGGCTTTGTCAGACTTCAGTACCTCCTTGCATTTCAGCAATAGCAAACTTCACTCCAGACGTTGCAGAGAGTTTAAAGTTTTATTAAGAAAGCAAACGGGTTCAGTAGGTCTATACAAACTTAAGGTCGGAATACAGATGGGGGAAATACAGGTCATCTTTATAGGGGACACACACTAGAACTGATTACACGTAATGGCTTTGAAATGCAAAACATCATGGTTCTTTCAAGCTTCTAGAGATGCCAGGGTTCTGGCAGAATTGACACCTTGAGAACAGATAGCAGATTTACAATAGGAAGGCTTGCTTTGAAGTGGAAGTATCAGTGCCTCCGGCTTTCACACCTTCCTCCCAAACTGAAGAGACTTTCCCACGAGACCGGGAGGGGGGGAAGAACACGGAGCTTGCTTATCCGGGGCCAACTGGGTGCCCTCGCTGACAGGTTTGGAGAGAGGAGGGACTTCAATTGGGTATAGTACCATAGAATCCACCTTCTAAAGCAGCCATTCTCTCCGGGTGAACTGACCTCTATTGCCTGGAGATCAGTTGTAATAGCAGGAGATCTCCAGGTACCACCTGGAGGTTGGCAACCCTGCCCCCCCAAAAAACCAAGCATCTTGTGAGGCAGGTGGGGCTGAGAGCGGAGAGAGCTGTGCCTGGCCCAAGGTCTCCCAGCAGGCTGCATGTGGAGGAGCAGGGAATCAAGCCCGGTTTTCCAGACCAGAGTCTGCCGCTCTTGTGAAGGAGTGGGGAATGAAGCCCAGTTCTCCAGATTAGAGTCTGCCACTCTAAACTACTACATCACGCTGGCTCTCTTTTTCCCAACCAAGTCCATTCATTTACTTATGAAAGAGAAAAATTGATATTGCTGATACGCTGAAGGGTGGGAAACCTGCCTCATAAACACCCCTCCCTGAAACTGCCCCAGTTCCCGAGGCAGCCATACGGCTGCACTAGACTACTTCCTCACAAGCTAGCTGATGCCTCCCAAATTTTGCTAGCTGCTCTACAGATGTGTGTCCAGTTCGCATGTCTGCATCTGCAGGCCCCATCCCAGTGCCCTTGGCTAATGGTTCCACATCACTCCCCCACTCCAGTAGTGCTCAGGGGTGGGAGCTGAGGCACTCCTTGGAGCCATCACACAATCTACCGCTGATGGGACTTCTCTTGGCAGTCCTTCCACTGTGGCGACGGGCAACCAAGAGCCACCTAGGTGATGGGCCACGATGGGGAGGGGCCGTGGCTCAGTGCTAGAGCCTCTGCTTGGCATGCAGAAGGTGCCAGGTTCAATCCCCGGCATCTCCAGTTTAAGGGACTAGGCAAGTAGGTGATGTGAAAGACCTCTGCCTGAGACCCTGGAGAACCGCCGGCAGTCTGAGTAGATAATACTGACTTTGATGGGCCAAGGGGCTGATTCAGTATAAGGCAGCTTCATGTGTACATGTAATGAAAAACTACAACTCTGATGCTCAAATGTTTCAACATCAGTATTTTTGTACACACAGTAAATCCATAATTCTAGGGGATACTGCCTGGTTATGCTGGTCAAGGCAGTTTACTTCACAGGGTTATTATTACTTTACAGCTCCAACTCTCTGCACTGGGAAGGGTAATGGAGCAATGGATTTTGTACTGACAAATAACACAAGGACTTCAGCCAGAAATCTGAAACCTATTACAGTTTAATAAAAAAAAAATTGCAATAACTAAATGACGGATAACTTCACAGAAATGCCTTAACCTTATTTAAAAGAGGAGAAAACAGTGGAAACATCGCCCGCATTCTAAAAGTGCATTCCAAGGATTAACCCCTTAATCTCTGCTGCCAGCTGAAGCAAAGTATTATTAAGACTTGCATTTGTCCCTTTCTTCTGTTGCTTTTCCCACTCTGTCCCTCTCTTTTCCCACCACCAATATTTATTTATTTATTTTCTCAATCTTATAACCCGTTCTGCCCCAGCAACCTGGGCTCAGAGCGGTTTACATAATCTACAAACATGTAGTAAAACGATAAAATCACATAGAACAGTACATTAAAACAGCCCTAAACAGATTAAAATTTTAATTCCAATTCCTGATGGAGCATAGGGTTGCAATATAAAGACCACATTATGGCCTGCAGGCAGTTATTCGGCAGCGGCGGGTAAGGTAGGGAGGCCACCGTTTATAGTACAAACCGTAGCTGGCCTCAACCATAGACCTGGTGAAACAGTTCTGTTTTACAGGCCCAGTGGAATTCCATAAGGTCCTGCAGGACCCTGGTCTCATCAGAAAGACTGTTCTACCAGGCTGGGGCCAGGGCAGAAAAATCCCTGGCCCTGGTCGAGGCCAACCGGATACTTAGGGTTGCCAACTTCCAGGTAATAGCTAGAGATCTCCTGCTATTACAACTGATCTCCAACTGATAGAGAAAGGTTCACCTGGAGAAAATGGCCGCTTTGGCAATTGGACTCTATGGCAATGTTGTCCCTCCCCTCCCCAAACTCCACCCTCCCCAAGCTCCGCCCCAAAAACATCCCGTTGGTCGTGAAGAGGGACCTGGCAACCCTACGGATAGGAGAGCCATAGCATAATGGCTGCAATCCTAAGGATGCCTTCTTGGAAGTAGGCCCCACTGAATAAAATGTACTTACCTCTGCGTACACCTGCTTAGGGCTGCTCCCAATCATTAAAACCAGTATTCTTAAGACTAATCATGGACTGTTTTTGAAATTTAAAAGAAGTGCGCAAATGTTAGAGAGTTTTCTTTTGTCCACCATGTAAAGTTGGAATTCTTAAAGTATGCATGTGCGTGCACTAGGGTTGCCAACTCCAGGTTGGGAAATACCTGAAGATTTTGGGGGTGAAGCCTGAGGAGGGTGGGGTGTGGAGAGGGGTGGGACTTCAATGCCATAGAGTCCAATCGCCAAAGCGGCAGTTTCTTTCAACTCCAGAACTGATCTCTGTCGCCTGGAGATCTCCAGTTTTAATAGTGGGAGATCTCCAGCCACCACCTGGAGTAGGGTTGCCAGGTCCCTCTTCACTACTAGTGGGAGGTCTTTGGGGTGGAGACTGAGGAGGGGAGGGTTTGAGGAGGGGAGGGACTTCAATGCCATAGAATCCAATTGCCAAAGCGGCCATTTTCTCCAGGTGAACTGATCTCTATTGGCTGGAGATCAGTTGTAATAGCAGGAGATCTCCAGCTAGTACCTGGAGGTTAGGGAGAATAAACAGCACCACAGCTCATATAATTAATAGTATGCAATACAATTCTTACAGTTTTTAGAATTAAACTAATAAACAACCAAATGCAGAGAGACAAGTTCTATAACTAATTTAATGCAAAAACAATATCTATATGGCTTGAAGTAAATATCAGCCTAAAATAAATTGAGGAGTCCAACAGAAAACTGGTTGAAATTCACCAAATAACTGTCCAATAAAGCTGGTTAACATTCACCAACAGTTCCTCCTGGCAACACAGTTGCTTTTCCAGTTCTTCAATCTAAATAATCAGATTCCAAGGCTCCAAAATCAATCATAGAAGGTCCATATGAAATAAATATAAATGTGAAGAGTAACGAACAACAAAACGCCACTTCCGGAGTCTGTGTACGTTTCGCAAACTTGCTTCATCAGTTGTGCATTTGTTTGTTAAGGAACAATATTTCTACGGGTACAAAGACCTCTGAAAGAAAAACATTACATGAAGGAAACAACAATCGCGGAAAGAGCTCAGCATTTATACTTAAAATACAAAAAAATGGCATCAGTTCTAGCTTACCAATAAGCTGACCAGCGACCCTCACGGGTATCACACTTAACTCTGAAGGCTGGTGAAGCAGTAAATCTGCTTCTTAGTTTTAAAAGGTATTCTAGCCCTGCCAGCTGAGGAGAATCTTATACTTTACAAAAAGCTAGATAGGTCGAACTCATTGTTCAATCCTGAGGGGGACAACGTCTTAAAGAGATAGATGTACCTTAATTCTTGCTGGTGTAATATTTTCATAATATTCTCCTGGTAGTATCGTCTGGATCGATACTGCCATAGTGCAAAAAAGCGAATGTCATTTTCAGAATGACCGAGTTTAAGATAATGTTCAGTGAGCGGAGCCTCCATTATCTTAGAGCGGATCCTCGTACGGTGTTCATTGATACGTATTTTTAATTGGCGTGACGTTGAGCCAATGTACATTTTTGAACACGGGCAAAGGACCGCGTAGACGACGTTTTTAGACAAGCAATTTGTAAAATTTTGGAGAGTAAACTTGAAATTATACTGTGAGGCACCCAGTTCTTTAATAGGAAGACTCAATGGACATAAAGCGCATGCGCCACATCTGAAATGGCCCCGGATGTTAATTCTAGGTTTCTCCACTAGCCTATCTGTCCTAACTAGATAATTACGTAAAGACTTAGTTTTTCTTAGGCCAAATGTTGGTAAAGCTGTACAGCCCGGAACACCGTCCAAGATATGCCAATGACGGCGAACTATTCGTTGTATCTCATGCATAAGATGGTTAAACTGTAAGGACGCAAAAATGCCAGTAGATCTCGGGTTTTCTTTTGCAGATGGCCGAAGTAATAATTCTCTCTGTTGGCTGTCAACTTTATCAATGGCCATAGAGATAGTGGCCTCATCATATCCTCTCTGCATAAGATTAGAACACAAGTCCTGTGCAGCTACACGAAAGTCGTGCGGTCAGTCGAATTCCTTTTTAGCCTCAATAGTTGGCTGTATGGTAAATTACGCCGCAAATGCAGCGGATGACAGGAAGTAAAGTGGAGGCCAGCTCCAACATCAGTTGGCTTCCTATATGGCTTTACGGCAATGGTATCTGAGTCGGTCCTAAAGACCATCAGATCTAAAAAAGAAATCGTCCGTGCATGGTAGTTCCCCGTGAATTTGAGGTTAGGGTCCATTGAGTTCAGATGAAGCAGCAAAGTATTATAGGCTTCCACGGAGTCAATCACACAAAATAAATCATCAATAAACCTGAAAAAATATAATACATGATCCTGAAAGATCGAATCTTGGAACAAAAAATCCTTTTCAAAAGAAATCATGTAAGTATTTGCCACAGACGGGGCGCAGGCGGCGCCCATGGCTACCCCCCGTGTCTGAAGATAGAACTGATCACGATATCTAAAAAAGTTGTTCTCGAAAATGATATCAACTAAACTTAACAAAAAATGTGTGGGCACACTCTGGTCCGGTCTCTTGTGGAGGAGTTCCTCAATGATATTCCGAGCCTGCTCTAGGGGAATGTGGGTATAAAGAGAAGTAACATCAAAGGTGGCAAAGATAGCTTCTACTGGAATTTCTTTGTGTTCAATTTTATTGATAAAATCTCGTGAATCCTTAATGTAGGAACTAGTATCCTTGCTAAAGGGTTGCAGGAAGTAATCAACAAATCTGGAGATAGGTTCCAACATACTACCAATTGCCGAAATAATTGGGCGACCCGGTGGGTTAGTCAAAGACTTATGCACTTTTGGTAGTGAATAAAAAATGGGAACCCTGGGATACTGTACTATAAGAAAATCGGCCAGAGCTTTGTCAATGTAATTAAGAGATAATCCCTCAAAGATCACAGTCTTTATTATCTTCATGACCCTACTGGAGGGATCCATAGGCAAAGGTTTGTAAAAATTACTATCTCCCAATTGTCTCAAATTTTCTAAGTCATAGGACGACGAGTCCAAAATCACCAGGGCTCCGCCTTTATCAGCCGGCATATAAACAATAGAAGGATCCACAGAGATTGTTTCCAATATTTTAAGTTGCTGTGCAGTTAGATTCAATTTATCATTATGCCACCTCCTTCTTTTCTCAAGCTTATCGACGTCTCTCAGCACGAGGGACTGAAAGGTGTTAACCAAATGCCCAGGATTTTTTGGTAAAAAGGTGGACTTATTCCGAAATGAACTGAACTCCTTAGAACCTCTGTCTTGCCCCTTAAAAAATTCCCTAATCTTAATATTGCGAAATAATTTGTATAGGTCAACCCGCGTCTGAAAACCTGAATAAATGGGTGTAGGGACAAACCCTAACCCTAAATTGAGAATCTTCATTTCGTCAGTGGAAAAATCACGTGAAGATAGATTAATCACGAAGTTATTTGCTGTTTCCTTCGCGGACCCCGTTGCGGTCCCGGGGTGTAAGAAAAATCCCGTCGGCCAGACCTTAAATGGTACGAGGAGGAGCCAAAGGATCCGCCACTCGAAATACTTGATCCGCCTCTTTCTCCAGAAGAACCTTCTGAGTCAGACTGTCTATCCTGGACTCCACCCTTAAAGGGACGGGGTCTGTTCTCCTTATTGGTCCAAAAGTAGACCCTATCCTTCAAGTAGTCATCCTTGTCCCTAAGTAGTTTCCGTTTTTTGTACATTTCAATATCTGAACTATATTTACCCAAATCCTTTTCTATCTGTTCTATTTGCTCAGTAAAAACCTCCTCAGTGACAGAGGTCTTTAATTCGTTTTTAAATTTCTCAGCCTCCATTCCAGCAATATCAGCTTCTTTAATAGACCTTTCGATAATTAACATCATTAAATCATAAGAACATTTGTTTAAAATTGCCATCCATTTACTATTGAACTCCTTATCCCCACGGTATAATGCCGGTGATTTTTGAACTCTTAAACCTCTAGGTATAATCTTATTTTCAACATATTCAGAGAGTGTTACAGCATGTGATTCAGATCGGATTTTGCGTTTCAAAGAATTCCAAACTTTGGTCATATCTACATTTGCAGTTTTTTGTGCCATGCTTTTTTTAGGTAACATTTTAAAGATTCTATCTTTATCAGCATCTGAATAACTAAACATTTCCATATTAAAGAGCCAAAGTATAGATATACTAAACAATTGTTACGTATGCTGAAAAACGTTAGTTAGGGAGAATAAACAGCACCACAGCTCATATAATTAATAGTATGCAATACAATTCTTACAGTTTTTAGAATTAAACTAATAAACAACCAAATGCAGAGAGACAAGTTCTATAACTAATTTAATGCAAAAACAATATCTATATGGCTTGAAGTAAATATCAGCCTAAAATAAATTGAGGAGTCCAACAGAAAACTGGTTGAAATTCACCAAATAACTGTCCAATAAAGCTGGTTAACATTCACCAACAGTTCCTCCTGGCAACACAGTTGCTTTTCCAGTTCTTCAATCTAAATAATCAGATTCCAAGGCTCCAAAATCAATCATAGAAGGTCCATATGAAATAAATATAAATGTGAAGAGTAACGAACAACAAAACGCCACTTCCGGAGTCTGTGTACGTTTCGCAAACTTGCTTCATCAGTTGTGCATTTGTTTGTTAAGGAACAATATTTCTACGGGTACAAAGACCTCTGAAAGAAAAACATTACATGAAGGAAACAACAATCGCGGAAAGAGCTCAGCATTTATACTTAAAATACAAAAAAATGGCATCAGTTCTAGCTTACCAATAAGCTGACCAGCGACCCTCACGGGTATCACACTTAACTCTGAAGGCTGGTGAAGCAGTAAATCTGCTTCTTAGTTTTAAAAGGTATTCTAGCCCTGCCAGCTGAGGAGAATCTTATACTTTACAAAAAGCTAGATAGGTCGAACTCATTGTTCAATCCTGAGGGGGACAACGTCTTAAAGAGATAGATGTACCTTAATTCTTGCTGGTGTAATATTTTCATAATATTCTCCTGGTAGTATCGTCTGGATCGATACTGCCATAGTGCAAAAAAGCGAATGTCATTTTCAGAATGACCGAGTTTAAGATAATGTTCAGTGAGCGGAGCCTCCATTATCTTAGAGCGGATCCTCGTACGGTGTTCATTGATACGTATTTTTAATTGGCGTGACGTTGAGCCAATGTACATTTTTGAACACGGGCAAAGGACCGCGTAGACGACGTTTTTAGACAAGCAATTTGTAAAATTTTGGAGAGTAAACTTGAAATTATACTGTGAGGCACTCAGTTCTTTAATAGGAAGACTCAATGGACATAAAGCGCATGCGCCACATCTGAAATGGCCCCGGATGTTAATTCTAGGTTTCTCCACTAGCCTATCTGTCCTAATCTAGTTAGGACAGATAGGCTAGTGGAGAAACCTAGAATTAACATCCGGGGCCATTTCAGATGTGGCGCATGCGCTTTATGTCCATTGAGTCTTCCTATTAAAGAACTGAGTGCCTCACAGTATAATTTCAAGTTTACTCTCCAAAATTTTACAAATTGCTTGTCTAAAAACGTCGTCTACGCGGTCTTTTGCCCGTGTTCAAAAATGTACATTGGCTCAACGTCACGCCAATTAAAAATACGTATCAATGAACACCGTACGAGGATCCGCTCTAAGATAATGGAGGCTCCGCTCACTGAACATTATCTTAAACTCGGTCATTCTGAAAATGACATTCGCTTTTTTGCACTATGGCAGTATCGATCCAGACGATACTACCAGGAGAATATTATGAAAATATTACACCAGCAAGAATTAAGGTACATCTATCTCTTTAAGACGTTGTCCCCCTCAGGATTGAACAATGAGTTCGACCTATCTAGCTTTTTGTAAAGTATAAGATTCTCCTCAGCTGGCAGGGCTAGAATACCTTTTAAAACTAAGAAGCAGATTTACTGCTTCACCAGCCTTCAGAGTTAAGTGTGATACCCGTGAGGGTCGCTGGTCAGCTTATTGGTAAGCTAGAACTGATGCCATTTTTTTGTATTTTAAGTATAAATGCTGAGCTCTTTCCGCGATTGTTGTTTCCTTCATGTAATGTTTTTCTTTCAGAGGTCTTTGTACCCGTAGAAATATTGTTCCTTAACAAACAAATGCACAACTGATGAAGCAAGTTTGCGAAACGTACACAGACTCCGGAAGTGGCGTTTTGTTGTTCGTTACTCTTCACATTTATATTTATTTCATATGGACCTTCTATGATTGATTTTGGAGCCTTGGAATCTGATTATTTAGATTGAAGAACTGGAAAAGCAACTGTGTTGCCAGGAGGAACTGTTGGTGAATGTTAACCAGCTTTATTGGACAGTTATTTGGTGAATTTCAACCAGTTTTCTGTTGGACTCCTCAATTTATTTTAGGCTGATATTTACTTCAAGCCATATAGATATTGTTTTTGCATTAAATTAGTTATAGAACTTGTCTCTCTGCATTTGGTTGTTTATTAGTTTAATTCTAAAAACTGTAAGAATTGTATTGCATACTATTAATTATATGAGCTGTGGTGCTGTTTATTCTCCCTAACTAACGTTTTTCAGCATACGTAACAATTGTTTAGTATATCTATACTTTGGCTCTTTAATATGGAAATGTTTAGTTATTCAGATGCTGATAAAGATAGAATCTTTAAAATGTTACCTAAAAAAAGCATGGCACAAAAAACTGCAAATGTAGATATGACCAAAGTTTGGAATTCTTTGAAACGCAAAATCCGATCTGAATCACATGCTGTAACACTCTCTGAATATGTTGAAAATAAGATTATACCTAGAGGTTTAAGAGTTCAAAAATCACCGGCATTATACCGTGGGGATAAGGAGTTCAATAGTAAATGGATGGCAATTTTAAACAAATGTTCTTATGATTTAATGATGTTAATTATCGAAAGGTCTATTAAAGAAGCTGATATTGCTGGAATGGAGGCTGAGAAATTTAAAAACGAATTAAAGACCTCTGTCACTGAGGAGGTTTTTACTGAGCAAATAGAACAGATAGAAAAGGATTTGGGTAAATATAGTTCAGATATTGAAATGTACAAAAAACGGAAACTACTTAGGGACAAGGATGACTACTTGAAGGATAGGGTCTACTTTTGGACCAATAAGGAGAACAGACCCCGTCCCTTTAAGGGTGGGGTCCAGGATAGACAGTCTGACTCAGAAGGTTCCTCTGGAGAAAGAGGCGGATCAAGTATTTCGAGTGGCGGATCCTTTGGCTCCTCCTCGTACCATTTAAGGTCTGGCCGACGGGATTTTTCTTACACCCCGGGACCGCAACGGGGTCCGCGAAGGAAACAGCAAATAACTTCGTGATTAATCTATCTTCACGTGATTTTTCCACTGACGAAATGAAGATTCTCAATTTAGGGTTAGGGTTTGTCCCTACACCCATTTATTCAGGTTTTCAGACGCGGGTTGACCTATACAAATTATTTCGCAATATTAAGATTAGGGAATTTTTTAAGGGGCAAGACAGAGGTTCTAAGGAGTTCAGTTCATTTCGGAATAAGTCCACCTTTTTACCAAAAAATCCTGGGCATTTGGTTAACACCTTTCAGTCCCTCGTGCTGAGAGACGTCGATAAGCTTGAGAAAAGAAGGAGGTGGCATAATGATAAATTGAATCTAACTGCACAGCAACTTAAAATATTGGAAACAATCTCTGTGGATCCTTCTATTGTTTATATGCCGGCTGATAAAGGCGGAGCCCTGGTGATTTTGGACTCGTCGTCCTATGACTTAGAAAATTTGAGACAATTGGGAGATAGTAATTTTTACAAACCTTTGCCTATGGATCCCTCCAGTAGGGTCATGAAGATAATAAAGACTGTGATCTTTGAGGGATTATCTCTTAATTACATTGACAAAGCTCTGGCCGATTTTCTTATAGTACAGTATCCCAGGGTTCCCATTTTTTATTCACTACCAAAAGTGCATAAGTCTTTGACTAACCCACCGGGTCGCCCAATTATTTCGGCAATTGGTAGTATGTTGGAACCTATCTCCAGATTTGTTGATTACTTCCTGCAACCCTTTAGCAAGGATACTAGTTCCTACATTAAGGATTCACGAGATTTTATCAATAAAATTGAACACAAAGAAATTCCAGTAGAAGCTATCTTTGCCACCTTTGATGTTACTTCTCTTTATACCCACATTCCCCTAGAGCAGGCTCGGAATATCATTGAGGAACTCCTCCACAAGAGACCGGACCAGAGTGTGCCCACACATTTTTTGTTAAGTTTAGTTGATATCATTTTCGAGAACAACTTTTTTAGATATCGTGATCAGTTCTATCTTCAGACACGGGGGGTAGCCATGGGCGCCGCCTGCGCCCCGTCTGTGGCAAATACTTACATGATTTCTTTTGAAAAGGATTTTTTGTTCCAAGATTCGATCTTTCAGGATCATGTATTATATTTTTTCAGGTTTATTGATGATTTATTTTGTGTGATTGACTCCGTGGAAGCCTATAATACTTTGCTGCTTCATCTGAACTCAATGGACCCTAACCTCAAATTCACGGGGAACTACCATGCACGGACGATTTCTTTTTTAGATCTGATGGTCTTTAGGACCGACTCAGATACCATTGCCGTAAAGCCATATAGGAAGCCAACTGATGTTGGAGCTGGCCTCCACTTTACTTCCTGTCATCCGCTGCATTTGCGGCGTAATTTACCATACAGCCAACTATTGAGGCTAAAAAGGAATTCGACTGACCCGCACGACTTTCGTGTAGCTGCACAGGACTTGTGTTCTAATCTTATGCAGAGAGGATATGATGAGGCCACTATCTCTATGGCCATTGATAAAGTTGACAGCCAACAGAGAGAATTATTACTTCGGCCATCTGCAAAAGAAAACCCGAGATCTACTGGCATTTTTGCGTCCTTACAGTTTAACCATCTTACGCATGAGATACAACGAATAGTTCGCCGTCATTGGCATATCTTGGACGGTGTTCCGGGCTGTACAGCTTTACCAACATTTGGCCTAAGAAAAACTAAGTCTTTACGTAATTATCTAGTTAGGACAGATAGGCTAGTGGAGAAACCTAGAATTAACATCCGGGGCCATTTCAGATGTGGCGCATGCGCTTTATGTCCATTGAGTCTTCCTATTAAAGAACTGAGTGCCTCACAGTATAATTTCAAGTTTACTCTCCAAAATTTTACAAATTGCTTGTCTAAAAACGTCGTCTACGCGGTCCTTTGCCCGTGTTCAAAAATGTACATTGGCTCAACGTCACGCCAATTAAAAATACGTATCAATGAACACCGTACGAGGATCCGCTCTAAGATAATGGAGGCTCCGCTCACTGAACATTATCTTAAACTCGGTCATTCTGAAAATGACATTCGCTTTTTTGCACTATGGCAGTATCGATCCAGACGATACTACCAGGAGAATATTATGAAAATATTACACCAGCAAGAATTAAGGTACATCTATCTCTTTAAGACGTTGTCCCCCTCAGGATTGAACAATGAGTTCGACCTATCTAGCTTTTTGTAAAGTATAAGATTCTCCTCAGCTGGCAGGGCTAGAATACCTTTTAAAACTAAGAAGCAGATTTACTGCTTCACCAGCCTTCAGAGTTAAGTGTGATACCCGTGAGGGTCGCTGGTCAGCTTATTGGTAAGCTAGAACTGATGCCATTTTTTTGTATTTTAAGTATAAATGCTGAGCTCTTTCCGCGATTGTTGTTTCCTTCATGTAATGTTTTTCTTTCAGAGGTCTTTGTACCCGTAGAAATATTGTTCCTTAACAAACAAATGCACAACTGATGAAGCAAGTTTGCGAAACGTACACAGACTCCGGAAGTGGCGTTTTGTTGTTCGTTACTCTTCACATTTATATTTATTTCATATGGACCTTCTATGATTGATTTTGGAGCCTTGGAATCTGATTATTTAGATTGAAGAACTGGAAAAGCAACTGTGTTGCCAGGAGGAACTGTTGGTGAATGTTAACCAGCTTTATTGGACAGTTATTTGGTGAATTTCAACCAGTTTTCTGTTGGACTCCTCAATTTATTTTAGGCTGATATTTACTTCAAGCCATATAGATATTGTTTTTGCATTAAATTAGTTATAGAACTTGTCTCTCTGCATTTGGTTGTTTATTAGTTTAATTCTAAAAACTGTAAGAATTGTATTGCATACTATTAATTATATGAGCTGTGGTGCTGTTTATTCTCCCTAACTAACGTTTTTCAGCATACGTAACAATTGTTTAGTATATCTATACTTTGGCTCTTTAATATGGAAATGTTTAGTTATTCAGATGCTGATAAAGATAGAATCTTTAAAATGTTACCTAAAAAAAGCATGGCACAAAAAACTGCAAATGTAGATATGACCAAAGTTTGGAATTCTTTGAAACGCAAAATCCGATCTGAATCACATGCTGTAACACTCTCTGAATATGTTGAAAATAAGATTATACCTAGAGGTTTAAGAGTTCAAAAATCACCGGCATTATACCGTGGGGATAAGGAGTTCAATAGTAAATGGATGGCAATTTTAAACAAATGTTCTTATGATTTAATGATGTTAATTATCGAAAGGTCTATTAAAGAAGCTGATATTGCTGGAATGGAGGCTGAGAAATTTAAAAACGAATTAAAGACCTCTGTCACTGAGGAGGTTTTTACTGAGCAAATAGAACAGATAGAAAAGGATTTGGGTAAATATAGTTCAGATATTGAAATGTACAAAAAACGGAAACTACTTAGGGACAAGGATGACTACTTGAAGGATAGGGTCTACTTTTGGACCAATAAGGAGAACAGACCCCGTCCCTTTAAGGGTGGGGTCCAGGATAGACAGTCTGACTCAGAAGGTTCCTCTGGAGAAAGAGGCGGATCAAGTATTTCGAGTGGCGGATCCTTTGGCTCCTCCTCGTACCATTTAAGGTCTGGCCGACGGGATTTTTCTTACACCCCGGGACCGCAACGGGGTCCGCGAAGGAAACAGCAAATAACTTCGTGATTAATCTATCTTCACGTGATTTTTCCACTGACGAAATGAAGATTCTCAATTTAGGGTTAGGGTTTGTCCCTACACCCATTTATTCAGGTTTTCAGACGCGGGTTGACCTATACAAATTATTTCGCAATATTAAGATTAGGGAATTTTTTAAGGGGCAAGACAGAGGTTCTAAGGAGTTCAGTTCATTTCGGAATAAGTCCACCTTTTTACCAAAAAATCCTGGGCATTTGGTTAACACCTTTCAGTCCCTCGTGCTGAGAGACGTCGATAAGCTTGAGAAAAGAAGGAGGTGGCATAATGATAAATTGAATCTAACTGCACAGCAACTTAAAATATTGGAAACAATCTCTGTGGATCCTTCTATTGTTTATATGCCGGCTGATAAAGGCGGAGCCCTGGTGATTTTGGACTCGTCGTCCTATGACTTAGAAAATTTGAGACAATTGGGAGATAGTAATTTTTACAAACCTTTGCCTATGGATCCCTCCAGTAGGGTCATGAAGATAATAAAGACTGTGATCTTTGAGGGATTATCTCTTAATTACATTGACAAAGCTCTGGCCGATTTTCTTATAGTACAGTATCCCAGGGTTCCCATTTTTTATTCACTACCAAAAGTGCATAAGTCTTTGACTAACCCACCGGGTCGCCCAATTATTTCGGCAATTGGTAGTATGTTGGAACCTATCTCCAGATTTGTTGATTACTTCCTGCAACCCTTTAGCAAGGATACTAGTTCCTACATTAAGGATTCACGAGATTTTATCAATAAAATTGAACACAAAGAAATTCCAGTAGAAGCTATCTTTGCCACCTTTGATGTTACTTCTCTTTATACCCACATTCCCCTAGAGCAGGCTCGGAATATCATTGAGGAACTCCTCCACAAGAGACCGGACCAGAGTGTGCCCACACATTTTTTGTTAAGTTTAGTTGATATCATTTTCGAGAACAACTTTTTTAGATATCGTGATCAGTTCTATCTTCAGACACGGGGGGTAGCCATGGGTGCCGCCTGCGCCCCGTCTGTGGCAAATACTTACATGATTTCTTTTGAAAAGGATTTTTTGTTCCAAGATTCGATCTTTCAGGATCATGTATTATATTTTTTCAGGTTTATTGATGATTTATTTTGTGTGATTGACTCCGTGGAAGCCTATAATACTTTGCTGCTTCATCTGAACTCAATGGACCCTAACCTCAAATTCACGGGGAACTACCATGCACGGACGATTTCTTTTTTAGATCTGATGGTCTTTAGGACCGACTCAGATACCATTGCCGTAAAGCCATATAGGAAGCCAACTGATGTTGGAGCTGGCCTCCACTTTACTTCCTGTCATCCGCTGCATTTGCGGCGTAATTTACCATACAGCCAACTATTGAGGCTAAAAAGGAATTCGACTGACCCGCACGACTTTCGTGTAGCTGCACAGGACTTGTGTTCTAATCTTATGCAGAGAGGATATGATGAGGCCACTATCTCTATGGCCATTGATAAAGTTGACAGCCAACAGAGAGAATTATTACTTCGGCCATCTGCAAAAGAAAACCCGAGATCTACTGGCATTTTTGCGTCCTTACAGTTTAACCATCTTACGCATGAGATACAACGAATAGTTCGCCGTCATTGGCATATCTTGGACGGTGTTCCGGGCTGTACAGCTTTACCAACATTTGGCCTAAGAAAAACTAAGTCTTTACGTAATTATCTAGTTAGAACAGATAGGCTAGTGGAGAAACCTAGAATTAACATCCGGGGCCATTTCAGATGTGGCGCATGCGCTTTATGTCCATTGAGTCTTCCTATTAAAGAACTGAGTGCCTCACAGTATAATTTCAAGTTTACTCTCCAAAATTTTACAAATTGCTTGTCTAAAAACGTCGTCTACGCGGTCCTTTGCCCGTGTTCAAAAATGTACATTGGCTCAACGTCACGCCAATTAAAAATACGTATCAATGAACACCGTACGAGGATCCGCTCTAAGATAATGGAGGCTCCGCTCACTGAACATTATCTTAAACTCGGTCATTCTGAAAATGACATTCGCTTTTTTGCACTATGGCAGTATCGATCCAGACGATACTACCAGGAGAATATTATGAAAATATTACACCAGCAAGAATTAAGGTACATCTATCTCTTTAAGACGTTGTCCCCCTCAGGATTGAACAATGAGTTCGACCTATCTAGCTTTTTGTAAAGTATAAGATTCTCCTCAGCTGGCAGGGCTAGAATACCTTTTAAAACTAAGAAGCAGATTTACTGCTTCACCAGCCTTCAGAGTTAAGTGTGATACCCGTGAGGGTCGCTGGTCAGCTTATTGGTAAGCTAGAACTGATGCCATTTTTTTGTATTTTAAGTATAAATGCTGAGCTCTTTCCGCGATTGTTGTTTCCTTCATGTAATGTTTTTCTTTCAGAGGTCTTTGTACCCGTAGAAATATTGTTCCTTAACAAACAAATGCACAACTGATGAAGCAAGTTTGCGAAACGTACACAGACTCCGGAAGTGGCGTTTTGTTGTTCGTTACTCTTCACATTTATATTTATTTCATATGGACCTTCTATGATTGATTTTGGAGCCTTGGAATCTGATTATTTAGATTGAAGAACTGGAAAAGCAACTGTGTTGCCAGGAGGAACTGTTGGTGAATGTTAACCAGCTTTATTGGACAGTTATTTGGTGAATTTCAACCAGTTTTCTGTTGGACTCCTCAATTTATTTTAGGCTGATATTTACTTCAAGCCATATAGATATTGTTTTTGCATTAAATTAGTTATAGAACTTGTCTCTCTGCATTTGGTTGTTTATTAGTTTAATTCTAAAAACTGTAAGAATTGTATTGCATACTATTAATTATATGAGCTGTGGTGCTGTTTATTCTCCCTAACTAACGTTTTTCAGCATACGTAACAATTGTTTAGTATATCTATACTTTGGCTCTTTAATATGGAAATGTTTAGTTATTCAGATGCTGATAAAGATAGAATCTTTAAAATGTTACCTAAAAAAAGCATGGCACAAAAAACTGCAAATGTAGATATGACCAAAGTTTGGAATTCTTTGAAACGCAAAATCCGATCTGAATCACATGCTGTAACACTCTCTGAATATGTTGAAAATAAGATTATACCTAGAGGTTTAAGAGTTCAAAAATCACCGGCATTATACCGTGGGGATAAGGAGTTCAATAGTAAATGGATGGCAATTTTAAACAAATGTTCTTATGATTTAATGATGTTAATTATCGAAAGGTCTATTAAAGAAGCTGATATTGCTGGAATGGAGGCTGAGAAATTTAAAAACGAATTAAAGACCTCTGTCACTGAGGAGGTTTTTACTGAGCAAATAGAACAGATAGAAAAGGATTTGGGTAAATATAGTTCAGATATTGAAATGTACAAAAAACGGAAACTACTTAGGGACAAGGATGACTACTTGAAGGATAGGGTCTACTTTTGGACCAATAAGGAGAACAGACCCCGTCCCTTTAAGGGTGGGGTCCAGGATAGACAGTCTGACTCAGAAGGTTCCTCTGGAGAAAGAGGCGGATCAAGTATTTCGAGTGGCGGATCCTTTGGCTCCTCCTCGTACCATTTAAGGTCTGGCCGACGGGATTTTTCTTACACCCCGGGACCGCAACGGGGTCCGCGAAGGAAACAGCAAATAACTTCGTGATTAATCTATCTTCACGTGATTTTTCCACTGACGAAATGAAGATTCTCAATTTAGGGTTAGGGTTTGTCCCTACACCCATTTATTCAGGTTTTCAGACGCGGGTTGACCTATACAAATTATTTCGCAATATTAAGATTAGGGAATTTTTTAAGGGGCAAGACAGAGGTTCTAAGGAGTTCAGTTCATTTCGGAATAAGTCCACCTTTTTACCAAAAAATCCTGGGCATTTGGTTAACACCTTTCAGTCCCTCGTGCTGAGAGACGTCGATAAGCTTGAGAAAAGAAGGAGGTGGCATAATGATAAATTGAATCTAACTGCACAGCAACTTAAAATATTGGAAACAATCTCTGTGGATCCTTCTATTGTTTATATGCCGGCTGATAAAGGCGGAGCCCTGGTGATTTTGGACTCGTCGTCCTATGACTTAGAAAATTTGAGACAATTGGGAGATAGTAATTTTTACAAACCTTTGCCTATGGATCCCTCCAGTAGGGTCATGAAGATAATAAAGACTGTGATCTTTGAGGGATTATCTCTTAATTACATTGACAAAGCTCTGGCCGATTTTCTTATAGTACAGTATCCCAGGGTTCCCATTTTTTATTCACTACCAAAAGTGCATAAGTCTTTGACTAACCCACCGGGTCGCCCAATTATTTCGGCAATTGGTAGTATGTTGGAACCTATCTCCAGATTTGTTGATTACTTCCTGCAACCCTTTAGCAAGGATACTAGTTCCTACATTAAGGATTCACGAGATTTTATCAATAAAATTGAACACAAAGAAATTCCAGTAGAAGCTATCTTTGCCACCTTTGATGTTACTTCTCTTTATACCCACATTCCCCTAGAGCAGGCTCGGAATATCATTGAGGAACTCCTCCACAAGAGACCGGACCAGAGTGTGCCCACACATTTTTTGTTAAGTTTAGTTGATATCATTTTCGAGAACAACTTTTTTAGATATCGTGATCAGTTCTATCTTCAGACACGGGGGGTAGCCATGGGCGCCGCCTGCGCCCCGTCTGTGGCAAATACTTACATGATTTCTTTTGAAAAGGATTTTTTGTTCCAAGATTCGATCTTTCAGGATCATGTATTATATTTTTTCAGGTTTATTGATGATTTATTTTGTGTGATTGACTCCGTGGAAGCCTATAATACTTTGCTGCTTCATCTGAACTCAATGGACCCTAACCTCAAATTCACGGGGAACTACCATGCACGGACGATTTCTTTTTTAGATCTGATGGTCTTTAGGACCGACTCAGATACCATTGCCGTAAAGCCATATAGGAAGCCAACTGATGTTGGAGCTGGCCTCCACTTTACTTCCTGTCATCCGCTGCATTTGCGGCGTAATTTACCATACAGCCAACTATTGAGGCTAAAAAGGAATTCGACTGACCCGCACGACTTTCGTGTAGCTGCACAGGACTTGTGTTCTAATCTTATGCAGAGAGGATATGATGAGGCCACTATCTCTATGGCCATTGATAAAGTTGACAGCCAACAGAGAGAATTATTACTTCGGCCATCTGCAAAAGAAAACCCGAGATCTACTGGCATTTTTGCGTCCTTACAGTTTAACCATCTTACGCATGAGATACAACGAATAGTTCGCCGTCATTGGCATATCTTGGACGGTGTTCCGGGCTGTACAGCTTTACCAACATTTGGCCTAAGAAAAACTAAGTCTTTACGTAATTATCTAGTTAGGACAGATAGGCTAGTGGAGAAACCTAGAATTAACATCCGGGGCCATTTCAGATGTGGCGCATGCGCTTTATGTCCATTGAGTCTTCCTATTAAAGAACTGAGTGCCTCACAGTATAATTTCAAGTTTACTCTCCAAAATTTTACAAATTGCTTGTCTAAAAACGTCGTCTACGCGGTCCTTTGCCCGTGTTCAAAAATGTACATTGGCTCAACGTCACGCCAATTAAAAATACGTATCAATGAACACCGTACGAGGATCCGCTCTAAGATAATGGAGGCTCCGCTCACTGAACATTATCTTAAACTCGGTCATTCTGAAAATGACATTCGCTTTTTTGCACTATGGCAGTATCGATCCAGACGATACTACCAGGAGAATATTATGAAAATATTACACCAGCAAGAATTAAGGTACATCTATCTCTTTAAGACGTTGTCCCCCTCAGGATTGAACAATGAGTTCGACCTATCTAGCTTTTTGTAAAGTATAAGATTCTCCTCAGCTGGCAGGGCTAGAATACCTTTTAAAACTAAGAAGCAGATTTACTGCTTCACCAGCCTTCAGAGTTAAGTGTGATACCCGTGAGGGTCGCTGGTCAGCTTATTGGTAAGCTAGAACTGATGCCATTTTTTTGTATTTTAAGTATAAATGCTGAGCTCTTTCCGCGATTGTTGTTTCCTTCATGTAATGTTTTTCTTTCAGAGGTCTTTGTACCCGTAGAAATATTGTTCCTTAACAAACAAATGCACAACTGATGAAGCAAGTTTGCGAAACGTACACAGACTCCGGAAGTGGCGTTTTGTTGTTCGTTACTCTTCACATTTATATTTATTTCATATGGACCTTCTATGATTGATTTTGGAGCCTTGGAATCTGATTATTTAGATTGAAGAACTGGAAAAGCAACTGTGTTGCCAGGAGGAACTGTTGGTGAATGTTAACCAGCTTTATTGGACAGTTATTTGGTGAATTTCAACCAGTTTTCTGTTGGACTCCTCAATTTATTTTAGGCTGATATTTACTTCAAGCCATATAGATATTGTTTTTGCATTAAATTAGTTATAGAACTTGTCTCTCTGCATTTGGTTGTTTATTAGTTTAATTCTAAAAACTGTAAGAATTGTATTGCATACTATTAATTATATGAGCTGTGGTGCTGTTTATTCTCCCTAACTAACGTTTTTCAGCATACGTAACAATTGTTTAGTACCTGGAGGTTGGCATCCCTAGCATGCGCACACATTTGATCAAATTTAAAAATTAATCACAGTTAAGGCGGCAATGGTATGTGCATTTACTCTCACTAAACTGACTACAACTTACTTCAAAATTGGGCTGCAAAGCTTATAAATCTTCTAAAAAGTAAATCAATACACCACACACAATATTAAACAAGTTTAAGTATTCTAGATTTCAAATATAAATAAATGCATACCAAATCCTGAGCTAGTTTCCTATTGATTTGATTACACAGCTGAAACAAATAAGAAAGCCTCTGGAAAATAATAATAGTGGCTAGAGCGAATGTTTTCAGCAATATTAAAGAACTTGGGAGCATATACGTACTTTCTTCTCTTTAAAAAAAAGAAACCAGTAACTTCATTTCACAATTAAAATTACAGTTTTTCCTGATATTTCCAAAGAAGAAAAGGTTAAATGCCCTTTTAAGATTTTCTTGCTTCATATTGGAGCAAAGAATGTAAGGGCTTTTCTGCATGCTCGACTTTCCTTAGTGGCTGGTCAACAAGCATTAGAATTGGTTGTGGCACAGTCCTTCTGCCTTTCCTGTGCATTTTCACAGTTGTGGAGTCAGTTTATTTTCTTTTGTGCATGCCTCAAATATCAGGATTTTCAAGAAAGGGTGCTGTCATCATCGGTAGTGTCATCTGTGGCGTCACAGCAACCCCCCTTTTTATTTTATGTGCATGCTTATATCGGCATATTGATATCATGACTGTATTTTTTTGAAAATGGCACTAAAATATCAATATACTGCTGTAATGATAGGTCAAGCTTGACCTATCATTACATGACCTATCATTACAGTATAGCAATATATTAATATTCTAGCAACTTTTTAAAAAAATCAAAAATAAAACCACTCATCTTCAGGACTGAGGGAAGGAAAGGAAGTACTTTGACAACGATAACAGTACAATCACCGAAAAGTGGGCTGGAGGTGGATGGGAGTGGGCAGGACAAAGAAAACGAACAATAACATCATGCACGAGGGAAAAGATGATTAAAAAATCGGCTTCCAGAAAATGATTGAAATAAAAGTGGTCGCAAAAGAAATGGGGGGGACGGGGAACAAAAAAACAAAAAAAGTGATAACTAAAGACACAAAAAAACGTGAAAATCAGAGCATAAACCAAAGCTGAATGGGGCCAGAGCTGACCAAAACAAACAAACAAACAAACAAACAGAAAAGCCCTAAATTTGCAAGAATAAACTTACCTCCACAAAGAACTTTCCAATACTTTGCCCATATCTGTGTGGTAATACTTGGTAAGGATCAAAATCACCTGAAAAGAAAATGAAAAAGAACTAAACTACATATTCCAAACAACCAAAAGAACCTGCTACAGCAAATCCAAGGCAAAACCTCCCATGCTTAAATGGACTAGATGCACATTTTCCCCAAGTCTCCAAACTCTGCAGGGGGGCTTCTTGTTGAGTTTGGAGAATTCGGAGGGGGGGAAATGCACATCTAGAGAGCGGCAAAACCTCCTGTGCGTAAATGGCCTATAACTCCCATGATATAGTGTGAACTACTCTGGATCCAGATGGTTTGTAGCCTACAGTACAAGTACTTGCGACTTTTGAATTCCTTAAACTAATTTTACGATTTGCTTTTGTGAACAGGATTTTTGTGAGTTCTTTCTTGCTGGCGTCAAATGTGTGTGGCAAAGAACAGGACAATCTTTTCTAAGCCAATAGTATGCTAGGAAACTATATTAGTTTTTAAACACATTTGACAAGAGCACACAGACACACGCACAGAAGTCCAGATGGGCCAAACTAGCCATGACGGCAGGTACAGGCTAATCTGTCGCCAATTGCACCATTTTTACAGGAGAACGTAGCCATTTAATTACTGTCGCGAGGTCCCGATCAGTTCGGCAGCAACAGGCAATCTTGCCCTCCGGGAGCCTTTTACAGTGCTGAAACAGGCATCTAGTTTGGCCCTAACTGCGCTCAGAACTTCATGGCCAACACATTTTCAACTTCTGTACCCTACACGTAAGTAGACCCTCGGCTCATTTCATCCAGTTCCTACTGTTCAGTGCCTGACATGAACAATGGGCTGTGCAGTTTCTGGTGGGTAAGACTAATTTTGCTACTTTTTCATCTGCACAGCAGGGAAATCAGGCTCACCAATGGTCATGATTGAGTCAAGCAACTGAAGTGCAGAGACATCGATTAGACAGACGAACAGATTTTACAGTTTTTACTGACTGGGGGGATGGGGACTATGGCTGTTTACGCACGGGAGGTTTTTCCCTTGGATGTACCGTTCTCTAGGTGTAATTATGCATGGGAGGTTTTGCCTTGGATTTGCTGCTCTCTAGATGCACATTTTCCCCATCCGAATTCTCA
Source organism: Euleptes europaea (assembly GCF_029931775.1). Lineage (NCBI taxonomy): Eukaryota > Metazoa > Chordata > Lepidosauria > Squamata > Sphaerodactylidae > Euleptes > Euleptes europaea. The sequence continues at coordinate 10,851,684 of NC_079328.1, forward strand.
AAACTCTGCATAGGGGCTTCTTGTTGAGTTTTGAGAATGTGGATGGGGAAAATGTGCATCTAGAGAGCAGCAAATCCAAGGCAAAACCTCCCATTCTTAAATGGACTAGATGCACATTTTCCCCAATTCTCCAAACTCTGCAGGGGGGCTTCTTGTTGAGTTTGGAGAATTCGGAGGGGGGGGGGGAAATGCGCATCTAGAGAGCGGCAAAACCTCCCGTGCGTAAATGGCCTATAACTCCCATGATATAGTGTGTACTCTGGATCCAGATGGTTTGACATGTTTTCAGGACTCAGATGGGCACCAAACTAATAAACATGCTGTTTCTTAAATATGATGTTTAAAGAATGTGATACAGTAAATGAGCAAGTTTGTTTGTTTGTTTGTTTGTTTAGAAAAATAACATGCTGCTTCTCAAGATACTGGCTCATGGTAACTCACAAGTATAACAATACAACAAAACCAATCTAGCCACTAAAACAACAGAAGATCCAGCATAAAACAAATCTTGAGCACCTCAAACTTTTATTCACAAAAGAGCCCTTGGCTAGAAGCAGACCACAAAACAGCCAAAAAAAGCTGCAAATTCTCAATTAAAAAAAGAAATGTTTTGGGCTAGCACCTAAAGAGAGAGGGTAGGTGACAGGTGAGACTCAAGGGGACAGGGCATTCCAAAAGCGAGGGGCCACCACTGACAAAGTCCTGTTTCTAGTTGCAACCCATCTCACCTCTGCAGGCAGGACAGAAAGAGCAGGGCTTGAGAACAGGATCTTAAATGGTGGACTGGAAAGTTTCCAGCGATTCCTACAACATACTGATGTCACTCCCAGATGTCCCCCAGAATGTGATGTAACAACCTCGTATCAACAAGTGGGAGGAAGAAGGCCCCCCCTGAACTTCCTTCCCCCTTAGGGTTACCAACTTCCAGGTGGTGGCTGGAGATCTGCTATTACAACTAATCTCCAGCCGATAGAAATCAGTTCCCCTGGAGAAAATGGCCGCTTTGGCAATTGGACTCTATGGCATTGAAGTCCCTCCCCTCCCCAAACCCCGCCCTCTTCAGGCTCCACCCCCAAAACCTCCCGCCGGTGGCAAAGAGGGACCTGGCAACCCTATATTGTCGCCAACCTACAGGTTGCAGCTGGAGATCTCCCGCTATTACAACTGATCTCCAGGCAACAGAGGTCAGTTCAGCTGGAGTAAATGGCTGCTTTGGAAGGTGGACTCTATGGTATTATACCCCAATGAGGCCCCTCCCCAAATCCTGCCCTTCTGAGGCTCCACTCCCAACCCTACTTGTAGCCCAGTTTTAATTAACATGTTTGCTCTATGCCCCCATGCCATGATCCTCTTCTGCTCCTTGCACTAATATTTCCTACTACCATTTTTTTTTTAAATACCTGCAGACAACCTTCATCGAGGTATTGTGTAAAGAAACACTCATGGGCCTGAGCAGCCGAGTACACAATGCTTTGCCGTATTTCCACAACCAACCGCCAAACTTCGATGCAATAACCCTCCACTAATGCACAAGTTAATGCCTATGGGGGGTTAGGATCAAGGGAAGAGAACCTGACAATGTGTTGAGACAGATCACAGTGGAGGCGACTGACCTTAATGAACATCATGCTCCCAGGTTGCAGGCAATCCTTACTCATGGCTGTCTTTCAAGCCAGGGACATTTAAACAGCCACAGCCTACCAGCAGATCAATTTATATCAGTAAACACTTCACAGCTTTTTCCCCTTCTCAAACCCTATCAGTACTCAATTTTCCTTGACGTTTGGCCCAGAGCTTATTTTTAAAAAGTGAACATACAATTACTTTGCTGACAGCAAAGGACAAACTATTACAATACGTCCCAGTCCTTCCTAAATCAAACTCTGCCACTCTTACATACCAATTCTGCACACTTTGTGGAATGCACAGCCACCAAAAAATACTGATCTCCATTCGTTTTCTGTTTCTGAAAAAGAACCATGGATCTGTATGCAATCAGATCAGAAGGGAAAAGATCAGAAGGGAAAAGGCCAGTTTTGTTTAGATCTTTAACTTTCTGCCTCAAGGTTGTAGTCATAGCATTGTGTACAGCAGATCAATTCTTTATGATCCAACATCCCATATTCAAAGATGCATGGCTACTTGCTTTTCATGTAAGGATCACAAAAGCTTACTAAAATACACACTAGGATCACCTTGCATGCAAGTGACAAACAATACAAAGTACCAAGACATTCCCCTGCACCAGCCACATTGCCGTAAATGGAACCTGGGCAACAGCTGCTGCTATGGAACATGTGCAGATTTTTCTTGGAGAGTGTGTTTAAATATCACCACAAAACTCTGGGAGTTGACTCACCTGTTTTTGAGTCTGTACAAAATAACAGGGAGAAGCTTTTCTCTCTCGTAATACCACAACACGGGGTCATTTGAAGCTGGAGGGTGAGGGATTCAAAACTGATAAAAGGAAGTATTTCTTCACACAATGCATGGTTAAATTGTGGAACTCCCTGCCCCAGGATGTGGTGATGATGGCTGCCAACTTGGAAGGCTTTAAGAGGGGAGTGGATGTGTTCATGGAAAATAGGGCTATTCATGGCTACTAGTAAAAATGGCTACTAGTCATGAAGCATACCTAATCTCCAGGATCAGAGGAGCATGCCAAATATATTAGGTGCTTTGGAACACAGGCAGGATGGTGCTGCTGCAGTTGTCTTGTTTGTGGGCTTCCTAAAGGCACCTGGCTGGCCACTGTGTGAACAGACTGCTGGACTTGATGGGCCTTGGTCTGATCCAGCAGGGCCTTTCTTATGTTCTTAAAACAGGGGCACTCCCTTTAGTAGGGTTGCCAGGTCCCTCTTTGCCACCAGCAGGAGATTTTTGGGGCAGAGGCTGAGGAGGACAGGGTTTGGCAAGGGGAGGGGCTTCAATGCCATACAGTCCAATTGCCAACGTTGCCATTTTCTCCAGGTGAACTGATCTACATCGGCTGGAGATCAGTTGTTAACAGCAGGAGAACTCCAGCTAGTACCGTGTTGGTGAACCTACGGCACGCATGCCAAGTCCGGCACGCGGAGCTCTCTCTGCGGGCACATGCGGCGGCGGGGGCTTTGAACCGCGCGGCGCTGCTTGCAGGCAGCGTGGCGCGGTTCAAAGCCCAAGGGACTGCCCAGCTGGGCGGCGGGGGCTTTGAACTGCGCCACGCTGCCTGCCCCCCCCCACCGCCCCCCCTCCCGAGCGATCCTGGCCCCAGAGAGGGCCAGGCTCGCTTTCCCCGCCGCCGCCCCTCTTCTATAGAAACCAATGGGTAGACCTGGCCTCCATGACGGGGGAAGCTTCCCAATGAGGACTCCCCCCACCCCCATGAAGGCCACCCATCTTCAAAGCCCCCCCTTCCCTGGACTGCCCGCCGCCCAGCTGTTGGCACTTTGCGATAAATAAGTGGGTTTTGGGTTGCAGTTTGGGCACTCGGTCTCTAAAAGGTTCACCATCACTGAGCTAGTACCCAGAGGTTGGCAACCCTACCCTTCAGCTCCCAAACGTATCTGGAGTCAAAAAGCCTAAGAATGACTAGAAGATATCCAGAATGTTATGCAATGAGCACTAGAAACATTATGCAAAATTTTATTTGTTTTATTTACTTAACGTATACTCCGCTTTTGACCTCAACATGGACCCAAAGCAATGTACAACATTCTCCCTTTCTTCCGTTTATTTTCACAACATCTGGAGGCAGATTATGTGGAGACTGTATGGCTGGCCCAAGGTCACCCAGCAAGCTTCCATGGCAGAGCGGAGATTCAAATCTGGGTTTCTCAGATCCTGGTCTGACAGTGTAAACCCAGGGGGGCCATGGCGCCTGCCCATGCCTGCTCTGGTGGGTGCCAACTGTTTTTAGAAAGTGGATCGGGTCAGGTAGGGCTGTTGCCTGGCAGGGCTTCTGATAGGTCACCGGAGATCTGACCGGCTGTGTAGATTAAAAATATATATCTTTGGCAGCAGGTGCCAAAGTACAAGCATTTCAATGCTTATCTGAATGTGAAGCAAAAAATATTTTTAAACAATACGTTCATTTCACAAGTCATCCTGTTAAACAGAGCTTCTACCCGAAATGCTGAAGAGTTACTATTAGTTACGCGTGACCTCACTCTCTGATGTCGTGTGGTGGGCTCCACCTCCTGTGGCAGCCATTTTGTAGTTGCACCCACCACCATGTAAGAATTTCAAAGGTGCCCACAGAGTCAAAAAGGTTGGGGACCTCTGCTTTAACCACTAAACCATGCTGGTTTGTCAAGGAGGCCATGCAAAAGGCATATAATGTGCAAGAAAAAACCCCTGTTCTTTAGATTTATCAATAAAATTGTTATTGGTGCTCAGCATTTGGAACTATCTGCTACATATAATGCATCAATTTTCCACATTTAGCTTGCTTTCAGACACCAGGCAATAAATCACCCACAGCTCTATTGAGGTCATGTTACTGGGGCAATACCCTTTTAATAAACCTTTAACACTATTTTTATCTTGTGTGTTTAGCCAGAAAACTGTTGAATTCATTTTAAGCTCCTCATTTATTTATAGCTTATTTTGCTCTGGTTGGGCTTTTAAATGATGGGTTTTAATTAACAACTTTTAATGTTTTATGATTTGATTATTTTTTATTTTGCAAACTGCCTTGGGAAGGTTCCCTACAGAGGGGGTGTAAACATTTAAATAAATAAGCAAATAATCTATTTGCCTGCCTGCCTGCCTTTAACTATTAAAGCTGGTACCTGCATTCTAGGTACACCCCACTTGAACGTCAAACAAGGTCTATGGGAAATAAACCCATGTGTATATTCGAAATTTTACTGTAAAATAACCTTGACTGTGTGTCCTTTCATACGATAGTATTATCTTAGTGTTAACATAACAAAGAAACAGCATACTCACACAATAGTAAAAGCACAACACTAAATGTCATGAATAGTGAACACAGCAATAGCGCAGCATGTGCAAAATCCTTCCTCGTCAGCTACCAAACACCTTCCTAAAAAGAGAAACAAGGAAGGCTGGACGAAGGGCAGCCAACAGCTCATCCTTCATGATGTAGGAAATTTCTCTGCCTCTCGGCAGGACATAATTCTCAAAAGAGCTGCTCCCATGTGGCTCTGAGTCTTCTCTCCCAGGCAAGAAAGACTCTGCTCGGTAGTCTCCAATTAGGGTTGCCAGGTCCCCCCTAGCCATCGGTGGGGATGGGGGAACTCCTGGAGATCTGGGGACTGAGTAGGGTTGCCAGGTCCCTCTTCACCACCGGCGGGAGGTTTTTGGGATGGAGCCTGAGGAGGGCGGAGTTTGGAGAGGGGAGGGACTTCAATGCCATAGAGTCCAATTGCCAAAGCGGCCATTTTCTCCAGGTGAACTGATCTCTATTGGCTGGAGATCAGTTGTAATAGCAGGAGATCTCCAGCTACTACCAGGAGGTTGGCAAACCTAGGATGGAGCCTGGGCAGAACAGGGACCTCAGTGGGGTACAACACCATGGAGTCCACCCTCCAAAGCACCCATTTTCTCCAGGGGAACTGATCTCTGTAGTCTGGAGGTGCGCTGTAATTCCAGGGGATCCCCACGTCCCACCTGGGGGTTGGCATCCCTATCTCCAATGGAAGTGCAGCTCCTTAAATGCATGATACCTCAGTGAAGAAAGTAACCCCACTGTCAGGGTTTCCATGCTCCCAGTGGGGCCTGGAGTTCTCCCAGAATCACAACTCATTTCCAGGAAGGGTTGCCAACCTCCAGGTGGTGGCTGGAGATTGCCCACTATTACAACTGATCTTTAGCCGATAGAGAAAATGGCCACTTTGGCAATTGGACTCCTTCCCTCTCCAAACCCCGCCTTCCTCAGGCTCCACTCCCAAAATTTCCAGGTATTTCCCGACCCACAGCTGGCAACCCTATTTCCAGTTGACAGAGATCAGTTTCCCTGGAGAAAATGGCTGCTTTGGAGTGAAGTGCCCACAATAAAGGTATTTTACCTGTGGCACTATTAACTGTCTGTGTACATGAACAGGTGCAGCAATTCCCCTTTTAGACGTGACGCCCATGTAGATAAATGCGTGTCAAGAAACCCCCCCCCTCTGTCTTCTCTTGCTTTCCTTCTTCACTCAGTTTGCATAAAGCACATACACAAACATTCCTCAATGTGCAATATAGCCGTGTTATCTCTATTACAAAGACCTTTGCGAGAGAATTGCTTTGCATTGGTTTTACAGAGACTGTTTGTTTTAAGAATGACAGCTTGTGAGGTGATTCAAGAAAGTATCCTTATGGTTAGAAGTCTATAAAGCTTGATGCTTAGAGAACAGCAGTGTGATTCTTTCTGCAGTGTGACTCTCTGGGGTCTCGGCTGGAGAGACTTGATACCAGCTTGTATTGTTTAAATTGGTACCATTAAACGGCATAGCTGTAAAACTACTTCCTGATCTCCAGTGCATTATCTTTTGATCTGACCTATCGGGATAACGGTTTTTTTAGGCACAACAGTAGGATGGGCTCTGTGGCATTATACCCCACTGAGGCTGCTCCCTTCCCCAAACCCTGTCCGCTCCAGGCTCCTTCCTCAAATCTCCAGGTTTTCTCTGGATCAACAGGGCAACCTGGAACTTCTGTCTACCTTGAACATACTGGGATTTAGCAGACAGAAAGGGGGACCTCAACTGGAAGAAAACTGACTGGCTGCCACTGAGTCCCTGTGCAGTCCATCAAATAACATAAACCTCCACTACAGTTACTGTAAGGGCTTACATATTTTTGTTCTGCTCTCAATCCTTTTAAGGGACCACTCTGTCCCCTGTGATGTTAGACAGTCCCTGGCTTTTATATCCACAATGCATGTTGTCATTGTTCTCACCATCTTCTTCCTACATGGCCAAGGGTGCCTGATATCAGCTCTGCCCTGCACCCCAAGGCCTCCTAGGTCTACAGGATTCTCCAAACTGGAACGAACAAAAGCCCGAACAATCATGGCCTGCCCTGAAACATCTTTCCAACCCCCTGTCCACACCTGGAGATTTTGGGGATGAAGCCTGAGGGGGGCAGGGTTTGGGGAGGGGAGTGATTTCAATGGGGTACAATGCCATATAGTCCACCTTCCAAAGTGGCCATTTTCTTCACGTGAACTGATCTCTGCTGCTTGGAGATCAGCTATAATAGCGGGAGATTTCCATCGGCCACCTGAAGGTTGGCAACCCTACCCACACCTCTGTTTGTTTGTTTGTTTGTTTGTTTGACATGCAGCCTGATGAAGAGTTCTGGAGAACTTGAAAGAATTCTGGAGAACATTATTCTCCTCCGAGGCGAAGGGCATCTTTATCTGTGGGTGTTTTCCCGCTCTTTCCAGGAGGCAGAACCAAACTTTACTTCCTGTCCCCTTGGCGGGAAGACTGCCCTTAATCTCCAGTTTCCGTCCTGCCTTTAATAGGAGAGCAGTGACTTTGTACAGCTCCGGTTTGAGATTTAGATCTAGCTTACTTTAATCCCTGTCCTGAGCGTGTTTGTCAGTAGTCGTTTGTCTCTGTATTTGCCTCAGTGTACCTTGTCCCTCCAGACCCCCCCACCCCTCCCTTTACGTTCCCCTTCCCCGCTAGCCGGCATCGGCTTATAGAGAGCCAAGATGGCTGACGCTGCGGCCGGGAGAGAGGACGATGTCCTCTCGGTGGAAGACTATCAGAGCGGGCTGGTCCATGCCGCCCAGAGGGACAGCCCTCCCAATGGCCGCGCCTGCGGGACATTAGGGAAGGAAAAAGGTGCGCCGGCACAAGCCGCGGGGGTCAAGGAGCCCGCACCTCCGGTGCAGCAGAAGAAAAAGCAACAAAAAGCCGCGTCGAAAGCCGCGCTGCTACAGGCGCACAAAAGAAAAAAGCGCTTCAGCAAATTTGTCCCCTTTCCAAGAGCTGGTCCCTCTAGTCCTACCTACTTGGCGCCTTCCTAAAGGGTGATCCCGGTTCAGCCTGCAAGCATCGCGCAGCCTTCGAATTCGGGAGGATTACTGGTAGGATCGCTCCCGTCGGGAGATGGCAACACCCCCCCAAAAAACGAATTGATTGGCCGGCGTGTGTATTCTAGTGAGGAGGCCAATGATCTAGTCAACTTGGCCCTCCAGAGGCAGTGGCAGGCCTTTCAGGCGTTCCACATGAGGCTTCCCCCCCTTCCCCTGGGTGGTGCACAAGTCCTCTCCAGCTTCCTCCTCCTCCCATCCCCTCAGTGCAGGACAGGAGGATCCCATATCCCCTCCAGCTACTACCAGCCAATGGCCCATCAAAGCAGCCAAAAAGGCCACAGTTCATACTATGGTAGTACAAGCTGAACCCCTCTCCTCTGATCAGGAATCCGATCCAGAGGAACGCGAGGAGGGCGAATTTGACTCCGACGAGGAACTCATTCCCTCAGACGAGCAACAGCCCAGGCTGTTCTCAGGGGAAGACTTCCAGGGTCTACTGACCAAGGCACTAGTAGCCCTGGATCTTAACGAGGAACAGGAAACATCAGATGAGCCTGCCCCAAAGCGTAAACAGGGGGTGAAGGAATGCTTCCCTAGGAAGCAAACCCGAAGTAACTCTGTTCCCTTCCCTGAGTTCTTCCTAAGGGCAGTTAAAGAGAAGTGGAAAAATCCAACCTCAGGCAAACAGATCCCCACCGGTGTTAAGAAATTATACACCTTAGTGCCTCATGCCATGAATCTTCTTAAGGTGCCATTAGTGGAAGCCCCGATAATTGACCTACAGACCCCTGGGCTGGTTCCAGAGGATGGAGCGGGCTCCATAAGGGATCAGTTGGATAGGAAAACCGAGTCCTTAACCTTTAGATACAGGGCTGAGTTCAGAAAGGGAACATGGAATAACAACAGCAACAACAGACCTTTTCGTAAAGGCGGAAAGTTCAACAGACAGGGCCAACAACCCAGATCGGACAAGTCCGACAAGTTCTCAAAAACCAATGCCCAGTGACGTCAAGTCACTACAGCTGGGGGGAAGGTTGCAGGCATTCACAAGCAGGTGGGAGCAGTCCAGCCTGGACAAATGGGTCTCCCAAACAATTTCCAAGGGATACCTCTTGGAATTTGTTGCCCTACCACCGGACTGATACCTTCCTTCTCCACTCCCCTTAAAGAGGGAAAAGCATTCCCGAACCCACCGGGACATTTTACATCTGCTACAGATGGCCACCATAGAACCGGTACCACCGCAGGAACGGTTCCAGGGAGTTTACTCCATCTTTTTTACGGTCCCCAAAAGGAATGGGGACTGGAGGGCAATCCTAGACTTAAAATACGTCAACCAAAGGATGCAGAAAAAACACTTTCAAATGGAAACCTTGCATTCCATTGTGGAATCCCTCCTCCCTGGAACCTTCATGACGGCAGTGGACCTCAAGGAGGCTTATCTGCATATATCCATACATTCCATATACAGATGGTTGCTTATGCTCAGGAACACTTCCAATTCAGGGCCCTCCCCTTTGGTCTATCATCAGTCCCCCGGTATTTTCAAAGGTCCTGGTCACCATCATAGCAGTTCTCAGACAGGAATCCATCCAGGTACATCCATACCTGAACGATATTCTGATCTGCGCCCAATCTCGGGAGCAGTCCCTGTCGCACACAGCAAGAGTAATTCAGATTTTGCAGGAGCACGGGTACTTGCTGAACCTAGAAAAGAGCTCAATGGAACCCTCCCAGATTGTTACCCACCTGGGAGTCCGAATAAATTCTATACAGAACTCAGTCTCCCTACCCCCTCAGATGATGGGGGAAATAGTCGCTTTAGTGACCTCCATAATACGGAGCAAAAAGTCTCGCCTCATGTCCCTAACAAAGCTCATGGGACTCATGGTATCATGTATTGCCATAGTCCCATGGGCGAGGTTTCATTTGAGACCACTACAGTGGCTCCTCCGTCCCTTTCAGAGAGACATTACCCACAAAAGGGTCAGGTTAATTCAGGTGACATTCAAGGTAAAACACAGCCTACGCTGGTGGGCCAATCCACTGAACTTAGGGAAGAGTCAGCAGTATATTCCCGAGGACCCTCTACAACTGTTCACGGACGCCAGCCTCGAAGGCTGGGGGGCCACCCTCAACGGAAAAGTAGCCCAGGGACTCTGTTCCACGCAGGAAAAGAACCTTCACATCAATCTTCTGGTGAGACTTGCCTTACTGACCTTCACCGCAGACCTCCGACGCCACCACGTGCTGGTAAGGTCCGACAATATGACGACCAAGGCTTACCTGAACAAGCAGGGAGGCACCAGGTCAACTGCACCTAGAAGCCTCGCAAATCTTCCAATGGGCTCAGCTCAATGTGAAATCACTGAGGGCGGAACACATCAGGGGAGTTTTAAACATCCAGGCAGATTGGCTAAGCCACTAAACCATAGAGGAAGGCGAATGGGCAACAAACCTTCCAGACCATCACTCGCAGATTCGGACTACCAACAGTAGACCTGTTTGCATCGGCCATCAACCCCAAGTCCCACGCTTCTTCACCAGGTACTTCTGCCTGCAGGCAGAGGGAACAGATGATCTCCTGAACCCATGGCCTCAGGAGCTACTATACGCCTTCCCGCCGCTACCTGTCCTCCCCAGAGTGCTACACAAAATCCAGCAAGAGAAGGCCAAGGTTTTCGTAATAGCCCCATTCTGGCCCCGGAGACCATGGTTCACCACTCTGTGCAGACTATCAATTCAGACTATCAATACCAATCACCCGGAACATGCTGCAGCAGGGTCCACTAGTCCACCTAGACCCCCGATGGTACTGTTTGACCGTCTGGGTCTTGAACGGAGGAGACTCTTAGACTGCAGATACTCAGAACAAGTCGTGAGCACTATCCTGGAGGCGTGCAAGCCAGCTCCCAGACGCATCTATACCGCGTCCTGGAAGGCCTTTGTGCGATGGTCTCACAGAAAAAAGGTAGATCCCCTCAACCCGGGAGTCAACAAGATCTTAGAGTTCCTACAGGAAGGAGTACGCTTATAGCTATCTGCATCCACTCTCCGACGCCAAGTGGCAGCAATATCCACGATCATTCCTTTCTCAGAAGGCGTCCCTACTTCTCAACACCATGACATCATTGCCTTCTTAAAAGGGGTTACTAAAATTAGACCACCTACGATACACCGTTTCCCCACTTGGAAACTTAATCTTGTCCTAAAGGCTCTTACCTCAGACCCCTTTGAGCCTCTGAGAACGGTACCTTTGAGGTTCCTTCGGATGAAGGTCCTATTCCTAACTGCGATCACCTCAGCTCGACGTGTTTCAGAGCTACCAGCACTATCAATCAACAAAGGCCTGTGCGTATTCCTCAAAGAAAAAGTGGACTTGAGACCAGATCCTACCTTCCTTCCGAAGGTCAACTCTATCTTTCACAGATCCCAAGAGATCTCTCTGCCCTCGTTTTGTCCAAAACCATCATGCCAAGCCGAAAGAACCTGGCACTCCTTGGATCTTCGACGAGCTATTTGCATATTCATTGCCAGAACGGCTGAGTTTAGAAAATCGGACTCTATGTTCATCAACATCTCCAAACCCAATAAGGGCTTAAGAATGTCGACAGCTGCCATCAGCTACACTTTGCGGTGGTGTATAGTGGAATCCTATAAAGCTTCCAAGGTTCCGGTCCCAGACGGTATTACAGCCCACTCACTACGTAGCTCGGCTACCTCATCAGCATTCAACAGACAGGTGCCAGTCGAGGAGATCTGCCGCGCTGCCACCTGGTCATCTGTTAACACCTTCGTCAAGCACTACAAAATTAATACCAGGTCCTCTGCACAGGCGGCCTTTGGATGCAGAGTTCTCCAACATGTGGTGGACGAAGGGAATTAACCCACCCAGATAGGGAGCTCTTGAAAGTCCCACAGATAAAGATGCCCTTGCCTCGGAGGAGAACGGTGCCTTGGCTACTCACCGTGAGGGCGCCTTCTCTTCCGAGGTGAAGGGCATCTCACCCACCCGGGCTAAAACGGATGACAGAGGGACCAGGATACGTTATCATTTCACTTTCCTGTTAATCACCTCGATTTACCTTTTAAAGTATCAGTTCACCCGTCAACCTTCCAGGTTCAGTCAGGGTCTATGTTTGTTATAATGCATTGTGGTTCCTGTTTCCTAACCTTACCTGTTTGTACAGTGTTCCCAGTTTAACGTTTTTACACTTCTCTAAGTAGCTGGGCAAGCCTGTAACTGGAGATTAAGGGCGGTCTTCCCGCCAAGGGGACAGGAAGTAAAGTTTGGTCCTGCCTCCTGGAAAGAGCAGGAAAACACCCACAGATAAAGATGCCCTTCGCCTCGGAAGAGGAGCCCTCACGGTGAGTAGCCAAGGCTCCGTTTTGTGCCATTTTAGTTAGTCTTCATAGAGTACTGCAAGGATTTGGTCTGGATTTTTCTTTTCCCTTTTCCCTATTCTAACAGTTTTAAATCCTGATCTTAAGAGTGTATATGAAAAGCAGTTTATTTTGTGTGGGGCAAAAGCATGGGAAACTGTGTACAAATAAAGAGTCAACATGTGACACATAAGATCTGGCCATACCTTTCACGCTTTCCTCAGAAACTCAAAATGTTCAGAGCTCAAAGAGGCTCTTGGGACAGCATTCACTTTTCACAAAATTTTTGTTTGCATTTAAAGTTTCGCCTTTGAACAGCCAGGCCATGTAATTCACTCAAGAAGTAATTTTTCATAGCAATCACATACAGGCTGTAAAACAGATTAATAGGAACTGTAAAAAATTAACAGTGAAGCCACCGTAATTCTTTACAAGCAATGAACCTCAAGGAAATTACAATTCCTACAGTACTATTTGTTCTGTCTATTTCCCTTGAGTCAATGACTGGTTTTTCTACTGGGGATTCTTCATTCGATATGTACTTTTACTTTGGCTTTGAAGGAGACTGTGGAATCTCCAGTTTTGTCACCTTGAAGCAGCATTTGCTGTATCATTTGTAACAGGTTCCAGGTTTTGCTAAGATCATTAACAGTTATAGTGATATAAAAATCCTAAGTCCCTATTCATGAAAATTCTGTGCATCATGAAAAACTGAATCGACCCAATTTGTGCATAAATTACTCTCCACTTTCTATTATTTTCTATTATTTATTCTGCATTATTTAGCCATGGGGAGCAACAAATTGTGTGGTGTATTCCACATTAATCTATTGCAGCAAAAGATAAACAGGAGCCGTGTGCCTCTTAAAGAATAACAACCAAAGGTCTAGCATCCCTGTTCAGCCCAGTGGGGGAGACACTGTGAAACTTCTTAATGAATCCCAGTCAGCACTTTCACACTGGAGTCTGCCTTTGAAGTCCTTCTCTTGAGGAATTGCGACTCTCAGGTCAGAAACAGAGCCCCCAGGGAGACCAAAATGTTCTCATTTAAGCATACCAATCTGTTAGTTCCTATATTCACAGATTGAGCCCTGGCACTGAATTCCCCCTACAGCTGAGCTCGGTCATGCCAGGGTCACCTTGAGCATAATAATGGGACAAGAGGGAATTGTACAGGAAGGGAGGTTACAGGCGCCCTCTGTTTATTCTCTGCTTTCCTGCCTCTTTTATGGATACACAACAGGCAGTAATGAAGGCAATTACTGCCATCATTTTTGACATCACTTTTTTTTTTCAAAGAAGACTTGGCTGAACTCCTACCCACTGCATAGGACTGAAAGATGGGAGTTTTTTAAAAAGGCCAAGCTGTTTTGGAAAGGAAAGGCATATTAGGCTGGGAAATCCTACAAGGGAGGAGACTGTTATGGACAACAGGGTACACATGTTGGGCAACGCAACAGATGGAGATTGTTCATGAGAAATTTTGGGGACAAGCTGCATTGGTTGGATTCCTGCCAGCTCTGAACAGGCGCAGATCTTCCCTGGGCCGGGGGAGGAAATCAGAGGGTGGTGATGAACTGATGGGTCGGAATGAGCCATGCTTTGCGCCGGTGCTCAGGTGAGAGCAGAAAGGAAACAGAAAGGAAACAGGGAAACAGAAAGGAAAAGGGGAGTACCCGGGAAACTGGCACCTGGCAGGGGAACAGCCTGCTGCGAAGGTTCATGCAAATTATGGAGCAGGAAAGTCCTCCGCTTCTCTGCTGCCAAGAGTAAATGGACTAATGATAATGCAAAGCGGCAAACCATCAGGCAAGGCAGCCACAAGCAGAGTGACTCAGTCAGCTAAACCGTGGCGTGAACACATGAGCACATGAAGCTGCCTTATGCTGATTCAGATCCTTGTTCCAGTGAAGTCAGTTTCATCTACTCAAACCGGCAGCGGCTCTCCAGGGTCTCAGGCTGGGGTATTTCACATCACCTACCTGCCAATTCCCTTTAACTGGAGATGCTGGGGATTGAACCTGGGACCTTCTGCATGCCAAGCAGATGATCTACCACTGAGCCACAGCCCCTCCCCTGAGCCACAGCCCCTTCCCTGGAGAGACGCATTTTTCTTCTTCTCCTTGAGTTTTAAAAAGTTTTTATCTTTCTTGGCTGAGTACAGACGGGGCGGGGGGGGGGGAATTGGTCACCAACCTCACTCAACAACGCTTTACAAATACAAATGGCAGGCCTGGTTGGATACAGTGAGATGGTCAAATCACACACACAATCCCTCCAGCTAGAAAGGTGATACCTCGCTGGGAAGAGAGAGTTTGGAGGTTTAAAATATTAGAAGTGTCTCTTCCAGGAGGTCACAGGATGCATAACACACAGGATGCATAACAAGGTATACCTGGAACTTTTCACGGCAAAAAGCCCCCATGCATAGAGCTTTGAGAATTCGGATCAGAAAACTGTGCATCTGCGGAGTGCAAAACCCAGCACAAACTTCTAATGCATAAAAGGCCTAAGATTTAAGTTCACCTGCGGGGGGAAAGACAGTGTTACCCTGATTATGGGATGCTGCTCTTCCGCTCCAGTTCCCACGTGCAATGTTAACTCAGCACGGCTTTCAAGATGAACATATTTGGACGGGCATAAATAATTCAACACCTCACCTTTCTAAAGCCTCTCCTCATTGATTACTGCTAAGGAGCCAAGTTAATTGCTTTCTTTCTCTAAATGCCATTTTATTCCCTGCTGATGGTACAGCAATGGTAATAGGGGGAAATCTCTTCTCTACCAACAGCGCAGAGGCACATGGCTGTTTTCTGTTTTTCCACTCTGCTGTTCCAAAATCTCACAGCAACCAGCTCCTTCAACTGGACTCTGATGTTGCGCTTTCAGAGCTCAGCAGTTTGCAGACAGATCAGACAAAGTCCAGAAAGTGAAGCAAAGATATTGCTTAGAATATTTTTATCTTGCCTTTCAAACACAAGATTTCCAACATAAGCTTACAAATCACACCAAGCATTCGAAATAATTTAAAAAATAGCAAAGAAACACTCTTGCTCCTCTTGAAAGTGATGACCCAAAAGAGATGGAAAAAGACAAGTTTGCCTCTATGTCCCATGAAGGAAAGCTGTGGTGGAAGATTCAAGAAGGAACCAACCATGGGGCACATCCATCACAACTAGGGTTGCCAACCTCCAGGTACTAGCTGGAGATCTCCTGCTATTACAACTGATCTCCAGCCGATAGAGATCAGTTCACCTGGAGAAAATGGACGCTTTGGCAATTGGACTCTATGGCATTGAAGTCCCTCCCCTCCCCAAACCCCGCCCTCCTTAGGCTCCGCCCAAAAAATCCCCCACTGGTGGCAAAGAGGGACCTGGCAACCCTAATCACAACTGTGCTCAGACACAGGTCAACCAACTCAAACTCCTGCCAAGAAAAAGAAAAGTTGGTTTTTATATCCCACTTTTCTCTACCTTTAGTTCAACCCCAGAAAAGAGATCTGTGTTCTGAAACTGCTGCTGGAAGGCAAGGGACCAGGAAATAGGATTTTAAGCGCAAATATTTCAAGGCCCAGCAGGTAAGAGTGTTGCACAGATAAGGACTTCCGGTGGTGCCGTTGGAGAGAGCACTCCATTTCCCCAGGTTGTCCTGGGAGAAATCCAAGTTTGCGTTATTTTTGGGGTACATAGATACCCCAATCCGACCCTTGCAAGTGGGTTGGAAAGCAGGAACTCCCTGCAGCCCGCAAACGCGGTTTGACCTCCTAGGTACTCTGAGGGGGCTTTTTTAAGCCCCTCGGAGTCCTAGACGCCGGTCCTGCGAGGGCACTAGGGAAGGACATCGCCAAAACGCAACTTTGGCAGCAAGCTCTACCCTCCACCGCCTTAATACCAACATAAGGACTACATAAAGAAAAGAACCTCACCTCTTGACACCCAAGTGAGTACAAAAGAACTCTTCGTCTACTTACTAGAAATTTGAACAGACGGGAGGCTGATAAGAATATTTCTGGGACCCCCACCCCTCCATAATCCGAACTGAAAAAGTTTGATCTGAGTTAGTCATCGGGATTAGCGACAGGAGCCTTATCGGATCGATCAGCCTAAACCATAACAAAGAGTCGGAAGGATACCTTTTAGACTGACAAGAATTATCACCAATGAGAAGGTCCGAAGGAAGGGGAGGGTGATTTCTCTTCCTGATTTTCCGGCGAATTCCTGCCACGTTTGCAGTAAGGGAGTGCCTGGAACGGAAGACTCTCCATAACACCCTCTCTATCATTGGAACTAAAACAACAGGAAGTAGCCGCGGGACTGAATATCCGTCGCACTCGAGTTACTTTCAAATCATCCCTGAAGGAATAACCATCGAGAAGAGGCGATAGAAGGTCTGCAGCACTAGTAACTTCCTGTTTACTTCCTGATTAATCCGATCTAGAGCGACCGAAAAAACTCACTGGTATTTTAAAACTTTAAAATGCAATTTTAAAGCCAATTTCGACTCTTTTCAACCCGAAAAAATTATTAGGCTGATCTTTGAACTATCATCTTTTAACCAGCACCTTAAAGGCCCTGTCGGTGGACATGTATTTTACCAGCTTTTTTTGAATGTAAATGTCTCGACCCCGCTCTGGCTCACTACATAGCCCTGCCTATACTAAACTAAGGGACTCTTTACAAACCTCGACCATGGAAAAAAAGTTACAGGATATGCTAACTAAACAAACTGAGGCAACAAATAAACAGTTTGAACAGATGTCTACACAGATGGCACAGTTGACTTCTATGATGACAAATCTTGGTCAAGCATCCCAAGCTATTAATCAGAAGTTGGATGTGGTCACTGGAGACTTGAAAGAAGTAAAAACTCAAATGATTGTTATGAAGACAGATATGCAAGCGATGGATGTATCAATTAAGAAAGTGATGGATGAGCACAAGGACACAAAGAAAAAATTAACAAGCCAAGAAAAACAGATTGAAACAATACAAGCGGATCAGATGGCGGCAAAAAATCAAATGGCAATGATGGAGATGAGAGTGAAAGAGACCAACCTTCGTATACGCAATTTTCCAGATATGATGGGAGATAATAAAGAATCTGCAATACCAAATTTGGCCTACTTATTTCAGATAGATGAACAAGAATTAAAACAAGCCATTAATAGAATATACAGGATACCACTACCTGCTAGAATGAGAAGATCTAAGCCAAGAGATTTGATGATAGTGTTCTATGACACCAGAGTTAAAGACAAGATTATGAAGATTCATTATGAAAATCCAGTGTCAGCAGGAGACTCCTCTCTTATACTACTGAAGGATATTCCAAGGCATCTACTTTCACAGAGGAATAACTACAAAGACTTTGTGTCTATACTGAAAGCTAATGGCATCAAATATCGTTGGATTATGCCACAAGGTTTGGCTTTCACCTATAAGGAAGTGAAAACGACAATTCTATCCCAAGCAGATGTGGGGAAATTTTTGAGAAAAAATAAAATGGACCTTAAAGAATTACCTGGAGAGAAGGAGGAAGAAGAAGAGGAAGAAGAAGAGGTACAGGGTGCAGAAGGTGGTACTAAACTATAGACTTTTTATTTTGCTAAAAAATACTACATTATGGCAAAAGCAATTTCTTGGAATGTAAATGGACTGAATGAGAAAACTAAAAGGGCCAGAATCTTCAAATATCTACAGAAATATAAATACTCCCTAATTTGCCTACAAGAAACCCATATAGCTTCAAAGCATAAAAAATACTTGGAGAAACAGGTGCTTGGACAAGCATTTATTGCTTCTGCTAAAACTAAAACAAAGGGAGTGGTAATCTATGCCCACCCCAGTCTCTGTCCAGAACTAGTATATAAAGACAATGAAGGAAGAATTGTAATTATCAGAACTAAAATATTGGGACAAAGGACAATAGTGGTTGGAATCTATGCACCCAATGAAGGGAAAAAATCCTTCTATGAAAAATTACATGACCTGATAACCCAGTACGCACAAGACCAAATTTTATTGATGGGCGACTTTAATGGAATTATTCTCCCATCTCTGGACAAAAAATCAAAAGCAAAAGATATCAATGATGGATGCTTGCCTAAAACTTTCTTTGCCATGGCTTCAGAATTAGAATTACAAGACATTTGGAGAACAATGAATACAACAGCTAAAGAATACACCTTTTATTCAGCAAGACACGATTCACACTCCAGAATCGATATGATATGGGCCAGTAAATCAATTTTCACGCAACTACGTAAAA
This sequence comes from Euleptes europaea, assembly GCF_029931775.1. Lineage (NCBI taxonomy): Eukaryota > Metazoa > Chordata > Lepidosauria > Squamata > Sphaerodactylidae > Euleptes > Euleptes europaea. The sequence continues at coordinate 10,870,312 of NC_079328.1, forward strand.
TTCATATTTTACCTAGAACTTTTTCTGATCACAATCCTGTTACTTTTGATTGGAACAATAAACAAGCATTTAGATGGCGAATGAACGATAAACTTTTAAAAGACAACAAGATACAAAAGGAATTACAGGTTTTAATGAAAGACTTTTTTGAAATTAACCTTAATGGGGAAACTTATTTAAATACAGTTTGGGACGCATTCAAAGCTGTTCTGAGAGGTTTTATGATACAGAAACACTCGGCCTGGAAGAAGACTCAATTGCAATTTACAAACAACATACTTTGGAATTTACAAAATTTGGAGCAGAAATTGGTAATGGTAACACAGGAAGAGGAGAGAAGAGAAATTCAAATACAGATTTCTGCATCTAAACACCAATTAAATTTGGTAATAATGGAGGAAATGAATAAAAATCTGAAACTTGCTAAACAAAAGTATTTTGAATATGCAAATAAACCAGGAAAATTTTTAGCAACACAACTGAAGGACTCATTTCAAAAGAAGATTATAACAAAAATCCAAACTGCTAAAGGACCAGTTTATTCAACTTCAGAAATTCAGAAAGAATTTGTTTCATTTTACTCTAAGTTATATCAGAAAGAAAATACTCCAAAACAGAAAATAGATAAATTTCTAAACTCAATACAGATGAAAGCTTTGTCAATGACCCAGAGAGAATGTATTGAAGCTCCAGTAACAAGGGAAGAAATACAAGAAGCAATACTGAGACAAAAAATGGATAAAACACCTGGACCAGATGGAATTACTGCACTATTTTATAGAACATTTAGTGACAATTTAGTTGGATTTTTTGGTTCACTTTACAATGCAATTTTGGACGAGGGAACATCCCCGGAGACTTGGTCACACGCATTTATATCACTGATACCCAAAGAAGGAAGAGATCCAGAAAAAACATCTAATTACAGACCTATATCGCTCTTAAATGTGGATTACAAAATTTTTGCTTCGGTTTTGGCATGTAGGATAAAGCAATTTATTAAGGATCTTATACATGAGGACCAAGCAGGTTTTATACCAGGAAGGCAAATAAAAGACAATGTAAGAATTTTACTAGATTCACTGGAATATTATGACCATAATATTCAACAAACTGCGGCTTTTGTATTTTTGGATGCAGAAAAAGCCTTTGATATGGTCTCTTGGAACTTTTTGAAACGGATTTTGGATAAATTGAATTTTGGAGATCGTTTTCAGAAAGGTATATCGGCTATTTATACCTCCCAACAAGCTAAAATTTTGGTTAATGAATCAATGTCAGATAACTGCCAAATCACGAAAGGGACTAGACAGGGATGTCCCTTGTCTCCACTTTTATTTTTGTTGGTGTTGGAACCGCTATGTGTGAAACTAAGAAGTATGGAGGACATCCGCGGGCTAAGAATTAAAAAACATGAATTTAAGTTGAGAGCATTCGCGGATGACCTACTGCTAATTTTGGAAAACCCAACACAGTCAATGAATATACTTCAGGAGACTTTGGATGATTTTGGAAAAGTATCAGGCTTTAAAGTGAATCAAGAAAAAACAAAGATAATATTTAAAAATTTATCGGAAATACAACAACAGGAATTTATATCATATACTGGCTGGGAGAAAGCTAACAAAGTTAAATACCTGGGAATTTGGATCACTGCAAAGAATAAAGATCTGTTAACCAACAATTACCTCAAGTTATGGGGTAAGATTAAAACGGATATGATTATATGGTCAAACAAAAAATTGTCATTAATGGGACGTATCTCAACGATCCAAATGAATGTCTTACCGAGGATGCTCTTCTTATTCCAAAATTTACCAATAATATCACAAACAAAATATTTTGAAACTTGGAGGAAAGACATTTCAAACTTCATCTGGCAAGGAAAAAAACCAAGGACTGCTTATAAATACTTGGTGGATCTAAAAACTAGAGGAGGTTTAGCACTGCCTAACTTTCAACTCTATGCTGAAGCGGTAGCTTTAGTATGGCTAAAAGACTGGATGAATTTGTCAAATGTACGTTTGCTAGACTTGGAAGGTTATAATAACTTAAGTGGATGGCATGGTTATTTGTGGTATGATAAAATTAAATTACAAGCAACATTCCGTAATCATATAATCAGGTCCTCTCTACTTCGTATTTGGATGAGATATAAACACATTTTGGAACCAGAAACACCGATGTGGATATCGCCCCAAGAAATGCTAACTTTGCGCCCACTTAGACCAGACAAATTTATTACTTATCAAGATCTAATTAATTGGGAAGGAAAGAAATGCTCACTAAAAGACTTTCAACTGCTTAAGGATGATTTACAATGGCTTCAATATTACCAAATCAAATCAGTTTTTGTACAAGATGCAAAAAAAGGTTTCTCTAAAGAAAAATCTCCTTTTCAAAGGATTCTACTAGACAATAATACAAAGCTGATTTCTAAAATGTATAATCTCCTTTTAACAATATACTGTGAGCAGGACACGATTAAACCAACTATGATCGATTGGGCTCAAAATGTGGGACATGATATTGTTTTAAATAAATGGGAAAGATTATGGTCTAAAGATTTAAAAGGAATAAAAGCACAGTCAGTGCGAGAAAACATCTATAAAATGATGTATAGATGGTATCTAACACCCAAGAAAATTGCAAAGATTTATAAAACGATGTCCCCTATTTGTTGGAAATGTAACAAAGAAATTGGTTCCTTTTATCACATGTGGTGGACCTGTGACAAAGCCAAAGACTTCTGGGACATGATCTATAACGAACTGAGATTAATACTACAAAAGAATATATCCAAAACACCAGAAATGATGTTATTGAGTATGATTCCAGACGACTTAGCAACACAAAGAACCTTTTTGATATATGCCACAACAGCTGCGAGACTGCTTTATGCAGCGAAATGGAAAGGGCTAGAAACTCCAGAGAAAAAAGACTGGATTGTTAAAATGTTTGAAGTGGCAGAAATGGCAAAACTCACAGCTATTCTAAATGAAGAAAATGACGTTCGGTTTTTGGGGGAATGGGGGGCGTGGATGCATTATTGTGAATATGAGTTAAAATTGGGAAGGATGGAAGAATATTTTCTAATCTGATCCAGAGGATTATTTTTGATTTTTTTTTATATTGAATAAGCATAATTATATTTACTAACAGATTATGGTTTTTTATATATGGTATTGATATTTTATCAAGATTAGATTACCTATGACGGGAGGAACTTTTTATTAAGAGGCAGATAGAGGTGATGGGGAAGTCAAAAAATTTTCCATTTCTTTTTTTCTTTTTTCTTTTCTCTTTTTTATTATATGATATGGAATTATAACAACTTTAGGTTAGAATTGAAATTCGATATTGTTATAGATGTTGTTTAATGCAATGGAAAATTTCTATCATAAAACCCAATAAATTTATATATATATAAAAAAAAAGAGTGTTGCACAGATTCACTGATGTTTCCCAAGGGCAAAATTCTTGCTCAGTGATTTGCAGGCAAAATGCCCAAACCAAATGAATCAATAAAAATTATATGGCTCCAACATCTCCAATTAAGATATTTGTGATGGATGCATTGTAAGTATAATAGACTCATGGTAATATAGGTGGTAAGGAGCCCTGTGGTGCAGAGTGGTAAGCTGCAGATAAAGGGAAGCTGGGGGTAAAGGGAAGATGACTGGGGAAGACACTGGCAAACTACTCCGTAAACAAGAGTCTGCCTAGAAAACGTCAGGATGTGACATCACCCCATGGGTCAAGAATGACCCGGTGCTTGCACAGGGGACCTTTACATTTACCTTTTTAATATAGGTGGTAACATTTATAATCAAGATGGTGGTGACAGAAACCTTGCTTCACTCCTATATTCTGCAACACAATTGTTTCCATGAAGGCATGGAAAGTCGAATCGAACCTGCAAAGAAGTTCAGACTGGGGGCTGCATGTTCCTCTCTCTTATTAGTATCACCACACAGTTTAGTTGAGGTGATACATTACTGTAAGAATGTCAGCAGGATATATGCTCTGGTCTGTGAGGGAACAGATGTTAACAAATGGGACATCTGCACCCCATCTAGCCAGCGAGGTGTAGCAGTTAGAGTGTTTGTCCAGAATCTGGAGACCCAGTTTCAGATCCATCTTCAAATTGTTGGGTGACCTTGAGCCAGTCAAAGCTTAGCCTACTGCACAGGGCTGTTGTGAGAATACAAGGAAGAACGGAGAATGCATGCCACTGCAAGCTGCTTGGAGGACGGACAGGTGTGAATGCAAGAGAGATAATGGCTAATGGGAAAAGGGGAGCATGAAACTAGATGTGAAGACTTTTCTTGGGTTGGGTCTAAATTCCCCAACTTGACTTTTAGACCATCAGCCAAATGTCATGCTGCTGGGAACTTGTTTCTCAAGACGGTGTGGCCCCAATTTGGATCAGGACTATGGTGTGGGGGGAGAAAGGGGGTTTCAGCCTTCCACCCATGCTGTTTGCCTGCCCTGAAACAGCCCTAGGAAGGACTGTCTGCCCTGTTGGATCACATCCCTTCAGATCATCCAAAGTACTGTGAAAAACAAAATAAAAGTAACTTGTGACAGTGCCTTCTTTTAAATAAAGGTTAGACATTTTATAGCCATACTGTGGTTCTTTCATGTTTCTGTAACAGCTCCCATGGGACAGACCATAATTAAAACTCAGGGAGGTGGCTTTCTGCTTTTCAACAGTCTGTTCATAATTTGTTCATAATCTACATCTGGCATACATAGAATATTCTGGCAATAACACTAAAAAGAATTCATCTTGTGTTCATTTTAGTGCTGATAAAATATAAATCTCTAGGCCACTTATGCATGGCTGTTTCCTCGCATAAGGCTTTCCTCGCATAAGGCTTTCCCTGTTTCCTAGGCTTTGCCTTGATTGTGCATGCATTTTCCTACCTTCAGAGGTCTCCTCGCTCTCCCCACACGTTTCCCTGCATTTTGCCAGCATTTTCTGGATTCGTGTTTTGCCAGCATTCAGAAAACTCGGGCAAAATATGTGGAAATCCACGGGGAGAGCGAGGCAATCTCTGACGGTCGGAAAATGCATGCGTAATCAAGGCAAGGAAACAGCCATACATAAGTGGCCCTAGACACCAAAAGCTGATTGATTCACAAGGATCTCTCTATTAATGATGCAGATGTGGCCAGAGTCACGACCATTCCTGTACCTCTTCAGTCCACCCTACCAAGCCAAACTCCCTGCAAAAGGCTGATTTATATGTCACCTAGGGACGCACGGGTTGCTCATAGAAGGAGTCGACGTGATCTATCTTCCCACATTTATTTTCGGTATTTAACACTGTGGCAGGAAAGGGTGTCTTGCCATTTCAGATCCAACTTGGGCAACTGAAAAGAAAGGCAGAAAGGATGCTTCAAAAAGTAGGGTGACAGTTGAATGCTGAGGGCCAAACTAGACATCATGGCATCCATGAGTCCGCTTAGGGTTGCCAGGTCCCTCTTCACCAGTGGGAGATTTTTGGGGTGGAGCTTGAGGAGGGTGGGGTTTGGGGAGGGGAAGGATTTCAATGCCATAGAGTCCCATTGCCAAAGTGGTCATTTTCTCCAGGTGAACTGATCTCTATTGGCTGGAGATCAGTGGTAATAGCAGGAGAGCTCCAGCTAGCGCCTGGAGGTTAACAAAACAATAATCACCCTGTGCTTTACTGAGAGTAACTCAACCAAAATAAAGGCACACAACTAGCTTTGTTATCAAACACAACGTGTATTAATATACAAATGACAAGGACATGAGGGACTAACCTATCTAGCTAAGAACATGCAGTGTACACGTTACAAGAAACAAAAATCGGTGCTGAACACAAGACCAAAAACATGAAATATATACAAAATATACAAATATTCAACAATTCAACAACTGGTCCCATATAACACCTATGCAAGTCCAACAATATACCTAGTGAAAGGAAAAAAATTGACTCCGTACGCCGTGAAAGCTAAGTCTTTGGACGGATTAATAAGCGCCATGCTGAAGAGGCTTTCTTATACATATTTAGTCTTTGTTGGACTTGCATAGGTGTTATATGGGACCAGTTGTTGAACTGTGGAATATTTGTATATTTTGTATATATTTCATGTTTTTGGTCTTGTGTTCAGCACCGATTTTTGTGTTTCTTGTAACGTGTACACTGCATGTTCTTAGCTAGATAGGTTAGTCCCTCGTGTCCGTGTCATTTGTATATCAATACACGTTGTGTTTGATAAAAAAGCTAGTGGTGTGCCTTTATTTTGGTTGAGTACCAAGAGGCTGGCAACCCAAAGTCCACTGCCTTTTTAAAGCAATTTAAAGACACCATGATCCTGATCAGGAACACAGCACAGTGGGCTGAGGTGCTCTTCTTCCCCCACGTGTCTTTTGAAGTGCCGAAACAGCCAGGGAGAAGTGCAGCCATTTGGGTACTTGAAAAGGTGTGTGTGTGGGGGGGGGGGGAGAACGCCTCAGGCTCAGCCTGCCATGCTGTAGGCCTGATCAGGATTAGACCCTTGGGGCAGTTTTAAATCACTTTCAACTGGAGGCTGTATCCACAGCCCCGAGAGGAGGGACAACTGAAAGCCAGCCAGAGGTTTAGAGTTATGGGAAGAGAAGGGCAGTGTCAAACGAGCCCCAGAGAAAGGGCTTAAGAGCAGTTGTGCGCACCTCCTCCCTGCCACACTTCGGCCAGGTGACAACTGGCCTGAAGGAAAAGATGGCAAGGCACTTGGCTCTAGGGTTGCCAACCTCCAGGGACTGTGCAAATAAATAGTAACCGGCGCTTGCGGTATATGCAAATTGGTGATGTTATTATTTACATGTGCAAAAACCGTACAAGGTTACAACAAGCGACACAATAGTGTACTTATAGTAGCTGAATGCTACCCAAAGGAAGTCAATCTCGGTTGACAGCAACTTTACAAGGTAAGTACAAGAACTTATTGTTTAGTAAAGTCTTTTTCTTTTTACAGATGAAAATTTTGAAGCGTAGTTGAAGCTGAAGCAAGACGGAGCTGGGAGCGTCCTCCGGATGAAACCAACGCTTTCGCTGGTAAAAACAGCTTCTTCAGCCAAAAGCCTCACAGTATATTTATCTAAATTTCCAATAAAATACAATGCAATAAATACAATAAATACAAAGCCTTCTTATTTAACTTCCTACCTTATCTATCAAAAACATAGCAAGCTACTCTAATATTAAACTACAAAAAGCAACTATGTCATACCTTCATAAAGCAATAAATTTTCTCAGCTTTGTTTGTCTCGTTCCTCTCTGCGCCTAGTAGGCTGCTTGAGTGGTGGCAGTGTGGCAGTTGTGTACACCTCCTCCCTGCCACACTTTGACCAGGTGACAACTGGCATGAAGGGAAAGATGGCAAGGCCCTTGGCTCTAGGGTTGCCAACCTCCAGGTACTAGCTGGAGATCTCCTGCTATTAAAACTGATCTCCAGCCGATAGAGATCAGATCACCTGGAGAAAATGGCCGTTTTGGCAATTGGACTCTATGGTATTGAAGTCCCTCCCCAAACCCCACCCTCCTCAGGTTCTGCCCCAAAAAATCTCCAGGTATCTCCTAACCTGGAGCTGGCAACCCTACTTTAAAAAAAATTAAGAACAGGGGCATAAACATTGATCACAAGGTTGCTCTATGCAGCAAAATGGAAAGGGGCAGACACTCCTGGGAAAAAAGACTGGATTATGAAAATGTTTGAACTGGTGGAAATGGCAAAACTTACAGCTACTTTAAACCAAAAGGACAATGTTCAATTTATGGGGGAATGGGAGGCTTGGATGAAATATTGTGAATATGAACTAGGACTGGGGAAAATGGAAGAGTACCTTTTAATCTGATCTAGATGACATTGCTAACATAAAGAAGTGTAATTAATTATATTAATAGAATATTGTGATTGAAACTTAACTGAGATATAAGAATAATTAAGATCAGATCATATCACGATGGGATAGAATACTTTATTAAGAGGCGGACGGAGGTGATGGGGAAGTCAACAAATTTTCCTTTATTTTTTATTTTTATTAAGTACTTACCGGTAAATAACTATAACAACATTACTTATGATTTAGTTTTTTATATTACTTTTATTGTTGTTTGTCAACATGGAAAATTTATATTATAAAAACCAATAAAATTTTCAAAACAAAACAAAACATTGATCACAAGGAATTTAGCAACCCTACCTGTCTCCCATTCCAACTCCTCTGGCTAACTATGACAGCTCAGAAAGGTTTGCTTCCTTGAGGGATGGGTCATTCCTTCCTTCTGGGCATAAGAGAGTCATACAACCTGTTCCCCAGACAGGGATGCCAGCCTCCAGGTGGGACCTGGTGATCCCCCAGAATTACAGTTCAGGCTACAGAGATCAGTTCCCCTGAAGAAAATGGCTGCTTTGGAAGGTGGTCTGTATGGCATTGTACCCATCTGAGGTTCCTGTCCTCCCCAGGATCCACCTCCCAAATCTCCAGGAGTTTCCAAACCTGGACCACCCTAACCCCCATCCCCTTTTGGTGTCCAGGGGGAACCTGGGAACCCTTTCCCTAGACAGTGTCATAATATCTACACTGGATCTCACGTTTTAAACGTAATCTTCTGGGTCATCAATCTGATGCTCACATGCTCTCTATGGTCTTTGCCCACTCTGCCAAAGTTTCTGAGGAAGGCATATTCTCAGGAAACAAACTCCACCACCTATAACCCACCTCCCCACACCTCTATGGGCACAGGATCCCTCCACCTTTCCATATACCTGATCAGGAAAATACTGAGTATTTAGGTACGTAGAGGTTTGAGTTTGTGATACTGCACCAGTCTAAAGCTTTCTAAAATCAAGACTGGTCTTTTTAAAGTAAGACACAGAGGTGAGGCAAATATCACAACTTGAAAATTTCAAAAGAAAAATGGAAGAGTACCTCTATTTGCATGTAAAGACCCTAAACCACCCCTTTCCAATAGCTCAAGGTGGGTTTAAACAACAAAAAATTCCAGTTTGCATGGACTTGTGTGGTCCATTTGGATTGAAAGAGACATTTTCTCAACGCTGGTTCTCACATTTTCAGCTTGGAGACTCTTCTTTCCAGAACCAAAAATGCAGCATGATACCAGCTCCAACCAGCACCATTTTCCTGTACCCAGGATGTAAAGAAGAGGTCTTAAGAGCAGGGCCTGGAACATCTTCTGCCTCCCCACCCCCTTTTTAACACCCAGCCTGATGAAAAGTTCTGGCAGACTTCAAAGCCTGCACACTATGCCACTGTCTTATGTTATTTTGTGAGCCCTAACAAACGGCTTCTGTTTTTTAATGTCATTTTGGGGTTTTGATAGCACCAATCTGGAGAGCCAGTGAGATGGGCAGCCCATTCCTGAATGGGGGGTGGATGTGCAGGGGCCGGGAGCGGTGCAGCCGCAGCCCCTCTGCAGAGGCTTCCCGGCCGCTGTGAAGAAAATAAAACAATTTAAAACGTAAAATGGAGCGGTGGACTCTGATCTGAAGAACCGGGTTCGATTCCCCTCTCCTCCACATGAGCGGCAGAGGCTAATCTGGTGAACTGGATTTGTTTCCGCACTCCTACACATGAAGCCAGCTGGGTGACCTTGGGCCAGTCACAGCTCTCTCAGCCCCACCTACCTCACAGGGTGACTGTTGTGGGGAGGGGAAGCGAAGGTGATTGTAAGGAAGGTGTTTGAGTCTTCCTTAAGTGGTAGAGAAAGTCAGCATATAAAAACCAACTCTTCTTCTAAAAGGGGGGAAATGGCCACATAGAAAACAGCAAGGTCATGCTACCAACTTTATAGAAGGCACAGGCAAAGCCAATTAATGATATTTTTTAATTTAATTTTTTACTTAAAATGAGAACATGCTTAAAACAGTAACACACTTACTGTATTTTCTTTTATTTAACAGTCTTTGATCATTGAATCAGATTATTGACAAAGGGCTTAGTATTTAACACATGCAACAATGCAACTTGAGAGGGCATTCCCAGGGCAAAAGGGGTTAGGATGCTGCCTAAAGGCATCTCCGCCCCTAGAACGCCCCCGCCCCATGTCACGCAGGCTCCCACTTCCAGGATTTTGCTCCTGGCATGGCTGCGCTGGCGTGTTTCCCAGGCAAGTGCAGGCCCAATTTGGATTGGGATTGTGCTGGATACCTTCCCCTTTTGTCCTGTTTTCTTGACCTGAAGCACCCTCAGGAAGCCACTACCAGCCGAACACAAGTTTCCCAATCAGGAAATCAGGACAACTAGGTTTCCCCAACAGGGCAAACAGCATCTGTTTCAAGTAAGGAAAACAGCATGGTGGGAGGAGGGTGAAGTCTTTTCTCCATGCACACTGCAGTTCTGATCTGAATCAGGCCCACATACACTCGGGAAGCACAGATTCACACTACACATGTGATTGTGGCAGCAACAAGCTTTGTAATGTGGGAGTGGGCCCTCATGTAAGGATCTGAGCAACCCAGGTTTAAATCCCCGTTCTGGCTTGGGCCAGTCAATCTCTCTCAGCATAACCCACCCTTGCAGGGTTGTTGTGAGGATAAAAGAGAGGAGGGAGAATTAGCTCTTTGGACAATGGGTGGCGGGAGGGGATGTATTAAATAAGTAATGTTTTCACAGTCAGGTAGGCAATAGAAGTAATTTTCTATTAAGCTAGAATTCACTTGTATTAACATTTCAAAGAAACAGACAAGCCATTACGATAAGTGGAAGTTAATTGCTTAACAGGAGAAGCCTATTTCTCTTTGACAAACATCTCTCAAGAATCCTCAGCGACAGCCTGGACGAAAGGACTATTGATAATTACTCCGAAACACACCTGCAGGGATTACAGAGAGCGACTGCTGCTTAGGGAAGTCAAGTTTGGATTGATGGATGGCCAGGGTATGCGAGCATGGCTTTTCTGTTGCAAAGGGTGACCATTCCCCGCTCTCATTTTAGTCTCATCTGTTTCGAGTCGTCACAGAAAGATGACTGGAATGGTGTGAGATGCAGCTGTATCCTACCCCCCAGCACACCAAAGCCTAAAGTCTTCCTCCAGTCCAAGGATCCTTCCTCCATCGTAAGCGGTTCTTCCGCCAGCAGCGGAAGGAAAGCTTCAGACTCCGCTGAGCCAAGCGGTACGATAACCCTGGAAGCCAACCCACCCTGTTTACATCGGGCATCGTTCTTCTTAGTCCCAAAGTAGATCGCAGAATCCTAGGCTGCAGACACAGTAAGCAGAACATTTCTGACGTGGAAACAAACAGGAATTTGGTGGCCCCTGTCAGACTAACAACCGTTTTATCGTGGGCTACGGCTCCTGTCTTCCTATGCCGCTCCATGTAGGAGGTATAAATCAAACAAGCAGCAAGGCCAAGGAGCCATAAAATACAGAGTGAAACTTAATCACGCAACATTCAAATCTAATAAAAAATACAGAGGATATTCATTAGCTGAGCTAAGCTAGTTAATGGTCTGCCTTTGTCTTGATCGAATTTGAATCTTACTTAATTACAATTCACTCTGCGCTTCCTGCATCTCGTGACCCTGCCGTTCGTTTTTTGCTTTCATACCTCCTACATGTGATGTCTACCTAGTAAGGAGCCACACTTCCTATCTGAGGAAATCCGTCATGTTTAAATTGGGCATCATTCTCCTTCATCCAAAAGCAGATCGTAGAATCGTAGGCTGCAGACCCAGCAAGTGTTGCTGAAGTGAAAACAAACTGGAATTTGGTGGCACTTTACAGACTAACAACATTCAGATTTGAATGTTACCTCCTACATATAAGGTCTGCCTAGGGAGGTGCCAGGACTTCAATCTGAAGAAATTGGATCTAGTCAACAAACGCCTCTGCTGGAATAAAATTGGTTTCTCTTTATACTGTACTGCAACACTCCTCTCCGTTTTTGTTGTGCCACATTAACAAGGAGTCCCCTCAGGAATTATTTTGGAAGTGGTGCTTCAAGAAAAGGAAGCTCCCCCCTTTTTGCTAGGTCGGGGCTAGTCGATTTGTGTGCGTTAAGTGCCGTCAAGTCGCTTCCGACTCATGGCGATTAATAGTTAATTAAAAGTACCGTCCTAAGCACGGTCACATCCTTCATTCATAAATTCATTCACTTCAATGGATTTAGGATTGCACTGGACGACGGTGGATGAGGCTTTTGTTCTGTGGAAAGGAAAACTAAGCAAAGAAAGACAACTGTTTTCTATCTAATAACTGAGTATTTCTTTACGGTAACTTATTATCACGGTTACATTTTTATTCCTACAAATTTCTCTACAGTTTTATTATATCATGGTTCTTCAATATCTTTACATGAGCTATTTATAATTACATAATTATATATATATACATATGTATAACTACATAATTGCAATTATTTACAATTAGTCAATGTTTAATCCTGCTACGTTGATTATTTTATTACAGTTTTGATCCAAAAATATTTGGCAGGCTGTTGTTATTGGATATTTGGCTAACGGTTTTGCTATTCATCTCAGGGGAAAATGTGCCAGACAGATGGAGCGTTGAGTAATTTGGGGGACAGCTGAAAAAGAGGTATCCCTAGCAAAGGAGGGTGGCAGGAATTAAATATGCCAAGATAGGAGAAGGTGGCCTAGATGTTTAGAAGCCTATTTCCCTGCTGATCCTTTTACAAAGGAACTCAGCAAACTGCTGGGACAAAAGGCTGAATGCCTGGTGGGTAAACAGGAAAACATCTTCCAGGACTTGATCCTGGAAGAAGGAGACAACCTGGCATGTGTTACCAAGATCTGGCAGAATGATTGTTGGAAGGGTTGGGGTGAAACATCAGCAGGCTAGACCCAGTGGTTTGAGAGGAGAGTTGCCATAGCAGATCGCCAAACAAATGCCTTTTATTAGGACCAACCAAACATCACTAATCTGTGCATGCCTTCAAGTTCTCTGGAACTCTTCATCAGTAGGGTTGCCAACATCCAGGTAGTAGCTGGAGATCTCCTGCTATTACAACTGCTCTCCAGCCGATAGAGACCAGTCCCCCTGGAGAAAATGGATGTTTTGGCAATTGGACTCTACGGCATTGAAATCCCTCCCCTCCCCAAACCCCGCCCTCCACAGGCTCCACCCCAAAAACCTCCCACTGATGGTGAAGAGGGACCTAGCAACCCTATTCATCAGGATAGAGGTTATGTTTAAAAAAAACCAAATTGGGGGTGGTGGGAAAAAAAGACACTAAATAGTTCCAATTGGGCCAAGCCTTTAGCTGTTGTTTTAAAAGGGCCAATGTACTTTAGTAGTTAGAGTATCAGACTAGGATCTGGGAGACCCAGGTCTGAAACCCCGCTTTTCCCATGGGAGGCTGCTGGGTATAAAATGGAGGACGGGGGAATCCTATAAGCTGCTTTTAGTCCCCAACCAAGAGAAAGTCCCCAACCAAGAGAAAGTAGAGTATGAATGAAGCAAATAAATAAATAAATAACAAGATGTGCTATACAGTACACTGGCTTAGTTTAGTTGGCTCTGTATGCAAAACAGGTTTTTGAGTTGCTACAACCAAGGAAAGAGAAAAAAACCAGTAGCATTCTCACTATTGTGGTTCAGCCTCTCTCGTGCCATGTTCAACAGTCACGAAATTTGGTATCTGTCACTGGGAGTGTAAAACACATTAGGAGCTTTGTTAATTCTACCAGTAACCCTATTTCCTCACTATTTGGGCTGACCAACCTGGTCTCAGTAGCGGTGTTGGAATCGCCTAAACTTACTGTGTTGTGGGACTTAAACATTCATGCAAGGGGGTAGAGCAGCTCAGGACTTCAGACCTACCCCCAAAACCATGGGGCCATCTCAGGTGGCATAGCTGATTACCCCATTGATTTGCTGTTGCGTGCAGGCTGCAAGGCCTTTTATGCAGGGACATTTCCCTGCCATCACCCCTGCCAATTACTTTGGGGCTTTATTTTGATTATGCATGCCTTTTCCACCCATCAGAAGTTGCCTCGCTCTCCCTGCGTGTTTTGTCCATGTTTCCCAGATGCTGATTTAGCCAGAATCTGGAAAACCCGGGCAAAACAAATGTGGAGAGCGAGGCGACTTCTGATGGGTGGAAAGGGCATGCATAATCAAAAGGAAACCCCAAAACAGTTGGCGGGGGTGATCGCGTGGAAACAGCCCTGCACAAAAGGCTCAAGTCATCTGATGCTGGAGAGGAAGAGATCAAAATAATTCTGTCATCAAGAGAGTGTAGTCTGTTAGAAGCTCAAATCCCACATAAAGGTCAGGGGTGAGTTAGTCCCTCTCCAGGGAATGACAGCTCCCAGTGGTTTCTTGATGGCCTTGTGAAAGTTTCCCACTGATGGGGCTGTGGCTTGGGTTGAGGATTTAGTTGGCTCTGGAACTGAGAAGCCACATGTGCAATAAGGACCGTAGCTCCTAAGCGCCCTCTCCCACATGCTGGTTCTCATACAGGCCCCTGGTTCGCGGAAGAGCTGGGGGATATGAAGTGGCCAGGTGACAGTTAAAATGATCATGGAGACTGGCTCATGCCAAGGTGTCCCGTTCTTCTTTCCCTGGTCTGGGGGCTGAGCCAGGACCCATTTGGGTCCTGGTGGCCTTGACACAGGTATGGAGAGGAGGGGGTTCACAGCACCCATGTGGTCTGTGGCATCGCAGGCTGGCATCAGTGCTGTCACCTGGAGCCAAAACACGCAGCTGAGGATTCTGCAGAGCAGTTGCCTGTGACCCAGGATCAACATCTAACACTGCATTCTTGGTATTCCCAACTGTGGCAAATATGGCCGAAAAATTGACACATCGACTTAAAGTAATTAAAGGTAAAGCTAAAATATCAGATTTGTATGAAACGTGGCATGATTTTATGTCACACACAAATCAGAAAGGTATTCAGCATCTATCTAAGCCCTTCCTCGGATTATAGAAAAGGAATTAAGTCCAAAATATATCACGAATTATCTGTAATTGTAAGCTAAATTGGAAAATGTGTTAAATACTAAGCCCTTTGTCAATAATCTGATTCAATGATCAAAGACTGTTAAATAAAAGAAAATGCAGTAAGTGTGTTACTGTTTTAAGCATGTTCTCATTTTAAGTAAAAAATTAAATTAAAAAAATATCATTAACTGGCTTTGCCTGTGTCTTCTATAAAGTTTGTATCTCCAGTACCTGGTATTAAATTTTATGGTACACATGGCCCGGCCCAACCAAGTGACAATTATGTCACATCCGGCCCTTGTAACGAATGAGTTCGACACCCCTGCCCTAAATAGTATTGAGAACAGAATTTAATTATCATTTGAGTTCTACAAGAAGATAGCCAGACATCCCATGATTACCACTGTATTCTCAACTTTTGTGAAATTGTAGCATTACAGCAGCGTGGCATAGTGGTGACAGTGTTGGACTAGGATAGGCGACGCTTGGGTTCAAATGCCCACTCCGGCACGGATGCCTGCTGGGTGACCATGGACCAGTCACAGACTCTCAGCCTAATTTACCTCACAGGGTTATTGTGGGGATAAAATGGAGGCGAGAAGAACTATGGGGGCCACTTTGGCTCCTCATGGGTGAGAAAGGTGGGGATACGTGAAATAAATAAAATTAATGACAGTATGACTGGATTAAGAAATCATCCAATTTTGAACGGAGGTTCTTTCAGAAGACCCCTATCTGCCCATCAGATAACTTGTTATCTGCCCAGAAAGAAATAAAATGAGATATCTTAGGGTACAAATGCCCAGTCAAATACAGAACTCAATCCACATAAGTATTTTAAAAGAACAATAGATTGTAAAGGCTGCCTTAATAAGCCACTGCTGGCAATGTGGAGAGCCTCACCTGGACTTGCTGCATTCATTTGAAATGTAACAAAAATCAGGAAATATTTATCTTGAATTATATAGAGAAGCTTGCTGGAAATTCTATTCTAGGGAATCCTCAGTATGTTTTGCTGTATTATCCTGAAGGATTGATAGAGGAAGTAAATTCATAAGGGGTCATAAATCTGCTCACAGCTGCCAGAATGACTCCATGATTCCACTGGGAAAAATACGAGGATAATCTCTCTCATTCTGGAATTGTTTTTTTATTTGGGATCCAGCCGCAATGACAAAAGCTATTTACCTTATGAAGGCAAGAAAAGGTTGCATTACGGAATGCGTATTTGTTCAAAAGCAGTCTGCTTTAATTGCATTTTGGAGCAACACATTCCAAGATGACATACGGCCATATGCCCTGCTTTCAGCAATTTCACGATGTTTTCTGACTCTTAAATCTTTATTTTTATGATGGTCAAGAAAAGGTCTTGGGATCTTTGCCTGAGTCTGAACTTCCTCCAGCACTTTATTCGTTAGGAATGTTAAGATAGTTCTACATCTTCCATAATATTTTTAATAGCAGTGACTGAGAAGGGCGGTCTTGGGGCTCTGACAGCAACCAATTAGAAGTCTTGGTCAAGTTCTCAACTATTATCTGTTCTCAGTTCAACGTTCTCAATTGTATTAATATTTACTAGTTAGTAACATATTAAATCCTATTTGCTTTATTGTTCTAACATCTTCGGTAACATTATTTAATGTTTTAATAATGCCTTATTAACCTTCATGTGTTCTCTATTTTACGTCTCTTTCGCTTAACAAAAAGTGAAGCTGACTCTGTTCCATACCTTTTTACGGGGGTTACTGCACTTGTATTCCCAGCAATGTATTAAGAGTTTCAAAATGTTATAAAAAATACTGTTCGCACTTTCTATGTATTCCCATTAATGCATTAAGAGTTTGAAAACATTATAAAAATACTGTTTGGCCCCTTTAGCTGTGAACTTTGTTTGGCCCCTTTAGCTGTGAAGACGTCTTCCAACCATTTATAAGCCGGGGTATCCAAAAACCCTTTTAAAGCGATGTTTTTTACAACATTTTCAAACTCTTAATACATCGCTGGGAATACAAAGTGCGGTAACCCCCTAAGGTGATGTAGTACCTGTTGTCAGCGCTGGGTAGTAATCACTGTTTTGGACCTTTGCTCTTCATAATGGGCTGCATTTGACAATAAAAGAATCTAAACTGTTGATGTTGTAAAAGCAGAGTGGGACTGAAAATTAAATTTTGAGAAGTCTTTGAGATGTCTAGGGGATGCCAGAAAGCTCAGTAACTTGAGACAATCAGAAAACACAAAACCAAACTTCAGACACATGGTTGGATCCAAAGCTGCCATTTTTGCCAGTTCTCTCCTCTTGCCACAGACCCGCACTTGCCCCCCACTCTGTTCCAGAGGGTTCCTTGGGCCATAGCTGGAAAGAGGGAAGGAGGGAAGGCCTGCTCTGCCAGTAGGGTTGCCAGGTCCCTCTTCACCACCGGCAGGAGGTTTTTGGGGCGGAGCCTGAGGAAGGCG
This sequence comes from Euleptes europaea, assembly GCF_029931775.1. NCBI lineage: Eukaryota > Metazoa > Chordata > Lepidosauria > Squamata > Sphaerodactylidae > Euleptes > Euleptes europaea. The sequence continues at coordinate 10,887,714 of NC_079328.1, forward strand.
GGGTTTGGGGAGGGGAGGGACTTCAATGCCATAGAGTCCAATTGCCAAAGCAGCCATTTTCTCCAGGTGAACTGATCTCTATCGGCTGGAGATCATTTGCAAAAGCAGGAGATCTCCAGATACTACCTGGAGGCTGGCAACCCTATCTGCCAGGTTCTATCTACTGCTGGTGCTTTGGATCCGATCCACAGTATTTGGAGACGTGCTCAATTCTGTGTACAGGAGAAGAGCAGGAAGCCAAGAAATGTGGAGGACAAGAAGCTCAGAGCCAAAAGGGAGGCTACCACTCAAGGAGGGAGGCAAGGAAGAAGATGGCCATGGCAGCAAATACGCCTCCTCCCTCTACCCCAGAGTTTACACAACTCCTCTCCATTACTGATCTACTCCTTTTAAAAACTTTTTAAATTTTTATTTTATTCTATTTATACACTGCCCTTTCCTGGGCAGCTAACAACATAATACAACAATCAATCAATAAATATACATTTATTTTAAAAAAATACAGTTAAAACAGTCAAAAAGGGCAAGAGTCCAGTAGCACCTTAAAGCCTAACAAAAATATTTTCTGGTAGGGTATGAGCTTTCGTGAGCCACAGCTCACTTCTTCAGATACAGCTAGAATGTGAATCCATCGGTCTTTAAGTAGAGGAACAGTATGTAAATGTGAATAGCAGGCTTGATTGGATTAGGTGTGATATGCAGAAGAGTCTGTGATGTCCAGGGGAGAGATGGGTGTGGAGAAATCAGTATTGGTAATGGGCCATGAATGCAAGGTCTTTATTCAGCCCAGGTAAATGCATTGACTTTAGTTTGAATATCAACTGTAATTCAGCAGTGTCTCTTTCCAATCTCCCTTTAAAATTCCTTTGTATTCTGACATCAGAAACCATGATATTCAAAAACCAGTGGGTGAACATTTCAACCTTCCAGGACATTCTGCTGCAGATTTAAGAGTAGCAGTTCTCTTACAAAGGGATTTTAAAGGGAGATTGGAAAGAGAAACTGCTGAATTACAGTTGATATTCAAACTAAAGTCAATGCATTTACCTGGGCTGAATAAAGACCTTGCATTCATGGCCCATTACCAATGCTGATTTCTCCACACCCATCTCTCCCCTGGACATCACAGACTCTTTTGCATATCACACCTAATCCAATCAAGCCTGCTATTCACATTTACATACTGTTCTTCTTCTTAAAGACCGATGGATTCACATTCTAGCTGTATCTGAAGAAGTGAGCTGTGGCTCACGAAAGCTCATACCCTACCAGAAAATATTTTTGTTAAGTCTTTAAGGAGCTACTGGACTCTTGCCCTTTTTGACTACTACAAACAGACTAACACGGCTACCCACAGTTAAAACAGTAATTCTAATCGTAATATAATACAGTACATTACAAAATGGCACCCTAAATGACATTCCTATTCCATCGGGAGGAGTATCGCCAATATGGTGATGGTGGACCAAGGATAACAATAAGGGGAGATGGCCAGAGAAGCGGAAAATTTAACCAATCCAGAGGAAAGGAGACAGAAAGGGGGGGGGAGGGAAGGGAGAAAGGGAAGGGAGGGAATTAGGGTTGCCAACCTCAAGGTACTAGCTGGAGATCTCCTACTATTACAACTGATCTCCAAGCAATAGAGATCAATTCACCTGGAGAAAATGGCCGCTTGGGCCATTGGACTCTATGGCATTGAGGTCCCTCCCCTCCCCAAACCCCTCACTCTTCAGGCTCTGCCCTAAAAACCTCCTGCCAGTGGGGAAGAGGGACCTGGCAACCCTAGGGGAATGGGACAGGGAGGAAGAGAGGCCAGCTACTATGTAACAGTCGCTGTCCTCAACCATAGGCCTTGTGGAACATCTCCATCTTACCAGCCCTGCAGAACCAAGCCAGTAGACAGGGTTTTCTACCCAGCCGGGGCCAGAGTCGAAAATGCTCTGGCCCTGGTTGAAGTTAGCCAGATAATTCTAGGGCCAGGGATCCCCAAAGTTATTTCCAGAAGACCATAACGCTCTCGGGGGGGGGGGGGGTTATCGGGAGATAGGAAGGAAGACAGCCTTTCCTGTGTTGGACAACCCTTCCTTTTCCAGGATTCTCTCTCTCTGTGTCCCTCAGCCTCCTGGCCCTGTGCCCTTCCCCTCTACAAGAGGTGTGTGGGGCATGGTTGTACCCACTGTTCTTTTGGTTGATACCTGAGGAAGCCTGGAGCCGAAAGAGGCATCCCTACTCAGCAGGGAACCTCTCTCATGGAAAGAGCAGTCCGCTTCCTCCACAACCACATCACTCCCCTTAGTCCTACAGAAGTCCTGCCATGGGAACTGCACACTGTCAGATGTCATTCCACAGAGATGTCGCTCGTGACAGCCGCAATATCCGCTCTGTAAACTTTTGCTTGCAAATCCCTATGTGATTCATAACATTCCAGTTCGAACCCATGGCAACATATCAACTGAACCTTATTACCTACAAGTCTACGAATCTCTAGGAGAAAACAACAGCTATGGTATTTATAGTAACAAGGCCTGCCAATCTAGAAAACAGTCAAAAAGCAATACAGAAAGATATGCGTGGAGGCATGCACCCACAATGTTAGTGCAAAGCACCATGAACACAGGCAAATTCTGAAGCACATTTTCTTAGTCTAAAAAACAATGATAAAGTCTAGCACTTTGCTTATTAGATGTCTCATCCTATTGACCACCTTGACTTAAGACTGTGTAATCCACCTTGAGTCTCAGCGAGGAGGGCAGATTATAGGAGGAGGAGGAAGAGGAGGAGGAGGAGTTGGTTTTTATATGCCGACTTTCTCTACCACTTAGGAAGAATCAAACCGGCTTGCAATCATCTTCCCTCCCCAAAACAGTCACCCTGTGAGGTAGGTGGAGCTGAGAGAACTGTGACAAGCCCAAGGTCACCCAGCTGGTTTCATGTGGAGGAGTGGGGAAACAAATCCCGTTCACCAGATTAGCATGTGCCACTCATGTGGAGGAGTGGGGAATCAAACCTGGTTCTTCAGATCAGAGTCCACCGCTCCAAACCACTGCTCTTAACCACTACACCACACTATTAGAAATATTTATTATATTTTTACATTTACTTTTACTTGGTTCCTCAACCCATTTTATCCTGTCAACGACCCTGTGAGGTAGGTTGGGTTGACAATGATTGGCCCAAGGGATTTGAACTTGGGTCTCCTTATTTTTGTCTGACATTCTGCCTACTACACCACACTGGCTTCTTTCTGTGTTTTTTCTTTACAAGGGAAATGAAAGAGGGCCATCTGTCAGCAATGCTGATTCTGTGAACTTAGGCAGATCATGGCAGGGAGGGTTGTGTCCATGTTTGGCTCTCGTGGCCCTTTCTTACATGCCCAGGGTTATGCTGATCGCCACTTTGGGGTCTGGAAGCAATTTTCCTCCAGGCCAGAAATCCTGGAGGGTTTTCCCCCATCTTCTAGGCATGGAGTATGGGTCACTGGGGGTGTGGGGGGGGGAAGTAGTTTTGAATTTCCTGCATTGTGCAGGGGGTTGGACTAGATGACCCTGGTGGTCCCTTCCAACTCTATGATTCTATTATATGAAAGAAAACACAGCAGGAAATGTGAGGGCTTGGAATTGGGGTTTTAAAGAAGAAGCAGCATGAGTAGACAGGCTACTTTACCTGTGTATGTTAGAAAAAGGTTTAATTGCATCACGTCTATGAGCCCTTTGAAGAATATTAACCAGTACAAAGATGGAAGATAAACTGTTGGTAAAAGTCTGGTTTAATCTATACTCCAGGGTAACTGTAAAATTTGAGCTGCAATCCTAAGAATATTTTCCTGGGAGTAAGACCCACTGAATAAAATGAGACCGAACAGATCTGCTTAGGATTGCTCCCTAGATACTACAAAGAGCAGATATTTCCCTGGCTTTTAAAGAAACTAACAGTATAATCCTAACCAGAGTTACACCCTTTCAAGCCCCATGACTTCAAAGGACATAACTCTGTTTAGGATTGTACTGTAATTGTCCCAGGGAAATCACAACAAAATGATCGAATTCTGCATCTAAAAGCATTCCATTCAAACCAAAAGAATAAATATTTAATAGGAGTTTTTTTGCAGTACATTCCAAAATTAGAAAATCTGGGGGGAAAGTCCTCAGAAAAGAACAAAATAAAATCCCCGAACATGTCCAGTTTTGCCTGGGAATTCACACCTTTTATTGTTACCTGCACATGTACACTGCAAATGTACCAAAATCATTACCAGAGTAGATATTCTTTTGATATTTTTTTTTTAGTAATTAAACTTGGGAATATTTTTCTTCCTACTTGGTTTTATGGCTTGGGTCCGGCTGAATATTTCTGCTCACCTTCCCTTTCCTACTGCCCTCTCCCCATGCTGTTCTTTGGTTGCGGGTTTAAAGCCTGCATGTTTAAATTTTCAATTGCAACAACTTAAAAATATATTCATTGAAAAAAATCAAGTTAAATATAAAACATCTTAAAGCCTACCCTTACAGCCTTTCAGACCTGAATCCATGAATCTCTAAAGCACATGAAGTTGAAAAATTGCAGTTACTTGTAAAACAGAGGACTGGGTGGGGGTGAGGAGATCTGATTTATTTAAACTGGTTCACTTGTAAAGACACAAGAATAAACAGTCGTCTAGTGCCTCCTTGGACTAACAACCTTTTATTCCCACATCAGCCTTCACAGACCTGAGCCCGCTTCTTCAGATGCAATGAGTGAATCTTTACTGGGAAGACCTTTTATGTAGGAGATGCGGAGATAAAACAAAGAACAGCGTCAAGGGGCCATGAAACACAACGAAGTCCAGGGTGAAATGTAGTTTTGTAAAACTCCAATCTAACCAAGAAAAATACAGAGACCATTCACTAGTTTTGCTCATGGGTGGAAAGTCACAGATAAGACAGAAGCAGACTTTGCAGGAAAAGGTGGGATAGAATCCACAAAAGCTTCTGCTTGAATGCTACCTTAGAGCCTTAAGTACCACAAGACTCTGGTTTATTTTTGCAGCAACAGACTAACACACTAGAACTGTAGAATTATTATCTTAAAGGACATACAAAGTCGTTTCTTTCTTTCTTCTTATGATGGGCTTCCAACTAGATCTAGCAACTGGGATCCACCAAACACTGGCTTGAATTCTGCCACTCTGCTCAGCCAAGTCAGAAGCCTTCTACTGATAAAGAAGAGACTCGTCTGCTCTGAATGGGAGACAGGCTTCAGACTTGGGGATGAAAGACAGTGGCAAATACTGATCTGCTCATTACACAGAGGGTGAAGATTACCATTTGAAGTGGGACTGCTGGTGTACAGGGAAGGGGATTTGGGGCCTTCAGCCATCTAAGGCTTCCCCTCTCCCTAGTCCCTTCTCAAGGTTGCTTATCTCTCAGCCAGGCCATTTATTTATGGTCAATTTTGATGCTTGCTCAAAGCTCTTTTTTTAAATGCGACTTTAAAAATGCCTTTTCACGTTCCCGACACAAAAGGAGAAATTCCACCCCCACCACTCGCCTGCTCCTTTGTTCCTGTTTCCGTAGTCATTAGCATGTGTATAGCTAACGCACCGCTGTTGTTTTGCATGGTTCCTTGAGGAGAATTCTTCTTGGCAAACGCCAAAGATCGCGTTAAGTGAGCTCTTTAGTAATGCGAAGCAGGTATGTGCCGGCTTCACAGTCACTTCTGGAATGACGGTTCAGCATGTAAAATTTAAAAAAATATGCGGGGCAATTCAGCCTGGAACGCGCTGCTAATTACCATGAATAAATGGCCCCAGACTTACTGACTTGTATCCAACCCCACAAATCCTATGATGAAGGTTGCCAACTGACAGCTGGATCTTGGAGATTTCCCAGAATTACAACCAATCTCCAGACTACAGAGAACAGTTCCCCTGGCTGGGACAAAATGACTGCTTTGGAAGGTAGACTCTGTGGCATTATACCATGCTGCGGTCCCTCCCCTTCTCCAACCCTTCAAAATCCCCTTCAAAAAAGGCCTTCAAATCCCCCCATGGGATAGGCCTGCACTAGAAGACACCACCACCATTGTGTGTAACTTTGCCTTAAGTGCTCATGTGTAGGAACAGCCAGTCAAACAGAAAACCAACAATTCCACATAAACGCCTTAGTTTTCTACAAGCAAAAGTGCAAATTCACCCAATGGTACCTTAGCACATGAATCTTAGTTTTTGCCATCTGAAAGGCAGGGGGGAAAGTTGAAAACAGAAAACAAATTTTGTGTTATTTGGACAGAAACAGCCTCACATCAGCATACCTGGATATCAGCTTTAAAACGGTGAAAACACCAGAGGGGCCGTGGCTCAGTGGTAGAGCATCCGCTTGGCATGCAGAAGGCCCCAGGTTCAATCCCCGGCATCTCAAGTTAAGGGGACCAGGCAAGTAGGTGATGATGCGAAAGACACCTGCCTGAGACCCTGGAGAGCCGCTGCCAGTCTGAGTAGACAATACTGACTTTGATGGACCAAGGATCTGATTCAGTATAAGGCAGCTTCATGTGTTCAACATATAACAGAGTACAGCATATTAATTATGGGCAAAATTGGTCACTTTTAAGCCATAAATGTATGCTTACAACACGTTATAGATACCTAAAGCATACACAGAAACGATCACCTAATGCCGTAGATTGTTTTACATATGCATATTCATACTACACATTCTGATTAAGTAAATCTTTGCCTTTAAAAAGACTTCACTCATTCATATGAATTCCCACCCCCAGGGCTCCCCAAATTTCTAGTTTTCTAACAGAAAACCTGAAAAAGTCCTCAGAAAAATATTTCCTTTCCCCAAATTCTCCCAGGCCTTTGCATCTCTACGTACAATAGGTAATAAGAGACTTCATAGAAGACCCTGAAAGATGGATACTCTATGCGACTCACATGCACAGACACAACTCCAAGTCTCTATATGCAAGTTCCAAATGTCCACCAATTTCTAATTTATTTTTTTACTTATTGCCTGCCGTCCTCCTTACAAGCCTCAAAGCAGCACCTGTGGGGTTTATGCTCGTCTCTGACGCATTAAAGCGAGCCAGATCCTGCACAAGTACAAATTTCCACCCTGAGATGCCTTCATGCCCACAGAATCCTTCCTTGCTGCTGCCAGAAAGCCCCCAGAATTGCCCGGCCCCTCGTTTCCCATTGCATGGCGATGCCATCCCGGGCAATGCCCTGCCGCGTGTGCCCGGACAGTTCTGGCGCTGGCACGAGTTCCCCAAGCGGCCTGCCGGCTTTTCAGCCTCCCCCATCGCACCAAGCCGAGGGCATTTCTCGGGGGCGGGGGTGGAACCCCTGCAGGCACCAAGCTGTCCAGCCGGTGCCCTCCTGCGGGAGGAGCCCAGCGTGGTCCAGTCGCTGACGTTTGGCAGGGCAAGACGAGTCTCTGGGGCCGGCAGCCAGTACCACGGCATCCCGGGGGGCTTCCAGGGCCATGGATGCAGGGGAGGTTTGGCCTGGGATGCGCCGCTCTCCAGATGCACGCTTCCCCCATCCGATGCAAGAGTTTTGAGGATCGTGGCCATCGATGCAGGGGAGGTTTGGCCTGGGATTTTGCTGCTCCCCAGATGCGCGTTTTCCCCATCCGGATTCTGCAAACTCTGCCCGGGGGCTTATTGTTGACTTCTGAGCATGGGGATGGGGGGAAACGCGCCTCCCGGGCAAAACCTCCCCTGCGCGAGCCTCACCAGGAGACCCCGCGCAGGGTCTCGACTTAACCCCCACCCCCCCCAGAAGCAAAAGGATGGAGCCTGCCCTGTCCCTCTTGCAACCCCCCCCCGCCCCTTCCTGCCGCCCCAGCCGGGCCACCGGCTCCCCCACCTGGGCAGGGACCCCCGAGCAGCCGCCCTCCCCCGAGAGGGTCTCTCCCCCCCCATGTAGGCACGTGATCGCAGCCCCCCCCCTCTTTCCCGGGCCCGCCTTACGCTGCTGTTGTGGCCGGTCCAGTGCACCATGGCTTGGTTGTGCGCCGCGTCGCCCCGGAGCACGAAGGAGGTGCTGAGCAAGGAGGGCAGCGCGGCCGCCGCCGCCGCCTCGGGGCTCCCCCGGCCCACCCGCAGCAGCAGACCCCCCAGCAGCAGCGGCAGCAGCGGCGGCAGCAGCGGCGCCCGGGGAGCCGCCCGCGACATGCTCGGCCTCCGCTGCTGTGCCGGGCCAAGCTGCGCCGCCGACGGGCAGGGATGCGCGGCGGGGCGAGGAGGGCGAGCGGAGCCGGAGCCCGAGCCCGAGCCGGGGGGCTGCCAACGCCTCGCCGCCTCGCCGCCTCGCCTGGCGCGGAGCTGCGCCGCCCTCTGCCGGCAGCGCGCGACCCCCGCCCGCCCGCACGCCCACCCACTCACCCACCCACCCCGGCTGCAGAGGGACGGCGGCCCCGCCCGCCTGGCCGCTCCGACGGGGCCAGCCCCCTGGGCGCCCTGCGCTCAAAAGCACCCGGCCGTCGGCGAGGCGTTCGCGTCTATCACAGTTACCATTACGATACTTTTCTCGAGTCTTTTGACAGGGCGCTGCTACTTCCGAGGGCCCTTCCGGCCCAAAACTGAATGCTCAAGATCTACAACCAAGGCGGGGGGGGGGGGGGAATATATATATATATATATATATATATATATATATATATATATATATATATATATATATATATATATATATATATATATATATATATATATATATGTATATGTATATGTATATGTATATATATATATATATGTGTGTATATATATATATGTGTGTATATATATATGTGTGTGTGTGTGTGTGTGTGTATATATGTGTGTGTATATATATGTGTGTGTGTGTGTGTGTGTGTATATATATATATATATATAATTTTATTTTATTTTTTATTTTTTTTTAACCAATCAAGATCAACAGAAATCAATAATGATTGGTGGTGTCTTTCTTGCAGGAATTGTGAATAGAAGGCCCACAATGGTCCAGAATTCCATATGGAATTATAGTAGACTCCATTAGATTCATCATTCATGCAAGAAAGACACCACAAGTTGTTAGGAATATAATGCCCATCATGGTCCATGATTCCATATGGAATTATAGTATATTCCATTAGATTCATCATTCATGCAAGAAAGACACCACAAGTTGTTAGGAATATAATGCCCATCATGGTCCATGATTCCATATGGAATTATAGTATATTCCATTAGATTCATCATTCATGCAAGAAAGACACCACAAGTTGTTAGGAATATCATGCCCATCATGGTCCATAATTCTATATGGAATTATAGTATATTCCATTAGATTCATCATTCATGCAAGAAAGACACCACAAGTTGTTAGGAATATCATGCCCATCATGGTCCATAATTCTATATGGAATTATAGTATATTCCATTAGATTCATCATTCATGCAAGAAAGACACCACAAGTTGTTAGGAATATCATGCCCATCATGGTCCATAATTCTATATGGAATTATAGTATATTCCATTAGATTCATCATTCATGCAAGAAAGACACCACAAGTTGTTAGGAATATAATGCCCATCATGGTCCATAATTCTATATGGAATTATAGTATATTCCATTAGATTCATCATTCATGCAAGAAAGACACCACAAGTTGTTAGGAATATAATGCCCATAATTGTCCATAATGCCATATGGAATTATATTATACTCCATTATATTCATAATTCATGCAAGAAAGACACCACAAGTTGTTAGGAATATCATGCCCATCATGGTCCATAATGCCATATGGAATTATATTATACTCCATTATATTCATAATTCATGCAAGAAAGACACCACAAGTTGTTATGAATATAATGCCCATAATGGTCCATAATTCTATAGGGAATTATAGTATATTCCATTAGATTCATCATTCATGCAAGAAAGACACCACAAGTTGTTAGGAATATCATGCCCATAATGGTCCATAATTCTATATGGAATTATAGTATATTCCATTATATTCATAATTCATGCAAGAAAGACACCACAAGTTATTATTGATTTCTGTTGATCTTCATTGGTGGATAATAATGGTTGATCTTTATTGGTTAATAATAACTTGTGGTGTCTTTCTTGCATGAATTATGAATATAATGCCCATAATTGTCCATTCCATATGGAATTATGGACAATTATGGGCATTATATTCATAATTATGGGCATTATATTCATAATTCATGCAAGAAAGACACAAGTTATTATTGATTTCTGTTGATCTTTATTGGTGGATAATAATTGGTTGATCTTTATTGGATAATAATAACTTGTGGTGTCTTTCATGAATTATGAATATAATGGAATATAATATAATTCCATATGGAATTATGGACAATTGTGGGCATTATATTCATAATTCATGCAAGAAAGACACCACAAGTTATTATTGATTTCTGTTGATCTTTATTGGTTAAAAAATATTTTTGACTTGGTTGTTTATCTTGTACATTCAATTTTGGGCAGAAAAGGCACTATGAAGTAATAGTGCAATTTCAAAAGACTTTATAAAAATATTATAATTATAATTTTGATATATGTGAGTCATTAGCCTACAACTGTGTGTTTTTGAATACTACTAGTTTACAGTTGAATTTACAATTTATTTGAATATCTTTTGCGCCCTGGGCAAGGCGAACGACTTGTGCCCCCCCCCTGCTAACCAATTTTCAAAAACAGATGTCTTGTAGAACAAAAATAAAAGCCTGATGCATTCCTGCAAAACTTTTTATGAGGCGTAGTCGGTGCTGGATTTACGTCTCACCTAAACAAGCTATAGCTGAGGGCCCCACTCTCTTGGCGTGAGGTTCTCCAGCCAACCTCGGCAATCCCCAAAAGTCACTCGCTCAGACAGGCAGGTCTAAAGCAGGTAAACGTTTGTTCAGGAGCCGCAGGTACAGCATGAGCAATCCACGGTTTCAAAGCTGCTCATGGCGAACCAAACTACAAAGCATAACTTTAAGCATGGAGTCCTCCCAGGTGCAAAGCGAAACGGCCTGGGAACGACGAGATAACAGTGCCTGGTAGGAAGCAGGGAGTGAGCAAACCGTAATACTGAAGTTGCCTGCTAGAGACTCAAGGTCAGAGTAGGGGGGGGGGAAAGGAGGGGAATCAGCCTAAACAGTTCAGAGGAACAAAACCAAAGAATAACATAGGAACAGGAATGAGCCTAACTCATGTCAAGAGCCTGCCTGAACAGCATGACACCTGACCGCTTGAACACACAGTAGAGAAACCAGATGCACTCATAGATAGGTAGATACACTTGAATAGAAACAAGCAGGACTCTTGACATTACAGCAAAACCAATAGATACACTTGAGCAGAAATAGGCATGACTCTTACACTTGGGCCCCCCAAAAAAAATTAAAGGAAAAAAACCTGGAAGTACATTTCCAAAATATAAGATAAAAAAATAAATAAAATAAAACCTACATACAGCAACAGTGTTTTGTGTTGTGTAGGCTCCTATGATGTAAGTAATGGGCCCCACAATTACTTTGATAAAATACATATTTTGTTATGTGCAAATGGCTTTAGATACCTATTAGGTCCATAAATTACCATATAGCATATATTCAACACAAAAAACAGCGACAATTTGTTGTTGACAAAGGACAGCTGGACATATAAAGGGCCCCATTACCTTCAATAGGGCCTCATCAAACCTAAATCCAGCCCTGGGCATTATAATTAATTATACTCCATAGCACTGTTGTGGTAAAGGTAAGGTCAAGGTTAAGGTCCCCTGTGCAAGCACTGGGTCATTACTGACCCACGGGGTGACATCACATTCCCGACGTTTCTTAGGCAGACTTTGTTTGCGGGGTGGTTTGCCAGTGTCTTCCCCAGTCATCTTCCCTTTACCCCCAGCAAGCTGGGTCCTCATTTGACCGACCTCGGAAGGATGGAAGGCGGAGTCAACCTTGAGCCGGCTCCCTGAAACCGACTTCCGTTGGGATCGAACTCAGGTCGTGAGCAGAGCTTGGTCTGCAGTACTGTGGTACTTATCTTAAAATAAATATATGTATATATAAATTGCCAGCTGCATTTTTTTTCAAGAAACTCATCTGTTTAAAACGGTGCCCCTCAGGCCAGTTCTGCGCCCATGGCAACCGCCTCGTTCGCCTCATGGTAGCACCGGCCCTGGCCACATGCCACGCCCGCAGCGCCGTCTGCCTTCGCCTGCGCCGGCCTCCCCCAAAGCATCCCCTTCCTGCCCCGTCCAGCCACTCATGTGAGCCCCGGGACACGGGGACGTCTGCAGACGATGCCTGTTTCCAGTGGCGGACTGGCCAGGGTGTCAGCTTGCCCGATGGCCAGTGGGCCCCTGATGAAGTGGGGCCCCTTAAACATTAGACAATATGTTGAAAGTGTTAATGACCTTTTAGTAGATTGAAAATATAATAGAAGTTCCAATGCTATTACTGTATGCAACTAAAACTTTAATTGTACCTTTTTTCCACTGATGTATTTTTTTAAAATTTTATTTATTTCTTATAAAAATTAAACGATAGCCTTAATAGTTGTGCGTGGGCCCCCTTTGTCTCCTGGAAACCAATATTTTTTAGACCCAGTTCGCCACTGCCTGTTTCACCCATTCCCAGAAAGGAAATATTTCACTGGGGCCATTTACGCATGGGGTTTTTTTCCTTGGAACTGTCGCACTCTAGATCAGGGCTTCTTAAACTTTTTCCACTCGCGACCCCTTTCCCCCCGAGATATTTTTACGCGACACTGGGTATATAGGTATATAAAATAGATATGCAAATCAAACATCTGCTGATAATAAATCATAAAGAAATTTATTTTAAAACAATTCAGAAACCATTTACTTTTGCCAGATTTTCTGCATTCCCCACATTCAGTTACACGACCCCCACAGTTTAAGAAGCTTTGCTCTAGATGCACATTTCCCCCATCCAAGTTGTCAAAACTCTGCATGGGGGCTTTTTGAGTTTTGAGAATTCTGGCGTGGGAAATGTGCATCTAGAGAGCGGCAAATCCAAGGCAAAACCTTCCATGCATCAATGGCCCCAGGCCTTTTGGGGTTTTCATGGCAAGAGACTAACAGAGGTGGTTTGCCAGGGCCTTCCTCTGCACAGCAACCCTGGTATTCCTTGGTGGTCTCCCATCCAAATACTAACCAGGGCTGACCCTGCTTAGCTTCTGAGATCTGACGACATCAGGCTAGCCTAGGCCATCCAGGTCAGGGCTCATTAAACTTACAGAGTCATTATTAGTGATGGTGCTGGTATGGGGGCTAATTTAGATCCTCAAAGTGGTGCTGTGGGGGGAAATAAGGGCAGGTTGTAGGTTTTTATTAGCCCCTGCATGCAGTCCTTTGTCAACCCCTGCCCCCTTTTAGCTATGCTGGAGGACCAACTATGGCTCTCTCATACCCCTTCTAGTCCCACTGGTGATGGAAGCTCTAAAGGAGCTTGAAAGAGTTTGCTTCCTCCAACATTCCCCCCAGTACGAAATGGGTAATATGTGTATTTTGTCTAGCTCCTGATAGTAATTGAGCTGCAGCATCCTGTATCAGCTGGAGTTTTCAAGAGCAGACCCGTGTAGAGGGTGTGACAGTAGTCTAGCCACAGTGTTACCGCGGCATGGATCCACATGGCTAGTTTCTAGCAGTCTGCTACTTCACAAATCACATGCTAAGTGTGTGATGACTTTTGGAGGTTGGGGGTGCGTGTGGTGAGAGATTAGCACACTCCAAGGTCGGTTCAATGATCCAGAATAGAACCAGATTCCCTTATAGCATAGGGTGTGTGAGGTTAAGAATGACCAAAAAGTTACTGGGTAGATGGGAGGATGTGAAAGAAACGCAACCTGGCGGGTCCCTTTCTTTGTGCAGCAATTAAACAGAGAGGAAGAACAAAGCTCACCGCCCCCTAAAAATCCTCTGCTGCATCCCCTGTGGCCGGCGCCAGCTCATTTAGATTTAGGTCCGAGTAAGACAGGCAACAGAACAGGGGCAGGACTCCTTTTAGAAAGCAGTATGAAAGAATCTTTAAATATTTATTCCACACACACACTTGTGCCTCCAATTTATTCACACTGTTTTTCAAATTGCTATTTTGATTTGTCAGATGGTTTTAAAATGATGCAAAATATTGTTATCGGGCTTCTGCGTTCCATCTTGGAAGATCTGGGATGGAGAGGTACCTGTTGGCGTGGCGACAGATGCGGTCAGAACCATCAGCATTTGGAATCACTGTCTTGTGTCCATTGCTGTGTCTGAAGGTTCAAATGGTCATTTGAACTCCAGCTGCTGGAATAGTTGGTGGCGGTTTCTTTCTCTTGAAAGGGAGTAGGATTCGATTCCTGACATACAATACAGGTAATTCTTCTGAGTACCCAGCTTGCTGGGGGTAAAGGGAAGATGACTGGGGAAGGCACTGGCAAACCACCCTGCAAACAAAGTCTGCCTTGGAAACGTCGGGATGTGATGTCGCCCCATGGGTCAGGAATGACCCAGTGCTTGCACAGGGGACTTTTACCTTACCTAATTCTTCTGAAACTGCTTGTGCTGGTCATTGACCGTAATAAAGATTATCTATCTTCTGAAACTGTGCCACCCCTTTAAAAAAACAAAGTAAGCTTCTAGCCCTTAAGATCCCAATGCAATGGGGGCTCTTCTTTGTCCTTGCAGGAATGGCCCTGCATTCGGCACCCCGATGGTCTCCAGGACGTCTACCCCCAGAGTCAGTAGGATGTTTCCGTTGTCTCACACGTCTCCTCTACCCAAGATGCCCCAGCCAGAGACACTCGGCGAGGTGTATGAAGCCCTCAAAAAAGGAATAACATAAGTCATACAGCACCCCGGGGACCCCTTCCCCCATTTTTAGATTGGGGCTAGTGGTGGAATGACGGATGTTGTCATTTAACCGTGATTCAGCCTGTCCTGTGCACAGATTAGCATGTCTTGCCTTAGATTGCAGTATTGCATGTCTCCATTGCTGCCCTTTTGTGGGGGGGGGGGGCATGGGGACAACTACCGTAATACATTTCCTTGAATCCCAGTCTGTACTGGTGTCTTACTGAGAAAAGCCCCCAGCCCAAAGGATTGCTTGACGTAGATAGCTGTGCTAGCATAGCCTATTGCAGGGGTCTGACACGCCATGGTGGGGTGCGGCAACAAAGTGGCTCCCACAAAATGGCTGCCGCAGGAGGCGGAGCCAGCCACAAAACGATTGCCACAGCTTAACTTCAGTAACACAGTGCAGATTCTTATGCTGTGGTGGCAGCTGCTGCCAAAGCAGCATTTTTACAAAATCTGCACAGCAAATCAAAGCCCTTGCTAGGCAAAAGCCCTACCTTGGCCCACCCACTTCCTTTTTTTTTTTTTATAATTTTAATTGAATTTTTCAATACAAAAAAAAGAAAAAAGAAAAGATAAAAGAAAATATATATATATAAAAGGGTATTCACATAACATATTCAATACATTTCATTTTTTTTAATACAGTGATCAAAAAGTACCCTTTCCCCCCACCCACTTCCTAAAAAGGTGGCAGGTGCCAAAAAAGGTGTTGGTGGGCACCATGGCGCCCATGGGCACCACACTGGGGACCCTTGGCCTATTGGAAACCAAGGCGAGGGCTTTTCCTGGACTTCATTGCCAAGGATAATTTCTTGCAAGGGTTAGAGACAGCTGAATGGGTGGCTTCCTCAGAAAAGCTCATAACCCACAAGCTCTGTTCGCTGTTGATAGCTGTGCTAGCATGGCCTATTAGGAAGCCAAGGCAAGGAGAGGGGTCTTTCTTCCCGGGCTTTTCTGCCAAGGATAATTTCCTGCAGAGATCCGAGGCCACTGAATGGGTGGCCAGGCTGCTGGTTGCCCTAATCGCCAAAGTTTGTGGAAAGGTTTTTGTTCCTCCTGCTCATCTCGGCTTCTCCCTTACAGTGCTTATGTGGACGGGCATCAGCTTGAGCTGGAAAAACAGAACATCCAAATCCGTGAGTCCAAGAGGAATTCTCGCCTGGTAAGTGAAGGCTTGTCACCAACAGAAAATGTTCCCTACCCACACTGGGCACACCCCACAGTTCAGAACTGGTGACAGTGGAGAAACAGTCTGGGAGCCTTCTGATTTAATACGTGCCTTGCACTTGTGCCATGCATCTTAGCCGTACCCCCACTTTGCCCCTTATTTTTGCAGCCACGCTAGGGTTGCCAATCTTCAGGTAATGGTACAAAAATAGACACTTCTGTATATATAATAGTTAAACCAAAATTCACACAGAAAACCTATGTTCCAAGCAATTTCAATATAACTCCAATATTACCATCATAATGCAATATATGATGGTAATATTAGAACTATATTGAAATTGCTTGGAACATAGGTTTTCTGTGTGAATTTTGGTTTAATCTTCAGGTAGTAGCTGGAGACATCCTGCTATTGCAACTGATTTCCAGCCAATTGAGTTCACCTGGAGAAAATGGACGTTTCGGCAATTGGACTCTATGGCATTGAAGTCCCTCCCCTCCCCAAACCCCACCCTCCTCAGGCTCCATCCCAAAAATCTCACACCAGTGGGGAAGAGGGACCTGGCAACCCTAAGCCATTGACTCGAGGAGAAAGGGTGAAGCAGCTGTGCTCAAATTGACAACCTTTGCTTTTTAAATATATATTTAAGTGGAGGGAAATAATATATATTTCAGATTTTATTTTATTGGATTTTTAAACCCACCCTTTCCCAACCAAGATTGGATTTAGGGTGGTTTACATCTGAGCGCTATAATGTTCTATAACATTAAAGAAAATACAAAGTACAATATATCAATAAAAAGATTTTTTGCAGGAGCTGCCTGAGCACATCTTCTAGTGTTAATTTATTCTCTTTCATAAACCAGAGAGGTCTGTTAATCCCAACTCCACTCTTCATGGTGCTTAAAATAATTTTTAATTTAGACTGCCTAATCCTTCTGTTTGTTGGTTTTTTAATTACTGACTCACACAGAGGCGGCCAGTTCTGTCGGTGGCCATTGGCTGTGACTGCAAAGTGAAGTTTCCTTGTACACACATGAGCGCATGGAGTTGTCTTATTGGTCCATCAAAGTCAGTGTTACCTACTCCAACTAGCAGTGGCTCTCCAGGGAGGTCTTGAACATCACCTTCTACCTGAGCCTTTTAACTAGAGATGTTGAGGATTTAAATTGGGACTTGGCCAAGCAGATTGGGTCTTGGCCATGCTCTACCACAGTGCCACACATCCCACTCTGCTGGAGGCAATAGCTGAGGAGGGCTGTTCATAGGGTTGCCAGCTCCAGGTTGAGAAACACCTGCAGATTTTTTGGGTGGAGTCTGAGAAGGGTGGGTTTGGAGAGGGGAGGGACTTCAGTGCCACAGAGTCCAATTGCCAAAGTGGCCATATTCTTTAGGGGAACTGATTTCTATCACCTGGAGATAGGGTTGCCAGGTCCCTTTTCGCCATCAGTGGGAGGTTTTATGGGCGGAGCTTGAGGAGGGGAGGGATTAGGGAGGGGAGGGACTTCAATGCCATAGAGTCCAATTGCCAAAGTGGCCATTTTCTCCAGGTGAACTGATCTCTATTGGCTGGAGATCAGTTGTAATAGCAGATCTCCAGCTAGTACCTGGATGTTGGCAATCCTACCTGGAGATTAGACATTGTTCTAAGTAAATAAAATAGCATGCAAGGCAATTCTTAATCAAGGATTTCATTTGGTAATAAAAGCCGCAGCTTGGGGCTGTGATTTTGAATGTGGGGAGGAGAGAGAAAAGAGGGCTCCTTAACACCTAACACTTTCTTCACCAGCTGCTTTTGTGCTCCACCACCTCTGGATCACAAAAGAAGGGAGGGGACAGGGGTGCCTGCTATGACTCTTTCTCCGTTCCTGTTGGAGGGCTGGCCGGCTTCATTAGACCCTGTCCTGGGGACCAATATGAGGTTTGTGAAGAAGGGTTCGGGTTCTGATCACATTGCTATGGAAATGTCTTAGACGATGGGGTAGAGATTCAGCAGTGCTTGGCTGGTGTTTGAACAAGCTGGTTTGAGGGGGGTCTCTTTCTCTCTCACTGCTGGAAGTTTTGCTTGGTAACAGCCAGGGCGAATTGGCCCCCTTTCATATTACACTCATCCCTGGCTCTCTCTGTGTGTATTGTTCTCCCCCCACCCCCACCTTGCAATGAACTGAGCTGTAGTCATGTATAAAATGGTAGTTCATTGCTGCTTGTTGGGGCAGGGGCCGAGAAAGGTCTGCGTGCTGATCTCACACACATACCATGTTCCTCGCAATCCTGTCCGCTGATGCCTCGATGCTGTGTTTCCCACAGATCATGGTGCTGCAACAGGAAGAGTTAGAAGAATGGTCCATATCTTCAGACTCGTCCAACGATTCTTCCAGCCCGCAGCTGTCCGGAAGCACCTGCCACACGCCTCCCCAACCTCTCATGCAACCTGCAAGGCAAGCCGCTGCACCCGTCACAGGAATTGCCTTTACGATGGTAGCCAACGGCCACGTGTCCTATGCCTGGACTCTAAGCCAGAATAGAGAGGTCAGTGTGGACCTGCTGATTTCAGAGGACAGGGAATGTGCTGTCCCTTGAGAGAGAAGTCCTGGGGATTTGCCTACCCTGGAAATGAACTCTTTGGCCCAAGGCCATGCTGGACAACCGGATCAGCAAGTGTGATGAGGAGGAGGCCGAGTTTGCCGGGGCTGCCAGTGTGGCAGCTGAGAAAAATGAGGGTGCTGAGAGATGGAGCCAGGAAGCTCCACCAGCCTAAAGCCTCATTGACTAAACCCAAGCCTGACTTAGTGGATCTGCAGCCAGTGGGGGTCTTGGAGGGGCTGAGACCCAAACCTGTAGACTGTGGACTTGAGAAGGCTATCAGTTCTCTGGCCTCTAGATGACTACCGGAGACAGTTCCCGGAGCTGCAATCCCTGGAGCAAGAGCTCAAGCATCTAGAAGGGACTCTTTTGGTAAGAGTAGGGAATAATTTGCATGTACCTGGCATGTACTGCAGTCCAAAGCTCTACTCATGACCTGAGTTCGATCCCAATGGAAGTTGGTTTCAGGTAGCTGGCTCAAGGTTGACTCAGCCTTCCATCCTTCCGAGGTCAGTAAAATGAGTACCCAGCTTGCTGGGGGTAAAGGGAAGATGACTGGGGAAGGCACTGGCATACCACCCAGTAACCAAAGTCTGCCTAGAAAACGTCAGGGTCTGAATGACCCGGTGCTTGCACAGGGGACCTTTACCTTTACCTGGCATGTTAAAAACAAAATAACAGTCCAGGCTTTTCACCAGGGTAATGCAAATTCTGTTATTTATTCCAGAGTTCTGCCAATGGATCCTGAATTTTGTAACTTTTGAACATCAGGCAAATGATTTTCTCAATGTGCATTATGTAAATGTCAGACTCGGGAGTTTGTCCCTAGCATCAGTCAAGCAAAACCCAGGCGAATGGCTCTGAAGTAGTTTAGACTTTATTAGGAGCAATAAGACAAATGCAGAAGCTGACTGCCATGATGGCATGGAAGGTTAATAATGGGTAACAAAGCGGGCATACATGTTTAAAAAAGGCACCGTGGAGAGGATAAACAGGCTAGTAGACTCCGAGATAAGCTTTCCCAGGCTAGAAAAACACTGTTGCAGCTGTGGAAAACAGAACAGGCAATACTATATACAGACATGAGAACCTGAGACATGTGACCTAGGACCGTTATGGCATGCCAGGGTTCCTGGCTGGCCGCGCTGAAAACCAGCTAGGAGTAAAGTCAGGCTAAGGCTAGGAGCCAGAGTCTGACATTATTCCACTGGTACCTTCCAGAAAGGGGTAATGAACAGCTGGCCAGGACAATTTCAATACAGATGTCAAAAACAACTTCAATATGGCAATTCTATTTTTTAAAAGTTTACAAGCTGGAAAAGGGCACACAACAAAAGGCAGGATACTGGCTAAATTCCTTTTTCGATGTATAAATCCATCAGGCTTCCTGGCCTGAAAAAACAAGCAAAAAATGTAATTCCATTGAGTTTCACAGGGCTACACCAGCTATTTTGCAGATGTAACTCGAGACCTGCAAATAGGGGCGTTACCCGGGGCGAAAGGGCTTTGGGGGCTGACTAACATCAGCTCCGCCCCCAGGAACGCCCCCCCCGGATGTGGCGCAGGCACTTGTGCTGAAAAAAACGCTGCTGGGGAGGCAGTGCGGCACCCGAGCCTTGCACTGCCGTGTTGCTCCCAGGAGCCGGTTGTGAGGGTTCCCAACCTCCCTGTGCAAACTCCATAAAATCACTTGCTCAGACTGTCATGCAGAATCAAGGAACTTTATTGGAAGCTTCAGGTAGTACAGGCCTTACACTGGTAAAGTTGCAAGTGCTTACGGTTTCACAAAGACAGCATTATAACCCCTACAGGGAAGCAGATGTCAAGCGTATGTTATGGGAAGCGATAACTGTGCATGGTACAAAACATCAAAGAGTTCAGGGAGCTTGTTAGTACTATCTACCCTCCAAGGCCATAGCCGATGGAAGGGAGTCAGTGAGAGCAAGGGAGGGACGTGGGAAGAGGGAAGAGACATTCCAACCTGGGGCCTGTCAGACGCCGCACCTGAACCAAGGAAAGACAAGAGGCCTGGACTGCTTTTACGAGTCCAGGGAGGGGGGGGGGAACCTACAAGGCAAAGGCCTTACCCAAGGCAAAGGCATACAGACCCTCACATTCTGCCCCCCTTAAGGCCCCCCTCCCCCGAGTCCGGGCGGACGAGGTTTGTCAGGATAGGCAGAGTGAAACTCTCGAACCAGGCGGGGAGCCGCCACATGGGGAGCGGCCACCCACTCATCCTGGGCGGACCCCAGGTGCTTCCAGCGGATCAAATAGAACAGTTTTCCCTTTTTCAGCATAGAGTCCAACACTTTAGAAACCTCAAGATGCGATTCCCCTCCCACAACTGTAGGGACTTCAGACTTAGGGAGGGGGTGGAACTGAGGGGCAGCGACGTACGGTTTAAGTAGGCTGATGTGGAATACTGGATGCACCCCTCGAAGAGACTTGGGAAGTTCCAACTCCACCGTGACGTCATTGATCACCCGGGTGATGGAGAAAGGACCTACATACTTGTCACTAAGCTTCTTGCAAGGCCGAAGTGACCGTAGGTTCTTGGTGGAAAGGTAAACCTGTCCTCCCACCTTGAGTTCCCACCCCGGAGACCGATGTTTATCGGCCTGGTCTTTGTATTTGCGCTTGGCCCTTTCCAGTTTTTTCTGCAGCCAGGGCCAAGTGGTCTGCACTACTTGTACCCAATCCTGGACCTCCTGCACCCCTTCAAGTTCAGGAGTGATGTTAGGAGAACCAAAGGGCCCAAAGTCCTTTCCATAAACCACATGAAAAGGACTGAAACCTGTGGAGGAATGGGGGGCATTATTATAGGCATATTCAGCAAAAGGCAGTAGGTCTACCCAATCATACTGGTGGTAATTGACATAACACCTTAGATAGCATTACCCCCCTGTAACCACAAGGAGCCCTGTTGGTCGAGATTTGCGGGGAGAACCTGCAGATCCGCCTCCCTCTGAGAAGCGTCCCGGAGCCGCTGTTGAAAAGCCTCCGGGATTCCCTTGAGGGGGGGAAACTCCTGGCGGTGGGACTGGGATCGGGTGGTCACTGCAAGTCCCGAGACCTCCCCTCCCTGTTCAGGGGTAAACAAGGAATCCACTGGCCAGTCAAAGTCATTGCGGTATTGGGGAAGCCTAGAAAGAGCATCCGCTAACGCATTGTCCTTCCCTGGCACATGTTTCAGGACAAAGCGGAATTTGGCAAGAAACTGTGCCCAACGAATCTGTTTCGCGGTGAGCTTTCTAGCCCCTTTTAAGGCCTCTAGGTTCTTGTGATCGCTGCAAACCTCAAAAGGGATCTCTGCCCCTTCCAGGAAATGCCTCCAAATGGTGAGGGCATGTTTAACAGCAGCAGCCTCCTTCTCCCAAATAGCCCAGTTGATTTCGGATTGGGAGAATTTATTTGAAAAATAGGCACAAGGTCTCAGCTGACCGTTCTCGTCTCGTTGCAAGAGGGGCCCCACATGGCGACGTCAGAGGCATCGACCTGGACCACGAAAGGTTTTTCACAATCAGGGTGCGCAAGAACGGGTTCGGACGAGAAAAGCAGCTTGAGCGTATCGAAAGCCTGCTGGCAGTCCGAAGTCCATTGCAACCGAGCCGAGGGCAAGGCTGCTCTCGCCCCTTTCCCTTTCGTGCGCAGGAGCGAAGTGAGGGGGAGCGATACTTGGGCAAAATTAGGGATGAAGTTTCGGTAAAAGTTAGCAAAGCCCAAAAACTGCTGTAAATGCCTGCGCGTGGTGGGGGGGTCCCATTCCATTACTGCCCGAACCTTTTCGGGATCCATTTCTAAGCCTTGATGGGAAATCACGTACCCCAAGAAGGTGATGGAGGGTTGATGGAAATCACATTTAGAAACCTTAGCAAACAGTTTGTGCTCGCGCAGCCGCTGCAGCACTTCGCGCACCAGTTGTACGTGCTCCTTCATGGTTTTCGTATAAATGAGAATATCGTCCAAGAAAACCACCACCCCGCGGAATAATAGATCATGAAGTACTTCATTAATTAATTGCATGAACACACTCGGAGCCCCCGAAAGTCCGAACGGAATCACTAAATATTCAAACATTCCAAAACAACTGGAGAAGGCAGTCTTTGGTTCGTCCCCTTCTCGTATGCGGACTCGGTGGTAAGCCTCCACCAAATCCAATTTGGTGAAGATTCGGCCCTCTTTCAATTGTGCGAGAAGGTCTGGAATGAGAGGGAGGGGGTATGCATTAGACTGAGTGACCGCATTCAGTCTACGGAAATCAATACACAGTCTCAAGTCTCCCGTCTTTTTCTTGACAAAGAAGGCGGGAGCCGAGTATGGAGCCTTAGACGGGCGGATAAAGCCCCGCGCCAAATTGGTGTCCAAATAATCTCGCAGCACCGCCTTTTCACTAGGACTCATGGGGTAGACCTTTCCCTTGGACAATTTGCCATCCCCCACTATCTCGATAGCACAGTCCGTCTCCCGGTGGGGGGGCAGCTCGTCGCATTCCCGCACGTCAAACACATCGGCAAACTAGGAATACTCGTTGGGAAGCTGGGGCAGCAGAGTCCCGACAGAAGGGGCCCCTACGAGGGCGGCTGCGGGAGTGTGCAGTACTCGATCTTTATCATGAAGTTCACACGGGTTGCGGGGAAAGGTGAGCGTCCGCTCAACCCAGTCTATGGAGGGATTGTGCCCCAGCAACGAATTCATCCCTAACACAATAGGTGCGATGATGGGGGCAATGGTAAAATAAAGTCGTTCCCAATGCTCCCCTATAGCCATGACGACCGCAGCGGTGCGGTGAGTTACAGGTCCTTTTTTAAGGTCACTCCCATCCATCTGGGAAAAGCGGATGGGTTCAGGTAGCCGCTTTCGCTTAACGCGCAATTGTTGGGCAGCCTCTTCACTTATCATGGTGCGGGCACAACCCGAGTCAACTAGGGCCGTAAATTCTAACGTGGGCCCCCCTTTTGGCAGTGAGAGATTGACCTTTACATACACATTGTCTTCCTGAGCGCTTACCATTAGTGGAGCTCCTTGCACAACGTTCGGAGCGGTCTGCTGAGGAGCCCCCCTTACAGCAGACCGACGGCGTTTTTTGCCGGCATGTCCCAGTCCTCCTCCTCGCTGGAGGAAGCAGCTGCGGTATTTGTAATCCGTGACTCCGATGAGTCAAAGGCTTCATTTGTAATCCGTGACCCCGATGGGCCGGCAGAGCCCGAGGCTTCGACCTCGGTGCGTGCGTGCAAGGCCGAGGGTGTGCTTCGTCGGCTCGGTGCGCCGCTCCGGCGGCGAGGTTGCCCCTCGGGAGGGGGCTTCTCAGGCTCGGTCGTTGCCGGACGAGACGGTCCCGGACGTCCGGGTCGTGAAGGGCATTGAGAAGCAAAGTGTCCTTTCCCCCCGCAAACGAGACAGACCCCGCTCTTAAAGCGTTTACGGCGTTCGGTCATGGAGGGTCCTCCCCCCGAGGGGGGACGAGAGTCCTTCGGATCGCCGGGCCTGTCTCCACGGGTCTTGGTCTCCCGTCCGGTGCGTTGTCGGGACAGGAGTAGCAGTTGCTTTCGATTCTCGATGTCAGTGGCGTGGCGAACCCAGCCTTCAACATCGGGAGGGTTACCTTGCATGAAAGCCCAGTGTTGCAATTCCGGGTTCAAACCTTCGCGGAAACACTGCATCCTGGTAGCTTCACTCCAGTCCAAGATGCAACTCGAGAGCGACTGGAACTCGCTAGCATACTGCGTGACCAACTTAGTCCCTTGGCGCAGTTGTTGCAAGGCAGTTTTTGCTCGCTCACCCAAATGCGGGTCCTCGAAACGGTGTCGAAGGGCAACCATGAAGTCGAGACTTCGCAAGACCGGGGAGCGGAGCTCATACTGCTGTACCATCCAGGCAGCCGCCTCACCTAGCAGGAGGGACGCCACGTATTGGACCCGGGACTCTTCCGAAGTAAAAGTCCGGGCCTGTTCACGCATAAAAATGTCCACTTGCACCATAAAAAACATCAGCTGGTCACTCGACCCGTCATACGTGATCTTCAGATCTCGGCGGGCCGGTGGAGCGGGACGGATGGGAGGTGCGGGGACCACGGGAGGGCCAGGTGGTTGCTTTCCGTCTGCCGGAGCCACGGGTGGAGTCTGAACCTTCAGGTCGTCCATGGCTTGGGCCATGTCCAGCATCACAGCGTTCATGGCATCCATCCGGTCCAGTAACTCCTGGCGCTCTTTCTGCCAGCGCTGCCGCTCCTCATCCATCTGGTGAAGCAGCAGGGCTTCCTTTCGGGAGGGATCGTCCTCGAACCCCAACCCGTGAACCACAGTCCGTCGTGACTGCGCGTCGCTCTGCGGGAGCGACCAATGCCGGGGAGATTCCAGCCAAGTCTCCAAGCGGGTGGGCTTGGACTTTGCACCCAAACCCGATCCTGAATCGGCTCCACTGGGCGTCTTCCCAGTCGACTTCCCTTCCGAAGGGGCCAGGTCGGGCTCTTTGGGTACAGCGTCATCCTTCTTGTCGTCGTCATCCCCGTTGCCTGCCATAGCTGTCCAAGAACGGTACAGGAGCAGGATAACGAGGCAAAAGACTTGCAACTTAATGTGAGGGTTCCCAACCTCCCTGTGCAAACTCCATAAAATCACTTGCTCAGACTGCCATGCAGAATCAAGGAACTTTATTGGAAGCTTCAGGTAGTACAGGCCTTACACTGGTAAAGTTGCAAGTGCTTACGGTTTCACAAAGACAGCATTATAACCCCTACAGGGAAGCAGATGTCAAGCGTATGTTATGGGAAGCGATAACTGTGCATGGTACAAAACATCAAAGAGTTCAGGGAGCTTGTTAGTACTATCTACCCTCCAAGGCCATAGCCGATGGAAGGGAGTCAGTGAGAGCAAGGGAGGGACGTGGGAAGAGGGAAGAGACATTCCAACCTGGGGCCTGTCAGACGCCGCGCCTGAACCAAGGAAAGACAAGAGGCCTGGACTGCTTTTACGAGTCCAGGGACGGGGGGGGGGGGGGAAACCTACAAGGCAAAGGCCTTACCCAAGGCAAAGGCATACAGACCCTCACACTGGTGTAAGAGGACCTGCACAGGGCCTGTTTCACTGTGGATGGCGCAAGTGGCACAGACGCCAGCGCTGTTATCATATCTGTAATGTCCTTTTAAGTTCAACTGGAAAGGCTGTGATCTCATATCAGCATGTATTAAATAGATCAGTTGATACATGCCGATATGAGATCACAGCCTTTCCAGTTGAACTTAAAGGGACATTACAGATATGGTAACTAGGGGTGTGCATTTGGCTACAGCTGTTTTTACCGGTTAAAAAAACGGTAGCAATAAAGGGAGCCAAAAAGCAGATCCCAAATAATGCCAATTTTTTTCCAGCAATATTCAGGGCCACTTTGGGCCTGCTGCCATTTTTGCCCCACCCCACCCCTCCCCTCCCCTTTCCCACCCCTCCTTACTTACCTGAGTCAGATCTATGCTGCTTGTGGGCTCAGCCCTCCATAGGGTGTGAGCAGCGTGCATCTGGACGTCTCTGCGTTCAGATCCCTGCTGTGCTGGGCTAGCTGCCAACTCCCGGGTGTCGGATTGCAGCGTTTAGCGGCACTGCAGAAAGTTGCTGTCAGGACTGGGAGAGTTCAGAGGAGAGTCAGAGAGTCCCGTGTGTCAAAGCCAGAGATCAGAGTCCAGTAACTTGCCAAATCAGAGTCCAGTTCCGTCTTCCGAGAAAGCCGTTCCAAAGTCCAAGGTCAGGGAGAATCGTTCAGTGCGGGAATCAGTGAGTTGCCAGGTATGCTATCCATTGCTTCCTCGTCTCTGGGCTGCCCAGCTGTTCCTTTTCTGGTGTGCCAGTTCTGTGTTAGCCCTCATCCTGCGAAGACTCGCCATCCTGCTGCTCCAGCAAATGCCAGCCGGGCACTATGCATTTTAGCTACCAGCACCTTTCTCTGTCACTGCCTCCACCTGTCAGCCCTTGACCTGCTCTGCTAAGTCAGTAGTTTGAGGGCTCACAGTTGGGCTACTGGGTCCAGGCTCCGAGCAGGGTGGGAGTGGTTCTGCCACAACTTCAGACTGTACGTCCTGTGCAGGCTCTGGGGAGCCAACAGCTTGAGGGCTTCCAAGCTTCTCACAAGGCTGTGCTGAGTCTGATCCCACTTCAGGATGTGAGGCTTGAAGCAGGTCTAGCGGGGCTGAATTCTCCTGGTAGAGTTCCTCCTCTGAGGACTCATTCCCCAGGGACTGCCCCATGGCACCCGCTACTTGCCCGCTCAGATCTTGCTGGGGAGGTCCAAGCCCAGAGGCAGCATGCATCTGAACACACAGGCAACAATAAAGGGAGCTGAAAAAGCAGATCCCGAATAATGCCAAAATTTTCCAGTAATATTTGGGCCACTTTGGGCTTGCCACCATTTCCCCCCCCCATTACTTATCTGAGTTAGATGCACATTGTTTGCCGGCTCGGACCTCCACAGGGAAGCCCAAGCCCTCAAACAGGCAGGCATCTTGTTTTCTGTTGCCCTAGAAGGTCGGACCAGAACCTATTGAAATTAAATCAAAAGTTTTCAGCTAAACATTAGAAAGAGCTTCCTGACACTTAGAGTGGTTCCTCTGTGGAACAAGCTTCCTCGGTCTGAGTAAAATGTGTAATCTCTGGTTTTCGGATTTCTTGTTCTCCAGGCATCAGTCAAGTTAAGTTCCTTCATGTATTTAAAAATGTTTTTGGTAGCTTTCCCGAAGCACTACTATGCGATTTCTCCCTGATGATGAACTATCAAATTCTTAAATAGGGTCTCAAAAAAGTTTTCTTTTGCAGCGCTAGGGGCATAAATGTTTGCCAAGGTGAAACAGACTCCATCGGTGCCATGTACTATTAAAATCTGATATTGACCATCTGAGTCGGCATAATGGTTTTTAACAGTTAGTATCCTTTCATTAATATAGGTGACCAACCCTCTTTTCTTCTCTTTGGCTGATGCGAAATAGGGAGTCCCAAGACATTTAGTTTGAAGTATCTTTTCATGTTCTTTTTTAACATGGGTTTCTTGCAGACAAATAATGTCGATTCCTTGCTTCTTCAAGGTATGGAAAACTTTTTTTCTTTTATTGGGTGAATTGAAACCGTTAATATTCAGAGATAAAAATTTTAGATGGTCCATACTGGGTCAAAAAGCAGTCTGCAATGCCGAGGCTTGTCCTAGTTTGTCTTCTTCTGTTGTTTTCTTATTTTTCCGTGGATCTTGTTTTTCAGGCGGACGTTTTTTGTCCTTCTGACTTGGGGGTAAACTGCTTGAGTCTTCTCCTGGTTCGTCTTCGTGATCCTTGGAAGGAAATTCTGTGGATGTTTTGAGTTCCTCAAGTAGTAGTTCTGCTTGTTGCTGGCAATGAAATTTCTAATGAGTACGGAATCAGCCACCTGAACCTGATTTGTCTTTTAATCAGTTTTTGTTTTAAATCGTTATATTCTTTTCTTTTGGCCAAGACACTACCAGGGAGATCGGATAGTATTTGTTTGGAGTTTCCTTCCCAAACTAATGGGTTGTCTCTTTGTGTTCTCAACAGCAAATCCCTGGTTCTTTTGTGAACAAATCTCACCAGTATGTCCCTTGGTTTGTGATATCTTTTGGCGTAAGCCGAATTTATTCTGTAGCAATATTCAAGTTCAGTATCGTCTTCTCCAAATTCGTAATGTTCATGAAGAAATGCTTTAATGTCTGATTCTAGACCTGTTTTTCCAAATTGTTCAGGAATCCCACAGAATTTAATGTTCTTATCTCTAAGTTTGACTTCATGGGCATCTGACTTAACAGACAGGTCTTGAATTGTTTTGGAGTGTTCCTGTAGTTCGGAGGTGTGTTGACCCACTGTTGTCTCTGTCAACTCTTGCTTCTGCTTGATTTTAATTATTTCTTGAGAGTTGAATTCAAGTTTTTCTTCGACCTTAGCAATACTTTGAAGAACTCTTTGTTCAGATTGTTGTATTGACTCTTGAATTGTTTTCTGTAAGGAAGTTTTCAAATCAAGTATCATCTCTTGAGTACATGAAAAGAAATCTTGGCTTTCTTTTGCCATGACCGGACTTTCTGGAGGAGGCACTTCTGTTTTGGATTTAAATTTCCCAACGTCTATCTCTTGTTCTTCTTCAGAATTGTCAAAGTCTTCTAGTTGGTTTTTTACGTTGCTTTCCTTTTATTTTCTGAGAAGACTGATGTGCAAAGCTGGCTCGCCTTCCTTGAAGGTTTTAAAGCAGAAGCTAGATGGCCATCTGTCGGCAAGGCTGATTCTGTGACCTTAGGCAGATCATGAGAGGGATGGCAGGGAGGGTTGTCTCAGTGTTTGGGTCTTGTGGCCCTTTCTTACACGCCCAGGATAATGCCGGTTGCTACTTTGGAATCAGAAAGCAATTTTCTTCCAGGCCAGTGTGCCCAGGGATCCTGGAGGGTTTTTTTGGCCACCTTCTGGGCATGGAGTAAGGGTCACTGGGGAGTGGGGAGAGGTAGTTGTGAAGTTCCTGCATTGTGCAGGTTGGACTGGATGACCTTGGTGGCCCCTTTTAACTATGATTCTATCTGAACAACTCTGCATTCTTCTTGCGGGCTCAGACCTTCCCAGGGCGGTCTGAGCCAGCAAGCAGCATGCAGCTGAATGCCTCTGCATTCAGATCCCTGCTGCCTTCAGGCTTGGCCTTCCCCAGGGCGGTCCGAGCCTGCAAGCGGCATGCATCTGAATGCCTCTGCGTTCAGATCCCTGCTGCATGCCGGCTTGGACCTTCTCCAGCTTGTAAACTTTTTAAAAATAGAATTGCCATATTGAAGTGGTATTTGGTATCTATATTGATATTGTTATTTGCTGTATTTGGCTTGTAAATTTTTGATAGTGCTACTATTTGTTGCCATTTTAGAATTGTGGACAGATTATGTTACAACCTTGTACTTTTGTAATTACAATATTTTTTGTATTTTGGGGTGTGTGCAAACAAATGAACACTAAAGTCCCTTTTCTGTTAAAAACCCCCTCTGTAAATTAATCTACGTGGATATATAATGTTGTGTGTGTGTATATATTACACATACACAATTACTGAGAGTTCTTGGCTGATTTTTTATTTTAAGCCTGAAATAAAAAGAGGTTTGAGAAAGTTGTTGAGTTTTGTCGTTTTCTGAATGCTACCCTAGGTGCCTGAAAACTGGGAAGTTAGGTATTGTGTGTGATCAGGTCAGCAGAGTGTGCAACGTCAAGACTTTAAGGATGTTTTCATTTCTGCACCTGTAAAACGGGGAGGACGAGCACCCTTGCCAGAAGCAGAGGGGAACTCCAGCACTTGTGGATGCAACGTCACCCTGTCTTTCCTACAGTATTCTGTGGGTGTCTCACAAAAATATTAACTCAGTACATCACCAGGGAGGATTAACATTCACAGAATGGTCTAGAAGCAGGTTGCGCTGTGGTGTTGATGAGCCGGTGCCTGGATGGCATAAACACAGCCGCCCTACATATGCCACAAACAAGGAATATCATTTTGAACAGGAATAAAGAGTACCAAAACATCCCTAAGGGTCTGCCATGTCTGGGCCTGTGCCATCTAGTACTGTGAAGAGCCTCCCTGCCCTCTGAAACTGCATGAACCTACCGATTGCTAGCTCCAGTTCACTGCCCAAGCGGCCAT
This sequence comes from Euleptes europaea, assembly GCF_029931775.1. Taxonomy (NCBI): domain Eukaryota; kingdom Metazoa; phylum Chordata; class Lepidosauria; order Squamata; family Sphaerodactylidae; genus Euleptes; species Euleptes europaea. The sequence continues at coordinate 10,917,954 of NC_079328.1, forward strand.
GAAGGAGAGGTTGATGGGTGTGGTTTGTTCTTGTCGTCGCTTCTCAGACTCACACGACTGTTGTCTGGGTCCATGCTAGCAGCAGAGATGCAACCTCAGGAGTTTGCACTGGGCCTGTTGGGGTGGCACGAGAGGAGGTGTGCACACCTGGGCCACTACGACATGGGTTCAAGGTGGGCCTCCACTTTGCCTTAGACCCAGCTGGGAAAGCAAGAGGCCTCGGTTGTACTTTGAGCAAGTACTGCAGGCAGAATTTGGGTTTTCTACTATCCCTGTCTTCTCTCCTCCCCATCTGCAGCATCCTGCCCTCTAGCCTCCTTGGTCCCCTGAAACAAATACTTAAAGATGTACAAGACCTTGATTACAGTCCAGTAGCACCTTATTGACCTACAAGATTTTCAGGGTATAAGCTTTTGAGAACTAAATCACCCTTTGTCAGAGTCTTGAAAGCTTACACCCTGAAAATCTTGTTGGTCTCTAACATGCTACTGGATTAGGATCTAACTCTTCTACTACCTCTTCTATGTGGTTATGCTCTGCAGCAATCTTAAAGATGTACTGATTGAGAGACCCATCTGGGTTCAACAGCACCTTCATGGCATTATGGAGAAAACCCAGCAATGATACATAGGTGTAACAGAAGAGTAAAACCAGAGGTGCTGCCTAGAAAACAAGCACAATGGATTTCTTTGGTGGGTCTGCCCTCTCACAATGAAACTGGCTTGGAAGCACCAGGTTAAACATTAGCCCACCGCTGCTCTTCCGAAGGATCCAGCTGTCCTTCCCCGCATTAGTCTGGCAGAATTCCTTGTGCACACATTTGTCCATATAATTTATGTGTGACTCATCTGCTAAAACATTCAGAGAGCTCTTAGCCCACCTCTGAGAGAATTTGATTTGAATTCGATGGGAGTTCTCACCGAGCTCTGTCTAGACTGTGCCCCTCCAGAATCCAGGTAAGGTGCCACAACCGAATGTCCCTTCAATAAAAAAATATTTCCTGCATGCAGAAAGCCAGTGGGTCTAAAGCTATGCTTGAACTACTCTTGGTATGCCAATCAATTTTCTGCCTATAATTTGGCTGCTGCCCAGTGTCCCATGAAGCCAAGGGTACGGTTCTGTAGGTGGCAGCTGATATTTTAACTTCAGTTTAGAATCATTATGAGTAATGTCAGCCATCTCCCAGCCAGTTTGGAGTCCACCCTCCAAAGCATCCATTTTCCCCAAGGGAACTGATCTCTGTAGTTTGGAGAAGAGGTGGAATTCTGGGGGATCTCCAGGTCCTCCCTGGAGGATGGCATCCTGAAGCCTAGCCCCGCTGCTGCTCACCAAAGATTATAACAACACATCTGACCAGCATTAGTGCAAGTTTTATTGATTCTACAAGGATTACAAAGCCACAGAACCCAAACTGTGGTCTCTGACGAAACAGGAAGTGGCAGCCAAGCCAAGAGATTGAAGGGCGGCATTCCCCCTCCTGCCAAAGGGCCTGCTCAGTCCTCAGAGCAGGGAACGTTCCAGCAGGGAGGAAGGACAGGGAGGAACAAACTCTCCCTCAAGGCCACATGTCCAGTATAGCCAAGCTTCACGAACACAGCAAGAAGGGCCAGGTGCTCAAGGGATCTTCAGTATTTTGGTCTCTTCACCTCAACCCTGGAAGGAGAGACATTGATGAGGCATGAAAGAGCAAATCCTGGCAGCGGAAATAGGCCAAAGCAGTGCAACGAACAGCAAGAGCAACAAACCCTCCTCCCCAAGATGAGACAGCCACAGGAGCTTTGCCCACAAGGCCGCCAGCTCCCAACTGCAACAACAGAATTAAAAAAATCTACTAACCCATCGGCCTCCATCTTCTTCCTCTTCTCGATGATCTAAGAAAGAGAGGATTGTTACTGCTTGGCAGAACCAGCACTGCCGCCTCATACAGGAAGCTGCCCCAGATCAGCAGAGCACACTGATCTCAAGCAGCATTCATCCTGCATTGCATGGGGAAGAAATGGCCCACTCAGCTGTGTCTTCCTTGACCAGCATCTTCAACTCCAGACTCAGACAACGAGACAGAAGACAGGGACAACACTCGGACACCAAATCACAGCCTTGGAGGTGTGTGAAGAACAGCTGGCAGCACAGCTTACGGATTCACATCTGAGTATCCCAGACAGACAGCTGAGTTCCTCAAGGAATCCTACAACATGACTCTGGGAGATTTCTGCAAAACTCCAGATAGGGAAATGGGGGGGGTTCACCGAGGGGCTCAAAAAATACTCACAGCACTGATCTTCTTCCACTGCCGATCCAGCTCAGCCTTGTCGTTGGTCTCCTTGAAACGGCGCGTCTTACGGCCTTCGGACATCTTGATTCCGTACTGGAACGCCGCTCTGGAGTCAGAGGGATACGGATGAAAAAGTGGGACAGAGAGCAGCCTGGGGCAACCAGCCTGCCGCCAAACAGACCACAGCAGAGGGTTCCACATTCACCTCGATTCCCCTTAAAAGGGTCCCAAGCACAGAAGCCACACTGAGCCACTCTGCTCCACACCCACCACCAGGAAAATCTCCACCGCTTACTTGGGCAGAGCCTCTTTGTTGTTCATGTATTCACTGTACTCCTCTTGGGTATCAAAGTCCCAGCGGCCAAGGGGTCCCTTTTTGTTGCCCTTTAGAAGGGAGGGGAGAGAAAACAGGCTGGTTTACACATGCAGTAGCACCAGATGCTGGAAAAGACTGTATCATGTCATCATGCTCTGTGTGTGGGGGGAATACAAATCTTACAAACCCCCATACAAATTTGTTCTCTCGCAAACACACATACGATTGCTGTGCTATTTTTCTGCTTGCAGTGAGTTTTAGTTGAGGAGCATTAAAAGAAAGAGGTGTGAATGGCAGCCCACTGCAGTAAAAAAATCACCCTCCAACCAGAGCTAGCACTCCAGGCTCCAGAGGAAACCACGTTATCCAGCTCCACAGGAGATACTAGATATCTGTGTCCGGTACTAGCATTCCATCCAGAGCTGCAAACAACTAATAACACACCTGATCCATTTTACTGTAGTCGACTTCTTCGTCACTGTCCACGGCCATGTCATCCATTCTGGGGAAGAAAGAGACAATAAGCTCTGACTTATCCTTGCAGCCTCGGCAACACCGTCCAGTATTTCCCCAAGGCTCAGATCTTTGGGTTCAATACAGTCAGCCTAAACCTGCAAGAACTGGGAACTCATTCAAGAACGACTTGTGGTACCAGATGTAATAAAGGTCTCACTAATCAGACCCTGTCTCTGAACTCCACTGGACAGCAGCTGCCAAAGAAGCGACTCAAACTTTGTTGCTGGAGTTTGGGGATCATTTCAAGGCTCACAAGAGCTCCCGGCCTCCTTTCAAGCAGTGATGAAAGCAGAGTTTCTCTGTTTTATACCTGGCCAATTTACTCAAGGTTGAGCAGCAAAGGTAAGTGCTATTATTGCAAAAATAATAATCGCATACTCTCTATTGATACTTATTAGTGATCTTCATTATGCCATTCTTCATCATAAATTACTTTGAGAGCTCCCCCACAGATGAAAAGTGGCTGTTAAATTTATAAATAAGCAAAAGGAAAGAGGGCTGAACCAAAACCAAAATAGAGACAAAATGCAGCAAACTGGTGCAAAGGAAAAAATTGTTTAATAGTTAAGTTGCCCCTACGTGTTTCATATACGCTTCTTCAGGAGGATCATTTTTACTCCGTCTCGAGCAAGCTCGGGACATTGGAGTGAAGAACGATCCCCCCGAAGAAGCATATGTGAAACGTGCAGAGGAAACTTAAAACTTTATAAATAAACAAGGTCAGGAAGTTGTTCATAATGCAGCACCTTTCACCTAAACTGCTCAGCTTGTATGACCCTAAAAAACTACATAGGTCAGAGGTGAAACTACAACTCCTGACACGGAAACCTCCAAGAGTAAAATACAACTGTTCTCTTTCTGGTTGCGGCAATCCCTGGTGAATCAGGCCCACCAGTAACTTTTGCAGCGAAAGCAGCTTAGGCCTGCTCCTCTCCACATTCTACATGGAGCCACAAAGGTATCACCTTCAAATTACCCTTCGTGTGCAAGCCAAAATGCCAGAAGCAGCTTCTACAGAGAAAACACAATTTTGGGATTTGTCGTAAAGTTAACGTTCACGTTCTAAGTAAATATTTCTTAGTTCCTCACTGCTGCTCTGGCACAAGGACAAACACACATCTCAGTTTACCCCACTGTATGAGGTTATGATTTTAAGTTACTGTTTAGATATTTGGGAAGTGTCACACAGTAGCAGAGCCCCTGAAGAAAAAGCATGGGGGGAAATTCAAGACTTGGAGCTCTGGCACAGATCTCAAATTCAAATAGGGCCACAATAATTATTTCTGTGGGACAGCCACAAACTCTCCCTGGCAACAGGAGAGAGCATTTGGGTCTAGTGGTGCAGTGGAAGTAACCAAGTTCCATTTTGATTTGGTCTACCAGCCACACCAAGGAGAGAAGCAAAGACTTCCAGACGCAAGGGAGCTTGAAGCCGGAATGATGAGACAGAGAGCGTGCCAGCAAAGGGGCAGCCACTTCTCTCTCAACCATATACCACCCAGCACATTCTGCATAGGGGTGCATCAGTGGCTGCCAATCATTCCCACACTGCCAGCCAAAAAAGAATCCTTAAAACAGCCCACCGGGCAAAGCAAGCAGGCATCTTGTTGAGATCCAGGTAGTCTCCTGCCCCCCCTGAAATAATACAGCTTCCTTACGTTGCAGGGTAACATTCAGCGTAGCTGTTGGACATCCCGAAGAAGTCACCCAGCTGCTTTTTGTCTTCTGGCTTTTTTATTGTGTCAGATGTTAAGGAACAAGCAGTTGGGGCCAACTCCACAAATCAGAGCGTGCATGACAACAGGAAGGAGGAAGCTGCTCCCGAAAAGGAAATGGACAATGCAGGTGTGTGTGTATGTGTGTGTGTGGGGGGGCGGGGCGGGAATAGATGGGCTCTTTCCACCCTGTTGCTCCAGACCCTTCCCTCTTCCGTTTCCTACCCAACAATCCCTCCCCCAAGCTGTTGCTTCTTCCCCAGTGACGGCAGTGAAAGGTACAAGAAGAAGAAGGAGTTGGTTTTTATATGCCAACTTTCTCTACCACTTAAGGAAGAAGCAAACCGGCTTACAGTCACCTTCCCTTTCACTCCCCACAACAGACACCCTGTTAGGTGGGACTGACTCTAAAAGAGCTGCGACTAGCCCAAGGTCACCCAGCTGGCTTTATGTGGAGGAGTGAGGAAACCAACTCGGTTCGCCAGATTAGAGTCCACCGCTGCAAACCACTACATCACGCTGGTACCGAAGGGGAAACAGCTAGTTTGGTGTTATGGTTAGACTGTCGGACAAAGACCTGAGAGACCCAGATGTGAATCCCCATTCTGCCATGGAAACTCACTAAGTGACCTTGGACCAGCAGCCTAACCTACCTCACAGGGTTGTTGTGAGGATAAAATGGAGAGGAGAATGATGAATGATGGGGGGAAAGGCAGGCTATAAATAAAATAAAGGCCAGCTGCTGGCTCCCCCAAAACCCCATTTAATTCACGCGAAAGGATATGATTCGGCCCCGTCCCAGCCGCCGGCACCAGCAAACTTCTCGTTGATTGATTTAATCAGTTCCTTGGCTGAACCTGGTCCTAGAAACAGAGGAAGACACCGAAGCAGGAGAGATTATTCCAACACAGTCACAATTCTACCCTCCCAAATGCCATACTCAAAAGAAACGGCTGTTACTCCACTGTCCTGGTATACCCCCCGAAAGACACTAAGATCGACCGATGAGAATCTGCTGGTGGTCCCTGGCCCTAAGAGCGTCGGCTGTCCTCAACTAGAGCCAGGGCTTTCTTGGCCCTGGCTCTGGCCTGGGGGAATGCTCTGCTGAGTAACATCAGGGCCCTGTGAGACCTTAAAGAGTCCCGCAGGGCCTGTAAGACAGAGCTTTTCCACCAGGCCTACAACTGAGTAATGCCGCTGATACCATCATTACTGGCCTCCCCCCCTTCCAACGTGAGTGGAAGGGATGCTACCTGTACGGTGCCCACAGCTTAGTAATTTGCACGCCATCTTTGCTATGGGGTTTGTTATGGGATCTGAGGATTTTATTGTTGTTTTTATTGTTTAATTTAACTGTACGTTATGTTTTAATGATGTTACCTGCCCTGAGCCAGCTTGCTGGGGAGGGTGGGATACAAATTTGAAAAATAAATAAAATAAAAAAGTCCCAATCACAAATAATCACAGGAGGCTACTCAGAATGACTGCTGAGGGCCTCTGATGCGCAACAAAAACAGCAGTAACTGAGCGACTCACAACATAAGGAGGCACGCCGAGGCCAGCTGTCAAATGCAGCACAGAAACAACAATTTTATGGCACTTGGAAGACTAATAAATTTATTGTGGTCTAAGCTTTTGTGAGCCAAGCCAAAGGTCAGTACCCCCTAACCATTCTCCTCAATGCAGACCCAAAGCAGCTCACACGGTCTCCTTCATTTTATCCTCACAACAACCCTGTGAGGGAGGTTAGACTAAGTGTGTGTGACAGGCCCAAGGTCACCCAGCAAGCTTACATGGCAGAGTGGGGATTCGAACCCGGGTCTTCCAGATCCTAAGCCAACCCGCTAGACACTTCATCGAATGATTCCATCAGCCAGCAGAGATATGCCACAATATGTTAGGCAGTCCCTTAAAGTGCCACATAGCCCAACTGCCATTTTGGCTCCAGCCGACTCACACAATTAGTCTGGAATAAATCAGAGTTACTGATTTTAAGCGGTACTCGAAGACAGCCCTTTAACAGCACAAACGGCTGAACAGGTCTGCTGAGATAACGCGAATGCTTATCTTCCTGCTGGGGCCAGCACCAGGGACAAAGGGGGATGTCCAGATCCACGCTGGACTGGCTAGTCCTAGCAGCCACAAGCTTTAGCAGTATTATGCTTAACATTCACAACACTGCAGGGTTCCGAATTAAACCTAGCCCCCATTGCAAGCCTATGAAACACACCTTGTACGATCAGCAATAAGCCCACGTACCTCAGCCCACTTTAAACCAAGCATTAAAAAAGAGGAACTTACCTTTATCGATATCAATCGGCTGAAAGGAGAAAGGAAAGAATTCGTTATTGCGAGAGGCCAACAAAGGGAGCGACTTGAGCATCAAGATCTTATATTAGGAAGAAGGGCAAAAAGGAAGGGATGGATCTGTTAAGAATTTCTGCCTCTTCGTTGCACTGCCATGCTTTGACTGAATATACCACCCACCTCTCTGCACCCTCTTGCTCTCCACTGGGAATTCTACACCAGCGACATCCAATCTGGAAGATACTCATAGCCTCAGCTATGGCCCCAAGAATATTTTAAACCTGGTATATCACACCAAGCCCCCCGCCGATGTTATCCCAGCCAAGGAACTACTCCCAGCTTGCCCCACTGGCTTTCAAATCCTCAAACAGACATGGCACCCTGGATGGAATGAACATTCACTTGCCTCATCATCAGCTTTGGGCTTCTCAAAGTAGCTGTGCCGCTTCTTCTCCTCCTCCCGTTCGCGTTCCCGCTCCCTCTCTCGGTCCCGTTCACGATCCCGCTCATGTTCCCTGTCCCGCTCTCTCTCACGCTCTCGGTCCCGTTCCCTGTACCTCTCCCGCTCCTTCTCTCGTGGAATCTTTGCCGCAGATGGCACATAATCTCCAATGTCATCAAAGATACTGTTTGCAAGAGAGATACACATTAGCAAGGCTCAGAGAGGAGAGGAAGATTTGCCAACAGGCTCCTCTAAAGTAAGCCCTTCCCATCACCCATCTCCTGCAGTTCTTCTGGGTACTAAAGTGGCTCTTCCTTGGCAAAAATAGTGCCGCCCCTTGAGCTCTAAGCAAGCCTAGATATTTGCTTGCTCTAGCCCAAGTCCTGCAGGAAGTCCATTCAACTCCCCTCATTTTGTCTTCAAGTAAGCAACTGCTTGGAAAAGGCCCCAAATCCCACTTAAACGTTGGGGATATAATCTACTGAACTTGGCTTACTTACCTCATATCTGCCTCTGGGGGTTTCTTCTCATCCAGTTTTCCTGCAAACAGAGAGCAGTCAAAACAAGCCTAGTTAGGCACCCATTTCATCCACTTCAGCTCTCGTCTCCTAAGATAATGGAAATGTTTCTGGAGTTGACCGTATCAGAGGAGGGCAGACTTCAGGCTTGAGGGAACAGGTTTTTTAAAACCAGAACTCCAGGGGTGGTCAGATGCGGCCAGCTTTAAAACTGCTTTCCCCACCCCTGAAGGTGCAGCCGGCCACAGCGACCCAGCGACAAGTCCAAACTCACGTCGGATTCCCTGAGCACATCAGGGATTCCCACACTGACCTCTAAAATATTACAAGGCGACCTGATCACAGGCAGTCAATGATTTAACCATTTTACAAGCAGTATTGATACTGAGAGATTAGAAAACAGCCAGTGTGGTTAAGAGTGGTGGACTCTGATCTGGAGAACCGGGTTTGATTCCCCGCTTCTCCACATGAGCGGCAGATGCTAATCTAGAGAACCGGGTTGGTTTCCCCACTCCTCCATGTGAAGCCAGCTAGGTAACCTTGGGCTAGTCACAGCTCTCTTACAGCTCTCTCAGGCCCACCTACCTCACAGGGTGTCTGTTGTGGGGAGGGGAGGGGAAGGTGATTGTAAGCCGGTTTGATTCTTCCTTAAGTGGTAGAGAAAGTCGCCATATAAAAACCAACTCTTCTTCTTACTTACGAAGTGGCAATGAGGAATTCCCTGGGCCAGTTGAGCCAGGTGTTTTTCAAGATTTACCATGGCCCTTTTGAGGACTGGAGCTACACATGTCTGGCAAGCCAGACTGACTTCTTCCCTCTTTAAGAAAAAGAAGAGTTTTTATACCCCGCTTTTCTCTACCTTTAAGGAGTCTCGAAACGGCTTACAATCACCTTCCCTTCCCCTCCCCACAAGAGACACCCTGTGAGGTAGTGGGGCTAAGAGACCTCTAAAAGAGCCGTGACTAGCCCAAGATCACCCAGCTGGCTTCATGTGTAGGAGTGGGGAAACCAATGCTGTTCACCAGATTGGTGTCTGCCGCTCATGTGGAGGAATGGGGAATCGAACCCAGTTCTCCAGATTAGAGTCTGCTGCTCTTAACCACTACACCACGCTGGTTAACCCCTGCCTCTTCAACATGACATGCAGGCAGTTTGGGAAGATGCCGACTAAGCAGCTTTTGCCTCACATCTTCATCCTGTCCCAACAAGCCTGTTCCATGAGGAGCCCCCGTCTCAGAATTCTGACGCGGCCACATTTTCCCCTCCCTTGGAGTTTGTTCACCATCTTCTTTCCAACGCAATTCATCACGGCCAGCGTTTGTTAGGGAAAGAAAACATTAATAGCCCTACCCGGCCGTGCAACAGGGGCCCACCTTTGTCTTTCTTCTTGAGCTTTTTGTTGCGAGTGCCTTGCCTCAAGTAGGACAGAATTTGGGTCAATTTACTGATGACAATGTCATTTGTGGTCAGCGTGGTCTGGGCCTGGAAGGAAGAGACAGAAGGAATCACTCACTTGACACTAACAAAAACTAAACATGCCTTTTCTAGTTCAGGGAAAGCATTCTGGATGCCAACCTCCATGGTGGGGCAATCGGCCTTGCTTCGAATGAGAGTGGTGGGGATGTCCGTGTCTGCATACTCATCATCAAGGTCCACCACGTAGGCCATCCTACCCGGCAGGAAAAGCTCATTCCGCTCGTACGCTTTGCCCTTGAACAGCATCCGGTAGATGTTACGGCCTAGTACAGAAGAACAGGCAAGCGCTCAGTATGGAGCTTGGCATCCCAGGGGCACTCAGGCATTTTACTCACTGCCTGGAACGCTAGTTTTTCTAGCCCCATACACCCAAAGCCACAGTATCCAATCAATGCAATATTCACACACACACAAACAATATTCTCACACACACACACACACACACACACACGAAGCCCTACCCAAACGGGTCTTGAATTCAATTTTGTTTTCTGGATCTTCATCTTTCCTAAAAAAATACAATTGGGGAGGGAGAAGATAAATTATTTTATTTATTTTAATACAGCCAAAGGCCAGCATAAAATATAAAACATACATCCTATGATAAAATTATACATCTCCCACTTACAGCACCTCAAGAAGAATTTCTTTTTATTTTTTTGAAAAACAGGAATTTCTATTCCACCTTCTCCTTGAAACTAAAAGCTCACAAGCCAGTGCTTTGATTGCTTTTTACTTACTTAGTTTCTTTTTGGGGCTTTTCCATCAGTTCCTCCTCTTCCTTTTCCTTGCTGGCAATCTCCGCACGCACCTGACAAGAAAGAGAAAGGATCTTCAAAACGCTAATCCATTTCTTTCAGTGCAGCTTATGGATCTCCCAAGGGCTCAGACAGAAAGACACAGAACCCTCCTGTAACATGAGCAGTCAGAGAACAGACAAGGATGCCCTGGACTCAATTAAGTCTTTCACACATGCACACTGGGATGGTGGGGCGGGGGGCAGAGAAAGAAAAGAATGGAAGAGAAGACAGGATTTTTTCCCCCTCAACTGCTAATGAAAATTCATTGTATGACTGTATTTTCATGACTCTCCACTCCCATCAGTAAAAAATAGATGTTTCAATATTTGAGGGACTACACAGCACTTTGATATTTTATGGGTAAAAAGATCTCACAAGTATACACAGTCTCTGCATGTAAAAACCCACAATTTATAATGCAATTTTACTGGCCAAGAATGAACAGACAGAGTTGAATAAAGTTGCACGAGAATGCTGCAGAACAGTCTCCTAGCTACAGGGGAAAAGTGACCAAGATGGGGCCCCCAAAAAAGCAGGAGTTCCCCCTCGTTTTCTGTATGAGAAGCACAGAGCAGTTGGCAGTGGGAGAGGGGCATACCAGATGACCTCCCATATTTAAAAAAGGCTCAGGTTATGCACCAGCAGAAAAAACATAATCCTTGGCCTCTAGAAGGCCAAGTACAGAAGATATTCTTCAACACTGCAGAAAATCAGACTTTTAACACACAGTGCACAGTTCACACTTATTCCCCAAATCAACACTTATCTGATAGACCAGCCCAATAAAGCAAGTAGACAATATTCTCATGCCAACTTCTTAAATGAACAGCATTATATAAGAAGTGGGCTGGATCCTACAACTCTCCTACCACTCCACTGAAAAAAGTCTGAAGCCTTCCGCAAACCTAAGAAGCCGTCCTCTGATGGAAGAACCACTTAAGCTGAAGGAGAAGGCTTCATCCGCACCATTGTCTGTCTTGAGCCAGTTCTGCACGATGAAGGGTGAAATGGTTGCAAAGGAGAGCCCAACTGGATCATCAGCAACAAATTGTTTGTGGAGACGCCACACACAAAACTCATTGGGAAAGCGGTTCCCTAACACATGACCGACTGACGTGCTGTGGCTCACCTTCTGCAGCAGAGCAAAATCCAGACCCTTCACCAAGTGAGTGTGCTCCATGTCACCACCCAAGAACTTGGACTCTTGAATCAACTGCCGCCTTTTTTCTGCAGCTGATTTGTCCCTAGGATAAACATGGAAAGAAGCGTGACACCAGAACCACAGAGTACTGCCAAGGGGAAAGGCCTCAACGCCAATGGCACTCACGCCTCTGCAGTGGGCCCCACCGCCCTGTAGTTGGCCGTTGTGCTGATCAGCTCCGTCTCCTCATAGTCCTTGTTGACACCATCCCGTCTCTCCTTGGCCCGGTCCCTGTACTTCTCAGCCAGTTCCCTTTCTCGCTCAATCTCCTGCTGGCGCAGTTTTGCATAATAGCTGGTATCAGAAAACAAGCCAGTTAGTTACCACTGAAGCAAGCTTACCATGCCATTCTAAGAAATCCCGGTTTCTTTTAACGTATGTACACCTTGATTGCTACCACATGCTATTAAAGCAACAGCTACTTTGGTTGTTCTTGATCTGCTTTTCCCATGCGGATAGAACCAGCACAATATCTGATTTGCTGTCCTCTTGAAGCATGTCACCAGTAAACTCCCTCTATCCTATGAAGTGTTTACCAGTGTCTGGAAAACACTCCAGCCTAGCTTTTGATGATCTCCCATAAGGCCTTTCAAAGCAGTGGGACTGTTCAGAGGTCTCTACTTTCTGGATGGAGAAATCAGTATCGAGGATTCACTTTTCCACCCAAAGCCAAACCACCACAGAATGAAGCCCCCTCCCCAACACCCTATCCTCTCTTTAAAAGGAGCCCAATTCCTTCTGGCAAGTGTTTGCTAAGAATTCTTCCTGAACTTTAATAAAACATCAACTTCTTAGGAAGCCTGTTACCCCAGGGGTGTCCCTCTTTACCTTTTCTTTTTCCTCCTGCGAGCAGCTGGATCTTCATCTTCATTGTACTCCCTTGGCATCCTATAAACAAGAGCATTACTGTGCATGACAGCAGCTATCACTCTAAAGCATTACGTAAAAGCTAAATGTTATTACTGTTGCTCCACATTACATGCCATTACATTAACTCTGAATTTAAATTTCCCACTCTCTCAAGTGTACAGCTTAGGTAAATCAAGAGACACACTAAAACTTCCATTAGGTAAATACACAGTGACTGAGAAATGTTCGGTGAGGCTTTGTCAGGATGTACAGAGAATTCACACTTACTCATGATGCCGAGATTTGGACGGTGGGGCAGATGTTGGTGTTGCCCTTGGGGTCATAAGAAGCTTCCGAAAGTCTTCATTGGTAAGCTTGGACCTATGATGAAAACAACAGTGTCTTCCCTTTCAGGACAATGGTGTAATGAATTGAAAAACCTTGCATTCGTTAAATAGTGCCACAAGTTAACTACACAGCAGGAAGTGCTTCCAAACGCTGCTTTACAACGTGCTCACTGGATGCGCTTGAAAGACAGCAAGGAGCTTGGGAGGTCATACAATAAAAAGGGGCTCCCCTGTGGGCGGTAACATGCCAGATTGGAAGGGGATACAGAACATGTACAAAATGCAGCACCACAAACGGTTTTCTAGATCCAGAGCTAGCGATGGTTCATTCTCCCTCCTGTGCTGGGTGTAATTCCCCCAGCCCACTGCTGCCAAATGGTCTCTAGGCTCTTTGCAGTTTGAGCTGCCGCCAAACATTTGATCTCAAAAGCCCGAACTGTCTACTCAAAAGGCAATGAAAGGCTCTACTCACTGGTGGAAAGAATGAGAATCATCCACCTCATGGCCATCTGGGGCCAGAGGGTTAGAGAACGGCTCACCTGGAAGGAAGGAAGAACTGATTAATAACCAATAAGGCCAAGAATGCAATTAATGCAGGGGCTCTTGACCATGGACAAAAAACCAGACACACTCAGACCAATCATGAACTGGGGACTTTGCGGAGAACCTGAGGTTCACTGCTCTGCAAGATAAATGATTCTTGTCTCCGTTGTAGCAGTTCTGGAACTACAAGCTGGGATGCTCTAGGGTAGCATCTTCCTAGGCCCAGATCAACCCATGTAATTCAACCGCCAGTGCATCACGAGCATAGTGTAGAGGCACTGCAGAAAAGCTCTTGTAGATCTATTGTGGGAGTTACTCCCAAAGATTCCCCACTCCATCCTGTCTGTCTCTAACCAATATACCTTGACATTTTGACAGTCACTGGCTCTTTGGCCCATATACTTCTGGACAAGCAGTTTGTCTCCCTTCTGTGACACTACTTCCACTAACATGGTGATACTGTAGCCCTCCCCTGAACATTCATATTATGTTCCAGGGACCAAGACTGTTCCTTGGATGCTTATCAAGAGCTCCTCAGGTAGACAATCAGTGACAACAGACACATTTCCCTGGAAAACATCTAGCCTGCAATTACTAACATTCCCTGCAGTTTGCAACCTCAGGGAATGCCGGCTAAACTTCTTGAATAACACGAGGCAAAGGCCCAACAGGCGTGGCCAGAATCCTGCGTGAATTAGAGAAAACTATTTTATTTGCAATATCTATCCATACACCATCAGCCAACTACTACAGACAAGGGTTTGACTCCTATGTGCTATGTAACATGGGGCGAAAATGCATGGTCGCTTTATCCTCCTTTAATCCCTGTTTTAGCCAGGATCGAACGCACATTAGGGGAAACGCACGCATTCGATCCAGGCTGAAACAGGGATTAAAGGAGGATAAAGCGACCATGCGTTTTCGCCCCTAGTGTGGGGAAGGCGGTTTGATTCTCCCTTAAGTGGTAGAGAAAGTCGGCATACAAAAACCAACTCTTCTTCTTCTACTACTTCTTTAAGGGCCTTGGGGAGAAATCAAGGCTCTGAAATTTTACCCTCACAGTAGGTGAGTATCGATGACACAATTCTCCTCTGGCAGCTGTCAGAAACCACCGCAAGCAGAAAGAAGGGGCTGCCTAAAACCCCAGAGGCCCCTCAATTGCCCAAACAGTTCTGAAGGCCGCCACACACACCTTGAAATGTGGACCACCCCCATTAACTTGACACTTCCACTCTTAAGGAATCATTGCGTTGTCTGAACCTGCGGCTTGGACACTGCAAGTCACAGCTATTAAGTAGTAGAAAAGGGCAAGAGTCCAGGAGCACCTTAAAGACTAACAAAAATATTTTCTGGTAGGCAAGGTCATACCCTACCAGAAAATATTTTTGTTAGTCTTTAAGGTGCTCCTGGACTCTTGCCCTTTTCTACTACTGCAGACAGACTAACACGGCTACCCACTGTGAATTACAGCTGTTAAGGTCAAGGAGCGACCCCGCCTTTCCACACTCAGCCCACCCCACAGGGTTGTTGTGAACACAAAACAGCGCTAGGCCCCGTCTACTAGGGGATACACCTCGACGATAACCAACAAGTGCCTCGGCCGGCACCTTCCTGGCCAGGGAGAGCCAGGGACCCATCACCCCAGGGACACTCACTGTCTCGCTCCGGCATCTTGGCTCAGCCGCTCCGGCCACAACAGCCGCCACAACAACAGCGGAAGGCCTGCCTTCCCACAAGCCACTGCGCGGAAAGGGGCCGGGGAGACAAACAGCCAATGAGGGCGGCGGACCGGACGAGGACTCTCGGCCCACCATGCACCGCGCGGCAAGCCGCCTCGGGGCTCTTTGTCCCACAATGCGGCGCGCGGCAGCCCCGCGCCGAGCTTTGCATAGCCGCGCCCCCTTTCTGGAAGCCGACGCCTGGATTGGCGGAGGCGGTTTGCGGGGGCGGGGCTCAACATGGCGGCCAATGAGGGAGGCGGACCGGACGAGGACTCTCGGCCCACGATGCAGCGCGCGGCAAGCCGCCTCGGGGCGCTTTATCCCACAATGCGGCGCGCGGCAGCCTTTGCGTAGCCGCGCCCCCTCTATGGAAGCCGACGCGTGGATTGGCGGAGGCGTTTTGCGAGGCCCAACATGGCGGCGAGTTCGGCCCTGCGGGTCGTCGGGAGCCACCTCAAGGAGATCCGGATCCACCTTTGCCAGCGCTCGCCGAGCAGCCAG
Source organism: Euleptes europaea (assembly GCF_029931775.1). NCBI lineage: Eukaryota > Metazoa > Chordata > Lepidosauria > Squamata > Sphaerodactylidae > Euleptes > Euleptes europaea. The sequence goes on from NC_079328.1 coordinate 10,933,478, forward strand.
GGCGTCAGGTGGGCGGCCGGGCGGGGAGCGGCCGAGGCTGCGCTGCGGATCTCCCAAGGGAAGAGCCAAAGAGCTCAGGGTTGCCAGGCCTCTCAGGCCCAAGAAGGCAGGGGCGGGGTCTTAGAGGGTGGGCGGGGCGTGGCTTGGAGATGGGCGTGGTTGTGCGACAAGGTGTCGAGCAGGGCACGGGAGACCACCAAGGAAGTCTTTTCAGAGGCCGTTGATGCTTGGCCGTTAGCAGCGCCTTCCAGGCTGAAGGGCCCCGCATATTGTTTTGAGCTTTTCACGCTGAACTGTCGTTCAGGAAGGGACTGCGAAGCCTACGCATACCTGCTTCGCATTTCTTAAGAGCCCCTTTAATGCGACCTTTTGTGTTTGCTCCGCCCCCCCCACTGCGAAGAATCCCCTCGAGCAAGCATGCAAAATCACAGCCGCGCGTTAGCTACGCAAACGGCAGTTGCTGATGGAAGGGAAGAAGGAGCAGGCGAGCGCGGGGGTGGTGGAATTTCTCCTTTTGAGTCGGGACCGTGAATAGCCATTTTAAAGGTCGCATTTTTAAAAAGAGCTTTGAGCAAAATTGACCCTGCATAAATGGCCACAGGGTGGCAAACCACCTCTGCTTCTCACTTGCATTGAAAACCTTATGGGGTGGCCATAAGCCAGCTTTGACTTGATGGCACATTGGAAGAAGGAGAGTTGGCTTTTATATGCCGATTTCCTCTACCGTTAAGTAGTCTCAATTATCTTCCTCTCCCCACAACAGATACCCTGTGAGGTATGTGGGGCTGAGAGAGTTCTGAGAGAACTGTGACTGGCCCACGGTCCAGCGGGTTTCATGTGGAGGAGTGGGGATTTGAACCCGGTTCTCCAGATTAGTCTTCTGCTCTTAACCACTGCATCACACTGTACAAGGAAGTGTTTCAGTGCCATCCTAAGCAGTTATACCCTTCCAAGTCCATTGAAGTCAATTGGCTTAGAAGAGTGAAACTGCTTAGGATGTCTGTTGGTCCTGTCTCCTTCAGAGGATGCATCTTTGAATCAGTCTTCACGTTGTGCATTAGAAGAGAAGCTCCTGGGGCACAGGGAACTGTTCTCTCTAGGCCTAAGAGCACATGTGCTGCTCTGCTTTTGGCTTATGAGATGCAGCAGGAGGCATGGCAGCAGATGTCACATTTGGTCCAATCTCTCTGCAGAGAGGGTGAGCACAAGCACACCACAATAGTGCTGATAGTAGACAGTAGATACAAAGTGGTGCAACCTGCATAAATAGTAATGCCAAGTTACAGCAGGGGACCAGGAACAGAGGAATCTTTTGTGTCGCTACTGCTGATTTTTGCCACACTTAATTGAGCAAAGATTGGTGCCCTCCATAATACACATCATTGCTATGTTACTTAGCTATATCCTGTCAGTTGGTGCTTGTTTTAGCTCAGGCTTTCAAACGGAGTCCCAGGGAAACTTGGTGTCCCTCAATGATATCAGTAACACCGGACATGCTGCCTCGAAAGACATCTTAACCATCACTGCTGGTCCTTCCCTTTACTCTGGATTTGAGCATTGGGTATCCTCAGGGGCACAGTCTCAGTTGGCATGGGAAGATAACAGTGCCCTCATACAAGCCCCAGAAGAATGGAAAATCTTCCCTGAAGCTATGACACTCAAAAACCGTTGCACTAGAATGACCTGTATTTCTCAGGTCATATCCCTAGCACTGCATATTTCTGTATTGTATTGATCTCAAAGGCACTTGGGAAAGTCCAATCTGACAAATTCATATGCGTGTGCTTTGTCTTTTGCAGAGACTTCATTGAAAAACAGTATGTTACATTAAAGAAGGCAAACCCAGATTTCCCTATTCTGATCAGAGAGTGCTCAGATGTGCAGCCCAAACTCTGGGCTCGATATGGTGAGTTATGGAGAATGTTCCTGCCGGAGTTTACGAGAGTACGTGTTATGGCAGCAATAGTGAGGTGGCTCAAACGCCAGTTTTCTGCAGTGGTGGAAAGTTGGAGTTCCTCTTCTGTCTGAACTATTCTGTGGTTCTTCAGTCTTATCAGGACTCAGAACCAAAACAGAATTTCTCAAAGCAGCTTCAGCACAATTATAGAATCATAGAGTTGGAAGGGACCTCCAGGGTCATCTTGTCCAACCCCCTGCACAATGCAGGTAATTCACAACTACCTTCCCCCACACACACACCCAGTAACCTCTACTCCATGCCCAGATGGCAAACCCTCCCCCAGCAAACTCCAGGATCTCTGGCCAAACAGGAAACAGAGCGGGAATATGAATGAGCTGATATTTAATTTTCACAAAAATGTGATTATTGCTAACCAACAAAAATGGTTTCAATCCAGCTGTTAACTTATATAAAAAAGTATGGACAGTGTTTATGAATATATCATTCTGTGGGATAAATATTTGCATTGTGTCTTGACTTTTGATTCAGTCATAGAAAGTGATTCTGATTTATATTAAAGCAAGTTAGTTTTTGACACAATATGTGTAGTTGTCCCCTTCTATAAAACAAGGTATAGAAAACAAAGCAAAAAAAATAATTTCTAATTCCAGGAATTTAGAACATAAGAAAGGCCATGCTGGATCAGACCAAGGTCCATCAAGTCCAGAAGTCTGTTCACACAGTGGCCAACCAGGTGCCCCTAGAATCCCACAAACAAGACAACTGCAGCGGTATTATCTAGCCTGTGTTCCAGAGCACCTAATGTAATAAGCGTGCTCATCTGATCCTGGAGAGAATAGGTATACATCATGACTAGTATTCATTTTGACTAGTATTCATGGATAGCCCACTCCTTCAGGAACATGTCCACTCCCCTCTTAAAGCCTTCCAAGTTGGCAGCCATCATCACATCCTGGAGCAGGGAGTTCCACAATATAACTATGCATTGTGTGAAGAAATACTTCTTTATGTTTTGAATCTCTCCTGCCCAATAGCAAAGTTGACAATCACTTCCTTTTCCCCCCGCCTAGAGTTCATAAGAGCTCCGTGGGGCAGAGTGGTAAGCTGCAGTACTGCAGTCCAAGCTCTGCTCACAACCTGAGTTCGATCCCAACGGAAGTCGGTTTCAGGTAGCTGGCTCAAGTTTCACTCAGCCTTCCATCCTTCCGAGGTCGATAAAATTAGTACCCAGCTTGCTGGGGGTAAAGGGAAGATGACTGGGGAAGGCACTGGCAAACCACCCCACAAACAAAGTCTCCCTAGAAAACGCCGGGATGTGACATCACCCCATGGGTCAGGAATGACCCAGTGCTTGCACAGGGGACCTTTACCTTTTACCTTTAGAGTTCATATGTCCAAAGATGCTGCTTTGTTTCTTCTCCCAAACACATTGAGCCTGGCCGCATAAGCCTTTCCTACAGGTGGACAGTATGATAAAGCAGGAAGATCCTACCCTTGAGCCGATAGAACACGGCACATCAGGATCTCTATCTCTCCCCCAGTTGTGGATTTTATTTTGTTTTTCATTATTATTTTTCTTTTTGGGGAAAACAAATACCAAGATTACATCAGAAATGTTTATGAATTTAGCTCCTAGAAGCCTATACAACATACACTTGCAAACATTGGCTGGGACTTTAACCCAAGTTGAGGCTCTTCACTATGTATTATCAAGACCCTACACTAGGAAAAGTGTCAGTGAAACGTGACTAAAAACATACCTTTTGAAAAATAATTGATGTTTCTGGTAGTGTATACTGGCAAGTTCGTGCGAGTGTCCCAGCCAGAGAGAATGACCACCAAGAACGTAGTGAAATCTTCCTTCTAGATTAGTTTTGGATTTTGCCTTTGAGCCAGTGTGACAGCCAGCGAAACCTAGACAGGAAATGTGTGTGCTGTGGTAAGACAGCGTTGTGGACTTGCACGAAATTGTTAAGACGAATAGCACTGTGAGGACCATACAAGTATCTTCTTCAAGATTCAGATCCTTAAATATCGCTGCCCCATAAGACTGTCCTCTTCAATAGACTCACAAAGCCAGCTGCTTTCTTGGAACTCCTGATGGGGATAAGAATTGCTGGTTTTCAGGATTGCTGCATTTCTTGATGTGGTTTACCAGCGTGGTATAGTGGTTAGGAGCAGTGGACTCTAGTCTGGAGAACCGGATTTGATTCCCCACTTCTCCACATGAAGCCAGCTGGGTGACCTTGGGCTAGTCACAGTTCTCTTAGAGCTCTCTCAGCCCTGCCTACCTCACAGGGTGTCTGTTGTGGAGAGGGGAAGGGAAGGTGATTGTAAGCCGGTTTGATTCTTAAGTGGTAGAGAAAGTCGGCATATAAAAACCAACTCTTCTTCTATGGCCACTGGCCTATTGGCCGTCAGGTACCTTGTACCATTTTACTCACTGATCAACCCAGTTTAAAGGAGCTTAGAGGAAATGCAGAGAAAGAATAATGGAGCATACATGACTCTTATCTGCTAGTAACGCAGGTCATGTGGAAAAATGTGCTTGCACACTTAAAAGGAACTTGATACTTGTGGATAACTCCTTTAAGCACCTTATTCTTAAATAGTAGCTTTCTGGAAATAAAACCCAGTAAAATCCCACAACAAGGCTTGGCTGTAGAGATTGTTTCATTCCCTCTGTTTTCATTGTCCAGCCATTGTGGCTGTGAAGGAACCAAGCTGCTGCATCACCCTTCTTCTCCCCCTCAGTCCCAAAATCAGGTGGTACTGTAATTGCATACACATGTAGTCAAGGAACTCACTGCTAGGGGAAAGTTTGGGCAGAGCGGTATTGACAGCAGTCGCTTGGGAGTGTTTCAGGGGCTGAGCCTGAGGAGGGGAGGAGCATCATGAACATCGTGACATCACTTCTAGCTAGGTGCTCAGAGGTGATGTCACAGTAGCTGCAATGCTAGTCTGGGAATTTCCCAATCACTGTGGTAAATACTTACATATACACTTTCTGTTTTCACCCAGAGTTTGGCAGAGAGACGAGTGTACCGCTGAACAACCTGAACATGGTCCAAGTTGCCAAAGCTTTAGAGACTGTTATAAATAGCAAAGCATAATACATGGTACCTGCAATCAAGAGTCTAAATCCAGCTGTGATGCATGTATGGATGTAACTTTAATTTAAACTGCATATTAAAATATGGCTTCCAAACATGGCTCAAATATCTGTTTTAGCCAAGTTGCAGGTTGATTCTTCCAACTCTGTTGTGTTAACGGTGGGGGGAAGAGGGAGAGAAGCGGCTGGAAACTTGTTGACTTTTCCTCTGCTCATGAACCTTGGTATGGCTTCTACTAAGCTAACCAGGTCAAAGGACTGCAGAAGAACACCACATCCAGGAGAAGCTTTGGCAAGAGATTCATTTGGAGATCACAAGGCTCCTCCCTCCCTGATGCTACCACTTGGCCTCCGGCCGTTGTGCCACGCAACACCCAGAGCTCACTCTCTCAGGCCTCAGACTAGGGAAAGCGGGGGGGACAGGGTTATGGCACCCAAGTTCTCCCAGTCTTTCCTGGATCGTTATTGCCCACACCTGAGATTAGGACAGGGGCTCCTTTTCCTCTGTTCTCCTGCCTGGTTGTGCAGCCTCTATTTAAGCTCCCTCTCTGCCCCCTGCCATTCATCCCCAGCCCTACAGCCTGAGCCATCATCTGGGCCAGGGGTTGGAGCACCACTCCCCTCAGTCACCTGCCCCACCCTCTCACTGGCACGCTCTCAGAAGGGCCTCTATTGGGCTGACTTTCCCAGCTCTCCACAGGCCCTTGCCCTGCCCAGGTTGTTGCAGGGATCGTCAAGCTCCTGGCTTGCTATTGTGGAGCCTTTCCCCCCCCCCGGCCTTGTTGGGTCCTTGGCGCTGGCCAATGACATCATCAGCTAGGGACTAATTTTCTGCAGCCCAGGAGTGGTGGCGGGGTCCACATTCACTGGCTATAGCTGTCATCAACCCAGGGGCTTGTTCTGGAGGCTCTGCATCACGGGGCTGCAGGAGGTGCTAGGAAGGTGGGCAAGTACTGCTTGGCTCCAGGAAAATCCCTAGACTCGATGGGGGTGCCAAGGCCAGTCCTGGTGCAGATGGTGATAATGCCCTTCCCAAAGGGAGAGAAGAAGTGCTTTCTTGGGGGAAAAGCCAGTACAGGTGGCATGTCTCTGGTTCAGTTTTTTGTTTATAACAAAATATATATAAACAAAATTTTGTTTATAACAAAATACAGATCAAGATATGATCTGTATATACTACAGCTCAGCTGAAACCTCAAGTGGACAGTCCTGAGGCAGCTACCAGCTGGCTGGCAATTCTCATGAGCGCCTCAACCTTCTCTTGCAACTGTGGGTTATCCCAATGTCGCGCTAGAGCCTGTAGTCCAGACTGATCCACAAAGTCAAGGGCAGCCTGAGTTGAGAGAGAGGGAGACATTCAGGTTAGACTTGCTGTTGAGTTCAGTGACACACCTGCAGCCTGAGCGCAGTAATACATGTCAAATGCAATCTGTACCTCTGGCCAGTGTAGGAAGATGAGGTGTGCCAGTTCCAGAGCTTGATCCGCTGCTTGGTCATCAGAAAGAGCGAGGGCGCCAAGCAGAGAAGGAAGCCCGGCCTTCTGGTGCAGGGCCTGGCAGTGAGCAGGGCCCTTGGCAGCAATGTTGCACAACACCGTTAGAACCTGCAGAGCAGGACAACAAACGACAGTGGCTGGTCACTTGCCATTCTAGTTTGGATAGAAATATCAAGGACCTCTGGAGCATTAAATATCTTCAGCTTTCCTTTATTCTGCTTGCTTACACTTTTCCTTGCCTCCCCTCCTTGAGATGCAGGTGTTCAGGCAGTACAGCAACTGGAGCCTTCTCCCTTATTGATTCAGCGCTCGTTAGTCAATCTGGCTAAGTTCCTCTACAATAGAAGTCAACTTACAATCCCTCTTGAGGATAAGGTGATACAGTGCTGTACTCACTTAAATTGTCAAGGCTAAACAAACCTTCAGCTTTATGCCTGAGCAAACCACAATATTCCATTCCCCCTTGTTTCAAAATCATGGTTCCTGGTAAAGCCAAGTGCTCGCATCAGCGATCAGGACGGTATGTGAGACAAAAATATGCAGAGTTTGAAGGGCAGCATGTGATAAAATGAAATGATAATATCCAGAAGACGATGATGGAAAGGGGAGGCAGGGCAAACTGACAGGGAAGCCAGATTCAGGTTCCCGGGAAAGGGTGGGCTGAAAAGGGGTCACTGTGTGTTTGGTTATTCAGTTAGCTACACTAAGTCCATGGCCTGAAATCCACGCCAACCTTGTAAAAGTCAAGAATATGGAACAGAACAAGTACAAATACAAACTGGTGTGTGTGTGTGTGCCATCAAGTCACAAATTACTTATGGCAACCCCATGGGGTTTTCAATGAAAGAGTCGTTTGGAGAAACAGTCCCACATAGTTAATTTTGTAAGATTCACCGGTAAACAGATACTGCAAAATGAAATTGGCTATATGATGTCCCACAAGTTTTTTTGGTTTTATTGTTGTTGTTTTTTAAACCTTAGTTGTTTTTTACACCTTAACAGAACAGACTCTCAATTTTACACTGAAAACACCCTTCGAATCCACTTTTAAAAGCAGTCTTTTATTTAGTATCTCGATGGGGAGCCCTTGTTAGTCTGTCAGCAGTAGAAAAGAGCAGGAGTCCAGCAGCAAGAGATACAGCTGTATGAAGAAGTGAGCTATGGTTCATGGAAGCTACTACCCTGCCAGGAATTTTGTTAGTCTTTAAGATGCTACTGGACTCCTCTTTTCTACGGTTATTTAGTATCTGACAGGCAACATGTGACTCATTCAGGGAGGAGAGTCTGGTCCTCTAAATATCAAAACAGTCCCAGCTGAAGTCCTTTTAAAAAAAAATTGTTTAACTATCATACTGCAAAAAAAAAAAAAAGACTTCAGACATTGCAGCAAGCTGCAAGAAACTGCAACTGGACAAGAACAGTTTCTTGCCATGCTTGCGTGCACGCTTTCCATTCCAGACCCTCCCTTTTGCTCCAGCCCTAATTTGCTCTAATACTCGAGTTCAGGTATCTCAGAAAACTGCCCCCAATGCCAGGATTATACACCTCAGCGAAGTCCCAGTGCAGAATCCTGATTTGCAGAGAATAAACCATGTCCGATCGGCCAAGGCCTTGGATTCTGACTTCAAGGCAAACTGGAATCTGTTTGAAAAGGGAAGTTTTTCATCGAGCTCCACCCACGAGAGCAGGAGGGAGAGGGCGGGGTGCAGCAAGGGGTGAGCGTGAGCATGGCAATAAGCCATGTTCATGCTAAAGCATAAAGTTCAATTACAGCCTGTTGTGCCATCTGGAGTGCTGGTTTAGATTTACACACTCTGTGGTTGCCGAACTCCCCAACATTCATAAGGGCAAAGCGTGTTTGTCATGAATATGATATCTGTACAGCTCCCGGCTTGCCGTGCCCTACACCTTACATGACAGTTAGCCGTGGCCTTTATGGGCCTTAACAAAGTTCCAGATTGAGCTCTGACAGAATCAGATTGATTCAGTTTGATTCAGCCTCATGAAATATGCCTGCATTTCTGAGGAACGGATATTTGTGTGACGCGTATGGTCAGCATGCTCTTTTGTGAGAACCGACTTTGCTGCTTGAAACTGTTTACACAACTGGGAAGCAGAAACAACTGCTTAGAAAAAGGGACTGTTATTCAGAGTGAGGCAGAGCCTGAAATGATGCCACAGAAACTGCTCTGGCTTAAACATGCCTGTTCATGTTTGTTCCTTATCCTGCCATTTTTATTTTATTTTAAAATAAAACCTTCAAAAGGATGCACTGCTTTTAAAAAAAAGTGTTAGGAGAATAATTCGATTGATGGATTCTCCCCCTTTTTGGATGGACAGAAGACTGGCTACCTCTTGTAACTGGGCAGCTGACAGTACATAGTTGCCCCAAGTAGCGAGTCATCAGATATCCCCAAAAGGGACACCTGTGACACTTATACCAGCTTCCAACTTAACCTCAGCCCAAAATTCTATCAGGTGAAGAGCCAGACATCTTCTTCACAGTTGTACAACATGATCAGGCAGCTCCAGATCCTATATAGCCAGGAGGGGGAAGGAAGGGGAGATTCTATCCCAACCCCAACCAGTCTTGTTACCTACCGGCACGCTTGCTTTCTGGCAATGTAAGAGCTGCAGTAGAGATGGAAAGAGGTCCAGGCTCAGCAGAACATAACACAATGTGGGGTCGTCAGCTGGGAAAAAGCAGGATGTAAAAAAGCGTCAGAAGTTGCTTCTGGCATTTTCTGTTCTATTAAGAATAGACTGCAGGAAGGGCTCCCAGGAAGGGCCACGTACACAGGAGATGCAGAGGAGGAGTACAGCAGGGAGCTGAATTAGGCTTTGAGGACTTCCTTCTTTGGTCCTGGACTACTCAGCCAGGCCTGGGTATGCACTATGCATAAACATGGTATACCTGGCAAGACACCTATGGTTTTGCTGAAAAGACCTTCCTGTAAGATAGTCTCTCTGAAGTGGTTAAAAGGCTCTGAATGCAAATGTATGTTAATACTGGCGCCAGTTCATTGGGACTAAGGATATCTACCTGCTCTTAGAACCATCCAGGTGATTCACCTGGCTTTTTTGCAAGAGTCTGACAGATGTGAGAGAGCAGCAACATTAGCTCAGTTCAGTTTTTTCAAGGGCAAAGTCTACAAAGCCCACAAGTTGTTGGACTCAGCAATACCAGATGTTGCGCTTCCTCTCCTAGTTGGAGCAAGCCTCCACACTCCAAGTGAAAGGGACGCACCTGTGAGGTTATTAAGCAGCCATAAACACTCCAGCACCATGAAGAGGTGCTTGGCCACGAAGGTCCTGATGAAGACAAACACAGCCCTCAGGAGGCACTCCGCTTGTGCCTGGCGTTCACCACTACAGGTGTCATCTTCAGCAAGGAGGTTGCTAACGCACCGCACCACAGGACAGACCAGCTGGAAACAGAGGGGAAGAAGGTGTGCTCAGGAGAAGCCGGGCCGCCAGTCGGCAACCCAGCAAGAGCCCTCCAATTTACTTTACCAGTTCCAGACCCTCGGCAGAAGATGGCGTCACCGTGGAAGCCAGCGCCAGCAACAGCTGCACGAGAGTCGGCAGGGCCCTCTGGGAGATCAGCAGTGAGTTGTTCACCCGGCTGAGGGAAGAAGGAAAGCGGAGGAGTGCAAGTGGCGTGAGGCGTTGGGGTTGCTGCCTCTTTCCCTCCCATTTCTTAACAGCAGAATTTATTAAAAGGCTTTGTTCCAATTTCACTTACTCACAGTTCAGGATAAATTTTTTGAGTTTTTTTTTGGGGGGGGGCAGATTGCCACAGAAATCCAGAATGGTCTAGGAATGTGTGTTGGACTTTGGCTATTAAAGACTTGAGCCATCCATAGACAGAGGTTGGGAGCAATCCTATGCAGGTCAATTCAGCAGTAAGCCCCACAATATTAAATGGAACTGATTTACTTCATTTATATCCCGCATTTCTCCACAATAGGAACCCAAAGCAGCTTACATCCTCCTCCTCACCTCCACTTTATCCGCACAACAACCCTGTGAGGTCTAAGCTTTTGTGAGCCAAGCCAAAGGTCAGTATCCCAACCTTTCTCCTCAACGCAGACAGACCCAAAGCAGCTCACACTGTCTCCTTCATTTTATCTTCACAAAAACCCTTTGAGCGAGGTTAGACTGAGTGTGTGTGACTGGCCCAAGGTCACACAGCAAGCTTCCATGGCAGAGTGGGGATTAGAATCCAGATCTCCCAGATCCTAGTCCAACACTCTAACTGCTGTACCACATTGGCTCTCAGGAAAGTGTTCTTAGGACTGCAGCCTTTGTCTACTATCTAGCCTCCCCCCGTTCTTATCCTGTCTTACAGGAAGGGGTTGTACTAAGTGTTCTATCAATTTGCTCTGTAAAAGATGTGGCTCATGTGGAACTAATTGTGTTAATTTCATGCAAGCAGCATCCATTTTCAAGCTTACAGCAGGTACCATTTTACTCAGTGCTCAGCATTCACATCATCCCTCTCTAAAGCACGCAATTCAACAGAACAGTGATTCAACAGACACCAAGAAATTTGTCCCTGTCAAATTTGTGATCAGTTATGGGTAACAGCAATTTATGCAGTCCTGGAAATTAAGGCCCATAGCATTTGGAAGCAAACAGTCATACAGATTCTGACCATGTATCTAGGACAAGTATTGGGGAGCTATTCTCCCAGGGGGAAAAGGAAAGGAGAAAACAAAGCAGGGGGAATAAATCTCTTCCTAAGCAGATTAGATTTTTCTTTCTTCTTATCTCCTTGGTAAAGAAGTGCCATCTGTTTCCAGGAAAACTATTTGGGCCTGACAGATTTAGTTCCTACTCTCTGTAATAAGCTGACTGTGACAGAAACTCTAAAACCTTTCTAGGGCTCAGGAATGCCCCCTAGAGCATCTGGGATCTTGGACACCTTGAGTTTACACGAGAATAACCCATTCCACATGTGGCCATCCTGTGGAATTTAATCCCTTTTAGACAATAGGAGAACCAGTTTGAACAAGACCCCATTTGTCATGGAAGTTCCAGACCATTAAGAGATTCTTGGGGGTGGGACTATTAAGTACTAATTTTCTGATTGGTAACAGTAGCCTCTGACATCAGAGATGAGGCTTTGCATAGGATTGGCTAAATCAGCTTGTCATTCTTACGAGGCTGCCTCAGGTCCAATTCCATTGACCATAAATATCTAGACATTGGAGATTTTTCCTGGTCTGGGTTGGGCAGGGGTTAAACAGGAGGGTTGGGAAGGGGTTAAAAATCCTCCAACATCTTGCTACTACGAGGAACTCTGCACATACTGTGAGGAACCTGCTATAGCCTGTGGGCTGTGTTATTGTGTGCCTTTTCCCTGAATTTTTTTGTTTTGCCCTTTTTCCACCCCTTTTTTGAAACCAACAACCTTCCCCTCCCCCTTTTTCTCTTTTTTTACAATAAAACTTTTTAAAAGATCTTTTTTGGCTTAATTTAGTATAATCTATTCCTCTTCCCTACGTGCTAGTTCACACAGGTGCTACATAGTTTGTTATAAAATATCTTACAAGGTTTCCACCTTGTTACTTGGTTATTGTTCTAGTACTGTGCTAGAAGGACACCTTCTCAGTGGGTTGGTCTAGATGTTCCCAAGAGGTCCCTGAGCGGTGGCAGCTGGTTGCCAGGGTGCTTCATAGGGAACACTGGGTCTAAGGGAGTTTCTCAGCAAGGAAAGGCCAGCGTGGTATAGCAGTTTAGAGTGGTAGACTCTAATCTGGAGAACAGGGTTTGATTCCCCACTCCTCCACATTAGTGGCAGACTCTAATCTGGTGGATCCGGGTTGGTTTCCCCACTCCTCCACATGAAGCCAGGTGGGTGACCTTGTGCTAGTCATAGTTCTCTCCGAACTCTCTCAGCCCCGCCTACTTCACAAGTTGTCTGTTGTGGGGAGAGAAAGGAAGGCCGGTTTGAGACTCCTTAAAGGATGAGAAAGTCGGGTATAAAAACCAACTCTTCTTCCCTCCTTCCATAACACTGACCATCAACAGATTTTACTTGAGTGTGTCACTGAATTAAGTCTCACCCATGCTCTAGCCACTTGCATCCTTAACCCCACTGTGCACTACCAACAGCTTAGGCAATTCACCAGATCCCTGCTTCAAAATCAAATCCCTGTTATTTGTGCTCTACCGAAGCACCCTTACCTGCAAACAATGTAGTGCAGGCACCATGCAAATTCCACTGCAACACCCATTCCCTGCTCCAGGCTGGAGCAAACTAAGCGAAGGATATGTTGGGAGAGGCCAGCATCTAGGACCAAACTGGAGACAGGAAAGAAAGAGATCAAATAAGTTTCCTTGTTAGTTATTGGGAGAATTAAGCAGGCAAGCAGCAAATAGCAGGCTTGGGCAGTACAAGAGAGAGAAATAGAGCTGCTCTGCCCAATGAGAGGCTCTGACATGGCAAGAGAAACTGCCAAGACCATGAAACCAACTCCTCTCATTTTTGCAAAGAGGCAGCTGAAGCTGGAATATGTCCTTTGGACAAACAGCTGCCTGCTGGAGCCGACTGAGTCAGTCTCCCTCCTTGCTGCAGGCCCTTGAGACCAGCTCGAGACCAGACCTTGAGAAAGAATACGGAGTGTGCATGCAACAGAGTCTCATGCTCCGGTGTGCAGATTCCTTCTTCTAACATCTCAGAGGAAGGTAAGTTTGTATCTCACAGGTGCACACACCCACCCACATATCCAATTCACAATTGGGTAAAATGGAGAGATCATTCTGCTTACGGGATGATTTCTTCTGCGGCTTCCTTTGACTGCAAGAGCTGCGATAGGGCATAGCCCACACCTTCCTGCACTGCCAGGTGAGGGGACTGAAATCAGAGGATGCAACATTGATGGGGAATTTATTGCAGGTTCCAAACGAGGGCTGCCCAATGATGCACTCCAAACAAAAAAGAGCCGTTAAAGTAATCCTTTATTAAAAGCTCAAGCTGAGAAGTTTACTTAGTCTAAGGTACTTGAAGATAGGGAAGTTTTACTGAGCTCATTATGCATACAACTTTTATAGTTTTAATGACATCACAGCATTACTAGGGAAGAACTGAAAAAGCAAAATTATCCCATCCAATTAGACATAAGTATTGACACATTCATGCAACTTAGAAATTGTATCTAGCTTCTTGTAGCTACGGGTGGGGACTCAAAATTCTACTCTGTACCATCTTATCAGCACTCAAGGGGAGAAGCTTTGTCTTTGACAATTAGTCTTTTCAGAATAGCAAAGTCAGCATAAAAACTTGCCAGGGTACAAAGGCTCATTTTCAGCCAGAGAAACCTAGCAGACAATAAAGATGGTTCCGCTTATGCAAAGTTAAAACTCTCCCACAGCATTCATCAGGCAATGACTTGGGCTCAGAAGCACCCTATGCACCAAGGAGGAAAGAATGGGAGGAACAAAGAGCTCAGCACAGGCTATGCTTCAGTTCCATTCCACATAGTAAATAGAATAGCTGCTCAACACCTCAAATAGCCACACAGCCCCAGACAGCAAAGGTGTGGCAAAGGGCCTTGTGCAGAGATTGCAAATTAGGGGAGAGCTCAGAAGCCCTTCTGTATTTCTTTAAAAAAAAATATCCAACTGCCAGTTGTGAGCTCGACAGCACCCTCAACACGACAAAGCTGCTCTCTGCAGAGCACCCTCATTTGGTTGTGGGCTGAAGTTCAAAAGTGGCCTGGTCTTAGGGCAAAAAAGCCCAGTATTCAATGATTCAAACATATCCATTATCCACCCCCTCTAAATTTATTAAGAGAAAGTGAGAATATAACAATAAAAGAAAATGGAAATATAACATTACTAAAATACTCATAATACAAATTCTTGAAAAGAAATGAAATCCATGCTGCTAATATAACTAAAATATCCATAACAGTGAACCAAGCGATACTCTATTTATCTAAAATCCGCACGGTTATTACATCACTCCCTCGCTGCAATTTACACAATGGAGTGTCTGTTCCATCCTTGAAAAAAAAATCAAACATGTCCATTATCCTAACAAGTCACATGGGCAGTCAGGATAGACTGGGTTACATCCCCACCCACCCCAAGTTTACTGCTCTAGAGCAGGGGTCTCCCAACCTTTTTAAGCCTGCAGGCACATCTGGAATTCTGACACGGCATGGTGGGCATGACAAAATGGCTGCCACAAAATGATTGCCACAGCTTAATTTCAGTAACACAGAGTAGATCCTTGTGCCTGGGGGGCAGCTGCTGCCAAAGCAACATTTTAAAAAATCAGCACAGCCAATCAGATCTCCAATAGTCAGAAGCCCTGCTGGCCCCACTCCCTACCTGACCCCACCCACGTCCTAAAAAAATTGGTGGGTGCCAGAAGAGGTGTTGGCGGGTGCCATGGCACCCACTGGCACCATGTTGGGGACCCCTGCTCTAGAGACACATGCTACTCAAAAGAGGAGAGCAGGCTTGCCCCACACAGTCGTGGACGCCCTCAAAGGCACATGCATGTTCAAGTTGACCTGGGGTGGCTTGGGAGGCGCCATTGTTTTTCAGACAGCTTCAGGTGTGGCAGAACTACCAGACAGTCCCTGGGTCCAACGGGGTGTGCAGTGATGAGCCACAGGGATCCAGACTCTCCCCTTTTCCCTCCTCTCCCCTGTTGCAAGAGGTCCTCAGAATATGGCTTCCACTTGCTCTAAGAGCCAAGAGTGGGTAATTCTTTCCTGAATGAAATACATCCTTTTGACTAGACAAAGCCTGTACATGGCTGGCTTGCAGAGGGCCTAAAAGAAAGACTTCCTTCTTTGCTCACCTGCGTACAAGATGCCAACACTGGAATAATGCCCTGGGGCAGAAGCTGCTTCTTTACAACCTTCGGCTCGACCGCCAAGTTCCCCAACGTGTACAGACACAGCTCCTGGAACACAAAGGGGAGAGTGTGCTCTGGATTCCCCACTGGGGAGCCCCTCCCTCTGGCACAGCCCCCCCTCAATAATTGTATGGACAGCAACATTCCCACAAGAGAAAAGAGAAGCCAGTAAGGATGCACGGATATAGTTTTACAGTATAAAGTTCCTGTAACAGCAAAGAAGATAAATACTAAGCTGATCGGTCATTTTCTTCTAAGCATTCCCAGACATTTTTTGTTGAGCTCCTCTTCAGGAGAGTGGGCCTACCACAGCCTCAGCTCTCACCCCACGATGGAAGGCAGCCCTGCTCTCAAGCCAGCCTACCCATGCGCTCTACTCGGTATGGATGGATTCCACCTGACTTCCTTCACCATCGGCTGTCTTCCTCACCCTAGTGTGCCCGAGCAGCCAAGTTCAAACCACTACAACAAGTCCAGACAACTACAGCCTCCCCTTCACACTTTCCTCTCACATGTTCTTCAGTCCTCTCTGTCCCCCCTTTCTGGGATCATTCAGTCTAAATGTGGAAACAGACCCTCCAGTGTTTTGCCATGTAAATATCGGGTGTGTGTTTTGTTTTCTGGTTTTAATGTGGAGTTTAAATGTATGTTACTGTAGGTCTAAAATGTAGGTCTCTGAAATAAAAAAAAGAGGTGGACTGGATGAGTGAGTGAAGTGTGTTATGATGGGATGGTAGCTGTAGATAGAGCTTCAAAGGTTGAGCTACAAACTATACAACATAAACTAATTACATTTATTTCAGGCGTACACAGTAAAATTATTAAAAACACAGGGACAAGAATATAGCCTACATATAAAAATCAGTTATAAAATTCTTATGCACAGTTGATATAACAATGTAAATGACCAATGCTTGACCAGACGCGTTTCAGCCTAAGTAGGTCTTTCTCAATGGTCATAAATACATCAAATTATAAAAACACCTCTGTAAATAAACCTTATAAAATAATTTTGTCTAATATTTTGTGTAGCTTGATGTGAATTCTTAACCCGAATTGATGTGAATTCTTAACCCACATGGACAGTAGCTCACACAATCTGATGCAAAATGAACAATGCTTCCGGATGTGTGCACATCAACCTGTGAGGAATCTGAATTGGCCAAAATATTTTGTTATGTTGTATAGTTTGTAGCTCAACCTTTGAAGCTCTGTCTACATATTTGGTTGAGTTTCCCCCCTTTTTGTTGTTCTATTGTATTTAGGGATGGTAGCTGTACCATAGGGGGTAAAGTTCTGTTTTGTACAGAGAGGCTTTGTGTGAGAGGCAGTGCTGAACAGTGTGTGTATGTGTGTGTGGAAGAAGGGGCTTGAATGAGGGGCTGCAGAGTGTGAGAGAAATCTGTGTTGCGGGTGCACGTTATTCGCCTGGGTGTGTGTGTGTGTAAAAGGCTGTCAAGTCGCAGCCGACTTATGGCAACCCCTTTATGGGTTTTTCAAGGCAAGAGACTAACAGAGGTGGTTTGCCAGTGCCTTCCTCTGCACAGCAGCCCTGGACTTCCTTGGTGGTCTCCCATCCAAATACTAACCAGGGCTGACCGTGCTTAGCTTTTGAGATCTGACCATATCAGGCTAGCCTGGGCCATCCAGGTCAGATTCGCCTGGGTGGCAAGTTGGAAAGTTAAACTGTGTGGAAGTTTTTGGCTTAAATGGCAAGTGAGAAAAAAAGCTTGTGTGGCTACGTTTATTTAAGGAACCCATTTTGTTGATGTACCTGTCTGAAGCCATCATGCTTATTAACCATACAGAAACCGTCATGCTCTTTTACTTATAAAATAAACCGTTTATGTTTAAGAAAAATAACTGTTTATTTTAAAGGATCCCCTTTTACCTCAGACTGTACTGTCATTCTACTATACACAACTAAGCCACCTATTCTTTGGGTCCAACTAAGACTTCTATGGCCACAGCCTTTCATGACAGCGAAAATAAGGAAGGCAGGAAGAGTTGGTTGTTATACCTCGCTTTTCTCTACCATAAGGAGCCTCAAACTGGCTTAAAATCGGCTTCCCTCTCTCCCATAACAAGCACCTTGTGAGGTAGGTGGGGCTGGGAGAGTTCTCAAAGAACTGTGGCTAGCCCAAGGTCACCCAGCAGGCTTCATGTGGAGGAGTGGGGAACTGAACCTGGTTCTCCAGATTAGAGTCTGCCATGCTTAACCACTACACCACGCTGGCTCTCAAGGAGGCAGCATAATACACATCACAGAACACTACAAGGAGGTGCCTTTACAGAGGTTACACATAAAGGGGTCACACAGAAAAAAGCAAAAGTATTGCAGACCCCTTCTGGTAGCCCTCTGAACTCAGACTACAGGCAAACTCTTGGTTACAGTGAACTAGTCACCCTATTCAAAGTGAAGCATGCTGGGGAGGACAATTTCCACACCATACCTTGGAAAGCAGACTCAAATGTCAATGGCAGGCCATGCTTAAAACACAGAAGCCAGAACACTTGAGAAGTGCAGCCCTGTGTCTTACCGTGAGGGCGGTGCTATGTCCAGAGAGGTAGGTCAGAAGGTAGGAGGTGGCTGGTAAACAGGCCTCCACAACTTCAGGATCTTGGGAGTGTGACAGTTCATGTAAACACCGAGCTGCCTCCATCTGCAGATCTGCCAGATTGCTAGTGAAGAGGCCAACCAGCATCCGCATGCTGCCTTCCAACCTGTAAAAGAAAGTAGAAGAAGAAGAAGAGATTTTTATACCCCGCTTTCCTCCCCTTTAAGGAGTCTCAAATCTCAGTGTCGTTCTGTTTATGCCAATAAAGGTGTTGATTGATTGAGTCTCAAATCTGTTTACAATCTCATTCCCTTCCTCTCCCACAACAGGCACCTTGTGAAATAGGTGGGGCTGAGAGAGTTCCAAGAGAACTGTGACTAGCCCAAGGTTACCCAGTAGGCTTTGTGTGGAGGTGGGGAATCGAACCCGGTATTCCAGATTAGAGTCTGCTGCTCAAGTGGAGGAGTGGGGAATCAAACCCTGTTCTCCAGATTAGAATCTGCTGCTCTTAACCACTGGAAAAGTGGGGATTCCATGTAACCATGCTGTACTGCATACTCTTTCTGCTCACTTGTACCATTGCAGGAAAGCAGTTCCAGCTACCCCAATGCCTGAGACACTGAAGATCTCCATGACACAGGAGACCATGCGAATTCATACTGACTGGAACTTAATAAACCAAAAACTGGCTGAACTCATTTTTTCCTCTTTGGGTTGAGAGGTTTAAACTCTTTGCAAATCACTCAGATAAATGGACCATACTCCCTCACAAATATCTAACACAAACAAGGAGACGTGGGCCTGTTTCTACTGACTAGAGCTGTTCTTGCATTGGACAAAATACCCCAAAGAGGTTTCATTTCCTTTAACCAAGGCAAGCAACACCCACTTGGTGAGTCACCAATAAGGCCTGTTAGCCAACCTGATGAATTTCTGCTGGGTCTCTTTGTGCCGTAGCCCCAATCGAAGGCAACGCAGGGATTTTATCCTCTCTTCCGTTCCCTTGTGGGTGCTTCTCAGAAGCTCTGAAACCTGCCAGGGAACAATACTGGGTCAATGTCAGGGCTAAAGATGGGCCATTATTTTAAGACTGAACTATCCAGGATGGTCAGAATGGACAATTCTGAAAACCCAGGAAGCAGCCTGAAAGGCTCTGGTATACTTCTGTCTTTGAAACTAGGGAGGACATTGGGTACGATCCTGCAGAGTTGTCCAACTGTTAGTGGTTGTTGTCTTGTTTACACTGGGAAGTTTAAAATTGGCTCCTCGCCCAGAAGCAGGCACTCATTAGAATTACTCTCAGCTGGCCCGCTTCCCAGAACTTCCGGGCTTCAAATATTGTAAACAAACCATGTTTTTCTATGCCAACTCTCCTGGAGTTCTACTCAGAGAGATGCTGATATTTGCTAACCAGAGTATATGTATTATATATGTAAAACCAAGACACAACTGTCTTCCATCACGAAGGGTTTCTCTCTGGAGGAAGGTTCCTTATGCCATAGGAAAGCACCACTATATGTGGAATGGCTCTGTGGGACTCAACTAATTATCAGGATGGGAACCCTGCTCCGTGTCACACTGATGTTCAAAATTCTTAACTGAATAGCCAAATATAATAAAGCAAAAATGCAGATCATAGTCACAAAAAGTATGGCTTCCTTAGGGTAAAATTGGACTTTAATTTGTTCCATGCAGATCATACATGGTGCCTAAATCTGGTGTAGGGTGTACTTGAAGGGCTTTCATATAGAGGATGGTGCCGAGTTGTTTTCTGTTGCCCCAGAAGGTCGGGCCAGAACCAATGGGTTGAAATTAAATCACAAGAGTTTCTGGCTAAACATTAGGCAGAACTTTCTAACAGTTAGAGCGGTTCCTCAGTGGAACAGGCTTCCTCGGGAGGTGGTGGGCTCTCATTCCCTGGAGGTTTTTAAGCAGAGGCTAGATGGCCATCTGTCAGCAATGCTGATTCTGTAACCTTAGGCAGATCATGAGAGTGAGGGCAGGAAGGGCTGCATTAATGTTTGGCTATTGTGCATACCCAGGGTAGTGCTGATCGCCACTTGGGGTCAGGAAGCAAACTTCCTCCAGGTCAGATTGGCCAGGGATCCTGGAGGGGATTTTTTTGGCCATCTTCTGGGTGTGGAGTAGGGGTCACTGGGGGTGTGGGGGGGAGGTAGTTGTGAATTTCCTGCATTGTGCAGGGGGTGGGACTAGATGATCCTGGTGGTCCCCTCCAACTCTGATTCTATGACACAAACTGAAAACATCAGGATCCAATGAGTTGGGAATGTTTATTTATTTACTTAATTCATACCCCGCCTTTTCCCCCATTTGGGACCCAAAGTGGCGTTTATAATTCCATCTTATCCTCACAATGACCCTGTGAGGTAAGTTAGGCTGAAAGCATGTGACTGGCTCCAGGTCACCCAACAAGTTTCCATGGCAGTATGTAGATATGAACCTGGGTCTTGTAGATCCCAGTCCAACACTCTAACACACTGGCCCTCTTTCATTAACATTTATTTTGAAAAGAAGAGGACATTCACGTGACTCTCTCTCTCGGCAGTTTGGGCAACTTACAATCACAGCCAACTATAGACATGATGTGCCCATTAACCCTAAACAAACCAAAGAAAGGTGGGATTTAATGCACTGCTGTGAACACTGATTAAGCCCCAAACTTCCTACCTCTTGCTCAGAAACAGGAGCTGTTGTATTGCTGTCTGTTCCAATGCTTCCTTCATCTACCAACGTGTCTTCCGGTAACAGCCGTTTACTGACTAGCTGCTGCAGTCTCCGGGCGCTCCTCAGGGCTGTACCAGAGGAGCACCCAATTGTCAGAGTGGTCCAGTCCAAGGAAGAGAGCAGAGAAATGAAAAGAGCCTTTAATGTTGCCTATGAGGTTCCCACACAGGGCAAAAGATATGGACGTCAATCCAATTCTATAAAGCTATGATTAGAAAGGGAAAAGGTACAAGGAAAGTCTGAATGCAGAAGATACCCCAGGGCAAAGTGGAAAAAAACAGACTTTGGAGGAAGTAATGATTAAGCCTCACAACACTTTGTAACTTGAAACATCTACTGTCCAACCAAGTACAGGGGTGAGATGATCTACAGGTGATCACATGGATGTGTGAGATAGCTACATCCCCCAAAACAACAGAGAGAATCCACAATCCAAGCACTCTTCTCTATGCCAAAGGGAGTGGCTGTCCCTCTGCAGGCTCTTCTAAATATAGCTAGCCGTTACAGCCAGACCAGGGATGGCGTAGGATAAAACTAGATGCACGATCAGTGACTTTAGATGGGCTCATAGCTCACAATTCCAACCATGCATCGAAATTGCCTGTTTTCATTACAAAAACTCTGTGGAGCGGATGGTCTATAGGGAAGGGGACCCGGCAGGAAAACAGGTTGAAGCTTTTTGGTTGTGATGGAGACAATTGAAGGTTGGTGGGGGGGGGGGGAGGAGGAAAGGAAAATGGGGAAAGAGGGTGGTGAAGGAAGGAGAGGTGGAGTTGCAATGGTGCCGAGTTGTTTTCTGTTGCCCCAGAAGGTCGGACCAGAACCAACGGGTTGAAATTAAATTAAAGAATTTCTGTCTAGACATTAGGAAGAATTTTCTAACAATTAGAGCGGTTCCTCAGTGGAACAGGCTTCCTTGGGAGGTGGTGGGCGCTCCTTCCCTGGAGGTTTTGAATCAGAGGCTAGAAGGCCATCTGTCAGCAATGCTGATTCTGTGACCATAGGCAGATGATGAGAGGGAGGGCATCTTGGCCATTTTCTGGGCATGTAGTAGGGGTCACTGGGGGTGTGGGGAGGTTGTGAGGTTCTTCAGCTGCCCTCAGCAATCCCAATAAGTCACTTGCTCAGACAGGTGAATCAGAAGCAGGTAAAGGTTTATTGAGGAGCATGTAGGTATACAGCATGAGCAATCCACGAAGTCAAAGCTGCTAATGGCGACCAAAACTACGAAGCATAACTTTACGCCATCCCAGGTGCAAAGCGAAGCGGCCTGGGAACCAAAAGAGAACAGTGCCTGGTAGGAAGCAGGGGAGTCAGCCAGCCAGCCATAATGCTGTGAGGCCTGCTAGGGGCTCAAGGTCGGAGCAGGGAGGGAGGATGGGAGAGTGGGCTGCTTGAACAGTGCAGGGAAACGAAACCCAAAAGAAACACTAGAATAGCAACGGGCCTAACTCATGTCAAGAGCCGGCCTGAATGCTTGACACCGCACGGAGAAACAAACCCACATGATACACGTGAACTTATTTCAGAACAAAGCCGGGGAAACTCCAGTCAGGACCCTGGCAGAGGTAGTGGTGAGTTTCCTGCATTGTGCAGGGGGTTGGACTAGATGACCCTGGGGGGTCCCTTCCCACTCGAGGATCCGAACAAGCCTCCTCTGCCTCGCTCGCCGCAATCAGGCCCAGGGACGTCGCACCCCGGACGGCTGCAGCAGCAGCAACACCCAGTCCCGCTCCTCCTGGGTAACTGAGGCCGCTGCTCGCGTCCGGCCCGCTTCTCCCGGCCGGGCGGCTGCTGCGCGCTGGGGGCCGGCCCAGAGCTTTGCATGGCGCCCGGGCCTGCTCCCTCCCTCCTGCCTCGGGAAGAGGCCGCGCCACTAACCGGCTTCGCGCTCCCTCCGCCGGCCTCGCAGCTCCTCCACGGTGCAGCTCCTCCTCCCGCTCCTCCTGCCCGCCAGAGCGGAGGAAGCGGGGCCCGGCGACAGCATCGCCGCTGCAGGCGGAGGGGCCCCGGGAAGGCCCGGGGAGCGGCGGGCGGCCGCGTGTTCTTCTCTGCTGGGGTTTCAGGCGTTCACACGAGCAGGCGGCCGCACTCGGGTTTTGCGCCCTCGGGCCACGTCCGTTCCGGGCCCAGGGCGCTTTTCTCACCCGGCCCGACGAGCGCCTCGGACGGGGGACTCGAGGGCCGCAGGCCGCATCCCAGGAGGGAGGCCTTCCTGCCGGCCGGGCCCAGGCGGCGCGGTTGCTAGGAGACCAGAGAAGGCCGCGCTCAGGGCGCCCGGCCTGGCCCTGCTAGGGTAGCCAACTCCCGCTCGGGAAATCCCTGGCTGTTTGGGGGTGGAGGCTAGAGAGGGGCCTCAGGGGAGAGTAAGGCCAGAGAGCCCCAACCGCCAAAACGGCCGTTCTCTCCAGGGAGAGCGGTCACGGTTAGGGTTGCCAGCCTCCAGGTACCAACTGGAGATCTCCTGCTATTACAACAGATCTCCAGCCGATAGAGATCCGTTCCCCTGGAGCAGTGGTTCCCAACCTTTTTTTGACCAGGGACCACTAGGACTTTTTTGTTCGGTGCCGGGACCCCAAGGTTCAAAATAAAAATGCCGAGAATTCGAAAATAAACTTTACTCAGAACTGTTAGTTAAACATTAAATATTTGAATATCTATATTTTATAATAGAGAACTTTTAATTGAAAATCAATGTGATTTTTGAGCTTGCATCCTTTTTACAAGCTGGGCGATTCTGGGGCTAATACTGTTGCTCAGAGCTACACGAATATCATCACTTGCTTCCAATCGATTTCTGGTCTTGTTCTTAATTATAAGCAAAGCAGAAAACCCTTGTTCGCATAAATAAGTTGTGGAGAAGAGCATAAGCTATTGCAAGGCGAATCCCCGAACTGTAGGATATGAAATTGCTTTTTTACACCAGAACTCTTCAAGAGAAACTGATTCAAACGCATCCTTGGAATTCAATGAGCTCTTCCTGGATTTCTTCTGCAACCTCTTCAACAGCAATACCCAAACGACTGCGAATCAGCTTTTGGGTATCTTTTGATTCGGTCTGGTTATATTCCGGGAACTTTATAACTTTGTTTCGCGGACCTTAATTTAGTTCTCACGGACCCCTGGGGGTCCACGGACCCCCGGTTGGGAACCAGTGCCCTGGAGGAAATAGCCGCTTTGGCAATTGGACTCTATGGCATTGAAGTCCCTCCCCTCCCCAAACCCCACCCTCCTCAGGCGCCACCCCAAAAACCTCCCACCGATTTTGAAGAGGGACCTGGCAACCCTAATCACGATGGCTAGCCGTGTTAGTCTGTCAATAGCAGCAGAGAAGAGCAAAGAGTTCAGTAGCACCTTAAAGACTAACAAAATTTATGGCAGGGTAGGAGCTTTTGTGAGCCACAGCGCACTTCTTCAGATACAGAGGTCACTTCTTATCTGAAGAAGTGCACTGTGGCCACAAAAGCTCATACCCTGCCAGAAAATTTGTTAGTCTTTACATAAGAACATAAGAAAGGCCCTGCTGGATCAGACCAAGGCCCATCAAGTCCAGCAGTCTGTTCACACAGTGGCCAACCAGGTGCCTCCAGGAAGGCCACTAACAAGACGACTGCAGCAGCACCATCCTGCCTGTGTTCCGCCGCACCCAAAATAATAGGCATGCTCCTCTGATACTAGAGAGAATAGGTATGCAGCATGACTAATATCCATTCTAACTAACAGCCGTGAATACCCCTCTCCTCCATGAATATGTCCACCCCCCTCTTAAAGCCCTCCAAGCTGGCAGTCATCACCACATCCTGGGGCAGGGAGTTCCACAATTTAACTATGCATTGTGTGAAAAAATACTTCCTTTTATCTGTTTTGAATCTTTCACCCTCCAGCTTTAGCAGATGACCCCGTGTTCTAGTATTATGGGAGAGGGAGAAAAACTTCTCCCTGTCCACTCTCTCCAAACCATGCATAATTTTATAGACTTCTATCATGTCTCCCCTCAGCCGCCTTCTTTCCAAGCTAGACAACCCTAAGCATCTTAACCGCTCCCCATAAGACAGTTGCTCTAGTCCCCTAATCATTTTGGTTGCTCTTTCCTGCACCTTCTCAAGCTCTGCAATATCCTTTTTTAGGTGAGTTGACCAGAACTGTACACAGTATTCCAAGTGTGGTCTCACCATAGATTTGTACAAGGGCAGTATTTATTCTCTATTCCTCGTCTAATTATGTTTTATTCTCTATTCCTCGTCTAATTATGGCCAGCATGGAATTTGCCTTTTTTACAGCAGCCGCACACTGGGTTGACATCTTCATTGAGCTATCCACTACCACCCCAAGATCCCTTTCTTGGTCTGTCGCTGCCAGCACAGATCCCATCAGTGTATATGTGAAGTTGGGATTTTTTGTCCCAATATGCATCACTTTACACTTACTCACATTGAATCTCATTTGCCATTTTAATGCCCATTCTTCCAGTATGCAGAGATCCTTCTGGAGCTCTTCACAGTCCAATTTTGTTTTAACCACCCTAAATAATTTGGTGTCATCTGCAAACTTGGCTACTTCACTGTTTAACCCCAACTCCAGGTTATTGATGAACAGGTTGAAAAGCACCGGTCCCAACACAGATCCCTGAGGCACCCCACTGCTCACATTCCGACATTATAAGAACTGACCATTGATTCCTACTCTCTGCTTCCTATTTTTCAGCCAGCTCTCAGTCCATAAGAGGACTTGTCCTCTTATCCCGTGACTATGAAGTTTGCGTAGGAGTCTTTGGTGGGGGACTTTGTCAAAAGCTTTTTGGAAATCCAAATACACAATATCCGCAGGCTCATTCCTGTCCACATGCTTATTGACACTTTCAAAAAAAACTAACAGGTTAGTGAGACAGGACCTACCCTTACAGAAGCCATGTTGGGTTTTGCCCAGCAGACCTTGCCCTTCTATATGCTTGACAATTCTATCTTTAATAATGCTTTCCACTAATTTACCCGGAACAGATGTTAAACTAACTGGCCTGTAATTTCCTGGGTCCCCCCCTGGAACCTTTTTTATAAATGGGTGTTACATTGGCCATTCTCCAGTCCTCTGGTCCAGAGGCTGATCGAAGGGACATATTACATATCTTTGTTAAAAGTTCAGCAATTTCCCATTTGAGTTCTTGAAGAACTCTAGGATGAATACCGTCTGGTCCCTGTGACTTGTTAGTTTGCAGTTTGTCTAGACGTTCTACGACTTCCTGCCTTGTTACCACTATTTGCCTCAGTTCCTCATTTTCCCCTCTCCAAAATCTCTGTTCAGGAGAAGGAATCTGCCCTGTAACTTCAACAGTGAAGACAAATGAGAAGAATTCATTTAGTTTTTCCGCAATCGCTTTATCCTCCCTTAGAGTTCTTTTACTCCCATTGTCATCCAATGGTCCAACCTCTTCCCTAGCTGGTTTCCTATTCCTAATATACTGAAAGAATTTCTTATTGTTTGTTTTGATGTGTTTAGCAATATGCCCCTCAAAATCTTTTTCTTTTTGCATCTCTAATTATCTGCTTGCATTTCCTTTGTGCAAGTTTGTGTTTGCTTCTGTTCGCCTCGTTTGGGCATACCTTCCAGTCTCTGAAGGAAGACTTTTTTTCTCTAATTGCTTCCTTCACCTTACCTGTTAGCCAGGGTGGTGACCTCTTGGACTTATTACTACCTTTCCCGCTCCAGGCAAAAGGGGCATCTTGAAGCTTGGGTTTTCCCGCCCTTTGCTCGGGGAGACAGGACTTAAAACTTCTCATTTCCTGTCTCCTGGGTGGGAAAGCCTCCAGCTTCCACTTTTCCTCCTGCCTTTGCGGGGAGAGCACGCATTAGCAGAGCTCCTTTGCTTTCCCTTTTTAGGCTTGTTCAATTGTTTATTTGTTGTCGCACACCAGAAGGGTCATCCACACTCTAGAAGATCACGGATACCTTGTGAATTACAACAAGAGTTTTCTTCAACCCTCCCAGACCCTACTACACCTAGGTGTCATCATCAACACAGCCAAAGACACCGTCATCCTTCCCGAGGACAAAGTCTCCAAGGTGTCTCTTCTTGCAAAGCAACTTTCCAAGGTACAATGCTCACGACTCCTCACCCTAGCAAGTCTCCAAGGTCTAATGATCTCATACATCCCTGCCGTGCCGTGGGCCCGCTTCCACGCAAGACCGCTACAGTGGCTTCTGAGACCCCACCAGGCTCATATCACCAGGAAAGTCAACAAGATCATTCCTTTGAACCAGGTAACAAGGAAAAGTCTCAAATGGTGGAGCCATGCATCAAATCTCCAGAAAGGCAAGTTGTTCATTCTGCCAGAACCGTTGCAGATATTCACCGATGCTTCCCTACAAGGGTGGGGGGCCACCCTAGGGAAGGAATTGATCCAGGGGATTTGGTCCCGGGAGGAACGAAAACATCACATAAACCTCCTGGAGCTAAGAGCGGTGTACCTGGCACTACTTCACTTTCACAATCACATCCAATTCCAGCATGTCCTCATTCGAACGGACAACATAGCAACGAAGGCCCACCTAAACAAGCAGGGTGGGTCCCGGTCGTCCACGCTACACCAGGAAGCAGAAAAGATCTTCCGATGGGCAGAGAAGAACCTTCTCCACATTCAGGCAGAACACATTCAAGGAGTACAGAATGTACAGGCAGATTGGCTCAGCCGTCGGGCACTAGACGAGGGGGAGTGGGCTCTTTGTCATCAAGCATTCCAACTGATCAACCGGAAGTCGGGTCCACTACAGGTGGATCTATTTGCTTCGATTCAAAATCGGCAACTCCCGAGATTTTTCTCCCGGTTTTCCATCCAAGCTCGGAACAAATAGATGCTCTACTAGTCCCCTGGCCACCAGGTATCCTGTTTGCCTTTCTTCCCCTGCCCATTCTCCCAAGAGTTCTCAGAAAGATTCAGTTGGAGAAGGCCCTGGTGATACTGGTTGCTCCGGACTGGCCTCGCCGGCCGTGGTATGCGGACCTGACGGCAATGTCCATTCAGAGGCCCTGGCGGCTCCCAAATTTCCCCAACTTACTACATCAGGGACCCATATCACACCCCAATCCAGCTTGGTTCAAGCTCAACGTGTGGACATTGAGAGGCTAAATCTGCGTCAGTTGCGACTGAGTGAAGAAGTGATCAACACTATAATAGAAGCCAGACGTCCTTCTACGTGGAGAATATATGAATACACCTGGAGAACTTTCGTCAGGTGGTGCAGGTGCAAATATACAGATCCTCTCAATGTAGATCTCCCATCCCTACTGGCCTTTTTACAGGATGGAGTCCTGCTGGGCCTAAGGACAAATGCCTTGTGCAAACAGGTATCGGCCATAGCCACAGTAGTTCCTTCACTCGACGGTTACACCCTAGCAAGCCATCCACAGGTTAAAGCCTTCCTTAAGGGCGTAGCCCAAACACTTCCTACTCCAATTCATCGGTTCCCCACGTGGAGCCTTGGTCTAGTTCTTCGTGCACTCACGAGACCACCATTTGAACCTTTAGGAGAGGCCCAACTGCAGTATCTAGGAATGAAGACTATCTTCCTTACAGCGGTTACTTCTGCAAGGAGAATCTCAGAGTTGGGGGCTCTTT
Organism: Euleptes europaea; assembly: GCF_029931775.1. Taxonomy (NCBI): domain Eukaryota; kingdom Metazoa; phylum Chordata; class Lepidosauria; order Squamata; family Sphaerodactylidae; genus Euleptes; species Euleptes europaea. Next base: position 10,961,797 of record NC_079328.1, read on the forward strand.
CTATCAGGAAAGAACTGTGTCTATTCCAAAGGGCAAAGTGGTACTTAGACCTGACCCGGCCTTTACCCCTAAAGTCAATTCTACCTTCCACAGAAAGCAAGAAATATACCTTCTTTCCTTCTGTCCTAATCCTACTAACCCCAAAGAGAAATCATGGCACACCCTTGATGTCCGCAGAGCTCTTCGAACATACATCAAAAGGACAGCTTCCTTTAGGACGACAGACTTTCTATTCATTTCTGGGTCTGACCCAAACAAGGGTCGCAGATTGTCCAGACCTTCCTTAAGCCGAGCAATCAAGCCTGCATTTCTGAGACTTACCATCGAAGCAAACTTCCTATTCCAGCGGGCATCACAGCCCATTCGGTCCGTAGTGCCGCCACCACAGCAGCAGCTAACAGACTAGCGTCAGTCGAAGAAATTTGCAGAGCGGCCACATGGGCTTCCAATTCCACCTTTGTGAAGCACTACCGTATTAACACCTATGCTTCGGCAGATGCGGCCTTCGGAAGATGAATTTTACAGCATGTGATAGAGGAAGGGGAACTCTAAATCCCACCAGGATAATACTTAAGCTCTTGGACATCCCAAGCTTCAAGATGCCCCTTTTGCCTGGAGCAGGAATGTAGCCATGTTACTCACCGAGAGGGCTCTTTCTGCTCCGAGGTAAAAGGGGCATCTTGCCCCACCCTGATTTAGAGGGGCAGGTTTTAGTTAACCTGGGCTTATTCAGAGCATAATGTAAGGCTTTCCAGCCACCCTGGGCAATTCCCATAAAATCACTCGCTCAGACGACCATCCAGAAGCAGGTAAGTTTATTGAGAAGCATCAGGTATAACTAGGCCCTTACACGGTCCGAGCTGCAAGTGCTTTCCATTACAAAAGTGCATGACTATAAACAGTACTACATTGCAGGTGTCAGTTACATGTTTTGGGAACGCGGTGATAACAGTACCAGGCTAGACTAGAGAGCAGACATCAAAGGAGCTCATTAGCAGAAGCTAAGAAGCCAAGGTCAGGAGGGAGGGGGAAACGGGGAGAGGAGAGCGAGCAGAACATTTAAGCTGAGGCCTACTCAAGGAACACTTCAGTGGAGGCCTGAACCAACATTCCAGCAAGGGCCTGATCCGCCGCTTTTACGGGCAGAACAGGAAGAGAGTCAAGGCAGTACCTCACACATACACTACATTCTCCTTCACAACCATTCCCTTCTTAGGAAGGATTATCTACAACACATGCAAAGTCACTTCAGTCCATAGATCTGTTTAGCCTGGAGGGCAGCCTACCCTTTTGTTCTTAATTCCCTACTACACCAAGTAATTCTCGTCTTGTTTGTGTAGATAGGATGTTAAATGTTGGATTGTTCCCATACCAAGTTTTTGGTTGTGGTTATTATGTTTGTCTTCTCTAGTTTTTTATTCCTGTCTCTAGCAACTGGCTTCTTGGAAAAGTGGAAGCTGGAGGCTTTCCCGCCCAGGAGACAGGAAATGAGAAGTTTTAAGTCCTGCCTCCCCGAGCAAAGGGCGGGAAAACCCAAGCTTCAAGATGCCCCTTTTACCTCGGAGCGGAAAGAGCCCTCTCGGTGAGTAACAGGGCTACATTCCTGACCTGCGGTATACAAACTAGCTGAGCCTCTAATAATGTGGACTTGAGTAACCCCCAAGCCTTTTCAAGAGATTTAACCCTCCTAACTGTTCCTTTCAACTTCCTCTTTACCAGTTTTCTCATTTTAGAGAAGTTCCCTCTTTTAAAGTCAAAGGTAATTGTGTGAGATTTCCCAATTACTTTCCCACTTACAGATAAATTAAATTTGATGCCATTGTGATCACTATTGCCAACTGGCTCAACTATATCCACATCCCTCACTAAATCACTGGCAGCACCACAGAGTATTAAATCCAGGATCGCCTCCCCTCTGGTTGGGTCTATGACCAACTGTTCGAGGGCACAGTCATTCAGGATGTCTAAAATTTTTATCTCTTTGGCTTGACTGGAGCATACATTTATCCAATCGATATGAGGGAAGTTGAAGTCTCCCATTATTACTATTTCATTAACTTTACATGCTTCCCTAATTTCATTCTCCATCTCAAGATCACCCTGAGCCATTTGGTTAGAGGGCCGATAGAACGTCCCCAGTACTAAATCTCCTTTGGGGCCCGGAATCGTCACCCATAAGGATTCTGTGGACGAGTCTGCCCTTTTTATGGGCTCTAGCTTATTAGACACTATGCCTTCCTTGATATACATAGCAACACCCCCTCCAATACGGCCTTCCCTGTCATTTCTATACAGTTTGTAACCAGGGATGACTGTATCCCACTGGTTCTCTCCCCTCCACCAGGTTTCTGTAAGGCTCACTATATCTATGTTTTCCCTTAAAACCATGCACTCTAATTCCCCCATTTTTGCTTGGAGGCTTCTAGCATTAGCATAGAAACACCTCCACACTGTTTCTCTCTTTCGACTTGCCTGGCATGTGCCTTTGGGCATCTTTAAGTGGCTATCCATCATTTTCCCCCCATTCCCTTTCATGTCCAAGTAATTCCCATGTGGGCGATCTGAAGCAATTTTCCCTTTGTCCATGTGCACTGAGTTTGCCCGAACCGGATGCTTCTCAGCTCCTGTTGGCTTTCCCCCCAGGTTCAGTTTAAAAGCTGCTCTGCCACCATTTTAATATTATGCGGCAGCAGTCTGGTTCCATCCTGGTTCAAGTGGAGCCCATCCCTTTTGTATAGGCCCGGCTTGTCCCAAAATGTTGCCCAGTTCCTTACAAATCTAAAGCCCTCTTCCCTGCACCACCGTCTCATCCACGCATTGAGACTCACCAACTGTGCCTGCCTAGCTGGTCCTGCACGTGGAACAGGTAGCATTTCTGAGAAAGCTACCTTGGAGGTCCTGGCTTTTAGTCTCCTGCCTAGCAACCGAAATTTGGATTCCAAGACCTCCGGACTACATTTCCCCACTTGTTGGTGCCAACATGCACCACAACCATTGGCTCCTCCCCAGCACTACCTAAGTGCTACTGGACTCTTTTCTCCAGGGGAACTCTGGTGTTCAGAGCTCAATCGAAATTCTGGGAGCTCTCAGGTCCTACTAGGGATGCCAGCCTCTACAGCCTGAGGAGGTTTTTTTAAGTATTTAGTTATTACAATTTTATCCCTCCAAGGAGCCCAGAGTGGCTTACAATGTTTTCTGCTAACAACAGCCTTGCAAAGTAGGTTAGGCCAGTCAAGTGTGGCTGGCCCATGGTCGCCCTGTGAGTTTCAGGGCAGAGTTGAGTTTTGAAGCTGGGTCTCTCCCAGAGCCTAGCCTGACACTCTAAGCATTGCACGCCATTATATGAAATGTGCATTTGTGGGGGGTGCAGCACCAAAATTCAAGCGACTCAACTCTCCTCCAATACCACATCTCCAATTAATCAATTTTATTCCTTGCAGTTTTCTTCATTGTCCAACTTTCGCATCCATACATAGTAACAGGGAATGCCACAGTATGAATGATCTTGGTCTTCAGTGACTCTTCCTTATACTTAAGGATCTATTGTCTTTCCTTCATGGCTGGCCTTCCAGGTCTCAATCTCCTTCTCATGTCTTGTGTATTCTTTGATTAAAATAAAAAAAAAAACAACGTAAAGTTCTGAATATTTCTGTTGCTTTCTGTCAACCTAACACACATAAAATGGGACCCTAAGTTAATAACTCCCGTGCCACCTCCCTTATTTATTACATGCTCATGGAGTCACATGCTTCTAAGTGGCTTCAATATATTGAGAGCAAAATTAAATCTATTGGCCTTGACTTCAACTCCTTGCTCATGCTTACTGAGGCTGAAGCCTTCCAAAGGATAAAATGCAGACTTTTAGATAGGGTTTCAAGATCTAAATAGTGTTGCTAACAAAACATGTTCCCCATTAAATATAGGGGTACCTTTTGGTGTTTACCAACCCTCCCCATACTTATCTCACCTGTGTGATCCGTCTCAAGGTAGAGTCATTTCTCTGGCTAGATTTAATGTTCTGCCATCTGCGCTATTTGAAGGCAGATTTTGGGGAATCCCTCTGTCTACCAGGCTTTGCCCCTGTGACAACAATTGTATTGAAACAGTTGCTCATGTCTTATTTTATTGTAGTTTCTATACAGAATCTCGCCATGATCTATTAAGCCCCCTGTTGATTGATGTCCCAGATTCTTTTACTGTCGCCTATTTATTGAATAACCGTGTAGCCTCTAATATTGGAGATGGTGGCACAATTTTTAAAGATTATTTTAAAAGCCTGCCAAACAGTTAATTAGATGGTATTATCAACAAAGAATGTTATTCGATGTAACTGTCTACCAACTATTTTTTAAAGGGCACCTTTTAATATTTCCATTCCTTTTGTATCCTTTTGTATTGTGCCTTTTTATGCCAATAAAGGAATGATTGATTGATTGATTGAACTCGCGTGCCATTATTTTGTCACAGGCTCTGGCTGCCCCCAGGCAAGCCACTTTTGGCTGACCCATGGGACAGAGACCCTCTCCCAGTTAACCAGACCCATCACAAACTGGAGTTGTGTATTACCAGCATACAGACCCAAATTTCTAGGTGATATTTCTCAGTGGTTTCACAGATGTTTAAAAGTATGTACGAGAGACAATATTGCATCCTGAAGCATCCCAAAGGCCATGGGGTGGGACAGTAGTCTCCTCAAGGTTGGACTGAGGCCCTGAAGAGTAGTATCTGGCTCAGACCGGCCCAAAAGGAAGCTCTGGCTGATGGTGGCGAGAGCTGCTGAGACATACAGAAGCACCAACGTCGGCCACCTGGTAAAGGTCATCTAGCAGGGCAACTTAGACGGTTTCTGTTCCATAACCAGATCCGCACAGATGGGAAACCCTGCACTGCCGTCACTCTTGAGCATCTTGCTGTTAAGCCATGTTCACTACTCTGAAAAGAGAACCCATCTTTTCTTCACACGGTTCTGCCTATTTAGGACTGAAGTGTAAGGCTTCCAATTAATGGAATGAACAAAGCCGAATTTTCCAGCAGGCAACGGAGGCATCAGTCCACGTGCCTTTCCAATATTTCTCTGTTAGCTTTCCTTTCTGTCCTTCAAATGTTAAAGGTGAACTGATTTCCAGTTTTGTCCTCAGACAGGAACTTTTTGCCGCCTACGGAACTGACAAGGTGGCCGGTTTGGGCAAATCCCTCCTGCTGCAAATGTGAATTCTTCAGGTGGGCTTAGCTATTGATGTTTCACAGCACTGGGTGAATTATGCAAAGAAATACATCTGTGCAATTTATAAAACTAAAAGTGAACACCGTTAATGAAAGGTCAGTTTCTACATTCTCACTTCATCCCTCTGATTCAGTTACAGTCTCTTTCAGTCGCTTGATACTTCAGATCTGGATCCCCAGATGGCTGATTGAGCAGCAAAAAGCAGGCATAACAGAGGAAAGGGGGGATTAACCTCTCCCGCACAAGCTCCAGACCTATATCATATCAGAAGCAGAGACTCCTACATAGCTCCTTTTTGCAATTTACAGTAGAATTCTAAAGAGAGTTACACTGTAGTTGTAGCTATGATATCACTAATCTTTCCTTGCTGAGTTGTCAAGATAACAGTTCAAGCACTTTTCAACTGTCAATGAACTTTGCTTAGAATTACTTTCATCTTGGACAAACTGAAACAGTTACAGAAAAGTTAGATTAATTGCTTTTTAATAGAGGTTAAAAGTTGAGATTGGCTTTATCTTGCTATATCAGATGTAACTCATATGCACCTGATTGGCTTATTTTCATTTAGATTGGTTCATTACTAAATATGAGATAATCAATCATTTATTCTTGATAATAACCACATTATTATGATGGAACAGATTTAGAAAAATATAAGATTAATATTTTTCTATAAATATGCACTCCTGTGACAAGGAAATCAAATTTATCTGGATGAAAGTCCAGAAAACAAGGTGAGATATCTTAGTGGGTAACTTAATGGGCTTTTGATAATCCTAAAAGCAGTGAGACAACAAGCTGAAAGATTATTTATTTTTAAAACAATTACTTCCTATAATATGATTAAGCAGTGCCAGGAACTTTGATAATTTTAGCATTCATCTTCACGGCAATTGTAGGTTTAACCTTTTCATGCCTTTATTTTTCCTGTCCTGCTCAATAAAATGAATATTTTCTTATCTCAGTAAAAGATAAACATTTCTACAGGTGTCTGTCTAGTTAATAGTTCAAAGAAGTGAACCCTTACTCTTTTGTATATTAGAATTAAGGGTTGCTAATTGCCTTTTAATTGATAACTCCTGGAGAACTCTGCTGCTGAACAGTTTTGCAAAGGCAAAGCCTTTACAAGTGTTTAGACCAGGTCCTCCCACTGGATACTGAAATGCCTGTAATATTGTGTCAATACCCAATGACAATAAAACAGATTCAGGTTGAAGATTCAAAGCAGTTTGTTTATTGGCCCAATACACACACCAGGTGAAAATTGCCCAAAGCGCCGGACAATTCACACACACATCAAAGGATTGCAAGCACGAATATAGTCTTTGGTAATGGGTGGTACAAAGACGTAATACATAACGTAGAGACCCAAATATCGAATACTAGGGACCCCCGGATTAGCATACCCTATTAGAGAATCGGAGGCATTGCATAGAAAGTGGTGATCTAATGCTCACTAATGAGCAAAGAAGACCCACCATTGTCAGGTGCTTCTTTGTTTGATCCTAAGTTACTGCCATCCTTATCTTGGACCTTGGTTCCTGCCAAGGCTAATTAAGGAGGTTCCTAGCTGGTCCTTTATCTCTGGAAAACCAACTTATGAAAGCATACTAAGACCATCTATGGATTCTTTAATTAGCTTCTAACTAAGGAGCAAAACTGGGCCTCTTATACTTGAGGCATTTAACATACACAAGTGCTTGGTGTGACTATAGTAATGGATGCCAACTCTTATATACTGAGTGTAGCATGTTTATAAGTGCAGATATACTTTATTGAGTACAAAGAATATAATTCAAATCAAAGAATACATTTCCCATAGCATATAATGATTTAAGGCATTACAATACGGGAGGGAAATTCTCATTACAACACCCTTCTAAGACCACTGTAAATTTTGTGTCTACTCCTGCATGCTGAATCTCACCCGAAAGTGCTCTTGCCTCCAGCATCACATTTAAATCAACCTTGGGACTCTGCTTTAGGCTGTTGTTTGCCAACACCACCACCCCCGCCCTTCCCTACCCATGAGCTTTGCTGGACTTTGCAGGACTGAGACATGCAGGCCTTTTATGCAGGGACGTTTCCCCACGATCACCCCACCGACTGCTTCGGGGCTTCCTTTTGATTATGCGTGCGTTTTGCAACCGTCAGAGGTGGCCTCGCTCTCCCGACATGTTTCCCCCACATTTTCAAGATTCTGGCTAATGGAAAATGTGGGCAAAATATGTGGGGAGAACGAGGCAACCTCTGACTGCCGCAAAATGCACACATAATCCAAAGGAAGCCCCGAAGCAGTCGGTGGGGTGACCTTGGGGAGACGTCCCTGCATAAAAGGCCACAGTGAGGGTTAGGCTATTTGTGCCAGGATTTGTGTGGCATCACTGCCTTCCTCCTGTGCCTGGAGCGGACTGTGCCACCCGTGTTGAGTCAGAGCAGGAAGAGAAAAAATGCACACAGAAGGTCTTTTATTTACAGACTCCAGCTAAGCAATATTCGCAAGCATATCCTTCTGCATTGTGAGTTCCTCAAAAGGCTTGTGATTCAGGCTGTGAACATAAACTTGTTTTAAGTTATTTCTGGTGTAATTCTGATGAAATAACTAGAAGATCAGGAAGGGGAAATCACATCTGGAAATGTGAAGGACAGCCACTCTTTGCTCCTCTCCCAGTTCCAGAAAGAAGGACCCCCTTTGCAAGATCAAGGGAGCGAACCTTTTTTCCAGACAGAACAACGCTTTGGAAACAGAAGGCACTGAGCCCTCTTTGGGGCAGAAAAGGATCTTGAAAGCCAGAGCAGGAGGTGGGTGAGTCCTTTCTTTGTTTTGAGGCTGAGATGCAGTTTGGCTCTTGCTGTAAGCCAGAGGCTTGTTCCAGCACACTGCCTCAGGACTAGCAAACATCTTTGGCTTGCAGGAACTCAAGGGAGTTCTTGCAGGGGTGGCTGGTAAAGAATTGTCCTCCCTGATTTTATTTCCCATCTCCTTCTCTGCAAATCCTTAAAAGCCTCATAGTGTCCTCCTTTCAAAAAACAGAAACAATTATTTTAAGTGGGAGTCATATGACAGAGTTACAACTGATGGGGACAGTAAATGGGTGAGATGCACCTGTTCTTTTTCAGTGAGGCTGGGCCATGCTCTACCTGAAGTCATCAGCTTCTGACAAGCAGAGAACAGTCATGCTAGCAATGGACCTGCCAGGAGATATTTCTTTGACTTTGCACTACTACAACAATTATTTCAGTACAGTATGAGTCGCTGAGGAATGTCAGCTCACTTATTTCTTGAGAAACACCAGAGAAATTTTAAGAACCTAAACTCCCCGCGGTGCAGAGTGTTAAGCTGCAGTACTGCAGTCAAAAGCTCTGCTCACGACCTGAGTTCGATCCCAACGGAAATTGGTTTCAGGTAGCCGGCTCAAGGTTGACTCAGCCTTCCATCCTTCCGAGGTCGGTAAAATGAGGACCCAGCTTGCTGGGGGTAAAAGGAAGATGACTGGGGAAGGCACTGGCAAACCACCCTGCAAATAAAGTCTGCCTTGGAAACGTCGGGATGTGACGCCACCCCATGGGTCAGGAATGACCCAGTGCTTGCACAGGGGACCTTTACCTTTTTAAACTCCCTCTCCCAAGGTGCACACACACACCATTAATTGCTCAGGTACAATAAAACAGGTTTGCTTTTTGCCCTTCCTACCAGCAATTCCCTCCTCTAGACCTAGGGTTGCAAGGTGTGGGTTGGGAAATATCGGGAGAATGTGGGGATGGCGCCTGTGTAGGGTGGGGTTTGGGGAGTGGAGGGACCTCAGCAGGGTTTAGTGCAATAGTGTCCATCCTCCAAAGCGGCCATGTTCTCCAGGGGAACTGGTCTTGGTTGTCTGGAGATCAATTGTGATAGTGGGAGATCTCCAGGTCTCACCTGGAGGTTGGCAACCCTATCTAGATCCCATTTCTCACCAAGGTAGGTGGCAGCTGTGGGCTTGTGTTTGGGCTGCCCTGCTTCAGATGGCAAGCTGCAGTTTACATGACAAAACACAACAATTCCCTGCATGTGGAAAACTAGCACATCGGGCAGAAGGGTTGCAGCCATCTCCTTGGCATGTTATTTAGTGGAGAAGCACTAAATCATCTGAGTGCCACCTGCAAGCTGATGCAAAATAATCCTGAAGGAGACTTTTCACTCTAGGGAGAACTGGGCTGAGTAGCAACATTTCCCACAGTGTAGCAGGATCAAATCTCCAGAATTGCAATGATGACACCTAGGGTTGCCAGATCCCTCCAGGCAACTGGCCGGGGGGTGGGGGTGGGTAGGGTTGCCAGTTCCAGGTTGGAAAATTCCTGGAGATTTGGGGATGGAGGCTGGGGAGGACAGGGATCTCAGCGAGGCACAATGCCACAGAGTCCACCCTCCAAATCATCCATGTTCTCTGGGGAACTGACTTCTGTAGTCTGCAGATGAACTGTATTTCCAGATCTCCAGACCGCACCTGGAGGCTGGCATCCCTAATGACATCACAGAGGCTCACACGGTCAGTCCCTTGGGTTGCCAACTCTAGGTTGGCCCTCCCCATACCTATCTCACCTGTGTGATCCTTCTCAACGTAGAGCCATTTCTCTGGCCAGATTTAATGTTTTGCCATCTGCGCTACTCGAGGGCAGATTTTGGGAAATCCCTCTGTCTGATAGGCTTTGCCCTTGTGGCAACAATTGTATTGAAACAGTTGCTCATGTCTTATTTTATTGTAGTTTCTATACAGAAACTCGTAACGAACTTTTAAGCCCCGTGTTGGTAAATAGACTGAATGTCTCAGATTCTTTTAATGTTTCCTATTTATTGAACAATCGTTCACCCCAAATATTGGAGACTGCACAGTTTTTAAAGTTTATTTTAAAAGCCCGCCAAACAGCTAATAAGATGGCAGTAGCAACAAACAGCGCTGTTCGATGTAACTGTCTTTTAACTATTCTATAAAGGGCACTTCTTAATATTTCCATTCCTTTATTGTGTTTTTATGCCAATAAAGGAATGATGATGATGAATAGCAGGTAGATGACAATTATATATGAACTTATTTTTTACTATTCAGAAATTACTTTAAGAAATCTATGCTTTGATTATAACATTTATCAATATGCAAGGTTTATTATTTTATCACCATTTATTATCTAACATTTTCTAACACTTTTGTTACTACCATTTATCGTTGATTATATTATATGTATATTTTCCTTATCCTTTTTTCTTTGACGAAAATGGATTGTTTTTTGTTTTTAATTAAAAAATAACTCTAGGTTGGGAAATTTCTGGAGATTTGGGGGTGGAACCTGGGGAGGTCAGGGTTTGACGAGGGGTAAGACCCCAGTGGGGTAGTTCTGAGATGAGGATGGGGATGGCAGTAATGCCTAGGGATGTCATAAAGGTGCTGGTACACCCCCAAAACAGAGGAAAATGGTGCCATCTCTTTCATTCAGTTTATGGAGGGAAGGGGTATTTTCAATCTCCTAAATGCCAGCTTTCAGGGGGGGGGGCTCTCCCACCTGTGTGGGGAAAGCAGCTCAAGAGCCAAAGATAGACAATATCGTAGAGGCTTGAGATATTATTTGCTAGCTCTTGATCCCCCAACATCCGTAACATGACATAAATGGTTGTTATCACTTTTGGATCTCCTGCCGTAGATTTCCTCTGACTCTTCTCTTTTCCAGGCTTGGCATCATGTGCAGAGCACGGGCCTTTATGTCTCTCCTTCTCCTAGGATTGAAACTCCCTCAGGCAAAAGGCAACTGTGGGTTTGTTGAGTCTGAAAAACTCTGTGTCTGTTCACTGCTCGAGGTGTCAGAGATGCAAAAATTTTTTGAATGCTTGCAAGCCACCACATATGAACTTCGAGGTGGAAACCTGGAACAATTTGCTGCCTTTTATGAAATCACGCCATCTTCGTACCTTATTGATATTCTCCAGGTCCTTCAAGTCAGAAAGCTCATCTTTACAGACCTCATTGTGCCGGAAGTTCTCTTGCCAGGAGCCCTGGAATTTGCTTCCCATCCTCTTCTGCTTTCAGAAATTGAATTTGTGAACTGCACTTTCCTTAGAACGGCCAGCCAGCACTACACAGGTAGGCCAACCCCACTGAGGGTTTCCTCTCTGCGTTTCCACAGAGTGACTGCAGATTCCCTGGCTGACAGGTGCAATGATCTGACCAGCCTGACAAGGTGGCTGGAGACCCTGGAGAACCTGACGCTTACTGAATCACAAGTCACCTCCATCCCATGCAAAATTGGCCAGGTGTTCACGGGATTGCTCTTCCTTGATGTTTCAGGAAACTATTTCCAGGATGAGAGCATCAAGTCCTCCTTCTGCCAGGGAGCTTTCCCAGAACTCCATGTATTAAAACTCCACCACAACCGACTGACCTCTTACGATGCTGTGTGTGAGACAGTTGGCCCCCTCAACATGCTGACTCACTTAGACCTCAGTCAGAATGATTTCCCACCTGGATTCTCCTCCTCCTCCCAGTGCACGTGGCCTCAGTCCCTTCATGTATTCAACTTGTCCAGCACAGGTTTGGAACATGTGGAGTGGTCTCTTCCACCCAACCTGGAGACATTAGATCTGAGCGCCAACAGTATCTTTACCCTTGACCTCTCACTTCCCACCTTGAAAAAACTCTACCTGTCCAACAACAGGCTGCAGGCAGTCCCCTCGCTCAAGAATCTCCCTCGTCTGGAAGTCCTCAGTGTCGATCAAAACCACATCTCACATCTGCCTAGCCGGAGCTTGCTGCAACTGAAGCACCTGCAGATCTTAAAAGCCGGTCACAATCTCTATAACTGTTCTTGTCCTTATACCCGGGAACTCCAGGACTTGGCCAGCAAGCTGTCTTTACTGGCCAACTGGCCTCATGACTATACGTGCCAATACCCTTCTCATTCCCAGGACTCCCTGGTTAAAGATACGTCTTCTTCAATGCTGCAGTGCAGCCAAGCTCTGGTCACTCATGCCTCCGTGGTCATCTTGCTGTCCAGCCTTCACCTGGTTCTTTGCTTGTTTCTAGTTTGATCATCATCAACACATTTATTTTGATCCGTTCTAAAATATTGCAACTGGTCGAGCTACCAAGCATCCATAAGGGGTGTTTTTTAAAAGAAAATTAAGAATTGCACTCTGGACAGCTTGGGACCAGAAGTGGTCTGTATTTCAGATCTTTCTTTATTTTGGAATATTTTCCAGTTTTTGCATGTACCATACTTAATGAGATATCTTGGGGATGGGACCCGAGTCTAAACATGAAATTTATTTGTGTTTTATGTATGTTTTATACATACTTTATACACATAGCCTGGATGTAATTTTAAATGATATTTTTAATAATTTTGTGTACATTGAACCATAAATGGCACTGCTGAGGGCCTATGAGTAATGCCTGTTTGGAGGCTCAAAATGTCCGGTTTTCAGATCAGTCTGGATATTGGATGTCCGGATAAGGGATACTCAACCTGTATATATGTGTGTGTGTATATATATATACATATATATTGCAAACACAGCCTCTGGGGTTGCTTTGTCGCTGAGGAGATCTGCACAGGGATAGCAGGATGCTTTAACCCTTTCCTTCCTTGACATTTTCTCACTGGAAAAAGCTATGCCCTCTCCCCAAGATGTGTTTACTTTTGCCAGTGAAAATTTATGGGTACCTGTATGTTTTCCCCCAGTGGGAGTTAAAGGATCTCAGGGTGTCTTTTTCTAGTGAGAAAATGGAAGAGGAGAAAAGGGTTAACATTTTCCACTCTGCCCACCCTTTTCTGCTCCTTGATAAAGCAATCCCTGAGGCCACATTTGCTAAGGAAAAATAATGTGGTATAAAATAAATGTATAAAATGTGTGGGAGGAGGGAGTGAAAGTGAGCCCTCAGTACACAGACTAGATCAGATCCTGTGGGAACAATCGGGAAGTCAAAGAAATATTAATTCTTAGACCACATAATCCATAAACTACAACAAAGAGAAGAAATTAGTTGAAACTTAACATATTCTCTCTGCATTGGGGTATACAGGCATACCTCGTTCTATTGCACTTCGCTTTATTGTGCTTCACAGACATTGTGTTTTCAAGCAAGTCTATTGGCGCCATTTCTCCAACAGCATGTGCTCACTTTGTGTCTCGATGTCACATTTTGGTAATTCTCGCAATATTTCAAACTTTTTCATTATTATTACAGTACATTTTTAAAGACATAATGCTATTTCACACTTAATAGACTACAGTATAGTCTAAACATAACTTTTATACCCACTGGGAAACCCAAAAAATCTGTGTGACTCGCTTTATTGCAGTGGTCTGGAACGGAATCCGTAATATTGTCAAGGTATGGTTGTACTCAGTAAAGAGCAGCCATGAATCCTTCAGGAATTGTCTTTAGCAGGGGTCGGAGAAGTGGATCTATCCGATCACGATCTGGGATTAGGAGCCTGACTGCTCATTTTACTTTTTTACCGTTGTCTCATATTACATGACCTCACATAATATAACTTTTGCATGAGCTGAATTTTGTTGGACTGCAGAAATATTCTTTTGGAATGGCATATTTCTCCCTCTAGAATTGCACATTTTGTTTCAGTTTGAGCATGTAAAAAGGCCTGATACAGAATTCTATTGATTGTGGTGTAATAAAAGAATCTCCTGGAATCGGGGATAGAGGTTCCACTGAATATTGCTGGAAAAATTGTACACATGTGGAATTCATAAAGAAGATTGTGCTCCTCTTGGATTATTTCATGTTAGGACCCTAATGATTGATGGTTATGTATTATCAAAGGGTCTTCTTCTTTTTTTAAGCAAATGGAGCCGTTCAGCATAAAAACTCCCCTGGTGAAACTTCATAGGCCTTTGATGTTTTTATAAAGAGATGGTGGCAAAAGAGGTTACTTTTGATCCTGGGCTGTTTGCAGATGGGATATTTTAAAAAATCACACACCCCTGCATGTCTCCAGGTATAGAAGAAGAAGAGCTGGTTTTTATGCCCCACTTTTCTCTACCTTTAAGGAGTCTCAAAGCAGCTTACAATCGCCTCCCCCGCCCACACACACAACAGGCACCTTGTGAGGCAGGTGGGGGTGAGAGAGTTCTGAGAGAACTGTGACTGGCCCAAGGTCACCCAGCAGGCTGCATGTGGAGGAGTGGGGAATCAAACTCAGTTCTCCAGATTAGAGTCCGCCGCTCTTAACCATTACACCACACTGGCTTTCCTTCAAGGAAAGCTTTGGTAGGTGAGAACAAACGATTTACCTAGTAGCCATCCAATGACCTGGCTTCTCTTGTTCCCCCAATATTTCATTTGAGACAATATTCCCCAGAGTTTCAGTACTTCTCACAGCTTAGCCCCACATGGGATCTTGTGTCCTGTAACAGCCATTGATAGTCTGATCCTCCATGAATATGCCTCATCTCTTGTTAAAGCCATCTGAATGTGAGAGCCAGCGTGGTGTAGTGGTTAGGAGCGGTGGACTCTAATCTGGGGAACCAGGGCCAACTCCCCACTCCTCCACCTGAAGCCTGCTAGGTGACCTTGGGCCAGACACAGTTCTCTCAGAACTCTCTCAGCCCACACAGACAGTCAATGGCAGTCCACCTCTGAATGTCTCTTGCCTTGAAAACCCTACGGGGCTGCCATAATTCGGCTGCGACTTGATGGCACTTTCCATCACACAAATGAGTGGCCACTATATCCACTGCCCATGAACCTCACAAGTTAATTGCTACCCAAAAAGAGCTGTTGTGAGGCAAAGAAGCTGGCCTAACCTGGTACTAATACTATAGGGACATCAGCCTCCAGGTGAGACCTGGGGATCCCCTGGAATTACAGCTCATCTCCAGGCTACAGAGATCAGTTTTCTTGGAGAAAATGGATGCTTTGGAGGGTAGACTCTATGGCATTGTACTACACTGAGGTCCCAGTCCTCCCCAGGCTCCACCCCAAACTCTCCTGCCTATTTGAAATTCCCTCCAACTGCATGTAACTAACCTTTGCAAGTAGAGTTTCCAGGTCTCTCTTCACTACTGGCGGGAGGTTTTTGGGGCAGAGCCTGAGAGCAGGGTTTGGGGAGGGGAGGGACTTAAATGCTATAGAGTCTAATTGCCGAAGCGGCCATTTTCTTCAGGTGATCTCTATCGGCTGGAGATCAGTTGTAATAGCAGGAGATCTCCAGCTAGTACCTGGAAGTTGGCAACCCTATTTGTAAGGTCTCCATAAGAGCCAGTTAGTTCTCGGCTTCTGCTGTTTCCCTGCTTACCCATGAAGCTGCCACCCGCTCTTGTGGCACACATGATGATGCCTTATACTGAATCAGACCCTTTGTCCATCCAAGTCAGTATTGTCTACTCTGACCAGCAGCCGCTCTCCAGGGTCTCAGGCAGAGGTCTTTCACATCACCTACTTGCTTAGTCCCTTTAACTGGAGATGCTGGGGATTGAACCTGGGACCTTCTGCATGCCAAGCAGATGCTCTACAAACTGAGCCACAGCCCCTCCCCCAAGACAATTGGCAGGAAATGCCAGACACAAGGATTAAATATTAACCGTAATTCTACCTCTCTAGTAATGTTATCTGCCTCTACAGCCCCTAGGGGGAAAGAACCAGGCCACAAAGACAAGAGGACAGCCAGCCATGGATGCTGAGCAGGTGAGTGCAGCAGAGGGGAGCCAGAAGGAACGGATGTTCCTAACTGGCAACGATTCTCTCTGCAGCATCTTTTGTCTTCTGCTTGGGCTCTGCGCTGGTGGTATCCACACCTGAAGGTGTTTGGGGTCGACATTGGTGACTGCCTGCATACTTCTCCCACTGCTCTTAAACTCTTTCCTGAGCACTGACTCCCAGAGATGCCAGGAGATGCCTTCACACACACACACCCCGTTCTGTTTCCTTCCAGGCTGAACATGAAGTGTGCATTCAAGCAGCTGTGGGACTTCGGCAGATGCCAGGTAGAGTATTCAGAGCTGGACTATCTCGGAGGAAGAGTGTCCCTAAAGTCCCCTTTTAAGGGGGCTCCATCATGCAGAGCATCAGACAATTGGCTGTGCCCTAAATGAAATTACACTTCGGCTAGGCAGTAATGAAAAGGTAGGGCTGATTGGGTGTTTAGGAGGCCAGAACAAGCAGCAAGGGAGAAATGGCTTTGCAGCTTGTGAATTGATGGGTAATGAAGGAACTGAGAAGGTAAAAACAAAGACCATTTTTTCATGGTAATTAGTAGCGCGTTCCAGGCTGAATTGCCCCACAGATTTTTTTGAATTTTACATGCTGAACCATCATTCCGGAAGTGACTGCGAAGCCGGCGCAGACCTGCTTCGCATTACAAAAGAGCCCACTTTGCTCCATGAACCACGTAAAACAACAGCAGCGCTTTAGCTATGCACATGCTAATGGCTATGCAAACGAACGAAGGAGCAGGCGAGTGGGGGTGGGATGGAATTTCTCCTTTTGCGTTGGGACCGTGAATAGGCATTTTTAAAGTTGCATTTTTTAAAAGAGCTTTGAACGAGCTTCAAAATTGACCACTCATAAATGGCCATAGAGAGCAATGGAGGGTTTTGTTTTGAATATTGTTGCATGATAACGAAAATATAGAACTGTAACTGATACGTACTGGGGACATTTACGTAGGGTTGCCAACCTTCAGGTGGGAGCTGGATTTCTTCCTGCAATGACATAAATATCACTTGGTTGGGCTGGGCCATGCCTTGCCAGCCGAGATCGAGAGTGTAGGGGTGGCTGCCTCGGCTGGCTTGCGGGCCAGATAAGAGTTCTCAAGGGGGCGGACACAGCCTGAGGGCCTTATGTTTGACACCCCTGCTATAGCGTCTACCTTCCAAAGCAGATTTTTTTTCCTCCAGGGGAGCTGATTTCTGTAACCTAGAGACCAGCTGTAATCCTGAAAGATCTCCAGCCACCGCTTGGAGGTTGGCAACCCTACATAGCAGAGAATGGAACATGCAGCCAGATGTTTTCAGGGAGTGTGCAGCTGCAAGACCCTCTTCCCCTGCAAGAAGGTTATCCCTCCCCCACCCTGATAACTCTTACCTGCTGGCTATGTACCATTCTCATGCTCTTGGCAATGAAACACTGTGGGCTTTGCTATTGCTAAACCACAGTTGAGGTAGCTGCCGACGGCAAGTACAAGAAGGTAAAGAATTGTATTTGTGCCCCATATCTGAAGACACGGTCTCAAAGAGGCAGCAAAGAGGCCCCCTGGCACTGGTACCCAGGGACGGTTTTAAAAATTTGCCAATTATTAAGGGCACAATTTTTTTTTGAGATCTAGTGAAATTTATCTGGGCAGGTAAGAATTGCATATAGAAATTTGATTGATGCAAAAGAAAGAGGAGGTGTGGCATTACCAGATTTAAGGTTTTATTATGAAGCAGCAGGATTTACCCGGCTAAAAGATTGGATCAAATTAGAGAATCACAGAATGTTAGAATTAGAAGGGATCAATTTGAGATTTGGTTGGCACGCTTACTTATGGTATAACAAAGAAAGGGTACATAGAGACCTCAACTGACATATAATAAGGGCCAATCTGTTAGGTATATGGGAGAGATATAAGAGAGGGATGGAGTTGAAAACTCTTTTATGGTTACACCCTCTGGGGGCGATATCAAGACTGAAACCGAATATAAATAGTGAAATAAGATCATATAGAGAATATTTGGTTAAAGAAGCGGATCAATGGAAGTTAAAAGGAAAAACTAGGTATCAATGACTGGTTTAAATATCATCAACTTTACGAACTATATTTGAAAGATAAACAAGCTGGATTCTCTAATAGAAGCTCTGAGTTAGAGAACATACTGGATAAGGGAAATAAAGGATCAATCTCTATATTGTACAATACATTTTAGAGTATAATCTAGAAGACAACAGAATAAAACCGGTAATGATTTCTTGGGCTAAAGACCTGGGAAGAAGTATAGATTTAGAGAGGTGGGAACAGCTTTGGATAAAAGAATTAAACCTTACAGTTGCAGGTAGTATAAATGAAAATATGTACAAAATGTTCTATAGAAGTTATATCACACCTGTGATAGTAGCAAGAACAGATAAGTCAAAAGGAGAATGCTGGAGATGTAAAGAACAAAGGGGTACATTCTTTCATGTTTGGTAGACATGCCAGATTGTACAAAAATTTTGGAAGAGTGTAGTAAGGGAGACAAAACAAAATGCTGAATATGAAAGTGAAAAAGTCCCCAGAAATGTGTTTACTGGGACTATTCAAAGTACGGTAGAAACAAAACGAGAAGACAAAGAAATTTGTCAATATAGTTATGCAGCCGCGAGATTAACAATAGCTAAATCCTGGAAGGGAGATAAAGATTTATCTAAGACAGATTGGACAGAAAAAATTATTGATTTTATACAGATGGCCAAATTGACCAATGGGATACAAGGCAAAAGTAATAAAGATTTTGAAAATAAATGGAAATTGGCATTTGTATATATACAGAGAAAGACAAAGATAGACTTCAAAGTAGCAGCAAGGGGAGCATATTGAGTAAAACACAACATGGGTAAACAAGGATAGACGAAGAGAGCCAGAAAGTATATCACGGAAGTCACACAGGGATGAAGGAGGGGGAGACACATTATATGTAAGAGTAGTATGTATATATAATATAAATAGTAATTTTTGGTGGGTTTTCCCCCCCCCCTATTTCTCCCTTGGTTTTATTTTGATTTGTTTGTTTGTTCGTTCTAGTTGTGTCTGTTGTTATCATTTTGTAAATACTTGGAAAAAATAGATTAAAAAAAGTGTAGTTGTGTGTGTGTGTGTGTGTGTGTGTGCGTGTAAAGTATTGTCAAATCGCAGCTGACTTATGGTAACCCCAGGAAGGGGCTTTCAAGGCAAGCGAGAAGCAGAGGTGGTTTGCCACTGCCTTCCTCTGCAGAGCCTTCCTGGTTGGTTTCCCTTCCAGGTACTGACCTTGCTTAGCTTCCGAGATCTGACAAGATCAGTCGATGCCATGCCGCCTTCTCTCCCTAAGTGCAGCTACGGAGATTTTTTTTTTAAACTGACTTTCCCTTCCAGCATGGAGCAGGCTGCAATTCTAAGTATACTTCCTTGTAAGGTTCAAACTAAGGACCACCTGTTTTCCACCCTCTTAAATGACACCACCAGCTTTTTAATTCTGCTGACTGCAGAAGGCTCATTAGTTCAAAGTACCCTATTAGGGAAAGGGACAGAGAAAGCAGAAATATGATAACCATTTCTGCTTTAAAATATCTCTGAGATGATGGTGGCATTCATATGAGGTTCTGCAAATCTGGTAGAAGTCCAAGAAAGAAATATGGCAGAGAGTATTCCTCATGCTCTGAAATGATGTGAAGGAGCTGGAGCTATGCTGCTGCCTGACAACTCCTCAGTCCTTCTTCAGGTCTCCTTCAAATCATGAAAGAAGTACCCAGAAAGGATGGAACATGTGCCAAAGAGCATGGAGCGGGTGGGAGCTGCTTTTCTAATGGTACCCCTTCTGCGCTTAAATGTGTGTGCTTGATGCTCCTTCCAGGTTCACTGAAGCAAGAGAGCTTCCTGGTGGTGAATGAAGATTCAAACTGTCTAATATTCATTAATAAGGCAGAGAAGGGAGTGGAGGTGAGTGACCAGAGCTGCTCCAAGAGTTCTGGCACAGCCCCTCGGCTATCTGTGAGTACATAACATGTTGGAAAGTGAGTTTGGGGCCACATGTAGGCAACAAGTAGCCAATACTGGCTGTCAAAGAGCTCCAAGCAGCCTCCACCAGCTGGAGCTGCTTTGGTTTAGTCAAAGGTTTCCCAAAAGGGACAAAACATTAAACTCCAGGCTTTCACCCCAAGTTTAATGGATAGCTGCCACCAACCCTGGGGTCCAAAGGGTGAGCCTCCAGGCAAGGAGTCCAGGGTACCTCCAGCCAAGCTCCAAATTCAGTGTAACACTTTTCCTGCCAGGCGGAGACCTAGCCAGGACTGTGCACACTTCCCAAAACTGTCTCAGGTTTTTGGTAGGTGGTTTTTACACTCACACAAGGCACTTAGAATTTAGGCTTGGAATCTCAAAATCAAAAGACACAATCCATTTAAAGGCTAACAATTTATTTATAAGGTTTATGCTGGTTTACAGGAAAGAAAAAGGGTTTCATGAAGTGATAGGCAATAAAATAATAAACTATTTAGCATAGCTAACTAATACATTCAAAAGCCTTCTTGATTCAAAAGGATTGGCAAAGGTTTCTTGCATCAGGTTTTATAGTTACCAACTTCCAAAGATGCTTCCAGCATTCAAGAGTTTCAAAAGATTGTCCAAAGGTTTCTCCAAGCAGGTCAGCTTGACCAGAGTTTCCCCCTCAAGGGCCAAAATCAAATGGGTTCTGATGCCGCCAGCACAGCTCTCCTGCTGTACCCCAAAGCGTGCATGATTTGCTCAGGACTGGTCTGTCCTTATATCCGTTTTCTCAAAGGGATGAGCTCATAGAAGCCAATTGAGAAAACAAAAGCAATTAGCTGGTAACTAATCGCTTGGTCAGAAATGCTGACTCCTTAATTGATGTGTTCAGGTGAGGAAGCTTACAGAACTACCTGCACCTGGACATTGTCATGATGGCTGACCGATTTGTTACTATGGCAATGCACGGTCTTGCATTCCAAAAAGGGGAGAGAAAGGTTTAACGAGAAGCAGCTGGCTGCCTATCTTGTTCTCTCCACAAAAGCAGTTTTCAAAAGGAAACTTATTTTGCTGGTCTAAAATCCCAATAACACAGAATTCATAGGCCTCTAGGCCTGAACCAAAAGAAATCCTGCAATCCAAGAAATTGAGGGACGTCAACTTCTTGACACTGGCCTATATTTGGGTAGGGTTACCAGCCTCCAAGTGATTCCTGGAGGTCTCCCAGAATTACAACTGGTCTCCAGACAACAGAGATCAGTTCTACTAGAGAAAATGGCAGCTTTAGAGGTTGGACTCTTTGGCATTATACTCCACTGAGATCCTTCCCTTCCCCAGACTGCCCCCCCCAGGCTCCACCCCCATTCAACTTAACAGAAAGGCAAAAAAGGTTCTGCTGCCTTCCGCTATACTGCCCTGATGGAGCATCAGGTTCCAACTAACCCTGCAAGCCAAAGATCACACGCCACCAGTAGTGTATAGACCCCATCCAGGAATCCTGTATCTCAGAGGATACACATAGCATGGGCTGCATCCCTCAAAGAGAGATGGCTGAGAGGTCCACGATACAGAGGGGATCTAGCTGGTGCAAGGATAGTCAATCTCCTGGGACCTCAATATATGGTGCCTTGAGCACCTTGACAGAGGAATAAACTCCGGAGAAAGGGCACTTTGTGTAATTAGCCAAGGTTGCTCACAGATGTAAGTTTCTAATACTGGTTTTCTCAGAACCCTTACAGCTCCTCCACTGCAGGACCCCAATGCTCAGTGGGCACTTCGACTCCACTCCTCCAACTGGGGATCCAAGGGCCATGTGCCCCAGACAGGTAAGCGGGGTGGGGGGACCATGCCCTGCCTCAAATTCTGACTCCTGTAAATGCCTCCCATATCTCGCAAGAAACACTGACCCTGTATTTGGATTAACAATCAAGTGCTCCAATCAGGATCTCCCAGAGGAACCCAAGAGCCAGTGTGGTGTAGTAGTTAGGAACAGTGGTTTGGAAGTGATGGACTCTGATCTGGAGAACCGGGTTTGATTCCCCACTCCTCCACATGAGAGGCGGAGGCTAATCTGGTGAACTGTATTTGTTTCCCCACTCCTCCACATGAAGCCAGCTGGGTGACCTTGGGCTAGACACACTCTCTCAGCCCCACCTACCTCGCAGGGTGTCTGTTGTGGGGAGGGGAAGGGAAGGTGAGAGTAAGCTGGTTTGAATCTTCCTTAAGTGGCAAAGAAAGTCAGCATATAAAAACCTATCCTATATATGTATCCTTCTATGCAGTGCGCAGAAAGAAACCCCACATGCTGTTAAGTTCCCACCAGGCACTGAGGGAGCGCAGGCACCTTTCTGCATCTGAGCACTGGGCACTCTGCTCTATACTGTTACGCTTGCTGGCCAAACGCTCAGAACCTTGCTCTGTCTTGCAGGATCGTGATGGGGCCTCACGGAGCACAGACAGATTGCGACTGTAACACCCTACCAGGGAGGGGTGAGCATCATCTCAAGAGCTCCAGTATCTCTCTCTCTCTCTGAAGCAGGGGCAGTCTTAGTGATTCAGGAGTCCTGGAAGGGACCCCAGAATCACTGCTACCACCCACAGCAATCCCTACTTGCCGCCCCTTCAGGGGCAAAACAAGGGGTGGCCCTGGCTCTGTATGAGGTGGGTGGGAGCTGTCACTGGAAGCTGTCTGCCTGAGCCCCGACTAGAGCAGACCCAGCCAGCCAGGTGCTGTCGGACTGACTACCCAAGCCTTGGCCTGGACAGGTGTGAGTGCCTGTGGCTGGAAGTAGGCGTCCTAAGCTCTGGACGGGATGGGAGTGAGTAGAATCATAGAATCACATAATCATAGAGTTTGAAGGGGCCATAAAGGCCATCTAGACCAACCCCCTGCTCAATGCAGGATCAGCCTAGAGCATCCCTGACAGGTGTTTGTCCAGCCTCTGCTTAAAGACTGCCAGTGAGGGGGAGCTCACCACCTCTGTAGGTAGCTGATTCCACTGTTGAACAACTCTTACTGTAAAAGGGTTTTCCCTAATATCCAGCCAGTGCCTCTCTGCCCACAATTTAAACCCATTATTGTGAGTCCTATCCTCTTCTGCCAACAGGATCAGCTCCCTGCCCTCCTTTAAGTGACCGCCCT
This sequence comes from Euleptes europaea, assembly GCF_029931775.1. Classification (NCBI taxonomy): domain Eukaryota; kingdom Metazoa; phylum Chordata; class Lepidosauria; order Squamata; family Sphaerodactylidae; genus Euleptes; species Euleptes europaea. The sequence continues at coordinate 10,984,848 of NC_079328.1, forward strand.
TCTAATACTTAAAGAGAGCAATCATGTCCCCCCTTAACCTCCTCTTCTCCAGATGAAACATTCTCAACTTCCTCAGCCTTTCCTCATAGGGCATGGTCTCCAGGCCCCTGATCATCCTCGTCACTCTCCTCTGGACCAGCTCGATTCTGTCCACATTCTTTTAGAAGTAAGGCCTCCAGAAATGCACACAAGACTCCAGGTGTGGCCTGACCAATGCTGTGCACAGCAGAACTATGACAACTTGTGATTTGGATGTTATGCCTATGTTGATGCACCCCAAGATTGCATTAGCTTTTTTTGTTGCTGGCTGCTCATATTCAGCTTATGGTCCACCCATACCCTAAGATCTTGTTCACACACACTACTACCCAGAAGTGTATCCCCCATCCAGTATGCATGTCCCTCATTTCTGTTACCCAGATTAGCAGCAGCCCTACGGGAGGCTGCTCTTTTTCGTCCTTCCCACTTCCTTCAGGGGGGCAGGGCTGTGGACAGTCAGAGGCCCTCCCAGCATGGGACCTAGGGCAGCTGTCCCTGTCTCCCATTGAATAAGACCACCCCTGCCCAGAAAGTAGAATGGCAAGCGAGGGCAACTTCACAAGGAGGCTGGGCAAGGCACAGGAAAGGAAAGAGCACACTCCAGCTGTCACTTACAGCCAGGACCTGGTCTGGGGGGGGGCAAGGGGGGCATTTGCCCTGGGCAGCATGCATAGGGGGGCAGCAACAGATTATATAAAGAAAAAATATGTATATAATATATGGGAGGCACCAATTTGTACTTTTGCCCCCTTTCAAAAAAGATGTAGATCAAACCAGAGAGCCAGCATGGTGTAGTGGTTAAGAGCAGTGGTTTGGAGTGGTGGACTCTGATCTGGAGAACAGGGTTCAATTCCCCACTCCTCTATGTGAGCGACGGAGGCTAATCTGGTGAACTGGGCTGGCTTCCTCACTCCTACACATGAAAACAGCTGGGTGACCTTGGGCTAGTCACAGTTCTCTTTGATCTCTCTCAGCCCTACCTCACTGGGTGTCTGCTGTGGGGAGGAGGAGGGAAAGTGATTGTAAGCTGGTTTGATTCTTCCTTAAGTGGTAGAGAAAGTCGGCATATAAAAACCAACTCTTCTTCTTCTCCTCCTCCTCCTCCTCCTCCTCCTCCTCTTACTGCCCATTCTCTTTGCTGGAATAAGGCAATGGCTGGTGTATAGAGAAGAAGACCCTGCAGAGAAAGTTAGATAGGATAGTGAGGTCAGCACCTTCTGTCCTGTTAAGTGTCATTCCTTGTCCGTCTCCAGATGGCGACTCTTAGGATAATACCTTCTTCTCAGAAGTTCCACGTTTAGTCTCGCTCTCAGCTAGTGATGTGCTTAGGACACTCTCTCCGTCTCTCCTCTTCACTGCCAAGTGGTGCACCTTTGCTGTGTCAATTACCCTCCCAGCAGTCTTTACTACCTCTGCTTCTTTCTGGATTCCTGCAGGCAGCCCTCCAGCAGACACGAAGGCACTACAGTCCACCTCTCCCAGTGCCAAGAAGACCACAAGTGAGGCCCACAAGACCAGCAGCTCTGGTGACCTGCAGACACCCAACTCCTTTGCTGTGGGTTTGCCAATAGCTTGTGCTAGAAGGACCTATACATTTTTACAAGCAGTTTAGCAGACAGTTATGGGGCAGATGTTGCTATACCTAAGGGGGGGAATCTAGCAAAAGGGAAAGTTGTCTGTCATGCATCTTTCAGAAGCAGAGGAACTCTGCCAAAATAAGGTCAACAACCCTAGTCATCTGACTTGCCTTCAGGAACTCCATTCCTGATGCTGTTCTGTTCAGAAAAAGTTTGGACTTCCATAGTTGCATGCTAAATATGGATCCTTCCCCAACGCTACTTGTTAATTTCCTCCACTTTCTTCAGGATGGGACTCTTACTGGGAGGAGGGATCCAGAAGATCCTCCATGTGTTGGTCTACCAACAAGGAGCTGGGAAGCTCCTAAGAGTTTGCAGTCCCTCAGTCACTGCTGGAGTGATGAACCACATCGTTTGGCTGCATGACATGGGAGGAGGCAAATACAGAATAAGATCTGCTAGATCAGGGGTGGCAAACATAAGGCCCGTGGGTAAGATCCGGCCCCTTGAGAGCTCTTATCTGGCCCACGAGGCAGCCGAGGCAACCACTCCCTCCACTCTCAATCTGGGATGGCGAGGCATGGCCCGGCCCGACCAAGTGACAGTGATGTCATATCTGGCCCTCATAACAATTGAATTTGACACCCCCACCAGACGAAAAATGGTTTGTTAAATGTTTCCCAAGGGAAAGTCAGGACTCAAGGGTGCCAAACTGGCATAGGGAGCCTGAACCCCCTGTCACCTGCTAGGCCTGGGGCTCTGCTGACTATGTCACAATTTAAATCCCACTCCAGTTGCATTATGGGGATTTCATGGCTGACGTGGTTTTGCACACAGATCTGCTATTGTGACATTTAATTTGACCCTCACCAATGAAGCCCACAGATAGAAGCAGATTCACAGGTTGTCCCTGAACCATCTCAGAAAAAAAAATAAAGATGAGAGTGGAAGAAAGGCACACCAGGAAGATGTAAGGCCAAGAATGCCTGAGCATTAACTTGTCCTCTGCTGCCTTTTCCTAGGAAGGCTGCTTCACCTTTGACAGAGTCTTCAATCTGGACACAGGACAGGTACAGCACATCCCAGACACATTCTGATGACATTCTGGAAAGGCAGAGTATAAATCAGAAATAAAATCCCTGCAATGTATTCTGCAGGGTAAACACTGCTAGAAGCAAGACTTCAGTATGAAATCAAAGCAAGAAGGCCCAAGAAGACATTGTGAAGAATACACGGAACAACACACAATGCATCACTAAATATTATATCCAGCAAATATCCAAACATGATGAGACTCCTGTTAACTTGCGTATTTCATCTCTTCCTGAGATGTGTGCAAAAAAACCCAAAAACCCTTTCAGTACAAAACCTCTCCATCTTAAGACAGCAACACTAGACAGCTGACTCCCAACCCAAATCCAAAATCTGCAAGAAAAAAATCCCAGTGCTGGCCTAAACCGAGTTTCTACCCTTCTAAGCCCATTGTGTTCAGTGCATTTGAAAGTGTGTGATTGTTTAGCGCTGCACTGTTTGAATCTTCAGGTTGGGAAGTTGCCCTTTGGCAACTATCTCAAATTCTGCTGCCATGATCAGAAGAACAATGATTTTTTGCAGACATCTGAGGAAGTTCCGACATGGGCAAGTTATCCATAGTCTTGTGATGGTTAAATGTTCTTTCTGTATATTATTTAGCGCCACAACATGCATTGTTCCGTTTACCCTTCACAATACATGTTTACATTCTTCTTGATTCTTCTTTCTTTGGTTTGGGGCTGGTGCGAGTGGCTGCCTAGCCTAGCAACAGGAAAGGCTGGGACTTTCTGAGGGCCATGAGAGGACTGAAGAAAGCAGGAGAGTTTCCCCTGAGGAGCTGAGGCAGAGCCTTTCGAGATGCTGCATGTCTCTGAAGCATCTTGCATGAGAGGTTGAGGTTCCTTCTTTGGAGGAGCTGTCCTCATTCGACTGTAGGGCCCCATTCCCAGGACCTTCTTGAAACCCTTTTTGCTGGAAACAACGGATGCCCTCAGAGTCCCTGAGTGAAAAAGACCATGTTGACGATGATGGCACACCATATCAACGATCATCCAAGTGGGGCAATACTTTCTATGTGGGGTGGAAAGAGAGTATGTGGAGTTCTGAGCAGGGCCCGGAGAGCCACCAGGACCATTAGGTCAACCATCAGCTCGTATTGTTTTGTTCTTATCAGCATCAATCACATTTTCCTGCTTCCAACAATGTAACTGAAAGCATTGCTTATGAACTGAAATTCAGGCTTCTGGTGGGGGAATAAAGGCTGTTAGATACCAAGTGCCAGTTTAGGTCGGGCATTGGAGGCTGGTTGAGGGGCATCCTCCAGGAAATGAAGAGGAAGTCCCAGAAGCCCTAGGATTGGGGTATATTCTCAAGAAGTGTGGGGAGCCAAGCCTGAGCAGAGGAGGAGTACTTTTCAGATAAAACATCCATGGAAGATCAAACCAGATACCTTCTGTATACAATTGTATCCTTCTATTTCTTGTGTGAATTGAGAATCTCAAGAAAATCATAAGAAGAACTTTACTGGATCAGATCCCTGGCCCATCTAATCCAGCATCTCTTTGGTTAAGAAGATGTCCCTTAAGGCCGATAAGCAGGACATGGAGACCAAAACTTCCTTCTGTTGTGTCCCCCCCACCCCCCATCTCCGAGTAATCAGCATTCATAGGTACACAGCCTCTGAACATGAAAAACCCATTGTTATCTTGGTTAATAGCTGTCGATAGACCTGACCTCCATAGAGTCGTCTTAAAACCATCTAAACCGAATAATGAGCAAACGTTGAGCAATTCTTTTTTCTTTTCTTTTGGGGGCTAGAGATCTGTGCTGTGGGGAGGAGTGTGATTCCAATTGGCCCAACTGTATAGGGCAGAAGAGTCGCTCCCCCCACCCACCCCACGGCCCTGCCCTGCATAATCCCACTCCAAACTGTGGCCCCTTGGAAATTCTATAAGCATTTTAAAAATGTTGGGGCAATCCTGAATCTCCGTGCGTCTCATCTAGTTGGACGCTTAATCATTAAGGACTCCTCTGTCCTATTTGTAGCTTTTCTTGCAAATGGAACAGGCGTCAACCTTTTCAGTGTCATTTGCTTTGTTTTGCAATATTGTAGCTAGTTCCAAAAATGAATTTGGTGTGTGTGTGTGTGGGGGGGGGACATTTTACACAGATTCTCCAAGTTTCGAATTTGTCAAAAACGAACGTTCTGCCTTACTCACTGCATCCTGAGTGCCGCTTGTACAAGAGGCAGGTCACCCTCATAGAATTGCAGAGTTCGAAGGGACCTCCAAGGTCATCTAGTCCAACCCCCTGCACATTGCAGGAAATTCACAACTACCTCTCCACCCCACACCCCCAGTGACTCCTACTCCATGCCCAGAAGATGGGGAAAAAACCCTCCAGGATTCCTGGCCAATCTGGCCTGGAGGGAAATTGCTTGCTGCCTCCAAAGGGGCAATTGTTGAGGCCTTCATCTTGTCGAGTGTGTCAGGCCCTACAAAGTCATGTGAGGGCGGGGCCTGTTGGGTCCCACCCACTCCTATGCTGATCTGCTCTGCCCCTACTCATGAGTGTTTCTGTTCGCCAGGACAAGCTATTCCTTGAACATGTGCAGCCTCTGCTGGCAAAGATGCCCCTGGGCTACAGCGTATCATTGCTGCTATGTGAAGCCCACTGCCCCGGACCCCAAACACAAGACCAAGGCTTTGTCCAGAAGGTGAGGAAGAAGGAAGGGAGATGAGGCCATAACAGAATCATGGATTTATTTAGGGAGGCTCAGTAGAGTCCCACTGAGGCCTTGGTGCAGAGTGGTAAGCTGCAGAACTGCTGAGTTCGATCCCGACGGAAGTCAGGTTCAGGTAGCTGTCTCAAGGTTGACAGCTTTCTATCCTTCTAAGGTCGATAAAATGAGTACCCAGCTTGCTGGGGGTAAAGTGTAGACCAGTGGTTGCCAACTTTCCCCCCCTTGTGTACCCCTTGGCAGCCCATTGCCATCAATTGTACACTTCATATTACCAACATGTTAATTAATACAGCTGATGTTACTTCAAATGCGCTTTCCCACCATTTTTCACATACTTCTAAATGTCCTGGTTTGTACCTTTGGGGGTACATGTACCCCAGGTTGGGAACCACTGGTGTAGATGACTGGGGAAGGCAATGGCAAACCACCTGCTAAACGTAGTCTGATAGGATGTCACCCCATGGGTCAGTAATGATCCAGTGTTTGCACTGGGTACCTCTACCTTTAGGGGAGTCTCTCTCCTTCAATGGTGTGGAGGGGTATTATGATCCCTGACATGCTCCTTAGTCAGGGAAGGGGCCGTAGCTCAGTGGTAGAGCATCTGCTTGTCATGCAGAAGGCCCCAGGTTCAATCCCCGGCATCTCCAGTTAAAGGGACTAGGCAAGTAGGTGATGAGAAAGACCTCTGGCTGAGACCCTGGAGAGCCGCTGCCGCTCTGAGTAGACAATACTGACTTTGATGGATCACGGGTCTGATTCAGTAGAAGGCAGCTTCATGTGTTCATGTGTTCAGTCTACGTCCCTGCCCCCAGGTTAGGTTAAGTAGTAAATATCTTTCTCAGAGGTCTGTTAGAATTCACTTCATTATTGGCTTGGATGATTGACTTCGTGAGGTTTCCCATGAGCTCCAGATTGGGAGGGCTCAATGTGGCTTTCCATTCCTCAGCCTCTGTTCTCCCAATGTTTTTTTTCTGGTCTGGACCAGTGGAAGGAAGTTGTCTTAGACTATAAGGACTGCTCCTTGCAGTTATTACCATCCCTCAGTTACATCTAGTAGGGAAGCAGTTCTTAAATGCCTGGTGAACTTGTCAGAATAGTAAAGGACACGGCCTTAGATGGGCTTTGTCAAATTCAAGGGTCTCTGAGAAGCTTTGGGAATTCTGCTTGTCAGACTCAGAGGAGATGAGGGTAATCTGGGATTCTGTAAAGATCTGAAATGCCAATTTTAGGGGGCCATTTCCAGGATCTTTAAGCTTTCATGCATGCTGTGCAAAATAGATACAGCAGGAACTGGAAGCAGATTGTCTATAAGTGTACCATAAGGGAAAATAGTTACGTCCTTTGATATACTCTTGTCTGTCTTCAGATACTAGAGGCTGCCCTGCCAGAACCCAGCCACTCCAGAGATGATGATGCTTTACAAACCATTAGTCTTGTCCAGGTAGGTATGTAGAGTTGCCAACCTCAAGGGGATGGCTGGAGATCTCCAAGTGAAAGAGATCAGTTCACCTGGAGAAAATGGCCGCTTTGGAAGGAGGACTCTATGGCATAAACCCTATTGGAGTCCCTCTCCTCCCTAAACCCCACCCTTCCTAGGCTCCACCCCCGATATCTCCTGGTATTTCCTGACCCAGAGCTGGCAACCCTATAGGTATGCCTTCTAGAGAGTGGCAACAGATGGAAAACCTCAGGGCTTTCCCACACATACATCCTAGGAAGAAACATGTGGCCTCATTGATATGGTCTATTTAAGGCCCGTGGCAACCACATTTTCACTCTTGCCTGTATGACTACATTCGTCTCTATGCATTAATCCCATTTCAGATTGACACCGATGGAAAGGTCCAAGATCTCCTTAATCCTGGGAATCAAGGCCTTCAGATGATGGACCTGCCTCCACTGGGGCTGTGAGTATCTGGATTCAGGGCCGTGATGAGAGATTCAACCGGTGAAGAGGATAAGAAATAGAAAATGGAGTTGTAGTAAATCTGGGAGTTGGACTTTTACTGATCAGAGAGACTGTGACACAATGAAATTGGACATGGCTGGCTTGCAATAGGTCAGATTGGACAGGAGGTTATCTAGGCTAGCTGGAAAAGATGAGAGGGTGCCTTTGGGTGGGATTACAGAGCTTTAGAAGCAGAGTGCTGCAAGGATTGTTTGCTCCCTCCCGAGCTGAGACATCAGAGCATTAATTCTTGCAATGTCTGCATGACCATGAAGACTAACATGGGTCATTTATGCAGGGGAAATTTGTGTTTGGTTTGCTGCACAGTTTTCTGCTCCGAATACTCCAACATCATATGCATGAGAGCTTCCCCCCCACAAATTCCAGGAGTACCTTGTGTTTAATTAGGCATCCCCAGTGAATCACAGAGCTTCTGAGTCCCTCCCCCTGAAAACGCAGCCTTGTTGAACTTGGAGGGGGCAGGTCAGCTCTTAAAGGGACTGAATGTGCTTTTGCTGGGTATTCCTCCCCACCTTTCTTCAACAGCTCCCTGCTGGGAGCTGCCTTACTATCTTTGCAGCCTCTCTTTGGTGTCTTCCTGCACATTTCATGAAGGTTTCTCCTTTGTGCTTTGCTTTGAGGGAAGGGGTTGGATGGGAGGGACAGACACATGGGTGGGAAAAGCCAAAATGGGCATGGGGAGAGAAACCCGGTTAAGAGCTATGCATGGAAATAAGGGGAATTTGTGTTGCTCTTGCCTCGAAGCAGTATTGAAATTCATCCTAAAACAGGATCCTAGAACTGCGGGGGAAGAACGGGGCCAGAGCGAAGTCACGTCTGAAGGTCGGTAAAATCATGAATAATGCAAAAGAAGCCTTGAAGCAGTCCAGCAGGGACTGTGAAGTAAATACGTCTGCATACATGGCCATGGCTTCTTAGCTACTGATGGCCCTCTAGATCTGGCAGTGGGGAAGATGCCCAAAGGACAGCCTTGGCATTGTGTTGGTGCCCATTGAGTTTCTGATACATCTGTGCCTACCCAGTCCTAACAAAGGTGACCCACCCTAACCTTTCTCTCTCCTTTTCTCTTTAGGGTATTGGAAAAGGCAACTGAGATGGTCGTGGCTGATTCACAAACTGCCACTCACGCCTACTTGCAGGGGATGTTACAATCCCAAGAGTGTTTGCAACAATCTTTGCAGAAACAGCACAAAGCTATGTAAGGACCACAGGAAGGGGAGGGAACTTGGGAGGGGGAGACATATAGCCAGTTTTGTATTGGATCCTTAAGTTACTTGGCTATTCTACCTGCATGTTGACCATTTTACCTGCTTGGGTTTTCTACCTGCCTGTACACTCACATTGGAGGCCTCATCTCCACAGCCGAAATATCCCCATTCTTAGGGTTGCCAGCTCTGGGTGGGGAAATACCTGGAGATTTTGGAGGTGGAACCTGAGGACAGTGGGGTTTGGCGAGGGGAGGGACTTCAGCAGGGTATAATGCCATAGGTGTAAGCTCTAGCCCTGTGGCAAACCCATAAACAGATTCCAGCAGACGGCAAGTCCATGAAAGCAGTTTTATTGGTTATAATCGACAGGTATGAGAAGCCATAATTCAGAAGGACACTAGTAAGGGGCAAAGGTAAGGCACAGGCATATATGGAAGAGCAATAGGAGATAACTGGTAACCCACCAAAGCAGCCATTTCCTCCAGGAAAACTGATTTCTGTCATCTGTTGATCAATTGTAATAGTATGTGTTAGGGTTGCCAACCTCCAGGTAGTGGCTAGAAAAAACTCAGCACTGGTACTAATTAGACAAGCTGTGGAAAAGAATAGCACTAGGCTCTTTCAAATAATAATAATTTTTGTTTAGTAATATCTTCATTGTAGATACATTTGTAGCTTAGAAGAAGAGCTACATTTTTGTGGGTTTCTGTCTTGTTAGTTTGTTCATAAGTGCGTTACCAGTGCATTATTGTGATGTATGTTTAGCACCTTTTCACATTGTCACCATATTTAATACATGTTGTTTGTTGAACATTGAAAGAGCCTAGTACTGTTCTTTTCCACAACCTCCAGGTAGTAGCTGGAGATCTCCCGTTATTACAACTGATCTCCAGTCGATAGAGATCAGTTCACCTGGAGAAAATGGCTGCTTTGGCAATTGGACTCTATGGCATTGAAGTCCCTCCCCTCCCCAAACCCCTCCCCCTCTGACTCCGCCCCAAAAATCTCCAGGTATTTTCCAATGTGGAGCTGACAACCCTAGTGTGAGATCTCCAGACCCACCTATTTTTCCTTATTGTACACTGGAGCCCTTTGATATTCCCTTGTTGAAGAATTGTGACTTTCAGATCAGAAACAGAGAAACCAGAGACGTTGAAACGTTCTGCTGGCCTCTGAATATTGTGTCCATTTTGACAAGAATTAATGCCCTTTCCTTCAGCGGTTTTGGAGGGCAGATATTAAAAAGTGCCATACTCAAATAGAACAGGTAGATGCTCACATGACAAAGTTGAAGCTACTGAACATATGATCATGGAGTGTCCTACATTTAATGAGATGAGGGCCAGTTTAATTACTCCTTTATTTAAAAATATGGAAATGTCCAACAAGGCATCTGGCAGTACGAGGGCACAGGTGACATGGCTACTATCAGATACAAATGATTCAGCGTGGTGTAGTGGTTAAGAGCGGTGGTTTGGAGCGGTGGAGTCTGATCTGGAGAACCGGGTTTGATTCCCCACTCCTCCACATGAGCGGCGGAGGCTAATCTGGTGAACTGGATTTGTTTCCCCACTCCTCCACATGAAACCAGCTGGGTGACCTTGGGCTAGTCACACTCTCTCAGCCCCACCTTTCCTTTCCTTTTATCCCTTAGAAGTTCCTTGATCAATTGATCTTGAGCAGCATATATCTATTGTTGGAGGGATATAAGGACTGAAACAAATCTGGCCACTGACAATGTAGCCTTGGGGTCCCTATCGCTTAGTAAAAAAGGCATTATGTCAGTCACAGAGGCATTGGATTTGTATGTTAAAAGGGGGAAATATAGTGCGATCAAAGTTCCTCGTAAAAGCGGCATTTCCAAAAGGGCTAATGAGTCAATAGAGCCAGAAGAGCAAGGGCAGATCCTGTCTGAGTATGGTATATTCAGAATTCTGCCCTGCATTACCATAGAAGGGTTAGCATTCAATCTAGCCAAGCAAAAAGCTCTACAGAGAGGAGGAGTTGTCAGATAATATGTATAGGCAGGCAGACCACGTGGAGGGGGTATTCCGAAGAACTGGGATGAACAGGCGTGACGAGCACGAGAAGTAGTGCTGTTATAATCGAGCTCTTTAATGCACTTTTTAATTTTGGTAAAAGCTTCAGTTTTCCCAAGATCTAATAACATATCCTGCGAGAAGCCCAACAACGACAGTTTCTCGTCCAAGATTTTTTGCCATGAAGATTTAAAAGGGTCATGCTTCAGAGAAGCTAGGAACCCCTCAGCCCCACCTACCTCACAGGGTGTCTGTTGTGGGGAGGGGGAGAAGATTGTAAGCTGGTTTGAGTCTCCCTTAAGTGGTAGAGAAAGTCGGCATATAAAAACCAACTCTTCCTCTTCTTCTTCTGGCTGTGGCAAAATGTATAGGGGCAATAATTAAATACCAAAAGAATAACACTAAGTAAGGCATTTTTATTCCTTTATTTTCTGCTCAAGGCTATAGCTGTATGAGCAGTACTAGGTAGGTAGATAGATACTGTGCCCATTTATTCTTTCATGTAGGGACTGACCTGTTTTGTCCAATGCAAGTTATAGTGACCAGATTTGGGGCGTGTGTATGTGAGGGTCAGCTGTGGTAATGTTCGCCTGTCTGCCCAGCCCTAACGGTACACCTTCCCCTTGAGGTGCGGCACCCTCTTGACAGTCACTCTGGAGCAGAGAGCGGAAGGCCAGGGGCTTCGGCGAGCTACTCTCCGGATCCTGGAGTTCACTGGCGGAGATCTTTCCTCTGCTGATCTGTGAGTATGAGGCCTACCTAGAGATTAAGCACTTTCACAGAGAATGCTAGGGAGGGCCGTAGCTCAGTGGTCGTAGCTCTACTTGGCATGCAGAGGGTCCCAGGTTCCATCCCCGGCATCTCCAGTTAAAGGGACTAGGCAAGTAGGTGATGTGAAAGGCCTCTGCCGGAGACCCTGCAGAGCCGCTGCCGGACTGAGTAGACCAGGGGTCGGCAAACTCATTAGTCAAAAGAGCCAAATATCAACAGTACAACGATTGAGATTTCTTTTGAGAGCCAAATTTCTTAAACTTAAATTATATAGGTAGGTACACTGTTTATTAACTTAATAAACTTTAATTAAAGTTTTAAGTCTTAATTAAACTATAGGTACACTGAATAAAACTTGATATCATACTTAATAGTGATCTTATTTATTGATAAAAATTAAATTGTAAGTCCCTGCCATTTCCCCCTCCCCGTCCAGAGTCCTCGTCTGGAGGCCTGGTCTACCGCCATAAAAGCCTATTGGTAGACCTGGCCTCCGCTGAGTCCCATTGGTAGACCAGGTCTACCCATTGGCTTTCTTGGCAGCAGACCTGTCCTCCGGAGGCCCATAGAAGCCAATGGGTAGACCTGGCCTCTGAAGGGGGACTTTTTCCCCTCCTCGGAGTCCAGGTCTACCGCCAAGAAAGCCCGCCCCACCCAACAGCTGATAGGCCAGGAACTGCCAAGCCACCTGCCCAGCAATCGCGCTGCTAGAGGGGAGGGGAGGCTTTAGCCTCCCAACCATTGAGGGCAAGGAAAAGGGGGACCCGGCCATTCTCCACGGTGGGGAGGGGGGGGAGAGAGACAGCTCGCCCACTCTCTCTCTCTCTCAGGCGCGCTGGCTCTGCAGCCCGGCTGCCGGTGCGAGCGGGCGCAAGAGCAGGGGTTCCGAACCAAGTTCGGAGAGCCGCACTCAACGGGCCAAAGAGCCACATGTGGCTCTGGAGCCGCAGTTTTGAGTCCCCTGGAGTAGACAATACTGACTTGGATGGACCGAGGGTCTGGTTCAGTAGAAGGCAGCTTCACGTGTTCATGTGAGGGGGTTATTCTCAGGCACTGGGGGCAGGCCTCGAATGAGGACAAGGCACCCTCTGTGCTCAGACCGTATTCATCCAGCTCCTTTCTGTTGCTGTGGTGATGGTTCGTTCCTTGCCGCTCTTTGCCAATACAGCTTTTCACCTCTTCTCTCGTCCTGGTCTGCTGACACCCTTTCTGCGGAAGTGAGCTTCCTCTCCTGGGTCCTGAAGCCGCTGCTGACAGGAAATGCCCTCACGTTCGTGCTCTTCCGCCTGACCCTGCCAGGTAATGGTGCCCTCGGCCTTCCTAATGTGAGAGTCCCCAACCTAGCTGGGCAAACTTCGCCAAATCAATTGCTCAGACTTGGATGCAGAAACAAAAGATTTATTGAAGGCTTCAGGTAGAGAAGACAGGCTCATGGATACAAAGTTGCGAGTGACTAGCTTATCGGGGTTACAGTATTTATCTACTACAGGGCACGAAGGTTCACATGGGAGGTGAGGCATGGGAGGCATGGGAGGTTACAAGGCAAACCGGTGCAGCATAAAACATCAAACAGTCCTAGAGAGACAGTGAGGGCTATCTGCATTTCAAGGCTGGATTCGGCCCGAGGGAGTGAAGGCAGAAAGCACAGCAGGGGAGGAGAGGTGGCACCTGGGCAAGAAGGACGAGGCGGGGGACTCAGGAAGATACACAGAGGTGCGAACTGCTTGTACGAGTTCAAAGGGGTAGAGATAGAAACAGATAAGAGCCAAAACCAGATGGCCCTCACATTCTGCCCCCCTTAAGGCCCCCCTCCCGCGAGTTCGGGAGGTCGAGGCTTCTCGGGATAAGCGCAATGGAATTCGTGTACGAGCCGGGGGGCGGCCATATGGGGGGCTGCAACCCATTCATCATGCGCAGCGCCTAGATGTTTCCACCGTACAAAGTAAAATAGCTTTCCCTTTTTCCACTTGGAATCCAAGACTTTGGATACTTCCATGTGGGTATCCCCTCCCACTACAGTGGGCACCTCAGGCTTGGGAGGGGGGTGGAACTGGGGTGCGGGGACGAACGGTTTGAGCAGACTGATGTGAAAAACGGGGTGTACCCCGCGTAGAGTTTTGGGAAGATCCAGCTCCGCAGTTACCTCGTTTATCACCCGGGTAATGGGGAAGGGGCCCACATAACGGTCACTGAGTTTTTTACAGGGTCGGAGGGAACGCAGATTTTTCGTGGAAAGATAAACCTGTTCTCCCACCCGGAGTTCCCATCCCTGTGACCGGTGTTTGTCAGCCTGTTCCTTGTATTTCCGCTTGGCCCGTTCAAGGTTCTTCTGTAGCCAGGGCCAAGTGGAACTGACCGCCTGTACCCATTCCTGCATCTCGGGCACTGCCTCGAGTTCGGGGGAGACGGGGGCGGCACCGAAAGGGCCGAAATCGGTTCCGTATACCACCCGGAAAGGACTAAACCCCGTGGAGGAGTGGGGGGCGTTGTTGTATGCATATTCGGCGAAGGGTAACAGGTCCACCCAGTCATCCTGATGGTAATTGACATAACATCGGAGGTAGCACTCGACCACGGCATTCACCCGTTCGGTTTGGCCATCAGTTTGCGGGTGGTAGGCAGACGAGAGACCCTGTTCCCCCACCCCCATAAGCTTCAGGAAGGCCCGCCAGAATTTGGCAACAAACTGGGCCCCTCTGTCGGAGAGGACCTTCCTAGGGATCGAGTGAAGCCTGAGGACATGGGTGACAAACATTTTGGCCAACCCCTGCGCCGACGGGAGTCCAGCGCAGGGGACAAAGTGGACCTGCTTGGAGAAGAGGTCTGTAACAACCCACAGTACGGTTTTGCCCCTGCTGGGGGGTAGATCGGTGACGAAATCCATGGCGATCACCTCCCATGGCCGGGTGGGGATCTCCAGAGGTTTCAGAAGCCCTGGGGTTTTGCCCCCCCTGTTTTTGGCAGTGGCGCATGTGGGACAACTGCGAACGTACAATTCTACATCCCCTCTCATGCCCGGCCACCAGAACTGCCGCCGTACCAAATGCAACGTTTTGACAAACCCAAAGTGACCGGCCAGCTTGGCTCCGTGGACCAGTCCCAAAACCTCCTTGCGAAGAGAGGCTGGGACATAGAGTTTCCCTTCCTGCACCCACCAGGACTCTTGCTGTTCCATACCGGAAGGGAGCGTCTGCTGCTCCGCTTCCTGTAGGGACGCTTCCCGGAGGCGTTGCTGGAAAACCTCCGGAATTCCCTTGAGCGAGGGACCACTGGGGTGGCGGGTTTGAGACCGGGTGGAGACCGCCAAACCCGGGATCTCTCCCCTTTGCTCAGGAGTGAATAGAGAGTCCACAGGACGGTCAAAATCGTTGCGGTACTGAGGCAGTCGGGACAGAGCATCCGCTAGGGCGTTTTCCTTGCCGGGCACGTGTTTGAGGGTGAACCGAAATTTGGCAAAGAATTGGGCCCAACGTATTTGCTTGGCGTTGAGCTTTCTAGCCCCTTTGAGAGCCTCCAGATTCTTGTGATCAGTACACACTTCAAACGGGAATTCTGCCCCCTCTAGAAAATGCCTCCACACAGTGAGAGCGTGCTTAACTGCCGCGGCTTCTTTCTCCCAGATGGCCCAGTTGATTTCGGACTGGGTAAACTTCTTGGAGAAATAGGCGCATGGCTTTAAAGCGCCACTTTCGTCCCGCTGCAGGAGAGCCCCTCCCATAGCTACATCGGATGCGTCCACCTGGACCACAAACGGTTTGGTGCAGTCCGGGTGGGCCAGGACCGGTTCGGACGAGAAGAGTAGCTTCAAGTCCTCGAAAGCCTGTTGGCAGGGAGGGGACCATTGCAGTCGGGCCGAAGGCAAGGCGGCATTGGCACCCTTTCCCTTAGTGCGCAGAAGAGAAGTGAGAGGAAGAGCCACTTGCGCAAAGTTGGGAATGAAATTGCGGTAGAAGTTGGCGAACCCCAGGAACTGCTGCAGTTGCTTGCGCGTAGTAGGGGGTTCCCAATCTCGCACAGCCTGAACCTTTCCGGGGTCCATTTCCAACCCCTGGTGGGAGATTACATAGCCTAGAAAGGTAATGGAAGGCTGGTGGAATTCACACTTAGACACTTTGGCATATAACTTGTGGTCCCGTAACCGCTGGAGGACCTCCCGCACCAGCCGGACATGCTCTTCCATGGTTTCAGAATAAATGAGTATATCGTCCAAGAATACCACCACCCCCCGAAACAACAAATCATGTAACACTTCATTGATTAACTGCATGAACACACTCGGAGCCCCAGAAAGTCCGAACGGCATGACTAAATACTCAAACATGCCGAAACAGCTTGAAAAAGCCGTTTTTGGTTCGTCCCCCTCTTTTATGCGGATGCGGTGATAGGCTTCCACTAAATCCAGTTTGGTGAAAATCCGGCCCTCCTTCAATTGTGCTAGCAGGTCTGGAATGAGAGGGAGGGGGTAAGCGTTAGACTGCGTGACAGCGTTGAGCCTCCGAAAGTCAATACACAGTCTTAAGTCACCCGTTTTCTTTTTGACAAAAAAGGCGGGGGCGGAGTACGGAGCTTTGGAGGGGCGGATGAAGCCCCTCGCCAAGTTAGTGTCCAAATAGTCCCGCAACACTGCCTTTTCACTGGGGCTCATGGGGTACACCTTTCCCTTGGATAACTTGCCGTCTCCAACTATTTCAATCGCACAGTCGGTCTCCCGGTGCGGTGGCAGTTCGTCACACTCCCGCACATCAAACACATCCGAATATTGGGAGTATTCCGAGGGTAGGTTGGGGGTATTGGAAACGGGTCCTGGGGAACCCACTAGGGCGGCCGCCGGGGTCCCGGTCATGCGGTCCCTGTCATGCATGGCGCAGGGATCCTCCGGGAAGGTAAGGGTCCGCTTGACCCAATCAATGGAAGGGTTGTGGCCCCGTAGCCAGTTCATTCCCAGCACTACAGGGGCAACTATGGGGGCAATGGTAAAGTACAGCTGTTCCCAATGCTCCCCTACAGACATGACTATCGCGGTAGTCCGGTGGGTGACAGGCCCCTTTTTAAAGTCACTCCCGTCCATCTGGGAGAAGCGGAGGGGCCCCGGGAGGCGCTTGCGGCGGACTTGCAATTTCCGGGCCGCCTCCTCACTAATCAAAGTGCGGGCGCACCCCGAGTCCACGAGCGCGGGGAATTCTAAAACTGGGCCCCCCTTGGGTAGTGAGAGGTGAACCCGGATATAAACATTATCTTCCTGGGCGCTTACCATCGGTGGAGCTCCTTGCACAAGGGACGGTGCGGTCTGCTGAGGAGCCCCCCTTACAGCAGACCGACGGCGTTTTTTGCCGGCACATCCCACTCTTCCTCCTCGCTGGACGAGGGGGACGAGGTATTTGTAATCCGTGACTCGGCAGAGTCAGAGGTTGCACTGGCACTCCGGGGTCCCGATGGACCGATCGAACTGGCGATCCCATCCAGGGCGTGCGCGTGTAGTGCCGAGGGAGTGCTCCGTCGTCCTGGAGCGTTGCTTCGGCGTCGCGGCTGACCCTCTGCGGGGGCTTTCTCTGGTTCGCTCGGGACGGGACGAGTGGGAGCCGGGCGTCCGGAGCAGGATGGGCATTGGGAGGCGAAGTGACCCTTTCCTCCACAAACTAGGCACACCCCTGCCTCGAAGCGCTTGCGGCGCTCCGCTGGCGTGGGGCCGCCGCCGCCTGGGGTGCGAGGGTCACGGATCCCACTTGCCTTGTCTCCTCTCGGTTTAAAGTCGCGGCCGGATCGTTGCTTGGACAAGTATAGGAGCTGCTTCCTATTTTCGATATCGGCGGCGTGACGCACCCAACCCTCAACGTCAGGGGGGTTACCTTGCATAAAGGCCCAATGCTGCAGGTCCGGGTTTAGGCCCTCCCTGAACAACTGCACCCGGGTAGCCTCGCTCCAGTCCAGAATCCGACTCGATAAGGACTGGAACTCGCTCGCATACTGCGCCACCGACTTGGTCCCTTGGCGCAGTTGCATCAGAGCGGCTTTGGCCCGCTCCCCCAGATTCGGGTCCTCAAACCGGTTACGGAGTGCGATCATAAAGTCATCCAAACTCCATAGCACAGGGGAGCGGAGCTCGTACTGTAACACCATCCACGCGGCCGCTTCGCCTTGCAGGAGGGAGGCCACATACTGGACCTGGGACTCCTCGGAGGTAAAGGTCCGGCCCTGCTCCCGCATAAAAATGTCCACTTGGACCATGAAAAAGGTCAACTGGTCCCCCGACCCATCATACGTGATCTTCAGGTCCCGGCGGGCCGGGGTGCTGGGAGGAGGCGCGGGGGGAGCCGCCGGTGTCCCATCCGGAGGGTTACCCGGCGGGGGCTGTACCTTCAGCGCGTCCATGGCCGCGGCCATCTCCTCCATCACAAGTTGCATGGCATCTATGCGCTCCACCATCGCTTGGCGTTCCTCCTGCCACTGTCTCCGCTCCTCATCCATCAGAGCGTCCCGACGGGCGGGGTCGTCCTCGAACCCCGTACCAGTTAAGGCCAAGCGGCGGTGCTTTGCCTCCGTCCGGGAAAGCGACCAACCTTTCGGCGAATCCAGCCAAGTGTTAAAGGTGGTCTTGGGACGTGTGCCCGGTCCCGGGCCCGGGCGGGGCGCACCTGGCACCTTCTGGTCCGGTCTGTCCTTCGGGGCCGGCTTGTCTGGTGCACCGCTTCCGTCCGGCGAGGCCGGAGGGGTAGTTTTGTCCTCGTCGCCTGACATGGCTGTCCCGTAGGGTACAGATGCAGAACGAAGAGGCAAGGACTCGCAACTTAATGTGAGAGTCCCCAACCTAGCTGGGCAAACTTCGCCAAATCAATTGCTCAGACTTGGATGCAGAAACAAAAGATTTATTGAAGGCTTCAGGTAGAGAAGACAGGCTCATGGATACAAAGTTGCGAGTGACTAGCTTATCGGGGTTACAGTATTTATCTACTACAGGGCACGAAGGTTCACATGGGAGGTGAGGCATGGGAGGCATGGGAGGTTACAAGGCAAACCGGTGCAGCATAAAACATCAAACAGTCCTAGAGAGACAGTGAGGGCTATCTGCATTTCAAGGCCGGATTCGGCCCGAGGGAGTGAAGGCAGAAAGCACAGCAGGGGAGGAGAGGTGGCACCTGGGCAAGAAGGACGAGGCGGGGGACTCAGGAAGATACACAGAGGTGCGAACTGCTTGTACGAGTTCAAAGGGGTAGAGATAGAAACAGATAAGAGCCAAAACCAGATGGCCCTCACACCTAACCCCAAAGCAGAAGCACGTTTGTGTGCCAGGAAGCGCTCTCCATTTGCCCAGGGCAGCTGGCAGCAGGGACAGCCAGAGAAGGACTTAGCACCTTAGTGTGGAGTGCAAAGGCCTTTCTTAGGGTTGCCAACCTCCAGGTGGTGGCTGGGGATTTCCTGGGATTATAACTGATCTCCAGGTGAAAGAGAAAATGGCCACTTTGGAAGGAGGACTCTATGTAGGGTTGCCAGGTCCCTCTTTGCCACTGGCAGAAGGTTTTTGGGGCAGAGCCTGACGAGGGTGGGGTTTGAGGAGGGACTTCAGTGTCATAGAGTCCAATTGCCAAAGCAGCCATTTTCTCCAGGGGAACTGATCTCTATTGGCTGGAGATCAGTTGTAATA
Source organism: Euleptes europaea (assembly GCF_029931775.1). Lineage (NCBI taxonomy): Eukaryota > Metazoa > Chordata > Lepidosauria > Squamata > Sphaerodactylidae > Euleptes > Euleptes europaea. Next base: position 11,003,865 of record NC_079328.1, read on the forward strand.
GTGGGAGATATCCAGCTACCACCTGGAGGTTGGCAACCCTATCTCTATGGCATTGTATCCTATTGAAGTCCCCCCCAAACCCTGCCCTCTCCAGGCTCCAGCCCCCAAATTTCCAGGTGAACTGATCTCTGTTGTCTGGAGATCCATTATAATAGCAGGAGATCTCCAGCTACCACCTGGAGGGTGCTAGGGGAAACGTACAACACTGAGGCTCTCAATTACATAATATATTATTACTAACTTGATTAGGAAACACCATAAATCATGCTGTTTCGAGCATTTGTTGTTATAATATCTTCTATTGTTTACTCAAATAAATTATATTAATTTAAAACAAGAGTTAGCACTATTTGCTCAAATAACTACACTTTTGTAACCACAAAATCCACCAGAGTACAAACAATAAGAACATAAGAAAGGCCCTGCTGGATCAGACCAAGGCCCATCAAGTCCAGCAGTCTGTTCCCACAGTGGCCAACCAGGGGCCTCTAGGAAGCCCACAAGCAAGACGAGTGCAACAGCACCATCCTGCCTGTGTTCCACAGCACCTAATAGGCATGCTCCTCTTGAAGTGCCTGGTTGTCTTATAGAGTCCAATGATAGACAACAAGGAGGAGGTTAAGTTAAAAGCAACAGTTCTTTATTTAGCTAAACACAGACCTGGGGTGAAATAACCACAGATAAGTTGCAGGGTTACTCACCAGAGAACAAAGGAAACTCAGTATCATTTATGCATTCGAATGGGGCAGGCCCATAGATGCTGACAAGCAGATTGATACACAAAAGCACCAATACACGTTAGGTGTCTACTCCATGCTAATTAGCATAGCCAATAGATATTGCCCGAAGGCGTCACTAAGTGAGTGCTTGATCTTGTGAGCTAGTAACTAGAAACCACATTCCTGAGGATAAAGGTAATTCAGAGACAGCTTTTTCTACTGGTGAAAGGCAGTATCAAGCAGTGTATTATTTCTTGGCTCAAAGGCTTCTGGATGCCAACTTCCCCAAAGCTTCCATGTGTGTGCATATGAGTACATGGTATTTTATACCAGCCCTTATATCTGGGCATTACACTCTGATACTAGAGAGAATAGGCATGCAGCATGACTAGTATCCATTCTAACTAATAGCCACGAATACCCCTTTCCTCCATGAATGTGTCCACTCCCCTCTTAAAGCCCTCCAAGCTGGCAACCATCACCACATCCTGGGGCAGGGAGTTCCACAATTTAACTATGTGCTGTGTGAAAAAATACTTCCTTTTATCTGTTTTGAATCTCTCGCTCTCCAGCTTTAGCAGATGACCTCGGGTTCTAGGGAGAAAACTTCTCCCTGTCCACTCTCTCCAAACCATGCATAATTTGATAGACCTCCATCATGTCTCCCCTTAGCCGCCTTCTTTCCAAGCTAAACAGCCCTAAGCGTCTTAACCGCTCCCCATAGGACAGTTGCTCTAGTCCCCTAATCATTTTGGTTGCGAAAGAGCACCTCTTAAGGTCCACGGAGTCTAAATGAATCAAAAACAGAATCAGAGTCAAATACCCATACTGTCCTGCTGTTGACAACGGCTGTTACCACACTAGGTATTCCCACCGATTTATTAAGAGTTTGAAACTGTTATAAAAATACTGTTCGCACTTTGTTTGGCCCCTTTACTGTGAAGACGTCTTCCAACCATTTTTTAGCCGTGGCATCCAAAAACCCTTTTAAAGCGATGTTTTTTATAACATTTCCAAACTCTTGATACATCGCTGGGAATACCTAGTGCGGTAACAGCCAACACTCCTCCAATGTTCCTGTGAGTGGCAAAAAAGACAGCCGTGGAGGAAAACCTTCACTGAGGGGGAGGTGCTGCTGATGAGAAGATAAAGGAAATAATTGGCTGTTACCGCACTAGGTATTCCCAGCGATGTATCAAGAGTTTGGAAATGTTATAAAAAACATCGCTTTAAAAGGGTTTTTGGATGCCACGGTGTGAGGGCCATGTGTCTCTGACTCCCCTTCCCCATCCCTGCTTCTTCTATCTCTGTTCCTTTGAACTCGTAAAAGCAGTTCACACCTCCCTTGCCTTCCTGGGCCCCGGCGCCTCATCCGTCTTTCCCAGGTGCCGCTCTTGCCCTCCCCTGCTGCGCTTCCTGCATGCACTCCCTCGGGCTGAATATGGCCTTGGGGATCTGATAGTCCTAACAGTCTCTCTGGGACCTGTTTGATGTTTTGTATTGCACCAATCTATCTTGTAACTTCCCACGACAAAAGAGACTTGTAGTAGATATATACTGTAACCCCGATAAGCCAGCTCACTTGCAACTTCAAACCCGTGTCTGTCTGGTACTATCTGAAGTCTTCAATAAATTCTTTGTTTCTGCATCCAAGTCTGAGCAAGTGATTTTGCGAAGTTAGCACAGCTAGGTTGAGACTCTCACATTAAGTTGCAAGTCTTTGCCTTTTCGTTCTGCATCTGTACCTTAAGGGACAGTAATGCCAGGCGAGGAGGATACCTCAACTCCCCCGGGTTCACCGGACAAACCCGAGGTTCCGGAGAAACCGGACCCTAAGGAAGAGGGGGCCAAGCGGAAGGTACCCGGTGCCCCCCACCCGGGACCGGGCTTGGGTACGAAACCCAAGAACACCTTCAACTCCTGGCTGGACTCTCCTAAGGGCTGGTCGCTTTCCCGGACCGAGGCGAAGCACCGCCGCCTGGGGCTGTCCGGTACGGGACTCGAGGATGACCCCGCGCGTAGGGAAGTCCTGATGGACGAGGAACGGAGGCAATGGCAGGAGGAACGCCAAGCCATGCTGGAGCGGATGGATGCCATGCAAGCCGTGATGGGTGAGATGGCTGCCGCCATGGACGCACTGAAGGTACAGCCTCCCCCCAGTAACCCTCCGGATGGAACGCCGGCGGCTCCCCCCGTTCCTCCCAGCGCTCCGACCCGCCGTGACCTGAAGATCACGTATGATGGGTCGGGGGATCAGCTAACCTTCTTTATGGTCCAAGTGGATATTTTTATGCGGGAACAGGCCCGGACCTTTACCTCGGAAGAGTCCCAGGTCCAGTATGTGGCCTCCCTCCTACAAGGCGAAGCGGCCGCGTGGATGGTGTTACAGTACGAGCTCCGCTCCCCTGTGCTGCGGAACCTGGACGAGTTTATGATTGCGACCCGAACCTGGGGGAGCGGGCCAAGGCCACTCTGATGCAACTGCGCCAAGGGACTAAGTCGGTGGCGCAGTATGCGAGTGAATTCCAGTCTCTGTCGAGCAGAATTCTGGATTGGAGCGAGGCTACCCGGGTGCAGTGCTTCAGGGAAGGACTAAACCCGGACCTGCAACATTGGGCCTTCATGCAAGGTAACCCCCCGGACGTCGAGGGCTGGGTGCGCCACGCCGCCGACATCGAAAATCGGAAGCAGCTTCTGACCTTGTCCAAACAGCGCACCGGCCGCGACTTCAAGTCGAGAGGAGACAGACCAGGCGGTACCAAAGACTCTCGCACCCCGGGTGGCGGCGGCCCCTCAACGGCCGAACGCCGTAAACGCTTCGAAACCGGGGTGTGCTTGGTGTGCGGAGGTAAAGGCCATTTCGCCTCGCAATGCCCATCCCGTTCCGGACGCCCGGCTCCTCCTCGCCCAACCCCGACCGAACCGGAGAAGACCCCGGCGGAGGGCCAACCTCGATGCCGAAGCAGCGCTCCCGGACGCCGGAGCGCACCCACCGCGCTGCACGCGAGCGCCCAAGAGGGAGCCTCCACCTCCACTGGTCCATCGGGACCCCGGATTACAAATGCAGCTTTTGACTCCGCCGAGTCACAGATTACAACTACCACGTCTCCTTCTTCCAGCGAGGAGGAAGAGTGGGAGATGCCGGCAAAAAACGCCGTCGGTCTGCTGTAAGAGGGGCTCCCCAGCAGACCGTGCCTGTCGTTGTGCAAGGAGCTCCACCGATGGTAAGCGCCCAAGAGGATAATGTGTACGTCCGGGTCCACCTGTCTTTACCCAAAGGGGGGCCAGTATTTGAATTTCCCGCGCTAGTTGACTCAGGGTGTGCCCGTACCTTGATTAGTGAGGAGACTGCCACGAAATTACGGGTCCGACGCAAACGGCTCCCGGGTCCTCTCCGTTTTTCTCAAATGGACGGTAGTGACTTTAAAAAGGGGCCCGTCACTCACCGTACCACTGCGGTGGTCATGGCGGTGGGAGAACATTGGGAACGACTGTACTTTACCATTGCCCCCATAGTTGCCCCCGTAGTTTTGGGGATGAATTGGTTACAGGGACACAACCCCACTATTGACTGGGTCAGGCGGACCCTTACCTTCCCCGAGGACCCCTGCGCCATGCACGACAAGGACCAAGTGCTTTGCGCCCCGGCCGCCGCGTTGGTGGGGTCCCCCGAGCCTGTCCCCACTACACCCCATCTACCCTCAGAGTACTCCCAGTTCGCGGACGTTTTTGATGTGAGGGAATGTGATGAGCTGCCCCCACACCGGGAAACCGATTGTGCGATCGAGATCGTGGGAGAGGGCAAGTTGTCCAAGGGGAAGGTTTACCCCATGAGTCCTAATGAAAAGACGGTGTTGCGAGACTATTTGGACACTAACCTAGCAAGGGGCTTCATCCGTCCCTCTAAGGCTCCGTACTCCGCCCCCGCCTTTTTTGTCAAAAAGAAAACAGGGGACTTGAGACTGTGTATTGACTTTCGTAGACTGAATGCGGTCACTCAGTCTAACGCTTACCCCCTCCCTCTCATTCCAGACCTTCTAGCACAATTGAAGGAAGGCCGTATATTCACCAAACTGGATTTGGTGGAAGCCTATCACCGCATCCGTATTAAGGAGGGGGACGAATCCAAGACGGCCTTTTCAAGTTGTTTTGGCATGTTTGAATATTTGGTGATGCCGTTCGGACTTTCTGGGGCTCCGAGTGTTTTCATGCAATTAATCAATGAAGTGTTACATGATTTGTTATTTCGGGGGGTGGTGGTATTCCTGGATGATATTCTCATTTATTCTGAAACCATGGACGAGCACGTCCGCCTGGTGCGTGAAGTCCTCCAACGTCTGCGGGACCATAAATTGTATGCTAAGATGTCAAAATGTGAATTCCACCAACCTTCCATCACTTTCCTGGGCTATGTGATTTCCCACCAGGGGCTAGAGATGGACCCCGGTAAGGTTCAGGCAGTGCGGGATTGGGAACCCCCCACCACACGCCGACAATTACAACAGTTTTGGGGGTTTGCCAATTTCTACCGCAACTTCATACCCACTTTCGCGCAGGTGGCTCTTCCCCTCACTTCCCTCTTGCGCACCAAGGGGAAGGGAGCCAACGCCGCGCTACCCTCAGCCATGTTGCAGTGGTCCCCCCCCTGCCAGCAGGCTTTCGATGAGCTAAAATTGCTCTTTTCGTCCGAACCCGTGTTAGCCCACCCGGACTGCTCTAAGCCCTTTGTAGTCCAAGTGGACGCTTCGGACGTGGCTATGGGAGGGGCACTCCTGCAGAGGGACAGCAGCGGGGATTTGAGACCATGCGCCTACTTCTCCAAGAAATTTTCTCAGTCTGAAATCAACTGGGCTATCTGGGAGAAGGAGGCGGCGGCAGTAAAGCATGCCCTCACCATCTGGAGGCATTTTCTCGAAGGGGCGGAATTTCCGTTTGAAGTGTGTACCGATCACAAAAATTTGGAGGCTCTCAAGGGAGCTAGAAAACTCAACGCCAAACAGATTCGGTGGGCTCAATTCTTCGCCAAGTTCCGTTTCACCCTTAAGCACGTCCCCGGGAAAGAAAATGCCCTGGCAGATGCCCTGTCCCGACTTCCCCAATACCGCAATGACTTTGACCGTCCCGTGGACTCCCTGTTTACCCCCGAGCAACGGGGGGAGGTCCCAGGTTTAGCCGTCACCACCCGGTCCCAAGCCCGCCAACCGAGTAGTCCCATGCTCAAGGGAGTTCCGGAAGCCTTCCAACAGAGACTCCGAGACGCGTCTCTGCAGGAAGCGGAACAACAGCTTCTTCCCACCGGCATGGAACAGCGGGATTCCTACTGGGTGCAGGGTGGAAAGCTTTACGTCCCTTCGCCTCTCCGCAAGGAGGTCTTGGGACTTGTCCACGGGGCCAAACTTGCGGGTCACTTTGGTTTTGTAAAAACCCTGCACCTAGTGAGACGGCAATTTTGGTGGCCGGGCATGAGAGCCGATGTGGAACTATACGTGCGCAGCTGCCCCATCTGCGCCACTGCCAAGAAAAGGATGGGAAAACCCCCGGGGCTTCTGAAGCCCTTAGAAACGCCCTCCCGGCCCTGGGAAGTGATCGCCATGGACTTTATCACCGATCTACCTCCTAGCCGGGGTAAGACGGTCCTATGGGTGATCACGGACCTTTTCTCTAAACAGGTCCACTTCGTCCCCTGTGCCGGACTCCCCTCGGCCCAGGGACTAGCCAAACTGTTCGTTTCTCATGTCCTAAGGCTTCACTCGATCCCTAGGAAGGTCCTCTCCGACAGGGGGGTCCAGTTCGTTGCCAAATTTTGGCGTGCTTTCTTGAAATTGATGGGGGTGGAGGAACAGGGACTCTCCTCAGCCTACCACCCCCAAACTGATGGTCAAACCGAGCGTGTGAATGCCGTGGTCGAGTGTTACCTCCGATGCTATGTTAATTACCACCAGGACGATTGGGTGGACCTACTGCCATTTGCTGAGTATGCCTACAACAACGCCCCCCACTCCTCCACTGGGTTTAGCCCTTTCCAGGTGGTGTACGGTACGGAATTTGGCCCTTTCGGCTCCACCCCCGTCACTCCTGATCTCGAGGCAGTCCCGGAGGTCCAGGAGTGGGTACAGGTGGTTCAATCCACTTGGCCCTGGTTACAAAAAACCCTGGAGAGGGCCAAGCGCAAGTACAAGGAACAGGCCGACAAGCATCGGTCCCCGGGCTGGGAGCTCAAGGTGGGGGAGCAAGTTTATCTCTCCACCAAGAACCTGCGCTCACTTCGGCCCTGCAAAAAGCTGAACGATCGTTTTGTGGGTCCTTTCCCCATTGCCCGGGTGATCAATGATGTCACTGTGGAATTGGAACTGCCAAAGACCCTTAGGGGCGTTCACCCCGTGTTTCATATCAGCCTTCTCAAACCTTACGTACCCGCTCCCCAATTCCACTCCCCCCCTCGACCTGAGGTTCCGACAGTAGTAGGTGGGGACACACACCTGGAGGTGTCCAAGGTTTTGGATTCCAAGTGGAAGAAGGGAAAACTGTATTACTTTGTCCGATGGAAACATCTGGGCCCGGCACATGATGAATGGGTGGCAGCCCCACACATGGCGGCCCCCCGCCTCTTTCACGAGTTCCACTGCGCCTACCCCGATAAGCCTCGCCCTCCCGACCTTGCGGGAGGGGGACCTTAAGGGGGGCAGAATGTGAGGGCCATGTGTCTCTGACTCCCCTTCCCCATCCCTGCTTCTTCTATGTCTGTTCCTTTGAACTCGTAAAAGCAGTTCACACCTCCCTTGCCTTCCTGGGCCCCGGCGCCTCATCCGTCTTTCCCAGGTGCCGCTCTTGCCCTCCCCTGCTGCGCTTCCTGCATGCACTCCCTCGGGCCGAATATGGCCTTGGGGATCTGATAGTCCTAACAGTCTCTCTGGGACCTGTTTGATGTTTTGTATTGCACCAATCTATCTTGTAACTTCCCACGACAAAAGAGACTTGTAGTAGATATATACTGTAACCCCGATAAGCCAGCTCACTTGCAACTTCAAACCCGTGTCTGTCTGGTACTATCTGAAGTCTTCAATAAATTCTTTGTTTCTGCATCCAAGTCTGAGCAAGTGATTTTGCGAAGTTAGCACAGCTAGGTTGAGACTCTCACACACGGCTAAAAAATGGTTGGAAGACGTCTTCACAGCTAAAGGGGCCAAACAAAGTGCGAACAGTATTTTTTATAACAGTTTCAAACTCTTAATACATCGCTGGGAATACATAGAAAGTGCAAACAGTATTTTTTATAACATTTTCAAACTCTTAATACATTGCTGGGAATACCTAGTGCGGTAACAGCCAATATCCAGCTGGCGAGACAAAGCTGAGAGACTCCATTCCTGGCGGGAGGTGGCAAGGAAGGGGCTGCAAGCCTAGCGGGAGATAGCTTAGACGCGACCCCGGGTAGGTGTTAGTAATAATATATTATGTAATTGAGAGCCTCCGTGTTGTATGTTTACCCCAGCATTTAACTGTTTGCAGCACATGTTTGTTTTTTGTATATAAGCTTACCACCTGGAGGGTGGCAACCCTATCCTTTCCTCTGGATGTATTAGGCGTAAGCTTTTCATTAACCATTTCCTGACCTCATTTTGCCTTTACAATCTCGCTGTTTGCTCTTTGAGATTGTTCCTTTGGTCATGCGGTTCCACTGTAGCACACTGACTGAACTGAATAAAAGATCTACACTCAGCTGGCATCAAACAAGAGCGTTCTTAGAGCTTCCTTCCCCTGGTCCTTTGTGTAATCAGCCCTCAGTGAATCATTTCCTCTTTGCAATCCCAACATTTGATGTTTGGGGATTTTTGAAACTGATCTGTCAATCAAAGTGAATCCAATAATGAAAAAGAATGCTCATACCTGCAAGCAAAACCCCCATAAGCTCAAAATAGCTCATGCTTCCCTACCCCTCTTGTGTAATTTGGTGCTGTAATTAAACAATTCCAGCCTTTACTTCTTCTTTTGCAATTTCATCAGGGACCGCATTTCGAAACCTCTGAACAGTTAGTGCAGCCAGGAAGTGACGGGGCCTTACCAACACTGGAACCAGGCAGGGTGGCTAAACTCCAGGTGGGGCCTGGAGACCTCACAAGGGTTGCCAGGCCCCTCTTCGCCACTGGTGGAGGTTTTTGGGGTGGCGCCTGAGGAGGGCGGGGTTTGGGAAGGGGAAGACTTCAGTGCCATAGAGTCCAATTGCCAAAGCAACCATTTTCTCCAGGTGAACTGATGTCTATCGGCTGGAGATCAGTTGTAATAGCAGGAGATCTCCAGTTACTACCTGGAGATTGGCGACCCTACCAATCAAGCTGAGAGTCCTGCCTTCTTTTCAGAAGCCTCTGGAGAAGAGGTGCTGTCCACCCTCTTGCTGGCAGAACAAGTGAAGTCTGTGTCCAAGAGAGTGGCACCAACCTTCTGGGATCCTGCCCAAGAGGCTCAGAAGCGAAGGGCTTCAATAGGGGAGCTACGCGACCAGCTCTTCTGCAGCAGTCATCCGGAGCAAGAGAGCAGGGTCAGCCAACTGGGGCGGATGCTGAAGGAACTGCAGGTGAGAAGGTCAAGTGCAGAATGCAGCCATGTTGATGCAAGGCTGCCTTTGTTGTGCAAGCAATGTACCTTGCAGGTTGGGGTGCCAGGTTCCCCCTGGCCACCTGTGGGGGAAAGGAAGTAGGGTCGTCAGGTCCAGGTTGGAAAACTCCTGGAGATTTGGGGAAGGAGACTGGGGAGGACAGAGACCTCATTGGGGTACAATGCCATAGAGTCCACCCTCCAAAGCACCCATTTTCTCCAGGGGAACTGATCTCTGTAGTCTGGAGATGAGCTGTAACTCCAGGGGATCCCCAGGTCCCACCTGGAGGCTGGCATCCCTAGTAACAACCAGTAAGTGATCAGATGTCTGTCTCTCTGATGCCAAAGGGGTGCACACATCCCTTGAAAGGCTGAGGACAAAGGAAAATTGATTCGTCTTTCTGTTAATACTGGAGATACATTTCAGTTGATACACTAGGGCCCCTTATGCTTGGCTGTTTCCCTCGTGGTCACCCCACCGATGATTTCAAGTCTTTGTTTTGATTAGACATGCCGTTTCTGACCGTCAGAGGTCACCTCGCTCTCCTTTTCCCTGCATTTTGCCTGCGTTTTCAGAGACCTGTTTTATCTCAAATTTGAACATGCAGGCAAAACGCGGGGGGAGAGTGAGGTGACCTCTGACGGTCGAAAATGGCATGCATAATCAACACAATGTCATCGGCGGGGTGACAGTGAATGAAACAGCCAAGCATAAAAGGCCTAAGTAAACAGCCAAAGAGCTATAGTATTACAACTGCACTATGTAATACTACCACTGTTTGGCTTCTATTTATATGCTGAGCTAGATGGTCTTTGCCCTGCTACTGTCTGACCTTAACAGCCAAATGTCCACCCTCCAAAGCACCCGTTTCCCCCAGGGGAACTGATCCCTATAGTCTGGAGAGGAGCTGTATTTCCGGGAGATCCCCAGGTCCCACCTGGAGGCTTCTGGCAACCCGAGTTGCAGGACAGTCAGAGGTGTCTCCAGGGTACAGCTGAAAGGACAATGCGAAGAAGAACATTATGGACTGACCAGTTCAAGCTAGACTTTCCCATGCACTTGGCAAAATGCAACATGTATCTAGAAGATGGGATGACCTGATTTAGATCCTGTGGATCCCACACTAAGTTCATCCAAGCCACTGATGCCACTCTAATGCTAAAGGGAAACAATACTTTTAAAACACTAAGGTGGATCCAGACAGCTTTCCCACTCAATCTCACCTGATTTCCCCTCCTTATTGCAGGCCCCACCTCTCACGGCTTTTGGCCATGCTTGTCCCATGATCCTTTGCTGGCCAAAGGGGATCCTTTTTACACCAAAGAAAGACAGATGGGATCCCAATCCATAGAATCATAGAGTTGGAAGGGACCACCAGGGTCATCTCGTCCAACCCCCTGCACAATGCAGGAAATTCACAAGTACCTCCCCCCCCCCAGTGAATTGGATCCAGTGAAGCATTCATGGAAGGAACGTGTGGCTGTTGATCTTTCCCCCTTTCACCTCCCCTCTCCCCAGCATCCTCTGAAAAGCTCAGGCTGGAGGATGGAGAGATTGTGGGGTAAAAAGCCACTGGCTGCAGGGAGGGGGGGAAACCAATAAGAATCGCTCCCGCTGCACTCTTGGCCCCATGGAAGCACCACTGGCAGAAGAGGGAGACGAGGCCCTTTTGTCTGGCTCCTCCTGTTCACCGCCAACTCTTAGGCAGTGTGGCATTTTCACCATATGGGTCCCCCAACCTCTACCACCAGCTTTTGGGAGGTCTTGGAGTAGGGTTGCCAACCTCCAGGTGGTAGCTGGAGATCTCCTGCTGTTACAACTGATCTCCAGATGACAGAGATCAGTTCGCCTGGAGAAAATGGCTGCTTTGGAAGGTGGACTCTATGGCATTATACCCCACTGAAGTCCTGCCCCTTCCCAAACCCCACCCTCCTCAGGCTCCACCCCCAAATCTCCAGGTATTTTCCAACCTGGAGCTGGCAAACCTATCTTTGAGTTATTGAGGGGTGGAAAGGTTTGTGACTGTGAGCACCATTGTCACTGACCCCCTCATAATACTTCCAGGAAAAGTGTCAATAGTCTGCAAAAGACAGATTTTGGGAATCTTTCAGGTGCATTATAGTCGTGAAAATACTAATGACTGGGATTTCTTGTACCGTTTACTTGTTTAAACCTCTATGTCCAATTTTCAGATGATGGAATGTCAATGTTTGGCACAGTTCTGCGCAGTCAATTTAATAGGAAGAAATTGACAAGGGTTTTGAAGAAAAATATCAACTAAATTTAAAGTGATCTGACAACTTTTGGCTGATAAGGTCAGACAGTAACACGACAAAACCATCTAGCTCAGCATATAAATAGAAACCAAACGGTGGTAGTATTACATAGTGCAGTTGTAATACTATACCTCTTTGACTTTTTACTTTGTGTATCAACTGAAATGTATCTCCAGTATTGTTAACAGAAAGACGAATCGATTTTCCTTTGTCCTCAGCCTTTCAAGGGATGTGTGCACCCCTTTGGCATCAGAGAGTCAGACATCTGATCGGTTACTGGTTGTTACTAGGGATGCCAGCCTCCAGGTGGGACCTGGGGATCCCCTGGAGTTACAGCTCATCTCCAGACTACAGAGATCAGTTCCCCTGGAGAAAATGGGTGCTTTGGAGGGTGGGCTCTACGGCATTGTACCCCAATGAGGTCTCTGACCTCCCCAGTCTCCTTCCCCAAATATCCAGGAGTTTTCCAACCTGGTCCTGGCAACCCTACTCCCTTTCCCCCACAAGTGGCCAGGGAGGACCTGGCAAACCTAGTTGTTACATTTTTGGTTGGAGGGCTTCCATTTTCCCCCCCAGCATGCTAGGGGTACAATTGGAACTGTTACCAACCTCCAGGTGGCGCCTGGAGATCTCCTGGTATTGTTGTGTATCTCCAGACAACCATTATCAGTTCCCTTGGAGGAAATGGCTGCTTTGGATGGTGGACTCTATGGTATTGTACTTTGCTGAAGTCCCTCCCCTCCCCAAACCCCACTTTCCACAGGCTTCATCCCCAATCTTTAGGTATTTCCCAACCCAGAGCTGGCAACCCTAGTGTGAGGGGGGGTTATTAGAAATGTGCCCCACAAAAGCAAACTATCTTTGGGCTGATAGACTGACTGTTTGGCTTGTTTTCAAGGCTTTGAAGAGCCAGAGCTGGAAGGAAAAAAAAGAAACAGCAGCATATGAAACGAAAAAGGGCATTCGTCTTGAAGCCAAGGTGAGCCCGTATCTCAGGTCCATTCTGTAAATTCAAAGTGTTGGGTGTTTCACTTCAGGACACAATGTAAGAAGTCTTGTCTGCTCTTCACTTACAGAGCCATTGTGAGCTAAAAAAGCTGATGTGTTTCTTTTATCATAGACCTGTCATTTTGTACTTGGCCACAGAGTGGTGGGCCAGTAGATCTGCAAAATGGAGCCAGGGGCAGATGGGTTGGGGGTTCTCTACAAACCTGAAGGAAGTCTCAAATTTGCAGAAAAATCTGAATTTTTAAAAACAAAATAGTGTATTAAAACTCCCTGAAAAAATAGAAACAACATCCATGGCTTTAAGAAAAGAATACCCACTGAGCTCTTAGTTGCTCTTTTGGGGGGTTGCAACCACAACACTATTGCTAAGGCTTTCAAGGCTTACTTCCTGTAAAGCACTGGTTCCCAACCGGGGGTCCGTGAGAACTAAATTAAGGTCCGTGAAACAAAGTTATAAACCCATAATAAATTAATATTTTCAATTAAAAGTTCTCTATTATAAAATATATATATTCAAATATTATTCTAAGTTTAATGTTTAACTAACAGTTATGATTAAAGTTTATTTTCAAATTCTCGGAATTTTTATTTTGAACCGTGGGGTCCCTGCACCGAACAAAAAAGTCCTAGTGGTCCCTGGTCAAAAAAAGGTTGGGAACCACTGCTGTAAAGCAAAGCCATGGGAGGAAGAGGGGTGAACTTGGAGGCTACAGTGAAACTGGGCAAGGCCTGACCTAGCAGTAACCACCCCGCACCTGGGCCAGCCTTTTCTCTGGGCGAGGCTGCCTAGGGAGGGAAAGAGAGGTAGCTGAAGACTGGCCAGGGGGGCAGATAGTTAGGTTGATGGGTGGGTGTGAAGAAGGGAAGAAGACAGGAAAACGGGGAAAGACTAGGGTTAGCAGCAGGGGGAGGGGGAAGCCTAGTCCAATGTCACAGCAATGTTGCTGGGTACATAACTTCTGGCACGCAGCAGAAGTGACATCACTGTGTCACCAGCAACAGGTGATGCTCTGGTATTTGGACAAAAACTCCCATATGTCAGGCTGTTATCTCGGTTTCTATGTTGCCTCTGTTCCTCTGCTGAACCGTCCAGACTTCAAGGACGGCTCCACATACCAAAGCCTGGGAACGCTACTCCTGGGAAAGTGTGCTCTGTTTATGCTTTGTGTGCTTTGTAATCTCCCGCCGTTTTCAGGCTTTATATTGCCAACTAACGAGCAAGACACTCATAGCTGTCATTCTATTCTCAATGCACTGTATTGCCTATTTGACCAGTAAAAGCCATCTGCTTGGAATCTAATTGTCTCTGTGGTGATTTCTGGTTCTTTGGGTCAAGAGCTGACATTATGACAGCTATCCCCTTCATCACCCTTTTCATCAGTCAGGCTGGAGCCCAGGAGGGTTCGCCTGCCACTCGGATGGGAGCTAAGACAAAGCTCTCCGAGTGAGTTTACCGTGACTGAAGCCCCGTGTGGGTCGCCTGCCGCTCGGATGGGAGCTACGACAGAGCTCTCCGAGTGAGCCCGGTGTGGTTCGCCCCGGTCCCGGTGGATCTGATCCCCAGAGCTGGAGCCCTGGAAGGGTCTCCTCCTTGATACCTTCCTTTGAGGACGCCCTAGACAACGTTCATCGGGCAGAAGTGGAACGTAGCCGCCTGACTGGACTTGTACGGGCGCAGCGTGGAGACCAGCGCCCGCCACGACCTCCTAGTGTCAGATTGTCTAGTGGAGGATGTTCAACTGGCCTGGTTGTGCGGAGCCGGGTTAAAAGTACTGGCAAAACGGATGGTTGCGCTCCTCCACGGAATGACCTCGACCACCGCTTCAATGACCGGGATTGCTAAGCTGTCAACCCCCGTCTTTGACGTCAACGCAGCGACCTTAGCGGTTCAGGTCCAGCCGCAACTGGATCTTCCGGATCAAGCCGGCTCTATTTCGGCATGGGAGCAGGAAGCTCTGCCACTAGTGACCACGACCCTGACCACCAAACTTGAAACGGATCAAGTTTTAGCGGATCATAAGGGGACCAAAGAGGACTTGCACTATGAGGAAACTCTCTGGACTGCAAACCTCCGAATCAGCCAGCCCCGTCGCTTAGGTGATGCGGGCAAGGATATGTTTTTGCTCCGACAGCACAATCGGGAACACATAGACCGGGTGGCCCACTTGCAGGGTCAAATGCACGTTTTGCTTCACGACAACGACTGCTTGCAGCAGATACAAGCCGACCCGGATGGCTCGGCCCCAGCTCCACAACCAGGGTCTCCTGATCAGGCTCAACCGCAGCAACCTGCGGCACCTCTGGGCGGAACGCCCATGTTGCCAGTAACTCTAGCAGTGCCTGTGGCGCCAGGAGACCCCAGAGCTCCCGTTCTGCCACCGCCAGGAAGTCCAGGGGCCCCGTTGCTTGGATCTACACCAGCACCCGTACTACCTCCAGTTCCATGGAGACCACCCAAACCGAAGATCTCTTTTGCCGGCTCGGCAGAGATACTACCTTGTCAGCGATCCAAGGTGAGGGGAGACCAAAAGCCTCCCCCCGAAGCCTCCGTTCCCTGCCCGCAGAGATCAGCACGGCCCCCTCAAGTTCGCGAATCCCGATTCCAAAGGGGAGCTTGCCTCGTTTGCGGCGCGAGGAACCACTTTGTTTCAACATGTCCTCAACGCCTGGAACTCCCTCAACCGAATGCATTGCCCCAAGCTAGGGGACGACCTCAACGCAGAGGCACCGCGGCCACCCGCAGTACAGCACCGGGACGGCCCACACCCTCTGCACTCCCTACTTCTGCAGACCCCTCCGGGTCCTGGATTACAAGTGCCCCAGTGGGGGACAATTCTTCGTCTTCGGACAGGGATCTTCCCTGGGATACCCCAGCATTAACCCTGGACTCGCTTCCTGACCTCTCACAAAACCGGGGAAGGTCTCAACGCGGAGGCGCCGCAGCCGCCTGCAGTACATCGCCAGGTCGGTTCACACCCTCTGCACTTCAGTTCAGAGACTCTCCCGATCTTCCTGTTTCTACAGACCCCTCCGGGTCTCGGATTACAAGTGCCCCAGTGGGGGACAATTCTCCATCTTCGGACGCGGATCATCTCCAGGATACCCCAGTGCTAAACCTGGACTCGCCTCTTGACCTGTCTAATAACCGGTCACAGTCTGCGGTGAATGGAACGTCCCCGCAGACCCCCGCAGTTTCTCCTACAAAACCTACGAAACCGACGAAGGTGAAAGAAGTAGAAAGTACGGTGTATGTGGACGCAGTGTTGCAACACTATAAAGGGGGTCCCCAACTGCCTGTCAAGGCACTTATTGACTCTGGTTGCGCTCGCACTCTCATCAATGAGGCCACATTTGCAGCACTCAAAGTCAAGTCCGAGGCTTTACCAGCCCCCGTCCGTTTTGCCCAAATGGATGGGAGCCATTTCAAGGGGGGCCCAGTCGATCATCGCACTATAGGGGTGGCGATGGGAATTGGCTCCCACTGGGAGCAAATAGACTTTACCATAGCCCCTATCCGATTTGAAGTAGTTCTGGGAATTAACTGGATTAAAGGTCATTGTCCTAGTATAGACTGGGAGACGAACACGATATCTTTTGACAACCCCAAATGCGACCAGCACCGACAGCAAGTTGCGGTGCTGTCTCCACCCGCTTCGGCATTAATCTCCGAAGTCCCATCACCGCCAGCCCTCCCTGATATATACCAGGACTTTGCGGATGTCTTCAACATTAAAGAATGTGATGCCTTACCTCCCCACCGGGCTACTGACTGTGCAATTGAAGTGGTGAAGGACTGCACATTAACCAAGAGTAAAATTTACCCAATGAGCACTTCCGAGCGCACTATACTACGGGACTTTTTGGACAAAAACCTTGCCAGAGGGTTCATTCGCCCATCGAATGCTCCCAACTCAGCCCCCGCGTTTTTCGTCCGAAAAAAGGAAGGCGACCTACGCCTCTGCATTGACTTCCGAAAACTCAATGCAGTTACTCAAGCCAATGCCTACCCTATACCGCTAATTTCAGATATTTTGGGACAACTGCAAGAGGGACGTATTTTCTCCAAATTGGACCTAGTAGAAGCCTACTACCGCGTCCGTATCCGCGAGGGGGACGAACACCTCACTGCCTTCTCTAGCTGTTTTGGAATGTTTGAATTCCTTGTGATGCCCTTCGGGTTAAAAGGGGCCTCGGGGGTCTTCATGCAACTCATCAACGAAATCCTCCATGATTTACTGTACCGCGGGGTGGTAGTTTATTTGGATGACATTCTTATTTATTCAAAAACCATGGACGAACACGTCACTTTGGTCCGAGAAGTTCTACACCGCCTACGCAATCACCAACTCTTTGCAAAGCTGGCTAAATGCGAATTTCACCAGAGCAAAATATCTTTCTTGGGATATATAATCTCCCACCATGGCCTTAGCATGGACCCGGACAAGGTCCAATCCGTCCTCGATTGGACTCCTCCCTCCAACCGCAAGCAAGTACAACAGTTTCTGGGCTTTGCTAATTTCTACCGCGGATTTATCCCTAACTTCGCCCAAATAGCACTGCCCATCACCGACCTTCTGAAAACGAAGGGTAGAGAAAGCTCTGCTACATTACCCTCCGCTAAGATACTGTGGATTGATCAATGCCAGACCGCCTTTGTAGCCCTCAAACGCCTTTTCACATCAGAACCTGTGCTACGGCACCCAGACCCAAATCGAATGTTCATTGTACAAGTCGATGCCTCCGACGTAGCTATGGGAGGGGCCCTACTCCAAAGAGGACCTGATGGTCTCCTTCACCCCTGCGCTTCCTTCTCAAAGAAATTTGCGCACTCCCAATTGAACTGGCCTATTTGGGAGAAAGAAGCCTCAGCTGTTCACCATGCACTTACTCTATGGCGACAATTCCTGGAAGGGTCTAAAGTCCCCTTCGAAGTTTGGACCGATCACAAGAATCTAGCCGCCCTCACAGGAACCCATAAATTATCCGCGAAACAACAGCGTTGGGCGGAATTCTTTGCTCAGTTTCGTTTTGTCCTGAAGCATGTCCCAGGCAAACAAAACGTCCTCGCAGATGCTCTCTCCCGGTTGCCTCAATACCCGGCGAAACTCGATCGGCCAACAAACTCTTTATTTACGCCCGCGCAAAGAGAAGCTCTGCCCGTACTGGCTGTACAAACTCGATCCCAGACGCTGCCCCAGCGAAAGCACACAGTAACCGGCGTGCAAACTCCTCCAGTCCTACCAACTGCCCAGCTGCCCCCGCAACAGAAACCCACGATGACCGGCGCTCCAGCTCCTCCAACCCAACCGGCCGCCCAACCGCCTGCAGTCTGCGCACCACCGCACGTAAGCGCTTCCCCCTCGTCAACCCCCATAACTGCTCCTACTGCCGCTGTAGACAGGGGGGGGGGTTCTCCGTCTCCGAATCTTTCTTAAATTCCCTTCGGGAACAATGCCTTAGGGAACGCTCTAATCAAATCCTGCCTCCTGGTGTAATCGAACAAGGAGGCTCTTGGTACAAAGACTCAAAATTGTATGTGCCCAAAGCGCTCCGAAAAGACGTCTTACACTTGGCTCATGGAGTAAAGACAGCTGGACACTTTGGATTCCTAAAGACCCTTCACCTGTTGCGCAGACAATTTTGGTGGGGGGGAATGCGTTCTGACATTGACTCTTTTATTCGCAGCTGTCCTGTTTGCGCCACAGTCAAACGATCTCAAGGCAAGCCCCCAGGACTACTGCAACCACTTGAAATACCCAGCAAACCCTGGGAAGTGATTGCTATGGATTTTATGACGGATCTCCCTCTCAGTGGGTGAAAAACTGTATTATGGGTTATCACTGACTTATTTTCTAAGCAAATACATTTGGTTCCATGTGCGGGGATCCCCTCCGCTCAGAAATTGGCCCGCCTCTTCGTGTCACATGTCTTTAGACTACATTCGTTTCCGCGCAAGATAATCTGCGACCGCGGAAGTAGTTTCGTTGCTAAGTTTTGGAAAGCTTTTCTCAAATTGGTGGGGGTGGAGCAGGGATTGTCTAGTGCATACCATCCCCAAACGGATGGTCAAACCGAACGTGTTAATGCTGTACTTGAATGTTATTTGCGCTGTTATGTCAATTACCACCAAGATAACTGGGTAGAACTGTTGCCTTTTGCAGAATATGCTTACAATAATGCTGTACATCAGTCCACTGGTTTCAGCCCGTTTTATGCAATATATGGACAGGACTTCGGTCCTATCACCCCAATAGAAGATTTGGAGGGGGAGGGGGATGCCGACATTGCCTCTTGGGCACACACCCTCCGCACCACATGGCCCTGGCTGATTAGCAACCTTGACCGAGCCAAGCGCAAATACAAAGCACAGGCTGATAAGCATCGGTCCCCCGGCGGGGACCTACAAGTGGGTAACCTGGTATACCTATCCACCAAAAACCTGCGTTCCACCCGCCCGTGCCATAAGCTCAACGCTAAGTACATTGGCCCATTCCCCATCAGTCGCATCATAAATCCTGTCACGGTGGAACTATCTCTCCCCAAAACCTTAAGGCGTGTGCACCCCGTTTTCCACATCAGCCTCCTGAAACCCCATATTGCTTCTCCGCAATGGCATCCAGAACTGCCTCCTGAACAGCCCATAATGGTGGGGGGGGGAGGAACATTTCGAGGTCTCCAAAATCCTAGACTCCCGTATTCACCATGGGGTCTTGCAATACTTGGTCCGCTGGAAACACTTCCCCCCTGCCTATGACGAATGGGTTCGCGCACGAGATGTCTCCGCCCCCAAACTCGTCAACGCCTTTCACATTGCCTACCCAGACAGACCGGCCCCCCTGCAGGATGGGAGGGGGCCTTAAGGGGAGCAGGATGTCAGGCTGTTATCTCGGTTTCTATGTTGCCTCTGTTCCTCTGCTGAACCGTCCAGACTTCAAGGACGGCTCCACATACCAAAGCCTGGGAACGCTACTCCTGGGAAAGTGTGCTCTGTTTATGCTTTGTGTGCTTTGTAATCTCCCGCCGTTTTCAGGCTTTATATTGCCAACTAACGAGCAAGACACTCATAGCTGTCATTCTATTCTCAATGCACTGTATTGCCTATTTGACCAGTAAAAGCCATCTGCTTGGAATCTAATTGTCTCTGTGGTGATTTCTGGTTCTTTGGGTCAAGAGCTGACACCATAGAGTTTTTACCCAAATTCCAGAGCATCCTACATCACCGGTGATGTGATGATGTAACTTCTGGTGTGACCAGAAGTGGCATCGCTGCATCACCAGTAACGTCGCTGCCACCCCAACCTAGGCCAACCCCTGCTGCCAGTATGCCGCCCTGCTGGCCAGCTGATTGACGGCACGGGGTGGTGGTTGGGAGCAGGGCATCCCCCACCCCTAGGGCTTGGCGGCCCTAGTAAAGACTTTTTGCTGGTGGATAGAGATCCAAGTATAACACTGGCGGTGGCCAAGTATCTCTCCACCATATTTTCCTTAAAGAAACAGAAAAGAAAACTCCCCATTAACTGCTCAAGGCCTGTGGGTCATGGAAGCTTGGAAGAAAGGAAAGGGACTGCCAAGGAGGGAAAGCAGAGGGGTGGGACATTCAGAGGGAAATGAGATGCCTCCTGCAGGTCCTTGCAGGTCCCCAGCTTGTCCACTCTAATATCAGTATTCCTCCTTTCCCACCAACTGCAATGGTTCAGGCCTGCCCAGAAGGCAGAAAACCAGTTAGAACCATTGTGAATGAAGGAAGGGGGGGGGACATGTCTTTCGTTGCTGGGAATCTCCCTTAGACCAAGGGTTCCCTGGAAAGCTCCATGGTAACCAGCTACCACCACTCAGGTACCTCCTGAGAACATCTAGTATGACCCACCGAGAAGTTACCCTTGTAACACAGAATTAGACCTGTAACAAAGTAATGGGTGGAAAATACCTTATAACAAACTATGTGGCACCTGTGCAGTCTAGCTTGTAGGGAGGAGATCAGGAGAAATAGATGGTTCTAAACGAAGCCAAAAGAAATTTTGATTAAAAGGTTTATTTTAAAAGAGAGGGAGGAAAGGGTAAAGGGTGGGTGGATTCAAAAAGGGGTGGGAAAGGGGCAAAACAAAATAACAGGGGAAAGGTATATAATAACACACTTCCAAATAAAAAGTAATACAATTGATCTAACTCAGCTAAGTACACATTCCCCAGCCTGTAGCAGGTTCCTCAAAGCGTGTATAGCAGGGGTGGGAATGTCAGGCCCGGGGGCTGTTTAAGGCCCGCAAAACCATTTGGTCTGGCCCCTCGTGGGCCCTAGCAGATCTCTCGCTCAGAAGGATCTAAGACTGGTGACCATCTTCTGCCACCAGGTGGGCGAGCACGCCACCGGTTGGATGCCTGCCTGCTTGCCCGCACCCCCGGAGGGGGTCATCTGGGGCAGCTGCCTACTTGGGGCTCGGTCAGCTAATTTTTAAGTTGATAATTTAGTATGGCCCGCGAATGATGTTATACACATCCAGACAGCCCTTGGTGGAAAAAAGGTTCCCCACCCCTGGTGTATAGAGTTCCTTGCAGTACCAAGATGATGGAGGAGTCCTCAACCTCTCCCCAGCATTGTTGGGGGTCATCCGATTTCAAGCTGTTCCAAATGGAGACAAGAGAAAATCCCAAATGTCCAGATATCGATGGTCAATGGATTCTGACCTAAGCTAGCCTCCTTTCAAAGGCCATTTATGCTTGGTAATTAGCAGCGCGTTCCAGTCTGGTTTGGAACTTCCCTGGTAAACAGGGGATCTTGTTCAAACAGTTTCTTCTATTGTGATTAAGTTTCAAAGGATGGCCAAACGTGGAATGGAAATGAATGGGTTACTCTTAGGGTTGTCAACCTCCAGGTACTAGCTGGAGATCTCCTGCTATTACAACTGATCTCCAGCCAACAGAAATCAATTCACTTGGAGAAAATGGCCGTTTTGGCAATTGGACTCTATGGCATTGAAGTCCCTCCCCTCTGGAAACCCCGCCCTCCTGAGGCTCCACCCCCAAAATCTCCAGGTATTTCCCAACCTTCAGCTGGCTGCCCTAGTTATTCTACTGTGAACCACAGGGGCCTAAGATCACAGATGTTCTATGTGGTACTCTTGAGAGGTTTAACAATCCCAATTCAACAGACAAGCATCAGTCCATGGTCCACCCCACAGTTTCAGTGCATGACTCCCCATAATTCTTAATCACTTGCTCAAAGCCTATCTGAAACATGCAGCATTACATTGCAGATTAATAGACTCCACCCCATCTTCTGGGAGAGCATCCTAAAGTCTTAGTTGTAAAAGACCCCTTGCAATGCGTTTACACCTGGAAGTGCCACATCGCAAGGGGCCTTTTACCACTCAAACTGGAGATCTGGTAAAAGGCCCATTGTGATGCGGTGCTTTCGGGTATAAACCGGACGTGATGTGGCACGGCAGACAGAGATCAGTTCCCCTGGAGAAAATGGCTGCTTTGGCAATTGGACTCTATGGCATTGAAGTCCCTCCCCTCTCAAAATCCCACCCTCCTCAGGCTCTACCCCCAGTACCTCCAGGTTTTTCCCAACCTGGAGCTGCCAACCCTACTCCTCTCCTAGTTCTGAACCACTCCACTAGATTGTGTCCTTTTATGCATGGCTGCTTCCCTCGCGGTCACCCCTCCGACAACTTCGGGTCTTTGTCTTGATTATGCATGCCATTTCCAACCATCAGAGGTCGCCTTGCTCACCACCTCCCTGCGTTTCACCCACGTTTTCAAATTCAAGATAAAACAGGTCCATGAAAACATGGGCAAAACATAGGGAAACGCAGGGAGGAAAGCAAGGCGACCTCTGATGGTTGGGTACGGCATGCATAATCGAAACAAAGACCCAAAGTCGTCGGAGGGGTGACCGACAGGGAAGCAGCCATGCATAAAAGACCTGTGTTCTATTTCAGGGCCAGATCACATCAGAGATGGATGGCAGATCGGAGCTCAGGAACCAGCTAGAAAGCCACCAGAACCAAAGTGATGCACATCAGAAGACAAAGAGACCAGGTTTGATCTGCAAGGCCAGAACAAACCCTAGTGCTCAGCCCTGGGGATTTTAAGAAGGACCGATGACATGCAGGGACGGGACAGCTTGCTCAATAGGAGTCACTGAAGGTGGGAATGAGAAGAGCTCCCGCTGGGCATCAGTGCCATCTGTATTGTGCTCGCCCAAACAGACTCTTGGGTGGTTTGGCCAGAGCGCCAGCCCTGATCGGGGAGGTCTGTGCCCATATGGAGAAACTGGGGGTGAGATGGGGAGACAAGTCCAGGAGAGAAAGACAGGCAAGAAGTTATTTTCAGAGCATGTTGGGTGAGGTTGTGTATATGTAACATACTGTGGAGGGAGTTGTACTTGGGGACATTATGCTGCTAGGAGTGGAATATATTTCAGGTGGGCAGCAGGAATCAGCGTAGACAACATAGCAAGACCCTCCCCTCCCAGAATGTCTGAACCCCATCCTTTCACAGTCCCTTTCATGCAAGATGTGTCTCTTTCAGAAGATGGCAGGATTTCCATGGATGACCCTGGGCAGGCTACTGCACACCAGGAAGCTGCCTCGGAAGAGGAAACATCCAGAGGTGGAGGCCGCCACTCCAAGGGCCAGAACGAGGCATCGGAAGCTTCCAGCCCTGTAAGAGTCACACGGGGGTTTCAGAGATTGGTAGGTGCATGAAATATGAACACTCAAGAGGCTGGGCAGAGCTCATTTTGCTAGCAGCAATGAGATTGTTTCATCAGCGCCATGACTTGCTCTTAGATGCAACAGAGGATCTAAGAATAGACATGATTTGCAGCTACACCATGCAGGATGGACTGTGCCCTCCTTACAAGAAGAACAAAGTGTTCATGGAATTCTGAGGCCTGGAATTTATGCTTTAAGAGATAGTGTTGAGCCATCGGGATTGCAGAGGAAAACATATTTGTTAACACCCTTCTCCCCTACTCCCTTGTCAAATTATTGGGCTCAGTTCCTATGTGGAAGTAGCAGCATGCTGCTAGAAATGCACCCACTCACCCACACCCACCCACTTTTTTGGAAATGCAGTTTCCATGAAGGCCTTCCCCTGATGCTGCCTCCTAACAAGGGTATGATGAGATTAGCTGCCTCTCGCTGAGAAGGTTCCCTTTATTCAACATAGTCTGTAGCCACTGATGGAGCTGTCCTCCCTGAATATAACCCCCCTTTAAAGCTGTCTTTGCTCATGGCCTGAGAACTAGCATGGTGTAGTGTTTAAAGTGTCGGACTAGGATCTGGGAAACCCAGGTTCGAATTCCCACTCTGCCATGGAAACTTGCTGGGTGTCCTTAGGCCAGTCACCCACACTCAAGCCTTGACCTTGGCAAGTATTTGGATGGGAGACCTCCAAGGAATACCAGGGGTGTGACACGGAGACAGGCAATGGCAAACCACCTCTGAACATCTCTTGCCTTGAATACCCTACAGGGTCGCCATAAGTTAGCTGTGACTTGACAGCAAAAAAAACATGCTTGTGGCCATCACTGCATCCACTGGTTGTGAATTCCACAACTGAATCTCTCACTGAGTAAAGAAGGGTTTCCTTCTGTCCATCCTGAATCTATTGCCTATCAACTTTCTAGTGTCACATTCCTCACCTCAACCAGAAATGTTTTAGAGAAGGGTTGTCGTAGTTATTTTTCCAGCAAGGCTGGTGTTGCATGTGACAGCTGCCTGCTACACAGATTAATCTTTCCCCGTCTTTTTGGCGTGAAAAGTTTCACCTGTTCAATGTCTGCACTCAGCCAACTGCTGAAGGCACAGGAGGGAAACAAAAATTGCCTTTTGTAGTGTGCCCTGACCTGGATGGCCCAGGCTAGCCTGATCTCCTCAGATCTCAAAAGCTAAGCAGGATCAACCCAGTTTGTATTTGGATTGGCAACCTCCAGGAAACACCAGGGTTGGATGGGCAACTTCCAGGAAACACCAGGGTCGTAACGCGGAGTCAGGCAATGGCAAACCACCTCTGAATGTCTGTTGCCTTGAAAACCCCACTAGGGGTTCCCATAAGTCAGATCTGACTTGACGGCAAAATAAAAAGTCTGCAGGTGTACGTATGATACGGTACTCAGTGAAGTCCTGCAGGAAGCTAAAGTCACTTAAATAATTTCTTATTGCACTGAACAAGAAGAAGAGTTGGTTTTTATACCCCACTTTTCTCTACCTTTAAGGAGTCTCAAAGCAGCTTACAGTCACCTTGCCTTCCCCTTGCCCCACAACAGGCACTTTGTGAAGTAGGTGGGGCTGAGAGATTCAGAGAGAACTGTGACTGGCCCAAGATTATCCAGCAGGCTTCATGTGGAGGAGTGGGGAATCGAGCCCAGTTCTCCAGATTAGAGTCCGCTGCTCTTAACCCCACTATACCAGTGATTGAAGAAGGGCAACCCAAAGGGAGTGTTACTTTAACAATGCAATCCTAAGCAGACTTGTACCATTGCCTTCAATGCTTAGGCTTGCTCTGTAAGCAACCTAAAAGTTGACTGGCATGCTACGTCACTCTCTTCCAGAGCTGGGCCGCTCAGCAAGACATCAAGGTGAGGTTCTCTCTAGCCAAAGCCAAGAGGCAGTGTCTTCAGGAGCAGCATCGTCTCCTGATCCAGCAGGAGCTTCTGAGGACAGAGGAGAAGTTGGCAGGCCAAGAGAAGGTGAGACGGGCACTAGGGTGGTGCTGGCGGGAGAGAGGTTTGCAGTTGTGTGAAAGCCATTTCCTTAGAAAACAAAGTGCAGACTCTTTAATATTTACTTGCGTTAAAAACAGAATATGGGCTTCCTCTGGGGACACTTTGCTGTATGTTTGGTTTTTTCTCTCCCCCCCCCCACATGTTTATGGGACCAAGCAAGTTCTCTTCAGAAAAAGAAACACACAGCAAGGCCACGTGAGACAATAGCCTTCCACAAAAACTTCTGGGTGGTGAATAGGGTTGCCAGCCTCCAGGTAGTGGTTGGAGATCGCCTGCTATTACAACTGATCTCCAGCCGATAGAGATCAGTTCACCTTGAGGAAATGGCCACTTTGGCAATTGGACTCTATGGCATTGAAGTCCCTCCTTTCCCCAAACCCCTCCTTAGGCTCCACCCCACAAACCTCCCACCAGTAGCAAAGAGGTACCTAGCAACCCTAATGATGAATGAAAGAATCCCAGCACTTTAAAAAGTGGCTAAGCAGATTTCACAAGGGCCTCCTTTTTCTCCGCCCCATGGTCACCTTTCTGAAATGGTCTTTCTCTTTGAATATGCCTTGGCCAGAAAAGCGCGACCTATAAATCTAAATAAACTAATAATAATAATAAAGTACAGAGTACATTCCTGCACGGCAATAGATCAAGAACTATTTGCATAATCTCAGCAATTAAGACATATTAGCACCAATCTGCAGGATGGTAAACAATCAAAGATATACATATATCACTAGTCCTCCAGAATTCAAAAGTCCTCCTTCATAATAATGACTTATCAGATGCTGTAAATCTTCATAATCCTTTCAGTGAAGGAGAACCACTTGGCAGTAACCAATTAAATAAGTAATCCTTCATTAGGACGAACGTCGGGCTGCCGGCTCTAACCCCATTTCGATGTTGTCTTCCTCAGACTTAATCCTTGCATTGCTAAGATAAAGTACATCAGCAAGTTTTCAACGTTCATATAAGCTACTAGTGTGATTGTTACTCTCTCTTTGGATGGCAGCTTCCTCCCGAAAAGCAGGAAGCCTTGCACTGGCAGAAGGAGAAGAGCCTGCTGACGTTACGCCTGGAGGCCCTGCAGAAGGAACAGGCAGAGGCAGAAAGGGATCTGGAGGAGCTATACCAGGAGCACCTACGTGAAGCAGAAGCTCAAAAACAGCACATCCTGCAGGTCGCCAGAGGGTCCCCAATATCAAACCGTCCCTTATCCTTTAAAGCTTCAACATACTGCCTGAAATGGGGTCCTAAATCTTACAACTACTTCATTGCTCCCTCCAGTGCAGGGGTCCCCAACCATTTTGAGCCTGTGGGCACCACTGGAATTCTGACAAAGGATGGTCGGCACAGGCACAAAATGGCTGCCGCAGTTTGCCTTCAGCCACACAGTAAGTATATTTGTGCTGTGATGGCAGCTGCTGCCAAAGCCAACCTTTAAAAAATGTGCACAGCCAATCAAATCTCCAATGGCCAGTCAGAAGCCTTGCTGGGCAGAAGTCTTGCTTGCCCCGTCCACTTTCTAGAACCTCTTGGTGGGGCACTAGGAAAGGTGTTGGCAGGTGCCATGGCACCCATGGGTACTACGTTGGAGACCCCGGCTGTAATGGAAGGCTGAATGGGAGCAAAGGATTAGAGGTTCTTCAGGGGATGAAGGACCTCTGGGAGCAAAGGATTAGAGGTTCTTCAGGGGATGAAGGACCTCTGTCAGCTGGTTCACTCCTGCAAGTATATTACTTGATTGCGTGCAGATACTTGTAGCTGAGTATGTAAATGGTCTCTCCCCCCCAGGCGGGAGGGCAGCCAGCGGGAAGCCCGAGCAAACGAGGCGCCAGGGGGGTGCAGCCCACGGTTGATCGGCAAGGGAGGAAGGAAGAAAAACAGAGAGAGGAAAAGGGAGAGAGGGAGAAAGAAATGGAAAGAGGGGGAGAAAGAAAAGGACGGAGGGAGACAGACAAAGAAAGAGACAGAAAGAGAGGGAGAGAGAAAAGCCTTTCCCCCCCACACTCACACACACACCTGCCGACCCCACGCGACCTGGCCCCAGGCTCCATGCCTTCCCACCCCTAGAGTCCACAAAAGGCCCCCCGAAGCCCAATCGGCTCCTGCGCGCATGCTCTGCCGCCAGGAGCCATGGGCCTCTTTCCCCTCTCCCTCTCGCTGCTCAACAGCCAACAGGCAGCAAGAGGGGCTTACAGTGTGCCCCAGCGTTCCTGCACGCTGTGGTGATAGGGGGCAGCCTTGGGGGAAGCATCCCTCCCCCTCCTCTTGTTGACCAACAGCCGTCAGGCGGCGAGAGGAGGTCCAAAGGGCGCAGCAGCGCCCCTGCAAGCCGTGGCCCCAGGAACACCCTCAGGGAGGGCCGCCCTGTGCTGCGCCTCTACGGCGGGGCCCCGGAGCTCCCGAGGGCCACAAAAAATGTCCTCAGGGGCCGCATACGGCCCCCGGGCCTGAGGTTCCCCATCCCTGATCTATGGCGTGCATTTGCCTACATTCCACAGGATAGCAGTGGAGAGAGAACACAGTTGGACTTACTAGGTCAGGGAATTTCACATTAAATGTAAGCTCAGCAGCCTCCAGAAATCCCTGTTCAGGACTTACAGTCATTACAATCACTCCCCTTCTTTCTTTCTTTCTCTCTCTCTCTCGTATACATACTAAAAGCTCCTTGGGCTTATCCTCTAGGTATTCCAGGCTTACAAGGGACATGCCGAAGAGCAACTGGATACTCTTGAACGGAGATATCGAAAGCTGCTGCAGAGGTCGCTCCAGGATGTGATCCTCCTCTCCGCTCAGAACCAGCAACTCCGAGACCAGAGACAACTGGGGGGCACAGACAGAGCAACGCAGACAGATTGCCAGCCCCTTAAGGAGTGCGCCAAGAGCCACAGCGCATTTTAAGGACTCGGGGCTCTCTCTTTTGAATTGTATCAGCTTTTGAAATGCTATCCTCAGTAACCAGGGGCCTGCTAACATACAGCTGGAGTAAGTTGAAATAGTTTACTCGGAGCTGTTATCCTGAAGCAATTACTCCTGTCTACCCAAATACTTCTGAGTGGTTTTAGCCACACTGCCCTTCCTTGTTTTCACTATTTTGGTCATTTACTGGTTGTTGTGGTGGACTAAAATATAAGACAAAGGTTAACAGTGTGAAAAAACACCAAACTCTCCAAAGCTATGTTGAGAAGACAGCATTTTTGTGAGCCACACCAGGGCCCCATCAGCTTTCTTGTTTCTAATTGTGTTTACATTGTGTTTACATTGCAAGACACAGAGAGTAAGCAAGATATAGTGGTCAGAACTGGACTAGGATCTGGGAGATCCAGGTTCAAATCATTGTGCTCTGGAAGCTTGCTGGGTAACCCTGGGCCAGTCACATTCAGCCTCACCTAACTCATTGTGGGATAAAACAGAGAAGAGAACAATGTAACCTGCTCTGTGTACCTGTTGGGAAAGGAAGGTGAAGACATAAATGAAGTAAATAAGACAGGAAAAAAGGCTAATTATATCCAGCGGTACACTATGAAGACAGTTATAAAATAAACAATATTCCATCAGATCTAGTGAACATAGAAGCTGATTAAGAAATGAACACTCAGTAAATGTTCATTTGCACAGATATTTGGCACATGCTTCCGAATGAGCACGTGGTGCAGACATGTTTAACTCTATCCACTTGTAATGGCTGATAAATGTAATAGATACGTGAGTCAATAAAGTGTTTAAAGCTAAACAAGAATTGGCTATTGTGTTTAGTGATAGCGTATTTTGGAGATCTTTGCCCAATTTCACATTCCAGAAGTGAGCAGACCATGTTGTCTTCTAACATCAGAAAGTTGATCTAATTAGAGTTGATATGATATGCACTGGAATAAAAAGTCAGGTGGCAGGAACCAGCTCTCCCTCCATACAAAGGCAGCTGAAAAGGGAAAACAGTGGAGTATGACTAACGTTCTGATGCCACCTCATTCCAAATGGTCACTGCCAGCAGCTTAATGTCATAAAGAGTATGGGGAGCAAGACTGAACTCTGCCAGGCTTCTGGCTACATTCAAGTGCCACAATAAATGGTGTCTTGAGGCACAAACCCTGATTTGTCTACCAAACCTACATAATAGTCCACCATTTGTTCGTAAATCCTCATCTGCTGCTTGCCTCCTTTCTCGCCTCCAAGCAGAATCCTCAGGTGTTATCCTGAGCTCCCTTGTATTGCCTGGCTACTGGCAAAGCCTCACTACACATGCACCTCATCCCCCTGTAATTAATGTGAGAAAGTGGGTGGGTGAGTGGGTGGGGAGAAGCTTTGACCAAGCCAAACTGCCTCCTCCTCCTTGCTCTCTTGGCAAAATATTGTTTCCTTCATCCCCCCCCCCTTTACTGGCTGCTTCACTGAATTCCTCAACTTTTTAACTCTGAAACAAAATAGATGTTTTATAACCTCTCCCTTTTCCTGGTTTTGAAGTCTTTGAAGCACATTCCTGCTTCATCATGAAGTTATCATCATGGAGAAAAGGCAGAGGAGAGGAGTTTCCTAAGAAAGCATCAACAGCTGGATGCAGCGAAATGCTGTTGGTCCGGGCTTCCCTCTCTGTATGCAGGAGGCCTAGAAGGATTGTGTGACTGAACAAACTGGGATTTTTACATTCAGATTGCACAACATAAATAACACAAATGAACAATCAAACTTTAAAGAAGAAGGAAAAAGGAAACCATCCAGAGTTATTGACCATCAATTCCTGGAGCCTCACGGCAGATATGAAATATCTAACTACCTGATTAGTGATCTGAGGGTTCCAGTCAGACAGAAGATGCAAAACTAACCACTCATCAGGGTGGCCTTTAAACCTGCATAAAAGAGGGTTAATTAAACAGTTCCTTAACTCAGTATAAAAATTACATTGAAAGAAAACATGAGATAAAAATTCATGAACTCTAGTCCCTGTGTTTTTTTTCCCCTGATGAGGAGTTCTCAGGAATCTTGTAAAGGACCACTGAAGGCAAAATATTGAACCTTATGAGCATAAAAGCTCTGCGGATTTTCAGAGATTTGAGATGCAAAAAATACAGAGCTGGAGCCCCATAATTAGGCACTATATCATACAAAACTAGGGAACATGCCCTGTTAGCTAATGAGTACAAAGTTTGTCTCTCAATGTCCCAACAACCTCTGGTGCAACACTCTAAAAACTTGTTGTTTCTCTTAATATGAAAAGCAAGTCAAATGAAATGCCAATTGACTTGATTTTCACAAAATCTAACATGACCAACTGCTTAAAAGAGACAGACAACATAATATGCACAAAATTAGAGTATTCTGACATCAAGTGAAAGCATTTCAAGGTCTGAAGCAGGGCTCTTGTTTCTGAGACTCAACCTAGTCTCTAAACACACGGCTGAGTATCCTATACAATTTGGGTCACCCAAAGTGCAATGCAAGAAAGAAGCTTGGATCTTCTCAACAAGTTGATTAAATGCGCTAACCCAAATGGGGATCCCATATAATAGCTGAGCTATGGGTTTAGCATTAAATACACAGATGGCCGCAGGCACATATTGGCCACTCTGGCCATAAAAGAAGCGTTCCACTGCAGACGTGTTGCAATTGGCCAAATTAAGTGCACATTTCAGTTGAGTTGTCCATCTGTTACTTTGAAAATGTATACCCAAATGTCTAAACTGTCTAACTTATTCAATAACTGTCTTAACTTATTCAATAACACTGCCATTGACTCTCCAGCAAAAACTCTCCAGGTCTTTGAAAATACCATAATTTAGGCAAACCACAGTTAGCAAGCCAACTACAAACCATGGTTTAAAATCAGTTTAGTACACAGCAATAAATCAATTTGTTGGACAGCCTTCATTCAGAAAACACAAACCATGGTTAATAAAATGTGGTTTATTGTGCTGACTGAATGCAGCAGTGCTCAACACCACTTTCTGACTCAGCCCTCTAGACAGAACTGAACCAAGTTCCCACAATACCCATCTCAGTAAGCTGGTAGGAGTAAGAAGGATACCATGGCTGATGATACCAAAGACCACTGAGATGTCCAGGAGAATCAAGAGGGTAGCAGTTCCCCGGGGTCCATCCCTGTAGTGGGCATCTGTCAGGGTGACTACAGTAGTTCCAGTCCCAAAACCAGGGCAGAAACTGGACTGAAATGTGTTGTCGAAGGCTTTCACGGTCAGAGTTCATTGGTAACTTGTAGGTTATCAGGGCTGTGTAACCGTGGTCTTGGTATTTTCTTTCCTGACGTTTCGCCAGCAGCTGTGGCAGGCATCTTCAGAGGAGTAACACTGAAGGACAGTGTCTCTCTGGAGTGCTGTCTCTCTCAGTGGTTCTTGTAGGTTACACAGCCCGGATAACCTACAAGAACCAATGGACTGAAACGGGTTGAGATATTAAGTTTACATGAAAAAGCTTAACAGACATCAGTCATTTATGCATGGGAGTTTTACCTGGGGCTTGAAGGTCACTCGACCCACACATTTCTGTTCCAAATCTATGCACCAGCAGTCACCAAGCTCAAATCAGGAAGCATTTGAGTCCCCACCCCTTGAAACGCTGCTTTGTAACTGGCTGTAGTGCTTTCTGTGAAAGAAATGTCCATTTCTCCTCTCCCCCTGGAGGAAAACCAACTACTGTTTTACAAACCTTTTCAAAAATGGAGCTCTCTAAAAGGAATAGGGTGGGGGGTGGGGGAGAAACCAAGCGTCTTTTAAAAATCCTTTCTTGTGTGAGTCTGCTCAGAAAGAATTCAGAGAAATCAGGAAGCATTTGAGCCCCACCCCTTGAAATGCTACTTTGTAATTGGCTGCCAGCCTCCCCAGGTTTCTCTGTGAGAGAAATGTCACCCACTCAACTCCCCTGTTGCATGCTTTGGCTTATGCATGGAGATTTCACCCAGGCTGATCTCAGGGGAGATAGAAGAATCGAGCTATTACAGGAACTGGAAGACCCGGGATTTGCTAGAGCTGGGTGTGAGGTTATCTCTAATGGATGGAAAACTCATGCATAACTTCAAGGAAAAACTGAGTCAGACTGGGGACAAACATGAAAGTACCCATTCATAAACAACCAGTCACTTCTCACTTAAATCTCTGTGATTTTGCCATCAAGTCACAGCTGACTTATGGTGACCCTGTAGGGGTTTTCAAGGGAAGAGATGTTTGGAGGTGGTTCGCCATGGCCTCCCTCTGTGCGGGCTGAGAGAGTTCTGAGAGAACTCTTGACTGGCCCAAGGTCACCCAGCAGGCTTTATGTGGAGCAATAGGGAATCGAACCTGGTTCTCCAGATAAGAGTCCACCACTCTTAACCACTACACCATGCTGGCTCTCTTCACTTGAAGACCTTACCCAAAATAAGGATATTCACCATCAACTGATGGTTGTCCAAATTCTTCAGGTCCAGGCTTTGCTTCTTTGAGGGAGGCTTCAAAACTACCTCAATCAGGACGATTTCCTCCTTCAGTGAAACTATCGTTACTTTCTAAACCTACCTGGCAAATCCCTTCCAGCTTGATGCAACAGGTCAGGAAGGAGAAGGGTCGAACACAGATGTGGTAGCTGTACTCCTCCAACCAACGTGTCCCCATCCTCTGGCCCCAGTGAAGTTAATCCAAGCCATCCTGACTTCTATGCTTCGATAACATTGAGACTATTTTGCAGATACGGTGTTCTCTGAGTTAGGCCAGTCCTTTTTGAATCCATCATAGACTGAGCAGGCACCCCAAAAAAGGCCCTTCAGACAGTGCGCTGACATTACCACCAGTGCTGGAGACTGAGTAAAGAACTGTAATGAGGGGCAGGCATACACTGTCTCCCTCCTACTACCTCAGCTTGCATGGCCTATAGCTTAAATGCATAAGAACATCTTCCTGTATCATTAAACTACAGTTGAAATTATTTTAGAAGATCTTTAATTTCTTTTCTGGAGGAAAATGCCCAAGAACACTTGACAGCAGAGCCAGGGTGCTCTTTCAAAACCAGTCAAGAAATTTTGGCCTGTATATACTTAATTTCTTGGGGCCCTAGTTCAGAAAATTTTCTCTGGAAATGTGTGCAGTAGACAACTTTCACCATGGTACTCTGTTGGTGCTGCTGCTGCTGAGGTTCTTTACAAAGACTATCCTGTATTATGGCAGAACTGACCTTGTACACATCAGCATTTTAGTCTCATCCTTCGCAACAAGTGACAAGACAAAAAGAACACACACAG
Organism: Euleptes europaea; assembly: GCF_029931775.1. Classification (NCBI taxonomy): domain Eukaryota; kingdom Metazoa; phylum Chordata; class Lepidosauria; order Squamata; family Sphaerodactylidae; genus Euleptes; species Euleptes europaea. Next base: position 11,037,409 of record NC_079328.1, read on the forward strand.
TCAAGAAAGCTGGAAATTAAGTTTAATCTTTCTTATCCAGATTAGGCATTGTTTGGTACACTGAATTGAGTCTAGTTGAACCTGAGCATATACATATACTGATCTATCAACACTTCGTAATTCTGAACTAGTAGACAAGGGTCACTGGCCATCCCCATGTGACAATGACAATCAAGGAACCAGTGCAGTCCCAGCATGAGGTTCAGAGCTGCCCATCCTGGATTTTGACACACAGCATGTACGTGAAGTTGGTTAACTCAGAACAGCAAGACCTCCCACCCCACCCCACTGCAAGCTAACGAGCAGATTTCTGAACACTTGAGCTGGTGGCAGCAGGAGAGGGGGGAAACTGTAGCATTTGCTAAGGAGTGGGAGAATGGGCAGGGAAGATCCCAAATGGACAAATGGGGATATCAGAACTGACTGTACTGTATGAATAAGGAAAGGCGCAAGAATATCTGATGTGGATCCTTGTTTCTACGGAAGCACCTCAGAGCAGTCCCTATGAGCAAGGGCCCAATTCTGACGAAGAGACGTTTGCAGAGCCTCACCAGCAAATTTAGTCATGTATAATGAGGCCAGGTGGAATATGGGGCTGCTTATCCAGAGAGGGTTACAAATTCAGCTCCTAAAAAGGACGTCACACTTCAGGGAAAGGAGGGAGGGAAAGCAACAAGGAACTTCTTTCAGACACCCTGTTACAGGAATCTGAGATCATCACAGTTTCCCCATGCCCTCTCTGCCAGTAACGGGTTGCTTCAGGGACAGGCCACAACAATAAGCACAGCAGAATAGAATTTCTAAAAGGCACTTCAGACACCACACTGGGCTGAATCAGGAATTTCGGAGGAAGAGACCTGTTGAAGCAAGACACCCTCCACGCATAAGCTGCTAGCTTCATTCAAATGATCCTTTCCTAAATGAATGTGGTTATACTGATATTGTCAAATAACAAAGTTCCCTTGTCCCTCACACCACATACAATGGTGTGAAGATAAGAGCTTCCGAGACAGTTCACCTTATCAGATCCAGGAAATACTTCAAAGCCAGATTCAGGAAAATACTGGGACAAGGAAGATACATCCCCCTCCCCAACCACTTGTGAGGTGGCACCGGATACGTTCAGAAAACCAAGTTAATGCACCAGGCAGCTCTCTCCTCCCCTGCCTCCTTAGGAGCAGGGCACTCCTCATAGTGGCACCAGGAAAATGAGCTTCTACATAGTCATCTTCCATTTCCTCGCACCATGCCCTGTAGCTAAAACCATGATCAGTCAGAGCATGGGTTGGTGGAGGCCACAGCTCAGTATACTAAAAAGTTTTCTCCAAGTTCAGAGAGAAAGTCTACAAGAGAGGTACCTTTAAGCCAGTCAGGGGACACTGAGGAAACTGTGCAAGGAAGGAAAGCCTATCAGATACCCACAACTATTGACACTTGCATGAGGCAGTACAGGGTCAGACCCCCCCCTCCCCCGCCATCAGTGGCTTCCCTTCAGCTATCTGACTCCGTAATACAAGTGCACAGCCAGGCCAATGAGAAGAACGGAAAGGAAGAAAAAGGCAGTGAGGTGCAGGCTGAACAACAGGACAGAGAGAAGGGCATTCACCATCACGGAGGAGGAGATCACAAAAAGCCTGGTGATATTATTGCTGTGCTTCATGACCACAGACATGATCAAACCATTCAGGGCTTGGCTGACAATAACTAGCACCACCCACGACGAGAAACCCTCCAGGTACCCGGTGGCCGACGCGCTCAACAGATGGATGGCCACGTTCAACAAAACACCAAAAAAATAAAGAAAAAGGTTTTGGAGGTTGAGAGGCAGATCCTGGGCCTTCAAGGTAACTTCGGTGTAGACGGCAGAAAGGCCAGAAATCAAGCAGTACACAGAGATCAGCAGCAGGCCAACGGGTGTGATATGCAGCTCCATGGCAGAGGCAGGAGAGCGCTGAACATCCTGGAGTCCTCCGTAGGTATACAGCACCCCAGCAGCTGTCAGCAGGGAGAGGGCTGCCCACTTACGGGGCGTGAGTCTTTGGCGCAAGAACATGCTGTAAAGGAGGGCCGTGCTGCCGATTTTCAAGTTGCTCAGCACCTGGTAGGTGCTGGGATCCATGAACAGCTGCATGTGGACCACCAAGTTGTTGTTGGCTGCATACAACAGTGCCGAGAGAGCAAAAGGAGCTGCGTGTTGCCACGACACGGAGAGTCTGAGCTGCTTCCAATCCCAGATCAGCAGAAAAACCAAGGAGAGCGCCAGCTTGGTCAGCTCAATCAAAACCACCACAGACGAGGCACTGAATGGGATCTTCCCATTGTCCTTGCAGAGAGTCAAGAGAGGAGCGTGCGAGCCATAAATGACAACAGACAAAAGAAGCATCAGCCCCCACGGGGCTTTCTTAAGTACCGTAGTAGCAGCAGACCTGACCAGGTTGCGAGCACGACAAGTGTCGTCAAAGAACATTTCTGTCAAGCATTGGAAACAAGGGTTGAATCAGTCTCTAATTTTTTTTATTGGAAATGGCACAGGAATTGTTTTGGTATTTTTTAAAGACATTATCTTCCAGGGAGGACATACATTACATGCCCAATGAATCAAGTCAGTAAGTCATAAACCAGTCAGTCACATTTGGATATAATACTTGAATACTTGCACATGATTAGGGAGATAATTGACCTCACATGTGAACTACGCAAACTGCATTTCCTGAGCCCAGGGTATGAGGCAGTTTCTAGAGCCAGCAGCAGCAATAACAGCGGTCCTTCGGTTCAGTGGACACCAAAGGCAAGCGCGTCACAGAAAAGAAACGCAGCTGTCTGAGATGATAGTCTGGAAGCACCCCAGCTTGGCTGAAGCTGAAACTACCACTTGCATGATACGATGCCCGAACATAATTATAATCAGACCTGCTGAAATTTCACACTCGCCCGATATAAAACATTTCCAGTGGACAGGAATGCTGAGATGGGAGCCAAAGAAACCAAATGCCTTTGAAGCAATGAAATTGTCTAGAAATTCTAAAATACGAAGAGGAGTTTTTGGAGTGCACCTCTACATGAAGGAGAGTCTTCTAGTCTGGCCCTTTCCTGAATGACCTGAAGAACTCTTTGATTGTCTTCTCTACATTAGGGATTGCATAGTTTTGAGCAGCATACACTCCAGAACAAGTCCCCACTAAAAATCCCAGGACTGCTGAAGAGCGCAGTTTGGCTACAACATACCCAGCAAGGAACCCTTTGAGAAACGGAGATGCTAGCAAGGAACCTTCCTGTAAGAAAAGCAAAAACAAGCAGATCAGACAGTGATCTGAACAACAAAAATTTAAATTGGGGCATGTTCTCATGGTTCATCTGATTCCCTAAAATACCAGATTACATTATTGGAGCTGGTATAATCTTGTAACCAAGAGATAGGGGACCACACATACAGCCTCAGTATTCTCCAAGTGTGGCATACTAAATAAAATACTGGGGTTTTACTGGAAATACTATTATGTTCCACTTGAATAAGTTACTGGGCTCACAGACTTATAAAATGTAGCAAAACACAGATTTAAAAAAATTCTACAAATAAATAATTAAGGAGTTCCCCCTTTTACCTGTCCTACTCCAGCCTGTACCTCATTTTCCACTTTTCGTTGCAAATTCGCCAACTGATCCTTCAAAAAAGCGAGATCCTTCAGCTTTGGCAGAGAGTCCTATATATTGGAAACAAAATTCCATATTGCAAATTGCACGCAAACATGCATTTTAGTATCTTTGTTACAGAAGGAAAAGTGATAAAAATACAAGCAGTCTATTTCTCTTGCCACTAGCACTGCCATACCAAAAGACCACTTCAGATATTTCCACTCTGAGGTTCCTGACCCTATCCTAAGAAATTGGATATTTGTTGCTGCACAAAGAAACTTACTGATATGCTATTAAAACGTAGGAAACCGAGTTCATACACGGATTAGTTGCCAAATGTTAATCAAATGTTGGATAGAATGTCTATAAATGAAAAACTGTCACTCGGTTTTATCTATTAAGTATATAATATTTTGTACAAGTAGGGGACCTGCAAGGACTTGTCGGGGGTATCTCATTCCCCCTGTATTCCTTCCTCCACTAGTTCCTCTTCCCTTCCTGCTGGCAGCCCCCATACTCTCTCCCTCTTTCCCTGCTTTCTTCTCTTCTTCCAACCCACCAGTCAATCTGCCTACTCCATCTATATTATTTACTTCATTTACACCCCACTTTCTCCCCAATGGGGACCCAAAGCAGCTTACATCGTTCTCCTGTTCTCCCAACTCTGTGAAATAGGTTAGATCAGAAGCATGTATCTTGTCCAAGGTCATCCTGTGAGCTTTCACAGCACAGTAGTGATTCAAATCTGGGTCTTACAGATCCTAGTCTGAAACTCGAACCAATACACACTGGCTGGGGTGTTGGTGGTGTTGAACAGTACCAAGCAGCCAATCCTGGGTGAGTCATGTAAGTCAGGTCAAGTCGCCAGGTGACTGTTGCAGGGCCTGGCTCTGGTAAATCATCCCTTAGAAGCCAAAACAACCCTGGCCCTTCCCCTTACCTTTTACTGACAGAAAACAAAGCTTGAATGTTAGCAATACTGTTATGGTTATCTAGCAACAGCCATTGAAAATATTTGTTTCTTAAAGCTACAGATCTTTTCTCTGTCATTTTGGTGGGTTTAAAACCCAAGGGGTTTTTTTTATTATTATTACAAATTTTTCTACAAACCTGGGACATTTTTAAAAACTTTTGTAGAAAGATCTGTCCTATCGGTTCATGGCTCCAGTCTCTGAATGTAAGTATTCACAGATATGGCCATGTTGAGAATTAGATATATTGATTTGTTTGGACAATAAAACAAAATGCTTGAGTAGCTGTGCTGGTCAGTTCCTGGGGAGGATAATGACACATGTCTTTCGATTTAATTTTCTGGAAGGTAGAACATTCTGGTGACAAGCAAAGAGCAAATGTTTACCTAAACCAAGGGTATACATGCCTGTAAATTTTAGCAATTTTCAATACAAGTTATATAAGCAAAAGATATGACAATACAGGCTGTTCAGACTTCCTGGTTTTACATGTATTTAATATTTTTCTTGTCTGCTTTGATACCCAACTTGGCTCACTGCCATTAAAGCTGAAAACACAACTACCCTAAAACTACAAAACCGCAATAAATTGATACTTTTAAACTCAAACTCCATGAAACCCAAACAGGATGTTACACCTGAAAAGGCCCCCTGCACTTTGTCTAGCCCAATCTTAGTGCAGGGTTAGGCTGGGAGAAGGCACCAATGCCTGGCAGTTTTTGACCCTGACCTCTTAGGCTCATTTTGACATAGGCTTGCCATCTCAAACAGGAAAATTCCTGAAGATGGTGTGTGTGTGTGTGTGTGTGTGTGTCCTGGTGAAAGACCCCCAGCAGGGTCTATTGCCACCAAGTCAGGGTTGCCAACTCTGGTTTGGGAAATTCCTGGAGATTTGGGGAAGGCATAATTTGGGGAGGTAGCTCAGTGGGGACATAATTCCATCAAGCCTAACTTCCAAAGCTTTCATTTCCTCCAGGGGAGCCAATCTCTATTGCCTGGAGTTCAGCTGTAATTCTGGGAGGTCTCCAGCCACCGTGTGGAAGTTCAAAACAAATAAATTACCCGTGCTGAGAAAGTGTGAACTGAATCCCAAACACACAGCACGATAAAGCAAATAATTAAAATACATTTCAACAAATAAAACCTAATATCAGCAAAATCTACAAATCTATCCCTATGGTACCATCTATGAAACAAAAAAGGGATATGGTAAGAGCGAAGTATCAATGCATTTTTGTTTCATACCAGATGCGTTTTTAGAAAAGAGCAAGAGTCCAGTGGCACCTTAAAGACTAACAAAAATATTTTCTGGCAGGGTCTGAGCTTTCATGACTCACGAAAGCTCAGACCCTGCCAGAAAATATTTTTGTTAGTCTTTAAGGTGCTACTTTAAGGTGCTACTGGACTCTTGCTCTTTTCTACTACCGTAAACAAGAGTCTGCCTTGGAAACTGAAGCTGTGGCTCACAAAAGCTCATACCCTGCCAGAAAATATTTGTGTTAGTCTTTAAGGCGCTCTGGACTCTTGCCCTTTTCTACTAGAAAATATTTGTGTTAGTCTTTAAGGTGCTACTGGACTCTTGCCCTTTTCTACTAGAAAATATTTTTGTTACGTCTTTAAGGTGCTACTGGACTCTTGCTCTTTTCTACTACAGAAAATATTTGTGTTAGTCTTTAAGGTGCTACTGGACTCTTGCCCTTGTCTACTACAGAAAATATGTTTGTTAGTCTTTAAGGTGCTACTGGACTCTTGCCCTTTTCTACTACTGCAGACAGACTAGCACGGCTACCCGCTGCGAATTATCAGGTGCATTTCTGTTTCACAGATGGTACCCTAGGGATAGATTTGTAGATTTTGCAGATATTAGGTCACGTGTAGGTTTATTTGTTGAAACATAATTATGGTATATTCAGAATTCTGCCCTACATTACCATAGAAGGGTTATCATTCAATCTAGCCAAGCAAAAAGCTCTACAGAGACGAGGAGTTGTCAGATAATATGTATAGGCAGGCAGACCCCGTGGAGGGGGTATTCCGAAGAACTGGGATGAACAGACGCGACAAGCACGAAAAGTAGTGCTGTTATAATCGAGCTCTTTAATGCGCTTTTTAATTTTGGCAAAAGCTTCAGTTTTCCCAAGATCTGATAACATATCCTGAAAGAAGCCCAACAACGCGTTTCTCATCTAAAATTTTTTGCCATGAGGATTTGAAAGGGTCATGCTTGCCATTGTCAGTGGCAAGATTTGTTTCAGTCCTTATATCCCTCCAACACTAGATATATGCTGCTCAAGACCAATTGATCAAGGAGCTTCTAAGGGACAAAAGGAAACATAATTATTTGCTCTATCGTGCTGTGTGTTTGGAGACACCATCTGGAAGTTGGCGACCCTGCAGGTCACACTCTAAACCTCCAGGGGGCGCCGTTGTCTGGGGATAAAGGGCGGTTTCGGGAGACCCCCGGGCCCCGCCGGGAGGTTGGCAACCCCATTCATTTGGAGGGCTTCCTGCCCCAGGGCGAGGCGTCAGTCTCCCCCCCCCTCCGCCCGCCCCACGGCGCGACCCCCTCCCGGCCAGCCCACGCCAGCAGGCGCCGGGACCCTCCGCGCCGCCCCCGCCCTCACCTTGTCGTCCGCCATCTTCCCGGCCGGATATGACGGAGCTTCCGCTTCCGTCGGAGCGCGCGCGGCACCATGGGCCGTCCGGCCTCGTCCCTCGCCCGGCGGTGTGTTCGCGGCACGTGCGTCCTGGGGTCACGTCGGAAGACGCCGCTGGTCGGGCCGCCCCAGACCAGTCGCGTGCCGGGAGGTCGCAGCGGTGGTTTCAACAAAAAATTATTTCCGGCGGCAAAAAAATATATATATTTTTAATTTTTAAAATTATTTTTTTACATCACAATAATTTGCATCATTCAATAACATTGTTATATGATATAAACATTATTTTTCTTAACCAACTACCTTAACAATGCTGGTGTTTCATTGACTTCCCCTCTCCCCTCCTCTCTCTATTTGATAACTTAATTGTCCCCTTTGCATTTAAATTCTAATTCATTATATTTCTTATATCACCGGCGGCAAGATTTAAGGGCGAAAACGCACCGGGGGGAGAGGGGGGGGTTTGCCTGGGATTTGCCGCTCTCTAGACGCACATTAAAGAGCCCCGTGGCGCAGAGTGGTCAGCTGCAGTACTGCAGTCCAAAGCTCTGCTCACGGCTTGAGTTCGATCCCGACGGAAGTCGGTTTCAGGTACCCGGCCCAAGGTTGACTCCGCCTTCCAGCCTTGCGAGGTGGGTCAAATGAGTACCCAGCTTGCTGGGGGTAAAGGGAAGATGACTGGGGAAGGCACTGGCAAACCACCCCGCAAACAAAGTCTGCCTTGGAAACGTCGGGATGTGACGTCACCCCGTGGGTCAGGAATGGCCCGGTGCTTGCCCAGGGGACCTTTACCTTTTAGATGCACATTTCCCCCATCTGAATCCTCAAAACTCTGCACGGGGGCTTGTGATTGAGTCCTGAGAATGTGGCTGGGGTGCAATGTGCATCCAGAGAGCGGTAAATCCCAGGCAAACCCCCACCTGTCAAGAACCATGCCAAGCGCCATGCTTATTTCTGTTCAAGTGTATTCATTGTTTGCGGTTCATGTGTCTCTAGCTTTGTTTCTCTGCGGTGTTCAAACCGCCGGGAGTCTGGCTGTCCAGGCAGACTCTTGACATGAGTTAGGCCCATCTCTGTTCCAGTATTATTTTGGTTTTGTTTCATTATGCTGTATCCGCTCCTTTCCTTTCCCCCTTCTCTGACCTTGAGTCTCTGCAGGCACTTCAGTATTATCGCTCGCTGACTCCCTACTTCCCACCAGGCACACTGTTATCTCCTAACTCCCAGGCCGCTTGGTTCTGCACCTGGGATGACTCTATGCTTAAAACTATGCTTTGTAGTTTGGTTCGCCATGAGCAGCTTTGAAACCGTGGATTGCTCATGTTGTACCTGCGGCTCCTAAATAAACGTTTACCTGCTTTAGACCTGCCTGTCTGAGCGAGTGGCTTTTTGGGATTGCCAAGGTCGGCTGAAGAACCTCACACCACCCCCGTGCGTTTTCGCCCAAAGGTGGGGACAGAGGCCGAGGGAGCGACGCTTCTGTACGACCCTCGAGGGGTGGGAAGTGCCGCTGCCGGAGGAGCCGCCGAGGAGAGGGCCGCTCGGGCCTTGGAGGCGCTGGTTAATTTAGCCTTAACAACAGATCCTGGTGACTCAAAAAAACCAGATCGGTTGCTTGGAGTGGGGGACTCTGATCTGGAGAGCCGGGTTTGATCCCCCGCACTCCTCCACAGGAGCGGCTGAGGCTAATCTGGTGAACTGGATTTGTTTCCTTGCTCCTACACACGAAGCCAGCTGGGTGCCCTTCGGCTAGTCACAGTTCTCTTAGAGCTCTCCCAGCCCCACCTACCTCACAGGGTGTCTGTTGTGGGGAGGGGATTGTAAGCTGCTTTGATTCTCCCTTAAGTGGTAGAGAAAGTCGGCATATAAAAACCAGTGTGGTTCAGTGGTTAAAAGCAGTGGTTTGGAGCTGTGGACTCTGATCTGGAGAGCCGGGTTTGATTCCCCACTCCTCCACATGAGTGGCGGAGGCTCATGTGAACTGGGTCGGTTTCCCCGCTCCTACACATGAAGCCAGCTGGGGGACCTTGGGCTAGTCGCATTCTCTCAGCCTCACCTTCCTCACAGGGTTTTGTTGTAAGGAAGAGATGATTGTAAGCCAGTTTGAGTCTTCCTTAAGTGGTAGAGAAAGCTGGCATATAGAAACCAACTCTTCTTCTTCATAAGGGGCACGAAGCGCTTCCTTCCCCCACATTAAACATGCTGGATCTTGGAGCGCCACCAAATTCTTGCAGCCGAATAACAGGAACCGACTCCCCCCGCCTTCCCACTCCTAGATCTACACGATGCTCCGAAATGAATTCAGGGAGGGAGTATTCTGCGTCTCCCCCCCGCCACCCTTCTGCACACGTGTCTGGCCACCGGCAGAACAAGTCCAGCTAGGAAGGGGTGCCCAGTTCTGTGGGCAGATCTGCTTCTTCCTCGTGGGCGTCTTCTCATCTATGGCTCCTCTTTCCTGTTTGTTGAATGCTTCCTCCCCCCTCACGGACATTTATTAATTTATTTGCATTATTTATAGTCCACCTTTTCTCGCTGGGACTCCAGGCGGATTGCGCAGAGTGAGTCAATACAACCAATCAACGGGATGGGACATCCCATCAAACAGAACTGAAGCAGAATAGGCGTATTGACAGGACGCATTAAATGATGCAACATTACACAGTAGAATGCGACTTACAGCAAGCAACATTTATTTGTTTGTTATTTATAGTCCACCCCTTTCAGTGGGACTCAAGGCATTTTACGCTTAGTGAGTCAGTGCAGTTCACAAAATGGGTCATTCAGTAACCAAAGCATTAGGAGATTAGATGTCTGGAATCACTGGAAAGAAACATAAGCATGGCATCAGCATTCACATGACATATGAAGAGTACAGAAATTACAGAGCTTGGATCCTACTTCCAATAAGCTTTATACAGCACTAATGACCCCAAGGGGAGGGGCTGTGGCTCAGTTTGTAGAGCATCTGCTTGGCAAGCAGAAGGGTTCAATCCCTGGCACCTCCAGTTAAAGGGGCTAGGCAAGTAGGTGACATGAAAGACCTGCCTGAGACCCTGGAGAGCCGCTGCCGGTCTGAGTAGACAATACTGACTTGGCTGATAGGATCGCGCTATACAGGTGCAACCCAGCGCACGCTGACTTGAGAGCAAGGCCTTTGAACCCGGGAGGACTTGCCTAGGCCCGGGCCTCCAATCCTCTGTGCCCAGAGAGTGTGTGCAGAAGAGAGTCTCCGTGGGGCTCAGAGGCTGCCTCGGAGCCCCAGAGGAAGGACTGCGAGTGGCAGGCAGGGGAGAACTAGGCGGTCGCCATGGGCGCAGACCTCAGAGGGGCGCAGAACTGGCCTGAGGGGCACCGTTTGAAACAGATGAGTTTCTTGAAAAAATGCACCGGACAATTTATAATTTTTTTCATATTTTCAGATAAGTACCACAACAGTGCTATGGAATATCATTAATTATAACGCTTTTATTTTTTCTACAAGACAGCTGTTTTTGAAAACTGGTTAGCAGTGGCGGGGTGGGGTGGGGGCACAAGTAGTTAGCCTTGCCCAGGGCGCAAAAGAGACTGGCCCAGGCCCTGGTGGCAGGTGTCACTCCAAAAAGACACCATGTAATGCAGGGCAGAATTCTGAATATACCATACTCAGACAGGATCTGCCCTTGCTCTTCTGGCTCTATTGACTCACTAGCCCATGCCCTTTTGCAACGTCGCGTTTAGGAGGAACTTCGATCGCATTATATTTCCCCCCTTTTAACATACAAATCCAATGCCTCTGTGACTGACATAATGCTTTTTACTAAGCGACAGGGACCCCAAGGCTACATTGTCAGCGGCCAGATTTGTTTCAGTCCTGATATCCCTCCAACACTAGATATATGCTGCTCAAGATCAATGGATCAAGGAGCTTCTAAGCCACTGGTTCCCAACCAGGGCTCCATGGACCCCCAGGGGTCCGCGAGAACTAAACTAAGGTCCGCGAAACAAAGTTATAAACCCATAATAAATTAATATTTTCAATTAAAAGCTCTCTATTATAAAATATATATTCAAATATTATTCTAAGCTGAATGTTTAACTCACAGTTATGATTAAAGTTTATTTTCAAATGCTCGGGATTTTTATTTTGAACCTTGGGGTCCCTGCACCGAACAAAAAAGTCCTAGTGGTCCCTGGTCAAAAAAAAGGTTGGGAACCACTGTTCTAAGGGATAAAGGAAAGGGAAAAGACGCTGGATTGTAGGCGACTCGACCCACCCGGGGCCACTTAGGCATGGGAGGTTTTGCCTGGGATTTGCGGCTCTCTATTATTTTTAATTATTGTTATCCTCCTTGATTTTTTTTTTCCGGGGTACAGAACAGAACAGAAGGTGTGGAATTAGTGAAATGGTAGAAGACTTACGGAAGAATGTTTAAGAATCAGATGTGAGATGCAGAAGTGCGAAAGGAAGGTAATGCTGTTATTGGGCGAAAACGCGCGGCCGCTGCAGCCTCCTTCCTTCCCTGTTCCAGCCAGGGTCCAGCCAGGATCGAACGCACGAACGTTCTTCCCTGTTCCAGCCAGGATTCAGCCAGGATCGAACGCACGAACGTTCGAAGAACGTTCGTGCGTTCGATCCTGGCTGAATCCTGGCTGGAACAGGGAAGAACGTTCGTGCGTTCGATCCTGGCTGAACGTTCTTCGAACGTCCGTGCGTTCGATCCTGGCTGGACCCTGGCTGGAAAAGGGAAGGAAGGAGGCTGCAGCGGCCGCGCGTTCTCGCCCCAGGACTCCCGCCCCGCCTCCGCCCCGCCCTCCGGCAGAGCATCCCTGCTGCCCTCGCTCGCCGCCCGCCCGGGGCTCCGCGGCTGCCGAGGCCATGCTGGGCAAGGACTACATGCTGGCCATCATCCTGGTCAACTGCGACGGTGAGAGCCGCCCCGGGGACAGCGGGGCGGGGGTCCTGCGGGCCGAGGCCCCCCACCCCTCCCCGCTTCGCCCTTCCCCTTCCCTTCGACAGGAAGGGGCTGGTTTCCCCCGCGGTAGCTCCGTCGCTTTCCAGGGGGGGGGAGATCCTCATCTGGGGGGTGGGGGAGAGGATTTGGGGGGTGGGTGGGACGGACGCCCCAGCGGCGAGGAGAGGGTTAAAGGGCCCCCCTTTCCCTCCCCCGTTGGAAGCCACCCGCGGCTGCTTGTTGTGCCCCGGAGCTGCGAGTTCGGAGGGGCAGCCCTATGCCAGGCGCTTGGAGAGCGAGCCAAAGCAGGTCTACTCCGACTCCGACTCAGGTCTATTCAGTGGCGCTTGCTCCCGGGAAATTGATTCTTAGGGTCGCACTGTCAATGTCAAAGCAGTTCAGGTCTCCCCTCCCACCTTTGCCCCCCGATCCGCCGCCCTTGCTTTTGCACCCCCCTCCCTCGCTCAGGACCAGCGCCTGGCCAGGTTGAGGATCCACCCCAGCCGCTGCCTAGTGCCCAGGCAGTTGTCCCTGGTGCTGAAGGGTGGCATCCGCTGTGGAGCCCCCTCTGCGGGAAAGGCGGGCAGGGTTTTCAGGCTCCCTTGGGTTCCTCCACATTTACGGGATCCGGAGTGCCACTGGCGTCCAAGGCAGACGCTGGGGAGCCTCTTTCCCTTCTTCCATTAAACTTTTAACAGGTTTTAGCGTTTGCAGAAGAACAAGATGAGCCTGGCGTGGCTGTCGAGAGCAGCCTCCCACCAGCCTCAGTGGGATTTACTCACAAGTAGATGTGTTTAGACTGGTAGCCCAAGAATGGACAACTCCTGAATTCTTGGGGCCATTTATTCTCTGGGCGAGGAATGGGTGGCACTTACTCCTAAAATTGGGCTGCTGGAAGCCATCTGGAAGAGCTCAGGGAAAATAGAACTGAACTGCCTTTCCTGAGATCCTTTGTGGCCTTGTCTTGTGGCTGAATCTCAGGAAAGGGATCCGGGATCCAAAAGCGGCCTTCCCTTCTGCTTTGTGAAATGGATCGAGTTTGCCCATTCAAACAACCGCATTGCAACTGGGAATTCAAGCAGGTAAGTGACATCAGGCAGGCAGTGACATTTCCTCCTACTGCTCCTCTGAGGCAGGGACCAGAAGGTCTGACCAGTCCTCTGACTAAGCAGAGGGCTTTGCATCTGGATATCGGCTTAATTAAAGCGGGGAAAGTAAAGGGAACACCGGGAAAATGTTTAGTATCCTTTGCTCTGGGAACTGTGCCCAAGACTCCATTCTACCCACGAGCCAAACAGTCTCCGGGCTGCAGAGGGCTGATACATCCCTCCCCCATCATCAGTGGTGATGGGGGGGGGGGTGACCTGAACAGTCCACAGGCTTCGTGATGAGACACCGAGCATTGGCACAGTCAGGTGGAGAAGGTGGTGCCTGTTGCCCAGGCAACCAGATCAGTCATGACACATCTCCACACCACTGGCTGTGAGAGAGATGGTGAGCCAGTTTCCAGGATGAGGGAGGAACAGGACCCTGAATGTGTCCCCCCCCCCCAAAAAGGCAATGAAGACGGCAGGACTGGTGCCTGTTCAGATGCACTTAAGCCCTTCCACAGCCAGTCAGAGGAGAAGGGTGGGGGGAGCACAACTTGTTAGGGTTTATGCTGGAGGGGCCGTTGCTCAGTGGTAGAGGTTCTGCTCGGCATGCAGAAGGTCCCAGGTTCAATCCCCGGCATCTCCAGTTGAAGGGAGTAGGTGATGTGAAAGGCCTCAGCCTGAGACCCTCGAGAGCCGCTGCTGGTCCGAGTAGACAATATTGACTTTGATGGACCAAGGGTTTGATTCAGTATTAGGCAGCTTCATGTGTTAATGGAGCATGTAAGGTGCAAATGAAGGGCTGGGCATCTGTGACTGGGCACACGTGGGGCTGGGGAATGCGGGTGACCTGAGTCTGCCCACACACAGTTGCCCAGGGTCTGCACAAACTTGTCCAAACCAGCTCATCTAGCAAAACTAGGGCTGAATCCACCTACTGGCCCAGTCAGAGAGTGTGGGTCAGATACTGATTTCACCCCACACTCTCATAGGTGGTAGGAAACTGTCTGGGAAAGAAAGACATGGGCTACCTGTGAGCTGGGATGTGTTCCTGGCCAATTCGTGCTTTGGCAGGGCTGGAACACTGACGGTGGAGACCCTGGAGCAAATGATGTTCAGTCACAGTACTGATCAACCAGTGACTAGGGATGAGAATATTATCTAAAAATTGGTTTCCAGTTCGTTGCCTTCCTAAAAATGTGTTACGATTAGAGTGTTAGCAAGTATAGGATGTTTCAAGCCCATTCCCAGTGAAACTCAGGGTCAAAACAGACACATGGAGTGTATCCTGATTTTTAAGAACATTTTTACTTTAATGCAGATTTGGGGAGGGTCCAAATTTGATTGGAGCTGAGGAGGGGATGCTGAACTCTTTCCCCACAGGCTATTATTTGCTAAAAATTGCCCTTTCCCCAGGTGAAATGATCAGTGGACTCAATACTCCCCCCCCCATGGGTGGGAAAGCAGATGGGCAGTTGAGATTTTGATTGGAAAAATAACACAGAGAGAATAGGTTAACCCCCCCCCCCCCCACACACACACACATACTGCTCTTCTCAGATCTGGAATCCTCTGCAGCTGCACTGAAGTTAAGCCAAAAAAGTCAGGAGTTAACATCATGTATCTCTCAAATCTCATTTAGTTTGACTCAGACAGAAACGTCATGATCTGGTGGATTACCATAAATTAGACTCTTGCGAGATCCGTAGCTTGTTCATTGGTCTGATAGAGGCCCACAGGCCATTTGGGGCTCCTTGCCAGGGGCGGTCTTAGCTAATGGGCAATGGGGGCCATTGCCCTTGGCCCCATGCTGGGAATGGTCCCCCCACCCATGCACCCCCAAGAGGGAGAGAAGAAGCAGATCGGGCTCCTGCTGCCACCTGCAGTCACCCCTTCTGGAGCTTGGGCAGTTGGCTTCCAGTGAGAGTGGCTCATGCCCACCTCACAGTGGGCCAGAGTCACCTTTGCTTGGCACTGGGAGGCCATCCTGGACTTTTCCCCAGGGCCCCAGAATCACTAAGACTGCCCCTACTCCTTGCTGTCTCAGTCTCTCCATTGATGGAGAGCCAGTGTGGTGTAGTGGTTAAGAGCAGTGGTTTGGAGCGGTGGACTCTGATCTGGAGAACTGGGTTTGATTCCCCACTCCTCCACATGAGCGGCGGAGGCTAATCTGATGAACTGGATTTGTTTCCCCATTCCCTCACATGACGCTAGCTGGGTGACACCAAGTTAGGAGGGGTAGTTAATACCCTGGAGGGTAGGGTCAGAGTTCAGAATGACCTCGATAGACTGGAGAGCTGGGCCATAAGCAATAAAATAGATTTCAATAGGGAGAAGTGTAAAGTACTTCACCTAGGCAGAAACAACATAAGGCACAGGTACAGGATGGGAGATAGTTGGCTTGACAACAGTACATGTGAAAGAGGTCTGGGAGTCTTAGTGGACCACAAACTGAACATGAGTCAACAGTGTGAGATGGCGGCTAAGAAGGCCAATGCAATTCTGGGCTGCATCAATAGGAGTATTGTATCTAGATCAAGGGAAGTAATACTACCACTGTATTCTGCATTGGTCAGACCTCACTTGGAATACTGTGTCCAGTTTTGGGTTCCACAATTTAAGAAGGATGTTGACAAGCTGGAGTATGTCCAGAGGAGGGCAACCAGAATGGTCAAAGGTCTAGAATCCATGCCTTTTGAGGAGAGACTTAGGGTTTGTTTAGTTTGGAGAAGAGAAGGTTGAGGGGAGACATGATAGCCATGTTTAAATATTTGAAGGGATGTCATGTTGATGAGGGAACTAGCTTGTTCTCTGTTTCTCCAGAGACTAGGACATGGAGTAATGGATTTAAACTAATAGAAAAGCGATTCCACCTAAACATTAGGAAGAAATATTGTCGAAGGCTTTCACGGTCAGAGTTCATTGGTTCTTGTAGGTTATCCGGGCTGTGTAACCGTGGTCTTGGAATTTTCTTTCCTGACGTTTCGCCAGCAACTGTGGCAGGCATCTTCAGAGTAGTAACACTGAAGGACAGTGTCTCTCAGTGTCAAGTGTATAGGAAGACAGGGAGGCAGGGATATACAGCAGAACATATGGAGGGCTAATGGTCATAGAAGATAGTATCGGTTGGCACGGCAACCCCGGCTACAGGGCCAGGGGACTATTGCGACCGTTGGAAATCCCCTCCAAGCCTTGGGAGGTAATCGCTATGGATTTTATGACTGATCTCCCTCTCAGCGAAGGGAAAACCGTTTTGTGGGTTATTACCGACCTATTCTCATAACAGGTGCACCTCGTCCCGTGTGCAGGTATTCCTTCCGCCCCAAAACTGGCCCGCCTCTTTGTGTCACATGTCTTCCGTCTGCATTCCTTTCCACGCAAGATTGTGAGCAACCGCGGAAGTAGCTATGTAGCAAAGTTTTGGAAAGCTTTCCTTAAACTGGTGGGGGTGGAACAGGGTCTGTCTAGTGCTTTCCATCCTCAAAAGGATGGGCAAACTGAACGTGTTAATGCTGTACTAGAATGTTATCTTCGTTGCTACGTCAATTACCACCAGGATGATTGGGTTGAGTTATTACCTTTTGCTGAGTATGCCTATAACAACGCTGTACATCAATCCACAAGTTTTAGCCTATTTCAAGCTGTCTGTGGCCAGGACTTCAGTCTCATTGGCCATGTTGATGTCTCGGGGGAAGAGGGCAGCGAGAGCGTGGCGGCTTGGGTACATATGATTCAGACCACCTGGCCCTGGCTGGTGAAAAACCTTGAGCGTGCTAAACGTAAATACAAAGCTCAGGCTGACAAACACCGGTCTCCCAGCCAGAACTTTAACGTGGGTGATTTGGTCTACCTGTCTACCAAGAATCTCCGGTCCACCCGTCCGTGCAGAAAACTCAGTGCCAAATACGTGGGCCCCTACCCCATTTCTCGGGTCATTAACCCTGTGACCGTAGAACTCTCCCTGCCAAAAACACTGAGGCGCATACATCCCATTTTCCATGTAAGTCTCCTGAAACCCCATGTGCCCTCCCCAAAATGGCATCCCGATCCTTTCCCGGAACAGCCAGTGATGGTGGGGGGGGGGGGAGCATTTCGAAGTTGCAAAGATTCTGGACTCGCGTATCCATCACGGTTCTCTCCAGTATCTCGTTCGTTGGAAACACTTTACCCCCGCCCAAGATGAGTGGGTTCGCGCACGCAATGTCTTCGCCTTTCGCCTGGTGAGCGCCTTCCATACCGCCTACCCCCACAAGCCAGCCCCCTTGCGAGATGGGAGGGGGCCCTGAGGGGAGCAGGATGTCAGGCCTCGCTGTTATGCCTCCTCGCAGATACCTCACAGATGCCTCTCTCAAGGATTGTTTATCTAACGGTTGCATTCCTTTCCAGCCTTTGATGCCCGTGGGAGCCTGGCCCTGTAGCCGGGGTTGCCGTGCCAACCGATACTATCTACTATGACCATTAGCCCTCCATATATTCTGCTGTATATCCCTGCCCCCCCCATTCCTGGCTTTACTTCTGCAAGCTCTGAATACCTGTATGTTTTCCAATAAACTCAACTTTCCTTGGATTACCTGTCTGTGGAGGTTGCTTTAGGAAGTACTACGGGACAAGTGCTTACATTAAAAAATCTGGAGGCTCTCACTGGAACCCGTAAACTGTCCGCAAAGCAGCTACTCTGGGCTGACTTCTTTGCTCAATTCTGTTTTGTGCTCAAGCATGTTCCGGGGAAACAAAATTTGCTGGCAGATGCCCTATCCCGGCTTCCCCAATACCCTACCAAAGTAGACCGCCCCACTGAATCGCTCTTTTCACCTGCGCACAGGGGAGTACTCCCTACTCTGGTGGTCCAAACCAGGTCACAAACCCGACTCCAATCCCGCTCTGAGCCAGTCGGAATGAAAGCTCGAGGGGGGGGGGACTTCTACCCAAGACTCAGGCCTGACATCACTCTTTGGTATCTACAATTCTAATCCTAATATTTCTAATTACACTCATTGAACTAAATCTCATACACTTTTAAAAATATAACATTGAATGTAATCATTAAAAGGTGGTTAATATTATCTCAGAATAAAAGGTTAATAAGTCTCACTAATAATAAATGGATTAGATCAATAAGTAAAAATTATCTCTTCTTCATAGAACAATACCTCCGTAAACCCTCCATATCTCCCTACACCTATTCATTGTAAATTGTCTTTATAATGTATTAATATAGTAAATTCTACCATTATTGCCAAAGTCAAGCCTTTTAACCAGTCCCTTGTCTATTTCCAGAAAACCAAACTAGACTCTTTTAGCCAGTCCCTTTGTCCGGAATTCCCAGCGTCTTCCACTTTTCTTCATTGACTCCAAACACCGGAGAGCATCCTTGGATGTGTTTGGTAAAATTCCCTCTGCAAGCATGGAGTTCTCATGGTACATCTGCATTGTAGTTTCTTCAATTCCAACTTCATAAAAAGAAATCCCGGTAGCTCCAGCCTTACCACCCTTCAAGTCCTCCAAGCTAATATCAAAGAATTCTTCAGGCAATTTGTAAAGATAAAAGTCAAGGTCTCTCACGTTCATATCCTTCGTAAGCAGCTGGTCTGTTGCAGTTTCCTGTTGAAGGGATGCACCGTCTTGTTGTTTTTCCTGACTCTCCTTTTCCTTTGTGGGAATGTCCTGATCTTGAGCCATCTTCTCACTTGGAGAATCCACTGCTATCACATCTGACTTTGTTGTATTAGCTTGGTCCTTTATGTCTTTAAGTACATCCAAAATAGAATCCAGTTTTTGGTTAATAGATTGATATATGGTGTTTGTCATGGCAATTAGTTGACCCATCTGTTTAATCGCACATTCCATGCTTGCTACTTTTAAAAGTTTTGTTAGTTAGTTGGTAGAGTCCGGGCAAATAAACCAAAAAATAGAAAAATTTGTAGGTGATTCAACAGGATTCCTGTATTGTGGGTAGTATTTTGATGTTAAATACCATCAAGTTGAAAACACTCTAGTATAGACTGCGGCAAAAAACAGGATATACCCATAAAGATGTAGAACTGTGGACCTTTCGTTACCTCCTCTTCCAGGAACTTGGGAGTGATTTGCCAGTTACACAAGGGAGACACACTTCCGGTCTCACGATCTCAGTCTGTTACAGTCTCGCAATGGCATTAAACAATGAAGGCGGAAAGACGACAACTAAGGAGGGGGGATTCTTCCTCCCTCCCCTTTCAGCGTCGAAGTATCTGATTGGTAGTTGTAACGTCTTTCAAAAGCTCCTATTTGTTATGTCTACCCACTGATCAAATTGATAGAATTCCTGCCGGTTTATCTGATTTTTTTTGTTTTGTAAGAGTCGTTTATACATCAGGTGGGGAGGCACGGATTTGATAGATGTATTTGCCAATTCTTCAGATCCTCCAAATCCAGGTAAAACGAAAGAGTTTTTATAACTTACTCAGATTTTAGAAGAGTAGGTATTCTTGCTTCCGTATGGTTGCTTAGGTGGTAATAGGTAGAGGAGGACTGAGCCTAAATACAAAGAGACGTTCGCGGCGTTATATTTTCCCCCTCAATGCCCGCGGAACCTTGCCCAGTTTCCCGAGAGTAGTCCTCTCTCAGAAAAATGGGGGTCAAACCGCTGCAGGAGAGTTCCTGGTCCCCGGTCCACTATTTAGGATCCGGGTAGGGGTGCAGGATGCATCCCAGATTTGAACGTTTCTTGGGTTCTTCGGGAGCCCCCGAAGAACGTGGCGCTCAGTCCAGCGTCTCTAGCAGAAGTCTGTGCAGGGGGTTGGACTTGATGACCCAGGTGGTCCCTTCCAACTCTATGATTCTATGACCTTGGGCTTAAGTGGTAGAGAAAGTCAGCATATAAAAACCAACACGTCTTCTTTTTCTTCTGCTCCTCCTCCTATGAAACTGTTGTGAGATTTATGTATTAGCTCTTACTAAGAGGGGGCAACATGGATCATGGTGCTCCACAGTCTCCATGAATTGGGTGGACCGTACGAGCTGCCCATTCTTTCACACTTGGGGAGTTAGTGGGACGGGCTTTGGCGATTCAGCCTCCTGGCAGTACAAGCTAAGCCACAGACTGCATTGTGAAGATGGCCAGGTTTGATTAAAGTGAATTAATTGCTAACAAAATCACCCCGCACACAAATAATTTTCCAGCTTTTTTTTTTTTTTTTTTTGGCACCCATCTGCTTCCTTTTTGCAGGGCTAGAAATGTTTCCAGTTATTTCCAAATAACAAATGAAGGAAAGTTACTGGCATCTCTGCTCCTAAGCCCTCTCTCCCTTAAGGCATTTGAGAGCATGGACAGAACTGGGAGGGAGGGACGAGGAGTGTGTACAGAGCTATCGCCTGCTCATGCCAGATTAATCCCATCTGTGGAAGCTGCATTTCTTTGATTAAATCCTCAGAGTTGGCATGAGTGCGATTGTTTAGTGGTTTGCGGTAGTGGGGAGGAGGAGGGAGGTTAAGATATTGTTCTGTACAATTCAAAGATGTAATTTCAGCTATGGAATTAAGTGGGGAGGCTCTGGAAATTAGTGACTCTGCTGTATGGAATATCTCCCACATGCTTTGATCTGGATCTTGTCAGATCCTAGCTTCTGAACGATTGTAAAATCAAGGCTGTTTCTGTTCTGTGATACATAAGGCTGGAGGTGTGGCAGGGCATGGGGCAAACCTATGTGCCTACTCTCATCCATAGCATTTTTAATGTGAATAGGGTCTTTTGCACATAGATAACGCAAGTGGGACCTGCTGAAAGAATCCAGAGTTGCTTTTGGGGGGGGGGGTTGCATCAGAAGGATCCTATAAACAGGCCCTGCTTGCATAGCAGTTAGATGCCTGGACTCTGGATCACAGTAAAGATTCTGAACATGGGAACGCAAGGAATAGTGTACAAGCCCTGCAGCCATATTCAGAGATCCTTGCAGATGGATATTTAAACCACTGCCCTTTTTGACATGTGATGGAATGACAGGCAGTCCAAAGATACCAGCTGGCCCCCTTTACAGATCACTTGGGAGAGAAACTGCCCCCCCCCCCAGGAGATGCAGGTCCCACTGATGTCCCCAAGAGGAGATGCCCTGTGTGGGATCACCTCCCAGAAAGGCTAGGAGGCACAGACACATCTGAGACGTTGTATTGTTAGACCCGATTAAGTGGGGGGCTGGCCTCATTCTGATTGGCCACCTTCGACTGAGTTCATTTTGCTCAGCACCTTCCTGGCCGGCCAGCCTTCACCTAGACGCATGTGGCTGATCACTGCAGTCAGCTGCCAATCACCCCAACAGCCCTTGTTCCCCATCTCCCCTCTATGTCATGCAGCTTGCATGGATTAGCATGCTGGGGGAGGACTGTGGACCTGGATGACCCTGCCCTCCCTATTGCCAGACAAAGGCTGGCCAGGTCATGGAGGACTCTCAGAGCCTTCTCCCAGGAAAAGTCCCATTCTGAAGGCAGCTGAAGTTGGGAACAGGAAGGGACTGGGGACCAGACTAAATTCTGGGAGTGTTATCTAACCATGGCTCTGACACATGTGCTTTGTGCCAGAGTTGTGATGGCACTACAGTTACACCTGCATGAGAATGGCATGTGTGACACAGTGCTGGTACTATGATGATGTTACACTGGTGGCGGCAGCAGATGTTTAAGATACATCAGCGTGAGGGGAGGGGCTACTTGCCACCCTCCAACCTCCCCAGCAGAACTTTATGAATGCCATGTTGATTTGAGCTTCCTGGATGTAAAATTTGAACCATGAGCCTCATTTCATTTGAGCTTTGTCTCTGTACCTGGATTGCAAAGAATGAATTTTGAAAATATTATGGCACAGATTATAAGGCCTGTTCTTAGGACCAGCAGGTTGTGCTGTTGACACTTGTGGTCTCTTTTTGTGTTGAATAACTACTACTAAACGGGGGTGGGGGGAGGGGCTGCCTTGGTACTGAATTCCTCTTCTCTTCCAATCCTAAAACATCATAGTGGAGAAAATTAAACTCATGACGATCTCACCAATGCTCTTCCTGCTTCTTGGAGAAATAGGAGGTTCCCTTCAAAGGGAGTGTGTTATGCTCCAACGATCAACTTTTTGAATCACTCTAATATTTGGATCACTCTGATAGGGCCTTTCTTCTTCTCTGCAGAAGGTATTAATCGTGGTCGGGTAGTACAATGGGAAATAAGAAGCTGTTCACCACCAGTGTTGGGGCCTTTGTATGTTCCCCCCCCCCCCACTCTTGGATGTCCCTTTACCAAATCTGGCCTGTAGAATGATGCCACGTGCCCCCTTCTAGTTCCAACACGGAAGTGAAAAAGGGTCTGGAAGGGTGGCATATGTGGCATTAGCACTCGCCACTGTGTCAAGCTGGACAGCACAGGCTGGTCTTTCACCTTGGTCTGCCACCCCCCACTATACAAGTAGTTCTACAGGGAAATGCTGCTGTTCTGGGCTTTGCCCCCATTCTAGGCTGGCTTATGGGGGAAAGGAAGCTGCCTGCCTTATTCCAGGGATTTTCGAACCAGGACAGGTTCTTGATATCATCCTGAGCTGAGTTAACACTCTTCCAAGCCTATTGGTGTCAATGGTCTTGAAGGATGTAACGCTGCTTGAGGATGACACTAGCAGAGATGGATGTAGAAAGGTATGCATGACACACCCTAGTTGTCACTAAATGGTAAGTGGTTGCCATCTGTAAGCAAAGCAGACGAGAGGTAAATGAGCTAGGCAGTGTGGGGTAAAACTAGAGCTCTGTTTTGGCTAAATTAGGTTGCCGGCTCTCTGACTCTCTTGGTGGGTGAGAGTTTGGGGGCAGATCATTGCTTTGCAACTGTGGAGATCAGAAGATGTGAAGCCATGACGAAAAATCCTGTTTTGAGAACATTTCCACCGGCTCCATCTTGAAGTTCCAGGATTGTGGTGGGAAGTCAACAAGTCCCAACTCTTAATTTTGGATGAATCGATGGGGAGGTGGTTGAAGGATGTTTGTCAGCATTCAGGAGAGTTCTCTACTGACTTCAGTAGCTCTTGCCCAGCATGTGTCCCAGATCAATTTACCTGCACTGTGTGCTGGTTTCAGTCCAGATGGCTGCTGGTGCACGCTCAACCACTGTGGCCCGGAGGCCGCTTTCTCCAGTGAAAGCCTCACACTGTTCACAGCCAGCAGTTTACTACACAGGTTAGCTGCTGCTCACAAGAACCTGCAAGCCTGTGCTGGCTGCCAACAGCTTCTCTCTCCCAGCTGGAGAATGCTTCTGGGAAGAGCATTTTGAAGCAGGGCAGGCAATACACAAGAGTGGCCTTCCAGGAGAACAGCCCTTGGCCACTCTCTGAGCAGCTCACCAGCTTGGGAACAGCTTTCTCAGGGGGGCAGGCTGGAAGCCAGGAGATGGCCTCAAAGATATGCATGTGCATGGGGCAGGACTTTCTCTACCACTTAAGGAAGAATCAAACCGGCTTACAATCACCTTCCCCTCCCCCATAACAGGCACCCTGTGAGGTAGGTGAGGCTTAGAGAGCTCCAAGAGAACTGTGACTAGCCCAAGGTCACCCAGCTGGCTTCATGTGTAGGAGTGGGGAAACAAATCCAGTTCACCAGATTAGCCTCCGCTGCTCATGTGGAGGAGTGGGGAATCAAACCAGGTTCTCCAGATTAGAGTCAACCACTCCTAGCCACCGATCTTTACCACTACACCCTGCTGAACAGGGCCGGGCAGCAACTCTCTGCACTGAACACTATGGGCAGAAGGTTCCCTTCCTGTGCTGCTGTTTCTGGCAGCCAGTCGAGCTGTTCCAAAGGATGAGCAAGACCTGAATGAATGGGATGTGGCCTGGCAAGCCAAGACAGCAGGGCCTGCAGTATGGAACTGAATTTCAAGCAATTGGCTATTTCCCTTCTGTTCTCTCTGTGCTGGGCGAATCAACTGGGCAGTAAAGCAGAAGGGGCACGATGACCTCTGGGTATTTTTAGCTGTGTGCACTGGGGCAGATACAGTTACGTTCACAGCATTGCACCTGGCCCTCCTATAGCAGAAGCACCTAGATGCACTTTTGGCTTTGTGTTTGTCATTGGTCCTACACTCATGGATTTCTAAGGGGGAAATGGGCTCTTTCTTATTGGCTGTTAGGGCAGTATTAATTAAAATCCACACAATTTCCACATTTTAAAATTCCAACACCTCTCCCTCTTGTCCGTGTAAAGCAGACTATCCTTTCTTTGCAAAGGAAACTAGTTGTTTCAGCAGTATGTACTGCACCTGGCATGTGATTGGTGTTCGAGATGTGTTTGGCTGATTGTAGCCTCTGAATGCCATGATGCATGGGATGGCTGATGAGTCAAAACAGGGGCACGTGGAATGCATTATTTGCATCCAGGCCCAGGAAGTATGAGAGCCAGAACAGATGGTACATGAGAAGAGCGCATATTGTCTCCTGACTTTTGAAAACCAAAGAGCAACTATGGGAGGAGGCTGAGTGGAAGAAGCCTGCCAGTGAGTGCCTGCTTCACCCTTTGCCCGTTCATCCACTCCAAATTGCTCTCCCTGAGCTGTTTTCCTCCCACCAGAGGAAACCTGTATCTTCTGAGACTTGGCTCAGATGTGTAAATTCTGTATCCCCCTTGGAGAACAGGGTACCTGTGCAATCCATTTTGTCACAGTCCTATTCACAAAGGGAGGGCCCACGGCTCAGTGGTGGAGCATTTGCTTTGCATGCATGCAGAAGTTCCCTGGTTCAATCCCTGGCATATCCATTTAAAAGGACCAGGTGGTAGATGATGTGAAAGACCCCTGCTTGAGACCCTGGCGAGCCACTGCCAGTCTGAGTAGGCATTACTGAACTTGATGGACTGATGGTCTGATTCAGTATAATGCAGCTTCATGTGTTAAAGAGGCATCTACATATCTACATCACCGCTGGTATTTGAGAAGGTAGAGAGCATTCGAAGGTCAATATGAATCTCAGAAAGAGTGTAATAATGTAAGGGGTGGCGTGGTCATAAAGACAAAATCTAAAAGGGGAGTTGGGAACTGGATGAAAATGGGAAAATGAGCAGGAGGAAAGGTCAATGAAGAGGATTTTTTTCAGATTTGGGGCAAAGACTTTAGCAGGAGAAAAATGTTGCACGGTGATGTTGATAAAGGAGAAGGAACAGGATTGGGGACCATTATAAAGTGGGGGAAGCCATGTGACAGAGAATGAGCATGTGCATGGCTTGCACTGGGACATGGGTCTTGTACTCCCCCCCTGCCGGTTATTAGGTGCTGTACAAAAGCCAATATTTAAGACTGTGGCTAAGGGAAAAGGGGATGGGTGGATGGTTGCCACCTTCTTGCCATGGCTTGCTTCAAGCACAGATGCATTCAGAACAGGAATGTGCAAGAGGAGCCCAAGAAAAAAAATTTAACAACAATCAGGAGTTTCCCTGCAGATGTCCCTGCTTGAAAATACGGTGTTCTTCTTCTCAGCTGCACCTGCCTCCCAAACTCAGCA